>NC_057812.1:39108117-39750556 GCF_018294505.1 Triticum aestivum
TCCCTCCCCCGGTTGTCCTCCTTCGTGGAGACGCTCATTCCCTTGGTTGGAATGGGCAGCGATGGGGGCCCGCGTCCGCCCGTATTATCCCCCCCGGTATCTTCCTTTGAGGGCTCCAGGCAAGGTGCGACCTCGAGCATCTTTTCCAATACCAGATTTTCCAAACCCTTAGGGAGGGGGGCCAAACACCGAATCATCTTTGCCTTTGTTAGCCAGTCCTGGTCAAAAAGTGAACTCTCAGAAATAACTTCACGACGGATAAAAGACAGTGTGTTCGGCCAAAGGATTTCTTACTTGTTCGGCGGCGCGGTTACTGCTCAGGCCCACGTCCTCGATAATATTCGGACACTATACTTGAGGTCCGAAGAATGACTTATACATCTCCTCGTGCGTCAGGCCAAGGAAACTTTGAATGGCACGCGGTCCCTCTGGGTTGAAGTCCCACAAGCGAAGGGGCCGGCGTTTGCAAGGCTGGACTTGACGAACCAGCATAACTTGTATTACCACAGCCAAATTAAAATCTCCCTCGAAGAGATCTCGGATGCGGCTTTGCAGTATAGGCACGTCCTTGGCTGGACCCCAGCTCAGGCCTCTGCTAATCCATGACATCAGTTGTGGTGGGGGGCCCGAGCGGAAAGCGGGGGCAGCCGCCCACTTGGCACTTCTGGGAGCCGTGACATAAAACCACTCCCGTTGCCATAATTCGGACACCTCTGGAAAGGAACCTTTCAGCCACGGAGCTCCTGCCATCTTGCCTATTGATGCACCTCCGCACGCTGCATGTTGCCCCTCGATCATCTTCGGCTTTACTTCAAAGGTCTTGAGCCACAGTCCGAAGTGAGGGGTAATGCGGAGGAAGGCCTCACACACGACAATAAATGTCGAGATGTGGAGAAAGGAGTCCGGAGCTAGATCGTGGAAATCTAGCCCGTAATAGAACATTAAACCCCTGACGAAGGGATCCAGAGTGAGGCCTAGACCTCGGAGGAAGCGGGATATGAACACGACGTTCTTGTTGGGTTCGGGAGTAGGGACGATCTGCCCTCGAGCAGGCAGCCGGTGCGAAACCTCGGCGGTCAGGTATCTGGCCTCCCTCAACTTGTTAATGTCCTCTTCCGTAATGGAGGAGGGCATCCATCGGCCTTGAAGACTGGATCCAGACATAACTGAAGATCCGGAGCACCTAACCTGGGCTTTGGGTGTTAGAACTCGAGGCGGGGGAAGGGTTCGATTGAGCACGGGAGGGAAAAAGTGAAAACCTTGTCCCTTTATAAAGAGGGTGAATATCAAGCGTCCTCTCCGTAGCCGTTTAGGACTTGCCTATAATCTAGGAGTCCTAGACATGGTTTGGTTACCCACGACCGCATTAATGAGAATCCCGTAATTGGGGGAACACGATCTCCGCTTCAACAAGACGTGTCAAGAAATCGCCTCGTGTTATGTGTGGAGAAACGGTTCGAATAATCACCGGGCCATGACATCATGCCATGCTGCCAAAACAAGCCAGCAAATTAGATCTGCGAAAATATTATTCTCTTTACGGTGGAATGTGGAACTTATTTTGCAGGGTCGGACACTATCCTCGTATTCAGATTCTTCTGTGATGTATTCGGAGAAGGAACCCGCCTTGCAATGCCGAAGACAATACTGCACGCCGGACTCATCGTCATTGAAGCCTGGTTCAGGGGCTACTGCGGGAGTCCTGGATTAGGGGGTCTCCGGATAGCCGGATTATGTCCTTTAGCCGGACTGTTGGACTATGAAGATGCAATATTGAAGACTTCGTCTCGTGTCCGGATGGGACTCTACTTGGCGTGGAAGGCAAGCTAGGCAATACGGATATGGATATCTCCTCCTTTGTAACCGACCTTGTGTAACCCTAACCCTCTCCGGTGTCTATATAAACCAGAGAGTTTTAGTCCGTAGGACACAACAACTACAACATACAATCATACCATAGGCTAGCTTCTAGGGTTTAGCCTCTCTGATCTCATGGTAGATCTACTCTTGTACTACCCATATCATCAATATTAATCAAGCAGGACGTAGGGTTTTACCTCCATCGAGAGGGCCCGAACCTGGGTAAAACATCGTCCCCTGCCTCCTGTTACCATCCGGCCTAGACGCACAGTTCGGGACCCCCTACCCGAGATCCGCCGGTTTTGACACCGACAGCCATCAGTGCTGAGACAAGTCAGACTGACTATGACGATTCACGCAAGCACTCTCGTGATTTTGGTTCTTCATCCGGCTCTGGATCTCAGAAGCGCCGGGTGTGAATTCCAAGCACAGCGCTGCCACCCAGGTTCATTCCGAGGCCATCCTTTGAGGCGCCTCGCCCCAACCAGCAGTTTGCACCGCCTAAGCCCTATGGTGGCCCCGCTGCTAATGCTGCTCCACCGCCCAATGTTGTGACATGTTTCAAGTGTGGAGAGCTGGGTCACTATAGTCAAGAGTGTCCCCGGAACAACAACCCTAACCAGTCTGGAAAGTCCGTTGGTCGTGGTAAGCCAGCGGGAAAGACATTCTATGCCAAGCCAGCCACCACTACACGTGGCCATGTCAACTATGTCTCAGCTGAGGAGGCTCATGATGATCCTAACGTTGTCCTTGGTACGCTCCTTTTTAATTGCCATCCGACATCTGTTCTTTTCGATACAGGAGCATCTCATTCATTCATATCTGAGAGCTATGCTCGATTGCATAACACGACATTCTGTGACATGCCCACTTCCATGGTAATTCAAACTCCGGGTTCCAAATGGCAAACCTCTAGAGTAAGCCATGGGAATGAAATTCTTGTCGATAGACTTGTCTTCCTTGCATCCTTAATAGCTCTCAAGTCCTCGGACATAAACATCATCTTGGGTATGGACTGGATGTCAACTCATTATGCTAAGATTGATTGTGCCATTAGAACCGTTCAACTTACTCACCCATCGGGCAAGACAGTCAATGTCTTAACTCGAGTGGCCAAGCGCCAGCTTTACTCCCTAAATGCCAACCCCCTTCCAGACCTTGAAGATATTTCGGTAGTCCGAGACTTCCCAGATGTCTTTCCAAAAGAACTTCCAGGTGTTCCACCTGACAGGGGTGTCGAGTTCGTGATAGACCTTGTTCCAGGAACCGTCCCAATTTCTAGAAGACCCTATAAGATGGCACCCTTAGAACTAGCCGAGCTTAAGAATCAACTCGATGAGTCCTTGAAAAAGGGTTTCATCCGTCCTAGTTCCTCTCCTTGGGCTTGCCCCGTCCTCTTCGTCAAGAAGAAGGATGGAACGGATCGGATGGTTGTAGATTACCGACCTGTCAACTTGGTCACTATCAAGAACAAGTATCCGCTTCCCAGGATCAACGATCTGCATGATCAGCTCGCTGGATCCTCAGTCTTCTCCAAAATGGATTTGACGTTGGGCTACCATCAAATCAAAATCAAAAACAGGGACATTCCCAAAACGGCCTTTGTTACTCGTTATGTCCAATACGAGTACACCATTATGTCCTTCGATTTAACCAATGCCCCAGCCACCTTCTCTCGCTTAATGAACTCGGTCTTCATGGAGTATTTGGATAAATTCGTCGTGGTATACCTCGATGATATACTCATCTACTCAAAGAGTGAGGAAGAACATGCCAAACATCTAAGGATGGTATTGACAAACTTCGAGAGCATTGCCTTTATGCCAAATTCTCCAAGTGTGAATTTTGGTTGCCAGAAGTGACCTATCTAGGCCATGTAATCTCTAGTAAGGGTATTGATGTCAATCCCGAGCGAGTTCAAGCCGTCCTTGATTGGACTCCACCTGAGACGGTCAAGCAAGTTTGGAGCTTCCTTGGCTTAGCGAGCTATTGCCGCCGCTTCGTCGAGAATTTCTCCAAGGTTGCTAAACCTCTAACTGAACTCCTCAAGAAAGATAAAAAGTTCGAGTGGACCCCACAGTGCGAGTTCAGCTTTCAGGAACTGAAAAGACGCCTGACATCTGCTCCCGTACTGGTACCACCAGATTTCTCCAAGGACTTTATTATCTATTGCGACGCCTCACGACAAGGACTAGGTTGCATACTCATGCAAGATCGATAGGTAATTGCCTATGCTTCACGGCAATTACACCCCCATGAGGAAAATTATCCCACACATGATCTAGAGCTTGCAGCTGTAGTCCATGCACTTAAAACTTGGCGACATTACCTTCTCGGTAATCGTTGCGAGATCTTCACCGATCACCAAAGTTTGAAATATATCTTCACCCAACTGGATTTGAATCTCAGGCAAAAATGTTGGGTCGAGTTGATCTCGGATTACGACCTAGGAATAACTTACACCCCGGGCAAAGCCAATGTCATGGCTAATGCGCTAAGTCGTAAATCTTATTGTAACAACCTGATGTTACAACAAAGTCAACCACTTCTCCATGAGGAATTTCCTAAGCTTAACCTTCACATAGTTCCTCGAGGATTCCTATCCACCCTGGTGGCGAAGCCTAACCTTACAGATCAAATTATAGCTGCCCAGAAGCGTGATATGGGCATATCCCGGATTAAGGAAAACATCACTAGCGGAGTTGCTAAATGTTTTTCCATGGATAAGCGAGGTGTTGTCTTCTTCGAGAACCGCTTGGTGGTTCCCAAGAAACAACATCTATGTCAGTTGATTCTTAAGGAAGCTCATCAATCCCCACTCACCATTCATCCCAGTAGTACTAAAATGTATCAAGACCTACGCTAGAGGTTTTGGTGGAGTAGGATGAAGAGAGAAATTTCTCAATACATTGCTAGTTGCGACGTCTATCGTCGTGTTAAAGCAGAGCATCAACGGCCTGCTGGCACCCTTCAACCTTTGGCTATTCCTGAATGGAAATGCGATAAAATCAGTATGGATTTCATTACCGGGTTTCCCAGGACCAAGAGAGGGAATAATGCTATCTTCGTTGTTGTCGATCGTCTTTCCAAAGTAGCCCACTTCCTACATGTTCGTGAGAGTATTACCGCTAGCCAGCTAGCTGACTTATACACCTCCCGAATAGTGTCTCTTCATGGTGTCCCATTGGAAATTAACTCAGACCGTGGGAGTCTCTTCACCTCTCGATTTTGGGAGAGTTTCCAAAATGCTATGGGAACTCGTCTCTCCTTTAGCACCGCCTTCCACCCCCAATCAAGTGGTCAAGTAGAGCGAGTCAATCAAATTATAGAGGATGTGCTCCGAGCTTCTGTCATCTCATTCGGAATGGATTGGGAGAAATGCCTTCCATTCGCGGAGTTCGCTTATAACAATAGTTATCAAGCCAGCTTGGGCAAAGCTCCTTTCGAAGTTCTCTATGGACGAAAATGTCGAGCCTCTTAACTGGTCAGAAACCGGGGAAAGACAACTCTTTGGCCTAGATATGATTCAGGAAGCAGAAGAGTAGGTTCGCGTTATTCGTGAGAAAATGAAAACATCCCAATCTCGTCAAAAGGGCCAATATGACCGCAAACATAAGCTCATGACTTATGAAGTCGGCGAGAAGGATTACCTTCGGGTTACTCCTTTAAAGGGAACCCATCGTTTCGGTATCAAAGGCAAGTTGGCTCCTCGTTACATTGGACCCTTTCGCATTCTTGCCAAACGAGGAGAAGTTGCCTACCAATTGGAACTACCTCCGCATCTTTCCTGAGTTCACGATGTCTTCCACGTTTCTCAACTCAGGCGTTGCTTCGCGGATCCTATCCATGGGGTGGACCACGAAACACTTGATCTCCAAGATAATCTCACATACCGGGAATATCCCGTTCGTATCCTTGATCAAGACGAGCGTACCACTCGACGCCATAACATCAAGTTTCTCAAGGTTCAATGGTCACACCATTCCGAGAAAGAAGCCACTTGGGAAAGGGAGGATCGACTTCGACTTGAGTACCCCACCTTCTTCCCAACGGATCCTAAATCTCGGGACGAGATTCTTTTGAGTGGGGGTGAGTTGTCACACCCTAGCTAGTTCATGCATTAGAGTGTTGCATCATGTCTACTCTTCCAGAAAACTGAAATGGGGATGACAGAACCCCCAGCACCCCCTGGAGACAACTAGGGTTTACTAAAATCTTTTTCAATGAACCTTAAATGCCCTTCTAACATGTTCATCATCTTTGCCTTGGTCTAGAACCTTTGACAAAAATGGTGCACACTTTTCTAGGACATCACAAGGTCATTGGATTAAACCATATGCTATTTGCATTTGGACATTTAAATGCTACTAAATATTTTAAATGTCCAAATAATCCCAAACTGAAATGTTCCATGTTGAATATGTTCTAAACAGTGGGCATGTGCAGTTTGGTGATTTTTGGAAATGCCTAAGTATTTTTAGAAAAACCACAAACTTGCAGAAATAAAGAAAACAAAAAAATAAAAGGGAAACAAACTTACCTGGCAAAGCCACCAGCCAGCCCACCTGGCGGCCCAGCATTGTGCTGGCCCGTGCCAGCCAGTTGCTTCGTCCCCGCCAGGCAGGCAGGGAGGTGACGCCGGCGTGCGTGAGCTCGCCAGCGCGTCAGCTACTTGCCGCCCTCGCCCCTGGACACCTGGGCGAGCTCCACGTCGTCGCCCTGACCGGCAGACACCTCGCTCACTCCACTGCCTCTCTCCCTCGCCCTCTCCCACCATGGCCGACGCTGCCGCGCCCGCGCCACCGTGATAACTGCGTCCGTCGTCGTCCTCGTGCCGCGTCCCCGTGTCCGTTCGCTCCGCCGTCGTCGACTACATCGAGCAGGCCGAGCCCCGAGCGCTTGCCCGCTCTGGAGTCGCCCCCGACCCCATCTCCCCCAACTCCGGCCGCCAAGAACGCCATCGTCACCACGCTCAGCTCCGGCCTTCCCCGAGCCCGCTTCGATGCTTGCTGCAACCGCCATGACCTCTGCTCCGTCCTCCCCCTCTCCGTTAACCCCCTCCTGCATTGTATGCACCGCACCATGTTCACCCACACCCGCCGCCGCCGAGCTCGTCGCCGACGTGACTCCGGCCACCCACCGGCCACACCACCGTGATCAACGCACTCACCGCACTCGCAGAAGCCCATAGCACCTCTCCACGCACCTCGCCATGCCCTGTAGCCTCGGGTTCGACCTCACCCAAGCTCCGGCAGCCGGACAGCTCATCGCTGGTGACGTTTCCGTCCACCCCACTGCCACCACTCGACGCGGCTCACTCCCCGCATCACGTAGATGTGCTTCGCCGTTGTTTGGTCGCCGGAGCATGAAACTCGCACCGCTCTGCCGCGTCTGGCCTTGCCGGCGGCTAAACGCCGGCAAGTTTGACCCTGGTTACCCCCGTGTGGGCCCAGGTTGACTCCCCCTAAGTCTATGACAAGTGGAACCGCTCTCCTAATTAACTTAGATTAGCAGTAACTAAATTTAGTTAGTTAATTAACTACTGACACGCGGGTCCCACTGGTCAGGTTTGACCTAGACCGGCCCTGTTGACCACTGACGTCACCCTGACGCAATAATTCAATTACTGGAATTATTCTTATACAGGAAATTCCAGAAAATATTACAAACTTCAAAAATTCATAACTTTTAATCTGTAACTCCAAATGCAAAGATTTATATATGAAATTTGATTAGAAAAATTCAATCTTTCCATATGTAATGGTTTCATGCATGACAAAACACTTTAACCCTGCTGTTTAGGTGAAACAAGCTAATGCACTTATATGGCTTAAGAACATAAGCTTCCATTTGAATCCTTGATTCAAATGGACTCAAACCAACTTGTTTCACAATGCATTAGCCAGGACACCTCATATTTCCATGTCATAGCATGCATCATATTGTTACATATTGCCATGTGATGATTGTGTTCTGTGGTGTCTTTCGTGGTAGGTTCTGCCTCCGAGGATATTTCCGAGTATCCAACTGAAGGGCGGTACCCTACTACTACTCCATCAGGCAAGCAGCCCCATTGATCATATCGATACAATCCCATGTTCACGCTCCTACTCTCATTTACTGCATTAAGACAACAATGTTTCAAACTGTTGTGTGCTGCGGTAGTTGAACCCTTATCCTCTGCATGACCTGTCATTGCCATAGTAACTAGATGAAACCCACTAGCATGTGTAGGAGTTGATTGAGCCATGTATGTGTTTCCTACCTTGCTATGCCTGCTATGCTTAGAGTTGTGTCAGGTCTGGTTCATCTGGGTGATGGGCTAGAGTGAAATGATTACGTCGGTAATGTGAGGGATGTGTTGAACATGATTTGGTAAAGTTATCGATGAGAGGCCATGTAGGAGTACATGGTGGGTTGTTTCATTGAGACCGTCCCTAAGAACTGAGATCTGTATGTGTGATTTAAGATTCAGCTACTACCACACATTGGGCCCTGAAATATGACCCCGCTCGACTTACTGACCCCTCTCATCCTTTGTCTAGGAGTTGCAACTAGTTTCTGGTGTTTATAGGTTATGTGTTGGCGGCCGTGCGTAGCGCTGACCCCAGGGGTGGGCTATGATGCGGTAGATACACCGTGGCACGGTGTACCGAGTCACCCGTTTGGTGTCTCGAGAACCCTGCACACATCGTTTGGGGCCGTTGAGGACACCCCGGCCAGATTTCCTTGCGGATGGCACCCGAATAGGCGATAAACCTAGACTAGAGACTTGTGTGGTTAGTCAGGTCGTGGTCTACACCCACGTCGGCTTTCGCTTGAAGTCTGCCGAGCACATGTCGTGTGCTAATGCTAAGTGGTGGAAACATGTGTGACGAAGTACACCCCTGCAGAGTATAAAACTATTCGAATAGCCGCGTTCGCGGTAAAGGACTACTTGGTGGCCTATACAGTTCATAGACAAGTTAATGGTTACTACTAAAAGACTCAAGATAAGTGTGAGTACCGAGGATGGCCCTCTCGTAGGATGACGAGGGAGGATCCACGGTGGAGTATTGTGTTGGTGATTAGTGGACTCGTGTGCGAAAACTATTTTACTAGTGGTGTCTCGTAGGATAGCTTAGCCAAGAGTCAAAGCTGGCTTGCTGCATTAACCCCACCACCTTCTTGAGAATGAGCATGTATAGTAGGATCTGTTGTAAGACTTGTTGAGTACCTTTGTACTCATGTTGCTTTAATTACTGTTTTCATACGACAACACCGCCCCCTCCGATGGGTTTTACGTAGACCTCGACGTCGATGAGTAACTTGCCACCCAGGTGGTGATTCTGGCCATGGAGGGCCCTATGTAGATAGACAGGCTTCGTCAAGCCTTCTTTCTTTCTAGTGTCTGTACTCAGACTTATTTGCTTCCGCATGTGCTTGTATGCTTGTATGACTTGAGTGTCACGTCATGTGACCCCTACCTGTATGAACATGTTATGTATGGCTCTCTGCAGCCTTTAAATAAAGTACTTGAGTTGTAGAGTTTTGTTGTGATGCCATGTTGTATTTACACATATCGAGCATATCGTGTGTATGATTGAAATGTTTGGTATGTGTGGGATCCGACAATCTAGTTGTTTATCCTTGGCAGCCTCTCTTATGGGGAAATGTAGTCTAGTGCCTCCTTGAGCCATAGTAGTCCGCTACAGCCCGGTTCACGGGAGTCCTGCTAGCCCAGCACTACTGCTCAGGACACTTGACTGGCCGGCATGTGTTTCACTTCGTTCCTGTGTCTGTCCCTTCGGGGAAATGTCACGCGGTGACATCTGGAGTCCTGTTAGCCCAGTGCTACAGCCCGAATTCACATGCTGTTGACCGACATGCTCGATGTGATTCATGTATGCCTGTCCCCATAGGTTTGTGCCGCTTTGGGTTCACGACTAGCCATGTTGGCCCGGGTTCTCTGTCATATGGATGCTAGCGACACTATCATATACATGAGCCAAAAGGCGCAAATGGTCTCGGGCCATGGTAAGGCGACACCCGTGGGAATACCGTGCGTGAGGCCGCAAAGTGATATGAGGTGTTACCGGCTAGATCGATGTGACTTGGAATCGGGGTCCTGACACCTACCCTCATTGCTTCGGGAGAAACCCTAGGCCCGAGGTCTCAGACCAGGACAATGACGGCATCTTGATGCCATGTTCCCTCTTGGGGCACTGTCCTGGAATTGGATCTAGCTGGAGAGACCCGTGGCTTGCATAGTGGTCATCGGTGTCGCTCGGGTGGCAGCAGTTATGTGGGTGTGCGGCGATGGGGCTGCAGTGAGGTTGTGGTAGTCGTCTCTGCGACGTGTCCGCTTGCCCATCGTGGTCCATTTGCTGTGGTGGAGTTGAAGATGCACGATGGATCCTTGTGGCAATGATGACAAGCGGTGGATGTCCCTTCTCGATGATCCTTCACGGCGCTACCTTGCATAGTGCTCCATTGCTTGTATATTCTTAGATCCGATGTTGCCTTGTTACAGGCGAGTGTGTTCTTCATTTGACAGAATCTTCACGTGGCCTCTTCTGCCTCTACAATGTGTGCCCTGTCGTTTGATGCTTGCGGGGAAGTCGTAGGATCTTATGTGAGGAGAAGTGGTGACGATGACGCCAAGGTGCGACCTCGTCAATGTTTTCTTGGTAGTGGTTTGTGAGGTTTTGCGAGTTGTGTGGTTTTTCACCTGGTTTTCCTCTAATTAACCGGGCAACTATCTTCTTCTTAGTCAATAAAAATGGAAAGTCTTTGCCTCGTTTCAAAAAGAAGATCCGTAAGTGAAGCAATTTCGTTGTGAGAATTATGAGTTGGGAGGCGTGCAACTAATGAATGCTTATGACGCCTGCATAAAGGCGAAGATATCAAATCAAAAGCTGACTATAGAAGAGCACCGCATGTGCTAAACTAGTAGAAGTGCACACAAGCGGTGCAATGCGGTGGATCGGGAGGGCACCTTTATGTGTGCACAACTTCTCAACTCATAAATATCGGTCTCTCCCGAACCTCTTAATTAGTTGCAATTCCTAACAACAATGAACGGATATCGTCTCTACATCCAGAGAGTAGGAAACGTCTGTTGCCTCTATACAATTTGCATAGGCTTGATAGGGCATCGGGAGCTATTTTATGACTAGGTGACCATGTTTTGGGATCAATTTATCTTGTATATCCTCTCGCTTCTATCAATGTGGCATTGTAGTCCTGCAGCCTCGAAGACAAGTGCAGGCACCGCAACCTGTTGCCTGATCACTCTCTGACCTAAGGTACCCACATCCAAAGAATAATATAACTCTGAAGTTACAGAGAAGTCGATGTATTTCCCCTAGGTCAAAGTAGAATAAATAGGTGGATTTTTCAGCGCAAACCTAATTACTAATAGGTTGTAATGGATCATGTAGTTCTATGTTTAATCTCCATATATAAGTCAAATGTCTAATGTTGGAACAACAAACTAGTTTTCCATGTTTAATTACCTCCTTGTTAGTCTTTTTCCAAAAAAAACATTTCCAAGTTCGGGTATGATCATGTGAACATTTTTTTTGAAGGACCAGCGAAGGCTGGTGTTTCATTGATCATAAGCAGGGAGCAGATGACAAAGCGATAAGGTGGAGATCCGAAGATCAAGGAAAATAAGGAAGAAGAAGAACAGAGAGAAAAGAAATCAAGGTGCCACCAGGCACAGGCCACTAGTCTACTCTCCCGGCGGGTCCCCGAAAGGGCTCTGAATTGACTTGATGCCGGCTTGTTGCCAGAGGCTTAGCTCTCTCCTGATCTCGTTGAGAGTGTCTTCCACCTTGGCCTCTTTTGCCCTAAATATACAGTGATTCCTCTCTTGCCAGATCTTCCAAAGGACAAGCATTGCGAGAGACCTGATCGCTTTCCTGTGGGATGGAGGCGTTGCATCTGACATAGCCTTGAACTTGTCAAGAGAGGTTGCGTTGCTGATCCAGGATTCCTGGCCTAGTGCACGACAGCACTTCCATGCAGCAATAGCATTCCAGGTTGCCGCCGTGAGGGGGCAAAGCCAGAACAAATGCTCGGAGTTTTCCAGGTTTCGGAGGCATAACTGACAGAAGTAGTTGTTCAGCCATCCTTGCCGCTGCAACCTATCATTGCACCAGAGCCGGTTTTGGTGGAGCAGTCAGGCAAAGATCTTCAGCTTTGCAGGCGCGCGGGTGTTCCATATCAGCTCGCGACACTGAGTCTGCACAGAGCCTTGGAACTGGGTGCGGTAGGCAGAGTGAGTCGTGTACTGACCGGATGCTTCAATCTTCCAGGCGATTTGGTCTTGGTTGGCTTCCTAGAGATGGTACGATTGCAGCCGGCGGTGTAAGTTGAGCATGTCATGTGCTATAGAACTGACGTCGCCGTGCGCTAGGTCAGAAACCCAGTGGTCTTCAAGAAGTGTCTGCGCCACCGATCTGTTCTTTCTTTTGGAGTGTTTGAAGAGGTTGGGGTGGAGGATCTTCAGCGGAAGCGCATCGATCCAAGCCGTGTGCCAGAAGCTAGCCATCTTGCCATTGCCTATAGTCACCTTTGTTGCCGCACTAAAGAGGGCGTGATCGGAGGCATCGCATGGCAGTTCTGTTCCTGCCCATGGGCGCTCCGGGCTTTTCCAGGTGTGCCAGAGCCAGCGAAGGCGGAGAGCACGGCTGAACTTGGACAGGTCGAGGATGCCAAGGCCTCCGTGCTCGATCGGGGAGCAGACCCGAGCCCAGTTCACTTTGCAGCTGCCGCCGGTGAGCTCCTGATCGTGTCCCTAGAGGAAGCGACGTCTGCATTTGTCTATTTCTTTCAGCAGCTTCACTGGGATTTTGAGGGCCGTAAGGGCAAACATTGGCATGGTGGTGAGGAAGCATCTGACGAGGACTCTGCGCCTGGCCATGGAGAGCATTTTCCCTTTCCAGCCCGCTAATCTAGCCCGAATTCTATCTAGTATGAAGTGAAGATGCACTAGCCTAAGCCGGCCAATTGTGAGTGGAAGCCCCAGGTATCTGGTCGAGAATTGCGCGATCGGACCCCCAAAAGACTGGAGCATCGTGCTAACGTCGACGTCGTAACAGCAAATCGGAGATGCCGTAGACTTGGTGTTGTTTATCTTCAGGCCCGTAGCATCGCCGAAGCTCTCAAGCATATCCATAAGGTAGTCAATCTCCTCTCTAATGGGGTTCGCGAAGATGATGACATCGTCTGCATATAAGCTAACCCTAAATTTGATCTCCCTGCCTGGCACTGGCGTAATATGTAGTTCTTCTTCAGCCGCTTTGAGGAGGCGATGGATGGGATCGATCGCAAGGATGAACAGGAGCGGCGATAGGGGGTCGCCCTGCCGTAGGCCGCGACGGCGCATGATGGATTTTCCATGGACGCCATTGAGGAGGAAGGCCAACGATGAGGTGGCGAGCAGCATGGTGATCCAATCCCGCCATCTCGCACTAAAACCTAGGTTCACCATGAGCTCAAGCAGATATTCCCACGAAACGTTATCGAAGGCCCTGGAGATGTCTAACTTGAGGAGCACGGCCGGCGTCTTTTTCCGGTGCAGAGCTTTCACACAATTTTGGACGTAGACAAAACTGTCATGAAGACATCTTGTTTTCAAAAAAGTTGTCTGGGCCGGCGATATGATGCGTTGGACGATTGGGGCGAGCCTGATCGACAGCACTTTGGAGACTAGCTTAGCGATAGAGTGAATCAGGCTAATCGGACGGTAGTGGTTGATGTCGTTCGCGTCGTCTTTCTTGGGGATTAGGGCTACGATTGCAGAGTTGAGAAAGCCAAAATTGTTGCCCGCCAGGTTGTAGAATTGATTGAAGGCCTGCATGACGTCTACTTTGATAATCTGCCAGCACGATCGGAAGAATGTGCCGTTGAAGCCATCTGGCCCGGGGGATTTCTCTGCCGGAGATGCCTGAATCGCCGCCCACACCTCTTCTTCAGAAAAGGGGTTATCCAGCCCACCACCTTGGATTGTGGGCATGTGGATTTGGCCCCAGTTAATCGTAGACGAGCGCTGTTTTGTAGCCCCCAGGATGTTGTCGTAGTGGTTGTGAATTGCTGCTTCTTTGTCGCTGTGCGCCGTGACTACTGTATCATTGACCTTCAGAGAGTGAATGAAGTTGTTTCTCTTCCGCGAGCAGATTTTTGCCATGAAGAACTTTGTTCGGGCGTCGCCGGAGCGTAGCCAGGTGAGCCTGGAGGCCTGCCTCTTCCTGCATCCCTCGATCGCTGCCAGCCCCAGCAATCTGAGCTTGAGGCTCCTGCGCAGGTCGCGTTCGGCCGACGAGAGCTGGCGCCTTTCCTGGGCCTCGTCGAGGCACAAGATGACCTCGGAGGCCATATGGAATTGCAGCTTTGCATCACCGAAGAGGCCCTGGCTCCAAATCCGTAGGTCTTTGGCCGTACGAGCAAGCTTGACGTGAAGGCGGGTGAATGCGCACGAGGCAGCCACTGGCCGCGCCCAGGTCGCGGTCACCGTCTCCGTGAAGCGCGGGAAGCGCGGCCAGAAGGACTCGAACTTGAAGCATTTGCGCCAGCGGGGTCCCGCCGCATCGGACAGCACCAGCGGGCAATGGTCGGAGCAGGCAATGGGGGCGGCCATGAGCATGGTTAGGGGAAAAAGGGTTTCCCATGGTACGTTGTAGAAGAATTTGTCGATGCCCACTAAGGTTGGATTGTCGCGCTCGTTGCTCCAGGTGTACCTACGGTTGCTGCATTTGAGTTGCCGAAGACCCGCTCTGTCAATGGCCGCCCTGAAGCGGCCCATCAGCCTTCTGTTGAGGTTGAGGTTGTTCTTCTCCCTTGCCTCGTAGATTTGTTTGAAATCACCGCAGATTATCCAAGGTTCAGACATGGGCGGGGCCGTGCTCAAGATCTCAGCGAGAAAAACCTCTTTGATTACGTCGTCGTTTGGTCCGTAGACCGTGGTTAGCCAACAGGGTGTGTGGCCTCTAGCTACGGTGACCCTGATCGTGACAGCAAATTGGCCAACAGCATGGGTGACGACATCTACAAGATCTTTGTTCCATAGGATGGCAATGCCACCGCGCGTGCCGATGGAGGGCATTACGGCGCAGCCCTGCAGTGTTTGTCCACCAATTTCACGGACGAGGGCTGGCGACCAAACGTCTATCTTGGTCTCTTGCAAGCACAGAATGGCGGTCCGGTGAGCAGCAACTACTTCTCTAACTGCTTCTCTCTTCGCCGGCGAATTCAAACCACGTACGTTCCAGCTCATGATCGGGGGGGAGTGAAGTTCGTCATTCATCGGGACACTGATGGTTTTCTCCGGCGACTACAAACACTAAAGGCGAATAGGTACACCATCCAGCTCTCCGGGGGACGCCGTCGACCACCAATAGGCCCCAAACCACGACGGCGACGGACCGGCCTCAGCCTTGCACTGTTACATGAAAGAAGCAAACCTAACTCCGACCAGCCGAGTGCTGGCCATCGCCGGAAACTACTGCTACAGCTACAACACAGATTGGTTCCTAACATAACTAAACCATGGCCTCCTCGGTGACTCCTTCCGGCCCGTTGAGGCCAGCAGCGATACGCAGAGCGTCCTTGCCCAGCCTGGTGAGCTTGGCGATGACGGCGATATCTTCGTCGGACAGAGGCTCATCGAACCTGCGCACGAGCGCCTCCGCAGCCTTCTTCATCATCTTCTCTTTCGGGCCAAGGAGGCCGAGCCCCTGGACCAGGCGGAGCGAGCCGCGCTGCGCCACGGGCACCTTGCAGTTCTAGGCCACCTAACGCACGCTCTGACACGGCGGGGGAACTGACGTAGCTCGGACCTTGGGTGGAGCAGAGCTATGCTTGGATGGCGGTTGGGCGAGCAGGGGGTCGGCTTGTCGCAGAAGAGGCGTCGCGGTGCAGCAGATGATTCTGCAATCTCCAGGTGTTGAACTTGTTGCGTCACCTCGCCCAGCTGGACGGCAACCGTGGCCACGGTCGTGGGCATCTGGCAGCTGAGGAGGGCCGGGTTGTGGCATGCTCCAGAGAGCGTGGGGCTGAATGCGTTCGGCATCTCCACTGCTTCTATGCCCCTCCTCTTGCTTGCGCCCTCATCGAAGTCAAGGGGCACGGCCGTCGATGCCGCGATCATCTCGTCGAGCTGGGCCGCGACGACGTCCCCGGAGAGCAGGGGCGGGGATGGCCTTGTCAGTCGTGGCAAAGAACTCGTCGACGCCGTCGGGGGCAGGTGCACGTGCGGGAGGAGTAGGCGTGGGCACGTGCACCTGACTTGCCAGTCGCTGGCTGCCGCTCTTCTTCTTGTTTGGGTATGCCTTGCCGGACGAACGGTCACGGCCGCCATACTGGTCATGGTTTCTTGAGCTTCCAGGGCGGCGGGTGGGGGTGGGGGGAGCGGCTGCGCCGGTGCACTCTGCCGGTGGCCCCATCCGCTCCTGACGAGGCGTTGGAGCCGCACCCGCGCCCAAGCAGCGCGTCCTTCCAGGAGCGCCGGCCACCGCCACCGCCGTCTCCCGTCCCCTCATCGTCACGACGGGGGCCACCACGGGGAAGGCCACGGCAGCCCGTGTCCACCACCGGCGCGCGCTGCAGGCGACGATGGCGCTCCTCCATCTTGTCGTCCTCCACATGCATGACCCAAGTGCCCGTGTAGGTGCGTGGCAAGCTGTCGTCGTGGTCGGAGTCGGAGGAGGGCAGGCCGCTTTGAGCTGAGTGGGAGGAGCGAGGAGAGCAGGGGGACCAATCCTCCACCCTGTCGACATGGATGAGGAGGTCGTAGCGCTCGGCGCCGGGCGGCAGGGCGACACGCCGATCGGGCGGCGAGTGGCCCTCCATCTCTTCGACCCGGTCGGCGCCCTGAGGTAGCTTCTAGTAGGTGTGCCGGGTGGGGATGAACGCCATGTCCCAGACCCACACCCAGCAAGCGAAGCTTTTGGTGTGGTCGCGCTCCAGCGTGCGGCTGTCAAGCCTGTCGATGCGCACCTTGTCTCCGAACACCTCGTGGACGCCCTCCAGGGTCCGGTACTGCTGAGGCAGATGCTCGATGACGCAACGGACATGGAGGTTGAAGATGCCATGGCCAGCATGGTCGTTTTCGCCCCAGGGCGCGATGTTGAAGTTGACGCCGTCGACGCGCAGGGAGCCGCGGCGCACCGCGTTGTCATGGTGGGCAGCCTGGGTGAAGATGACGAAGAAGTCTTCTGGGTTGTGCGCCGTCTCCCGCAAGTGGTGCGGTGGGACGCACAGCTGTGCCTCAAAAGCGCGGCCCACCGCCATGGGCGAGGTGGCGTAGATTCCGTCGGCCGCGCGCAGCGTGACAGTGTGGCGTCGAAGGAAGAAGATGCTCTGCTCGATGGCTGGGGTGGACTCGCCGACCTTGTGGCTTGCGCGGGGACGCCTGGCCGGGTCGACCAGGCTGAGCTCAGCCATGCCGGCAGTCGTCGGGGATGGAGGTACCAGCGGTGGTGGAGGTGGGGTGGGGAAACGAAGGCGAGAGTGGACCGAGGAGCGAGGAGGGAGCGGACCTAACCTATTGGAGGCAGGACCGCCATGGCCGTTTCGTGGATTTTGGGGGCACTCTCTGGCAAAATGGCCGCAGAGCTCACAGATCACGCAGCGGAGAGGGTCGCGGCAGTCCTTTCTACGGTGGTGCTTGCTGAGGCAGCGAAAACAGCGGCCGCGGAAACGTCTTAAGAAAGCCTCTCGGCCACCCACCGCATTGAAGTCCGGCCGCCGGTCCGAGCACAGAGTCGCGCTCTTCTTTGAAGGAACCGGCGAATCCAGGGTTGCCTTGCGGCTTTTGCGCGAGGAAACCTCGGTCCGGTCACCGTCCATTCCTGAAGGGGAATGGTCGGCCAATGGGGATGGGACGACGACGATGGATTGAAGGCGTCGGGCTGCGGGGTGGGGGCTGAGATCCATCGGGTCTTCCGAGGTAGGCGCCATAGAGCAGTCTCCCCGCAGCAGCAGGCGCGGCGGGGCCGCCGGATCCGGCATTGAAGACGCGTCATGGCCCGGGATCTCGGGCGGGGATGGAGCAGGGGGCGCCGGGGAGACCCGCGGGTCGGTGCCAGGAGCAGGGTGGCCATGCAGATCGAAGGCGGAAGCGGGGCGGTGGGGCGGCGCGCCCATGCTGGGCGCGGGGTGGTGGCCGCTGCGGCCGGAGCGGCCAGCGGCGCAGGGAGGGGAGGGTGGCTACCTAGCAGCAGGGAGTACTTGCGCTCCTCGGTCGACTGATCTCCTCATGTGAGCATTTTTTCTGTTGAGAAATATATTGGGTCTGTTTTGTGCAAGTTCTAGCATGTTTAACTAGAAGAGTGATTTGCTTTTCATAAGACAACCATTCAGGCTGAAACAGGGACTTGAAAGGAGAGATGGATCTGGATGTACACCATGAAACCGAGGACCTCCAACCAACTCAGCACAACATGATACAGTACCCTGGTTTCAACTACACTGTCAGGCTAGCCATCATGTGTCCATTATATGCAATATGTTGGTTTATGTTTGGGCGGTGTGCAACCAATGAGTACCTATGACATGGAAAGTATATATAGCTTTATCACACATAAAGGTGAAGATAAAATCAATATTGACGAGTACACAAGCCATGCAATGCGGTGGGCCAGCGAGGCACCCTTCATGTCACCGGCCGGTTCCCATCCGAACCGATAAATATCGGCCTCTTCCGTGCCTCTCAGTTCCAAATCCTAGCAACGGCGGAAGGTGATTGTCCTTATATACACAAAGCAAAACGTGCATATCTATATGATCAGTTTCATAGGCTTGAAATGCACCGGGGGATGGAGTGGTGGCGTTGGGTTTTTTTACAGCAATCGGTTGCGTAGACTTGGAAGGCACCGGGAATTATTTCACGGCAAGAAGATCTTGGGACACCACAAGGCTTTTCACTCCATCTTGTCCCTCGCGTATACTCGGCAACTTTATACCTTTGCGGTCCAGCAGCAGCGGGAAGCGAGTACGGGCTTCGCCTCATGTCCTGTAGTTACTTTCTGGCATGGGACACGCACATCTGGACCTGAGGCTGGGAGCACATGGAAGAGGATGATGATATGGATAGGCTATCTTACTTCCCTTTCTCTAGCCACAAGCATTTCTGCGACCTGAGAAGCTTCCTTAGCCGTACTGGATGGCCCTCTGGCTTCACTGGCTCATAGTGCAGGGGAGCCAACCACACAAAGGGATCAAGAGATCACCTTCATGCCTTCCACATACGTTGGGTGATGGAGTGCAGCCAACCAGCTGCTGTACAGATCAGGCAAGAGGATGCACGAACCAACCGTATGCAACATCTGTCACAGTAGGGGATTGCTACCAGATGCCATCACCACTTTGTAAGATGCTTCATATGACAAGCTTGGAATAGTTATAGCCACATTTCATATTTCATATGACATCTTGTAAGAACGGTTGGAGAACAAGGCACTTCACAGATACTTATTTCATATGACAGTTCAGAAAATAGTTATACACAAGTTAAAAGGAACACAACGAGCTGATGGCAAACACTCTATTTTTATTGAATTGATGATACTATATGCATCAAACCGTTTGTATGGGAGAAGGGGACGATGAGCAAACTACAAGGACTAAAAGGGTGCATCAAAGCATGAACCACCCATGGAGACAATGATCTTGGGGAGAGAAAGAAGCATCGCAAGCACGACTATCAGTTCAATGTAAACAAATACAAAAAACCAGTCCCCAATTTGATCAGGCTCGCCCCCTCCGCGAATCATCTAAGGGGGGCGATATGTATCGAATGTAAGACAACGCAAATGGAAAAGGCATTGTTTATTACAGGCCTAAAAATACCACTCACGCTCCGACGCAGGCATCCTCCTCTCCCTCCGTTATTCCAAGCTTCTGGGCACGAGACCTTCAAGTGTGGTGTTTGTTCTTTGCCATCAACGATGACAGAACCTCGACGAGTGTGCGATCTTACAGGCTCTTGGCTGCGGCAATGACGCTCTCCGCGGTGATGCCGTACTCCTTGTAGATCTTCGGGGCAGGAGCGCTGGCGCCGAACTTGTCGATGCCGATGGTCTTGCCCTTGGATCCAACGTACTTTTGCCATCCGAGGGTAGAGCCAGCCTCAATGCTGATCCTTGCGGTGACAGCCTCAGGGAGCACGCTCTCCTTGTATTCATCTGACTGCTCGTCGAAAAGCTCCCAGCAGACAAATGACACAACGCGGACAGTCTTCCCCTCCTTCGTCAACTCTTCGGCAGCCTTCACAGCAATCTCTACCTCAGAACCAGTGCTCATTATGATGAAGTCAGGCTTGTTGTCGGTCGAGTTGTCAGAGATAGTGTATCCACCCTTCGCAACGCCCTCAATTGAGGTACCAGGCAGATGAGGAAGCTTTTGCCTGGAGAGAGCCAGAATAGATGGCCTCTTCCTGTTGAGGACAGCCACCTTGTATGCCCCGGCAGTCTCCTTGCCATCAGCAGGACGGAACATCAGCATGTTTGGCATCGCACGGAAGCTCACCAAGTGCTCAATGGGTTGATGGGTCGGACCATCTTCTCCCAGACCAATAGAGTCATGGGTCATGACATAGATAACTCCAGCTTCAGACAAGGCTGAGATCCTCATGGCACCTCTCATGTAGTCGGTGAAAACAAAGAAAGTTGCACAGTATGGAATGAGCCCTGGGGTGTGCAGCGCAATGCCGTTGCAAATGGCGCCCATTCCGTGCTCCCTGACTCCAAAGCGGACATTGCGCTCCTCAGGGGTATCCTTCTGGAAGTCGCCAAACATCTTAAGCAATGTCATGTTGGAGGATGCAAGATCAGCACTACCTCCAATAAGACCAGGCACAACTTTAGCAAGTGCATTCAAGCATTGCTGGGAGAGATTCCTGGTGGCATCTGCAGGGCTCTCGGTTGTGTATTGCTGGACAAATCAAACAATCTACCATCAGTGATCTCATTGTTTACATATCAGCTAAAGTATCACAAGTAAACATGGCAAACCACTTACAGGAAGAGCATCGGCCCAGCCAGCGGGCAACTCTCCTGTAATGATACTTTTCAAGGTGGCGGCATCTTCTGGGTACTTCTGCTCGTACTGTGCAAACTTAGCATCCCAGTCAGCCTCAAGAGCGGCACCTTGGGGAATATGGCGGCTCCAGTGGCTGCACAACAGTTCAGGCAAAAAGAAATGATAAGCTGGACACCAAGCAGGTTCACCACCCTCATTCAGATAACCAATACACACAATAGACAAACCTCTTGACATCCTCAGGCACAAAGAATGGCTCATATGGCCATCCAAGGTTTGCCCTGGTCGCTTCGACCTCGCTGGTGCCCAATGCAGCTCCGTGCACAGCGTATGAGTTGGCCTTGTTGGGAGATCCAAAACCGATTGTGGTAGTCACCTAAAAAGGGCAAAATCTTGGGTAAATATGATGAACTGTACAACAACAACAACAAAACAGAGATGATTCTTCATCAGATAATAAAAGAAAGTAACCTTGATCATTGTGGGCTTGTCGGTAACTGATTTTGCTTCCTGGATGGCTTTACGGATCTCGTCATAACCATCGTTGCCATTCTTAACCCAGAGTGTGTGCCACCCAAGAGCCTCAAAGCGGCCACTCACATCCTCTGTAAAAGCAATCTCTGTGTCTCCGTCAATGGAGATGTGGTTGTCATCATAGAAAACAATTAGCTTGCCAAGACCCCAATGCCCAGCCAAGGAGCAAGCTTCAGTCAAGATACCCTCCATGTTGCACCCATCTCCCACAATACAGTACCTATAGAAAATTGCATACTAGGTTAACGTACTGCACCACTCAAACTAAACGGAAGACAACAACGTCAGAATATTACGTGTAGTGGTCAACGATTTCACTGTCAGGCTTGTTGAAACGAGCGGCCAGGTGCTTCTCAGCAAGCGCCAACCCGACGGCATTCGCGATACCCTGACCAAGAGGACCTGCATAAGCCAAGCAAAAGGGAAAATTAGTCTCATGCTCCGGCATGGCAGGTCAGAGTTGTTGTGAGCTCAGCTGAGATGGACAGACCAGTGGTGACTTCAACTCCAGGAGTCTCGAAGTTCTCGGGGTGGCCCGGGGTGGAGCTTCCCCACTGCCTGAACTGCTTCAGGTCCTCTTCCTGCGGCAGAACAGGGGACACGGTTACAACAAGATCAGTGGCGCCATAAGAGGTAAATCGGCCATGTTAAACACCTAAGCAGATTACTCCAGGTTTAAGAAACTACTGTACTAAACATGAGTGATGAATCCAAGGTGCACAATCTGAGCTTCCAACAAAATTTTGACAGGAACTATAAATTTAACGAAACAGATCTCTGACAGCTGGACAAAGGTAGGGCGTTTTCTACTATGACAGGATCGACCCAAGAAAAATAGCAGTCAGGATCTGGCCTTTCGACTGTTTCACCAAACAAAGATCCAACTTTGCACAAACCTACTCCCGATTTCGCCGCCCCAACTAACAGAAATCGGCGGCACAGATGACAGGACAGGAAAGGGAGAAAAAAATAACAGACGCAAGAATCGCGGGCCGCGGCGAGGCGAAGCAGAGGACGGGGAGAGGGTTACCTTGACGGCGTCGTAGCCGGCGAGGTGGAGGAGGGCGTACTGGAGCATGCAGCCGTGGCCGGCGGAGAGGACGAAGCGGTCGCGGTTGAACCAGTAGGGGTTCTTGGGGTTGTAGCGCATGACCTCGTCGTAGAGGATATGGCCCATGGGCGCGCACCCCATGGGCAGGCCGGGGTGGCCGGACACGGCCTTCTCGACGGCGTCGATGGCCAGGAACCGGATCGCGTTGACCGACTTGTCGAGCAGCTCGCCCGTGGCGGCCGCCTCGACGGTCTCGACGGCCGCGGAGGCGCGCACCCGCTGGGTGCCGCTCCTGCGGGAGGAGGAGGCGGCGGCGGCCGCCGCGGCCCGGCGCGCCGGGAGCGGCGAGCGGAGGGCGCGGCCGGCGAGCGAGCTGAGGCGGAAGCCCAGGCGCTCGGCCGGGGCCGCCGCCGGGGAGGAGGGGGCGGCGCCCGCGCGGGCCGCGATGGTGGCGTGCGCGGCGGCGACGGAGTGCGCTGCCATGGCGGTGTGTGGCGGAGGACGGCGGAGATGGCGAGGTGGGTGGGGTGGGGTGGGACGGGGGGTAGGGGGGATGGCCGAGGGGTTATGTATAGATTTCCAGGTGCGTTTTGGGGGGCTCGTTGGGGTGGGGTAGAGGGAGAGGATGGCTGTGGGGTTTTCTGTGGACTTGGTGCATGGGCCGTGGACCGTAGTCTCAATCCTAAGCCGCCGGTGGCTGATGTAAGCAAGATATTATTGTTAATTAATAATCAGCCTTTCCCTCAAAAAAAAATTAATAATCAGCCTGATACCCTCAAAAAAATTAATAATCAGCCTGATTAGTGTGACATGTCATGTTGATTTGAATAAAATGAGTAAAAAAATATAAGTTGGTAGCACAATAGATTTTAAATAATCTCCTTTTATAGAGCATCTACAACCGGACTCACTTTCCCTAAACGTCTAGCCGGACGGCCGAGACGTCATCCGCGATGTAGGTCGTGCAGACACGTCTGGACATGTCCACCATGTCGACAGCCCAGTTTGGTAAGTACGACTCAGTACGATCCACATATACCCCGCATCGGACCAAACCCTAGCCCTCACTCTTACCGCTCTACTCCACTCCAATCCAGTTCCCATTCCTCCCGTCGCCTCCCCTCCCTTCAGCTCCACCATGGTGGGCTTCACCGGTGGATCTGAGTATGATCAGTCCGGATCCATCGACTCGGAGCTTGCCGCTTGCTCGGACAAGGAGGATGGATCCGACATGGGCGCATCCCGTCGCAGATCCATTAGCCAGGTGTCTTCACCGCCATTCTGTATCCGAGTTTGCTCCATCGCCGCAGCCGGCGAGTGCGGTTGAGCGGATCCCCCAGCTGAAAGTTTCGGCGCCCCGGCTCAACGTATCCACGTGGTGGTCCTTCTCCCCACAAATGTCAACCTCGAAGTCTAAGGACAATGGCTGCAATGCTCAAGGTCGCGACGTCCCGGATGTGAAAGCTACGGACGAGTGTCCATGATCGAGGCACGGCATGCCCTCGATGACAGGGAGAAGGCGTGCCGCATCGTGGAGTGGCAGCATGCCAGGAACAAGAAGGCCGAGGAGGATGCCCATGCGCGGATCCTGGCGAAGCGGCAAGACCAGACCCTCGTGTTAGAGGAAGCTTGGGCCATCCCTGCCCTCGTTGAGCGATTGCGGGTGTGGACAAATGAAGGGTGGCCGGCTCGTGTCCGCGAAGATACAGGAGGCCAGATTTACCCATTTCGGTTGTAGATGCCCTTAGTCCATGCAATGATGTGAACTTTTTTTTTTGCGGGAAATATGAACTCCACACTAAAGTGAGTGAACAAAATGTATAGATTTAATACTATGCTTGCCGTACAAAATAGCAGCCGGGGCATATATACATACATAAACAAATAACTGAACTAACCTTGTTGCTCATCAGAGAACAATGGGTTTTGGCTACTTTGGGCGTCATCAGGTTTGGGTGCACCGTGCACCTATGGACCGGGCGCACGGGGGAAGGTGTGGTGAGGTGGGTTGGTGGATGAGGGGCTCGTCGGCAGCCGTGGATTGGACCAGACGGTCAGATCACGGCCGTCGGAAGGGGGTAGGAAACGACTGGATATTATAAAAGATATTTTCCCGGCCTTTTGTTTTTTGTTGGCCCGGTGAGCCTTGGCCCTTTGCGCCGGTTGGGGGCGTCGCCGTCACGGTTGTTTTCTGGAGTCATTCCAGCCTCGACGGCGATGGGTTTCATGCCACGAGAATTTCAAGTCAGAAACGCTTCATAGGTCCAGCAGCACGGTGCTTTTTGGTGCTACATGTGTCGATGGTAATTTATTCTTGCGCGTGAAATCCAGCCACACAGGATAACAACAGAGCGATAATAGGATGGATGGACATGTTATCCACGGCGGCAGGATCTGTTGCTAGGGAATATTCCTTGATGATTTTTTGCAAAAACAAAAAAGAGTGTAATAATTCAAGATTTTTATGACCTTTTGTCTAGAGGGGTAGGGTGTGGGGCGACTTGAAAATGGCACCACACGGGCTCATTAACTTTGCCCGCGGGTCGCAATCTACGTGTCACGTTGGCGCGCATGAGCGAAGTGCGAGCAGGTTCCGTACCAGTTTTGCCCACTGGTGTGGGAAGAAGGGTTCGACAATTTCCTAGCGTCACACATTGGCGCGCATAAGCTAAACCCGAGCCGGTTCTGAACTGGTTTTCGTTGGTGTGGGAGAAGGGCTCGACAGTTTCCTAGCGTCACCACATTGGCGCGCCATGAGCTAAACCCGAGCCCGTTCCGTACCGGTTTCCATTGGTGCGGGGAGAAGGGCTCGGCAATTTCCTAGTGTCGCCACCACGTATATTGGTGCTATATTGTCCAAATAGCTTTACGGGGTTAAAAAGCGACAAAAAATTCAAAAGGGTGAAAGTACAAAACAGGAGTAAACAAAGGGATCCATTGCACCTCTAGGGATATATACGCGGGAATGGATATATGCGCGAGGATATTCTTCATATTTTTGCGGGTACGTTAATTCAAGATATTCTTTTAGACTTCTCATGGCACCACACATCCCCTTGGCTCACTCACAAGTGGCAATCTATATGTTTGCATCCGCGGATCTTCCAGGCTCATAGTGGCCCATGCTCCATTCTCATGCCAGTTACAAAATCCAAGTTTTTGGCCAATAATGAACAAATATATCTCTTGTTCTCCTTGGTGTGAAGTTCGGGTCTGATTTGACTATGCCTAAAATTCAATTTACCATTTTTGTACACTAACGGAATTTTGGTCTTCGTTGGGAGTGTTGCCAAGCCACCATACTCGTTTTTTAGTCAGCCAAGCTACCATACTAGTACCCCTTTTACAACTGTAACGGAGATTGTTATGCTCATGTTGTTGTGATTCTTTACGGGTTTTAGAAAAGTTCTCGTTATGCCATTTTTGCCAACACTGAAAGTTGGAGCGACGCGGTTGGTAGGTACCTTGTCGTAAAAATGGATAAAAATGAATGTATCAAGAATTTAAATACGTCTACATACATTCATTTCTCCGATAAGTAATTCCAAACAAGGGAGTAGTTCTTAGTCTTTCGTATCAATGAGATTTCCCGTGTAATCACCTTTATCAATTGGGCGTGTCTTATTGTATTATGCTGCTTACTCGTTGGTTGAACACGAACCGCAAGTCGTGGGGTTGTGCCATAAATACTTCTGTATTTACTTAATTTCTTGACATTCGTCTTCAACGACTTTTTAGCACGCCGGTGTCTCTTTGCTTTGGCAACCGAAGGGAAAAAAATTGGCAATGTTGTCACTCGTATAGGCAAGCATGAAATTGGCTAGAAATCTAAGCTAAACAAATACTCTCTCCGCAAATAAATATAAGACGTTTTCGAGACTTGACACGAGGCCTCTATGCAAAAAAAATAAAATCCGAGGACAAATACTGTACATACACAACGGAATCATTTCAAATTTTCAATGAGCTGCAGCATACATATGCATGAGCATGACGCATCCATGATGTGTCCTGGCCACTGCCGCGTTCAAGAGGCCAACGGCGGCACGGCTCCACGGGAGCTGCTACGCTTGGCAACCTTTGACTATTTGCAAAGTTCACCCTTTGAAAGCACAAAGGGATCAATCAGGCGACGGGCCATCTGGGTACGGGAGTACGTGAGCGCATCGGCTGAGTTGAGTCTCATCCTTGGCTGGCTACTTGCTGCCCCAAGGACCATGCACGCAGCTGACCATGAGATTCTGACGTGTGCACCAAATGTAACTACGAGTAGCACTTTGCACTTTGCTTGTGTTGCTTGGCGTGTGCAACCGCGGGGGGTGTTTCGGTCGGTATCATCATCATCATCATCATCATCATCATCATGCAGTAACAGCAGTAGCTTTCTCGACTTGTTGTCAACAAAAATGAAAAAACAATGGCCATCTCGGGTCAAAAAAGGCATTAATTAAAAGGCTTGCAGTGCTCGTGGTGGAATCAGTTTTCGTTGCTTGCCAAAAAGCTTGCGGTGTTTTTCTTTTCTTTTTTTGAAATGCGCCACGAGTTTCTTGGTTGGTGTGGGGATTCTTGTTTTTTTTAAAGGACAAGAGCAGTTTCGGTTGGTGGATTCTTTAAGAACGAGATCCATGCACGACGAACGAGAGGCGCGTACATGGGCCGGGCAAGGGAGCAAAGGCTTTAAGCCGAGCCTGGTTCGACATCTGCTTGGCCCGTTTGCTAAGTCGTTTGTGCATTTTCTTAGGGCATGTACAATGGTGGCTTGTCTCAAAAAATGTACAATAACGGCATATGGATACATATGTCCCATGACAAAAAGTAATTTGAGGCATTTACATTAATTTTTTCTCTCCAATGCAAGTTATTACTAACGGGCCTCATTAAGAAATAGAAAGATAAAGACTCTAGTACACATGCATTTCTATTTTTCACTCCAACCTTTTTAGTTTTTGTCATCGGATCACACTTTTTCTCTTCAATCACCCGCCTTCTGAAGAGGATCCCGCTTCCCTATCCGAACCTACTTTACGTCATATCCGATTCTACATGGTATGCGAGGCATCACCTTAAGGCTATGCATGGTACATGTCCTTAGCAAGCGATTTTTTTTTGCCCCTCAAAAAAAAAGTAATGCTTTTTTGCCTCTAAGAAGAAAGAGCAAAGTCTTTTTTTCAGATACAAGTGGGTAAAGTTTTGCCAATCGATTAACTTGCGTGCGAGTGGCCAAATGAGTCATCATGTAAACCATTACTAGATTTTTTTATGAGCAATTGATGGGGCCGAATTATATATGTATTTTATTCAAAGCGAAGGGCTTTCATTTCATTCCAAATCCCCCAAGCGAGGACCACCATTAGGGAGGTGGTGGCCCTTTTTCGGGATGTCATAAGCATGTTGATCCACCAATTGTTAGCCTTACCTTAAAAAAACAATTGTTAGCCGAAAAGTGTGCTCTCTAAGGCCTCATTTGGTTCATAAGTTGCAAATATCATAACAATAGGGAACATATAGAATTGAGATGACATATATCTCGAATCCTATGAACTAGGAGAATGCCCCGCGCGTTGCTGCAGAAATTTGTGCGGAGTAAAAACGCTGGCATATTACAATTTCTAGATGCATGGATAATAAGGAATATCATTTTTCTAATATGTTAGCATAGTATCCTAAAGCGAGACACAAAAAAATAAATAACACCGTGCCTCTTTGTGTAGTCGAGGAAGGGGTTGCTTTTTTTTGCTAACTTGGACACGTCGACTTACCAAAGGGAACCACTAGCAATCAGACTTCTGATGACTAGCGTTTCATCAGACAAGTCCCCCACCGTACGATTGAAATCTTTTGATGCGCCAGATTGATCAAGGAAAACGTGATGTTATTTTTAGTAAGCCGTGATTTGCTTCCACCAAATAATGAATATAGAAATTAATGATTCCTAGAAATTACGTTAAAAACTCCATTTTCGTTTTTTTCTCTTTTGGTAAGTCGTGATTGCTTCCAAACAAACAAATATAAAAATTAATGCTTCCCAGAAATTAGACATGCTTCCAACAAACAAATAAAGCTTTATTTACATCTTTTTTCTTTAGCGCAAAGTTGGCGTAGAAACTTCATTTTTTGTCAGTGGAAGCATCGTGTGGCGGAAACATATTATCCGATAATATGATAGAAATTATTTTTAAGCATTTTTTTCAACCTTGTCGTACCGTTTTTTAGACACTTTGGAAACATTTTTGTGTGTAATAGAAACTATATTCATGTTGGATGGAAACATTTGCTTCGCAATGGAAATTATGTGGATAAATTCATTTTGTTTCCATCAGCTAGAGAATTTGCTTCCATATCAACCAGATATTGTTTTGATTTGGCCAAATTTTATATCCAGTGTACCAGCGTATTTATTTTGTTATTGATCAGTGTACAAGCAAAGTCATAGCAACATCAATCTTAGAACATAGTGGATACTAGGGATCAAACTCTAACAAAACTAACTCGATTACATGATAAATCTCATCCAACTCATCACCGTCCAGCAAGCCTACGATGGAATTACTCACGCATGACGGTGAGCATCATGAAATTGGTGATGGAGGATGGTTGATGATGACGATGGCGACGGATTCCCCTCTCCGGAGCCCCGAACGGACTCCAGATCAGCCCTCCCGAGAGGTTTTAGGGCTTCGCGGCGGCTCCGTATCGTAAAACGCGATGAATCCTTCTCTCTGATTTTCTTTCTCCCCGAAACCAAATATATAGAGTTGGAGTTGAGGTCGGAGGAGCTTCAGGAGGCCCACGAGGTAGGGGGAGCGCCCCCACCCTCGTGGACAGGTGGTGGGCCCCCTGGCCTTCATCTTTTGCAAGGATTTTTTAATATTTCCAAAAAGTTGTTCCGTGAAGTTTCAGGTCATTCCGAGAATTTTTATTTCTGCACATAAATAACACCATGATAATTCTGCTGAAAACAGCGTCAGTCTGGGTTAGTTCCATTCAAATCATGCAAGTTAGAGTTCAAAACAAGGGCAAAAGTGTTTGGAAAAGTAGATACGACGGAGACGTATCAACTCCCCCAAGCTTAAACCTTTGCTTGTCCTTAAGCAATTCAGTTGATAAACTGGAAGTGATAAAGAAAAACTTTTACAAACTCTGTTTGCTCTTGTTGTTGTAAATATGTAAAGCCAGCATTCAAGTTTTTAGCAAAGATTATGACTAACCACATTCACAATAACGCATAGGTCTCATGTTTACTCATATCAATGGCATAATCAACTAGCGAGCAATAATAATAAATCTCGGATGACAACACTTTCTCAAAGCAATCATAATATGATATAACAAGATGGTATCTCCTAGTCCTTTCTGAGACCGCAAAACATAAATGTAGAGCACCTTTAAAGATCAAGGATTGACTAGACATTGTAATTCATGGTAAAAGAGATCTAGTCAAGTCATACTCAATGTAAACTAATAGTAATGAATGCAAATAACAGCGGTGCTCTCCAACTGGTGCTTTTTAATAAGAAGATGATGACTCAACGTGAAAGTAAATAGATAGGCCCTGCGCAGAGGAAAGCAGGGATTTGTAGAGGTGCCAGAGCTCGGTTTTGAAATAGAGGTGACTAATATTTTGAGCGGTATACTTTCATTGTCAACATAACAACCAAGAGATGGCAATATCTTCCATGCTACACACATTATAGGCGGTTCCCAAACAGAATATTAAAGTTTATACTCCCCCTTCCACCAATAAGCATCAATCCATGGCTTGCTCGAAACAACGAGTGCATCCAACTAACAAGAGTCCCAGGGGGAGTTTTGTTTGTAATTATTTTGATTTGATTTGCATAAAGCATGGGACTGGGCATCCCGGTGACCAGCCACTTTCTCGTGAGTGAGGAGCGGAGTCCATTCCTCTTGAGAATAACCCGCCTAACATGGAAGATATAGACATCCCTAATTGATACATGAGCTATTCGAGCATACAAAACATGATAATTATTTGAAGGTTTAGAGTTTGGCACATACAAATTTACTTGGAACGGCAGGTAGATACCGTATATAGGTAGGTACAGTGAACTCATATGGAATAACTTTGGAGTTTATGGGGTTGGATGCACAAGTAGTATTCCCGCTTAGTACAGGTGAAGGCTAGCAAAAGACTAGGAAGCGACCAGCTAGAGAGCGACAAAAGTCATGAACATGCATTAAAATTAATCAACACCGAATGCAAGCATGAGTAGGATATAATCCACCATGAACATAAATATCGTGAAGGCTATGTTGATTTTGTTTCAACTACATGCGTGAACATGCGCCAAGTCAAGTCACTTAAATCATTCAGAGGAGGATACCATCCTATCATATCACATCATAACCATTTTAATAGCATGTTGGCACGCAAGGCAAACCATTATAAGCTCCTAGCTAATCAAGCATGGCGCAAGAAACTATGATCTCTAGTTGTCATTGCAAACATGTTTATCCATAATAGTCTTAATCAGGAATGATGAACTAATCATATTTACAAAAACAAGAGAGGTCGAGTTCATACCAGCTTTTCTCATCTCAATCAGTCCATCACATATCGCCATAATTGCCTTTCACTTGCACGACCGAATGATGTGAATAATAATAATAATAATAATAATAATAATAATAATAATAATAATAATAATAATAATAATAATAATAATGCACGTGCATTGGACTAAGTTGGAATCTGCAAGCATTCAATAAACAGGAGAAGACAATGCAATATGGGCTCTTTTGTTAGATCAACAATAATGCATATAAGAGCCACTTCAATAATTTAATCATGGTCTTCTCCTATCGACCCCCAAAGAAAAGAAAAGAAATAAACCTATTTACACGCGAAAGCTCCCAACAAGCAAAAGAAGAACAGGAAATCTTTTTGGGTTTTATTTTTAATTACTACTACAAGCATGAAAATTAAACCAATTAAAAGCTACAACTAATTTTTTTGGTATTTCTTAAGGTTTATTAAACACACAAGAAGAAAGCATAAAAAGGAAAATAAACTAGCATGGATGATATAATGAAAAAGTATGAGCACCGACATCTAGCAATGAGTGTGTGAACATAAATGTAATGTCGGTGAGAAATACGTACTCCTCCAAAGCTTAGGCTTTTGGCCTAAGTTGGTCTATGGCCACGGTTGGCCTGGCGGATATCCATAATAATAGTTGGGGTCGTACTGAGAAGAAGAAGACTCCGATTGCCACTGGTTGGCAATCATCTCCGGATCCCACTGGTAATTAGACTGTCGTGGAGGCTCAACTTGTGGTTCCGGTTCTGGCTCTGTGGCTGATGTAGGGTTCCGATAGGCGTGAATAGCCTCTAACGGAACAAGGTACTGGCCTGCAGATAAATCAAATAAGGAAGGAGCAGGCAGGTTAATAGTCTCAGGATGATGTTTATCAAAGAACAATTTGTATTTAAGCTTTCCTTCCCTATTCTTAACAATAAAATCATGTGCTACCATACTCTTATAATCTAAGTAAACATGTGGCAGCAATTTTTCTTCCTTCTCATAATGCCTAATAGGTATGTTAAAATGTGCAGCTAGGCGTGAAGCATAGATGCCTCCAAAGATGGGCCCTTTGGTATGGTTCAGACTTAACCGTTTAGCAATAATATCGCCCATACTAACAGAGTTATCTCTGAATAAACCGTAGAACAAAATAATAATATCAGGGACACTAAGGTTTAAACAGTTTCCACGACCAATTAAGCAACGACTAGCAAATATTGCAAAGTAGCATAAAACAGGAAAATGTATGCTAGTGATTCGTGCATCAGAAACCTTCCTCGTTTCCCCTACAGTGATGGTATCAATAAACCCATCCACATCGTCTCAATGTGGTTCCTCTACACTGCCCTCGAAAGGGATCAAACAAACCCGACAAAAATCATAAAGTGACATCTCCTTATGCTCATCATATAAATAAAACTCCATTGTAGGTGGTGAGCTCCTAGAATGGAAATGAAAGTTTTGCACAAAGATATTTGTGAGTAAGAGATACTGATCGCGTCGGTCGTGGAGGAAGGCGGTGAGGCCTGCATTCTCAGCCAGTTCATAAAAATCTTCATAAATCCCTGCAGCTCTCAAGAAATCATCGGAAGGCCATTCACACGACCGAACCTCCGCGGTGCGAGGCAGATTATATTTAGGCTTTTGTGCCTTTTCCTTCGAACTTCGGCTCGATGAGCACCTCAAAAGTCTCTTCATTATTTTCTGAAAAATTCTAAAAATTTTAGTAACTTCAAAATAAAAGTAAGCCAAACTCAATAATATTGATAGCAACTACTCCTACAAGTGCCTAGAGCCTATATCATGCATCAAAACTACTTTTGACCATATAAATTTGACATGCAAGATCAAGAACAGGGTCACCTAAGCAACATAAATTTGCAATGAATAAAGCACTAGAACAAAAGCTAATTGGACCAATGGAGGAGTCACATACCAAGGAACAATCCCCCCAAGTAGTTTTGTGAGAGGTGCTTTGAGCAAGGAGATCGAAAATGGCAGCAAAACGAGCTTGGACTCGGGTATGAACTGGATTTTCATGTTTGTGGGAGGAAGAAGGAGTGTATGGGTGAAAGGATAAGTGGAGGAGGGCCACCGTGGGCCCACGAGGCAGGGGGCGCGCCCAGGGGGTAGGGCGCGCCCTCCACCCTCGTGGCCAGGTAGATGACCCCCCCTGCTATGTTCTTAGTGCCAAATATTCTCAAATATTCCAGAAAAAATCATATTTAAATTTCAGGGCATTTGGAGAACTTTTATTTTTGGGGTATTTTTATATTGCACGGATAATCAGATAACAAACAGAAAAATACTATTTTTATTTTATTTAATATAAATAACAGAAAGTAAAACGAGGGTACAGAGAGTTGTGCCTTCTAGTTTCATCCATCTCATGATCATCAAAAGGAATCCACTAACAAGGTTGATCAAGTCTTGTTAACGAACTCATTCCGAATAACATGGAACCGGAGAAATTTCGAATAACACTATGTTACCTCAATGGGGATATGCACATCCCCAATAATAAGAATATCATATTTCTTCTTGACAGTAGAAAGAGGAAATTCAAAACCTCCAAATATAATCGATGGATTTTTTCCAATAGAGTTGATACTATGAACTTGAGGTTGTTTCCTCGGAAAGTGTACCGTATGCTCATTACCATTAACATGAAAAGTGACATTGCCTTTAGTGCAATCAATAACAGCCCCTGCAGTATTCAAAAAGGGTCTTCCAAGAATAATAGATATACTATCGTCCTCGGGAATATCAAGAATAACAAAGTCCGTTAAAATAGTAACGTTTGCAACTACAACACGCACATCCTCACAAATACCGACAGGTATAGCAGTTGATTTATCAGCCATTTGCAAGGATATTTCAGTAGGTGTCAACTTATTTAAATCAAGTCTACGATATAAAGAGAGAGGCATAACACTAACACCGGCTCCAAGATCACAAAAAGCAGTTTTAACATAGTTTCTTTTAATGGAGCATGGTATAGTAGGTACTCCTCGATCTCCTGGTTTCTTAGGTATTCCACCTTTAAAAGTATAATTAGCAAGCATGGTGAAAATTTTAGCTTCCGGTATCTTTCTTTTATTTGTAACAATATCTTTCATGTACTTAGCGTAAGGATTCATTTTAAGCATATCAGTTAACCGCATACGCAAAAAGATAGGTCTAATCATTTCAGCAAAGCGCTCAAAATCCTCATCATCCTTTTTCTTGGATGGTTTGGGAGGAAAAGGCATGGGTTTTCTGAACCCATGGTTCTCTTTCTTTACCATGTTTCCTAGCAACAAAGTCTTTCTTATCATAACGTTGATTCTTTGATTGTGGGTTGCTACCTCTTGAGCACTACGTTGGTTTTCCCCGAAGAGGAAGGGTTGATGCAGCAAAGTAGCGTAAGTATTTCCCTCAGTTTTTAAGAACCAATGTATCAATCCAGTAGGAGGCTACGCGCGAGTCCCTCGTACCTGCACAAAACAAATAAATCCTCGCAACCAACGCGTTAAGGGGTTGTCAATCCCTACACGGCCACTTACGAGAGTGAGATCTGATAGATATGATAGATAGGATAATATTTTTGGTATTTTCATGATAAAGATGCAAAGTAAAAAGCAAAAGGAAATAACTAAGTATTGGTAGATTAATATGATAAAGATAGACCTGGGGCCATATATTTCACTAGTGGCTTCTCTCGAGAGCATAAGTATTCTACGGTGGGTGAACAAATTACTATTGAGCAATTGACAGAATTGAGCATAGTTATGAGAATATCTAGGTATGATCATGTATATAGGCATCACGTCCGAGACAAGTAGACCGACTCCTACCTACATCTACTACTATTACTCCACTCAGCGACCGCTATCCAGCATGCATCTAGAGTATTAAGTTAATGAAAACAGAGTAACGCCTTAAGCAAGATGACATGATGTAGAGGGATAAACTCATGCAATATGATGAAAACCCCATCTTTTTATCCTCGATGGCAACAATACAATACATGCCTTGCTGCCCCTACAGTCATTGGGAAAGGACACCGCAAGATTGAACCCAAAGCTAAGCACTTCTCCCATTGCAAGAAAAATCAATCTAGTAGGCCAAACCAAACTGATAATTCAAAGAGACTTGCAAAGATAACCAATCATACATAAAAGAATTCAGAGAAGATTCAAATATTGTTCATAGGTAGACTTGATCATAAACCCAAAATTCATCGGTCTTAATAAACACACCGCAAAAAGAAGATTACATCGAATAGATCTCCACAAGAAAGGGGGAGAACATTGTATTGAGATCCAAAAAGAGAGAAGAAGCCATCTAGCTACTAACTATGGACCCGTAGGTCTGAGGTAAACTACTCACACTTCATCGGAGGGGCTATGGTGTTGATGTAGAAGCCCTCCGTGATAGATGCCCCCTTCGGTGGAGCTCCGGAATAGGCCCCAAGATGGGATCTCGTGGATATAGAAAGTTGCGGCGGTGGAATTAGGGTTTTGGCTCCGTATCTGATCGTTTGGGGGTACGTAGGTATATATAGGAGGAAGGAGTACGTCGGTGTAGCAACAGGGGGCCCATGAGGGTGGAGGGCGCTCCTGGGGGGGGGGGGGTAGGTGCGCCCCCTACCTCGTGGCCTCCTCTTTTGTGTCTTGACATAGGGTCCAAGTCTCCTGGGTCGTTGAAAAAATCATGTTCCCGAAGGTTTCATTCCGTTTGGACTCTGTTTGATATTCCTTTTCTCCGAAACCCTAAAACAGGCAAAAAACAGCAATTCTGGGTTGGGCCTCCGGTTAATAGGTTAGTCCCAAAAATAATATAAAAGTGGATAATAAAGCCCAATAATGTCCAAAACAGTAGATAATATAGCATGGAGCAATCAAAAATTATAGATACGTTGGAGACGTATCAAGCATCCCAAGCTTAATTCTTGCTCGTCCTCGAGTAGGTAAATGATAAAAACAGAATTTTTGATGCGGAGTGCTACTTGGCATAATTTTGATGTAATTTTTCTTAATTGTGGTATGAATATTCAGATCCGAAATATTCAAGACAAAAGTTCATATTGACATAAAATAATAATACTCAAGCATACTAACTAAGCAATTATGTCTTCTCAAAATAACATGGCCAAAGAAAGTTCATCCCCACAAAATCATATAGTTTAGTCATGCTCCATTTTCGTCACACAAGAATGCTCTCATCATGCACAACCCCGATGACAAGCCAAGCAATTGTTTCATACTTTAGTAATCTCAAACCTATAAACTTTCATGCAATATATGAGCGCGAGCCATGGACATAGCACTATGGGTGGAATAGAATATAATGAGGGGGGTTATGTGGAGAAGACAAAAAAGGAGAAAGTCTCACATCAACGAGGCTAATCAGTGGGCTATGGAGATGCCCATCGATTGATGTTAATGCAAGGAGTAGGGATTGCCATGCAACGGATGCACTAGAGCTATAAATGTATGAAAGCTCAACAAAAGAAACTAAGTGGGTGTGCATCCAACTTGCTTGCTCATGAAGACCTAGGGCACTTGAGGAGGCCCATTGTTGGAATATACAAGCCAAGTTCTATAATGAAAAATTCCCACTAGTATACGAAAGTGACAAAACAAGAGACTCTCCATCATGAATATTATGGTGCTACTTTGAAGCACAAGTGTGGCAAAGGATAGTAACATTGTCCCTTCTCTCTTTTTCTCTCATTTTTTTATTTGGCCTTTCTCTTTTTTATATGGCATTTTTTTAATAATTCCTCACTTGGGACAATGCTCTAGAAAATGATGATCATCACACTTCTATTTATTTACAACTCAATGATTACAACTCGATGCTAGAACAAAAGATGACTCTATATGAATTCCTCCGGCGGTGTACCGGGATATGCAATGGACCAAGAGTGACATGTATGAAAGAATTATGAATGGTGGCTTTGCCACAAATACTATGTCAACTACATGATCATGCTAAGAAATATGACAATGATGAATGTGTCATGATGAACGGAATGGTGGAAAGTTGCATGGCAATATATCTCGGAATGGCTATGGAAATGCCATAATAGGTAGGTATGGTGGCTGTTTTGAGGAAGATATAAGGAGGTTTATGTGTGAAAGAGCGTATCATATCATGGGGTTTGGATGCACCGGTAAAGTTTGCGCCAACTCTCAATGTAGCAAGGGCAATGCACGGTACCGAAGAGGCTAGTAAGGATGGAAGGGTGAGAGTGCGTATAATCCATGGACTCAACATTAGTCATAAAGAACTCACATACTTATTGCAAAAATCTACAAGTCATCAAAAACCTCGGTACTACGCGCATGCTCCTAGGAGGATAGATTGGTAGGAAAAGACCATCGCTCGTCCCCAACCGCCACTCATAAGGAAGACAATCAAATAACACCTCATGTTTCAAATTTGTTACATAACGTTTACCATACGTGCATGCTACGTGACTTGCAAACTTCAACACAAGTATTTCTCAATTTCACAACTACTCAACTAGCACTACTTTGATATTATTACCTCCATATCTCAAAACAATCATCAAGCATCAAACTTCTCTTAGTATTCAAATCACTCATAAGAAAATTTTACTAATCTCTAATACCTAGCATATTAAGATTTTAAGAAAATTACCATGCTATTAAGACTCTCAAAATAATCTAAGTGAAGCATGAGAGATCAATAGTTTATATAAAACAAATCCACCACCGTGCTCTAAAAGATATAAGTGAAGTACTAGAGCAAAACTATATAACTCAAAAGATATAAGGGAAGCACATAGAGTATTCTAACAAATTCCAAATCATGTATGGCTCTCTCAAAAGGTGTGTACATCAAGGATGATTGTGGTAAACTAAAAAGAAAAGACTCAAATAATACAAGACGCTCCAAGCAAAACACATATCATGTGGTGAATAAAAATATAGCTCCAAGTAAAGTTACCGATAGAAGTAGACGAAAGAGGGGATGCCTTCCGGGGCATCCCCAAGCTTTGACTTTTAGGTGTCCTTAGATTATCTTGGGGGTTCCATGGGCATCCCCAAGCTTAGGCTCTTGCCACTCCTTGTTCCATAATCCATCAAATCTTTACCCAAAACTTGAAAACTTCACAATACAAAACTCAAAAGAAAATCTTGTGAGCTCCGTTAGCGAAAGAAAACAAGACCACTTCAAGGTATTGTAATGAACTCATTCTTTATTTATATTGGTGTTAAACCTACTGTATTTCAACTTCTCTATGGTTTATAAACTATTTTACTAGCCATAGATTCATCAAAATAAGCAAACAACACACGAAAAACAGAATCTGTCAAAAACAGAACAGTCTGTAGTAATCTGTAGCTAGCGCAAGATCTGGAACCCCAAAAATTCTAAAATAAATTTTTGGACGTGAGGAATTTATCTATTAATCATCTGCAAAAATAATTAATTAAATATCACTTTCCAAATAAAAATGACAGCAGTTCTCGTGAGTGCTAAAGTTTCTGTTTTTTACAGCAAGTTTAACAAGACTTTCCCCAAGTCTTCCCAACGATTCTACTTGGCACAAACACTAATTAAACATAAAAAACACAACCAAAACAGAGGCTAGATAAATTATTTATTACTAAACAGGAGCAAAAAGCAAGTAATAAAAATAAAATTGGGTTGCCTCCCAACAAGCGCTATCGTTTAACTCCCCTAGCTAGGCATAACAAGCAAGGATAGATCTAGGTATTGCCATCTTTGGTTTTCAACTTTTTAGCGGAAGCAAGCTCGAATCCTGGGGGTTCTTTACGTTTCCCATCATATTCTGAAATTTTTAGATCTAAAGAATCCAACCGCTTATTGCAAAGAGTAATCAACATATTCATGCGGTGAATATTTCCGCTAACGTTCTTAAGAGGTTCAAGAGACTTCTGTAAAATTTTAGTAACTTCACAATTTTTTTCAAAAATTTGTGTCTCTTCCTAGGTAGGATGAGGCCCCTTTTGTTGAGGTAGTGTTCCCACTATACCTTCTATAATTTCAAGCGCAATATGGGGATCGATTTCAATAAAATTGCCTTTAGCAACACAATCCAAGAGTTGTCTATGAGACATATTTAATCCAACATAAAAATTGCAAAGAAAAATTCTCAGGTTTATTTCAGAGGTACAATTACGATAAGACTCCATTATTCTCAACCAGGCATCTTTTAAGTTTTCTCCTAGTCTTTGTTTAAAGTGAAAGATTTCGAACTTAGGGGTCAACGGAGAAGATAAGGGACTAGCCATAACGACAAGCAAACGGACTAACACACAAGCAAACAAAAAGCAAGCGGGAAAGAAGAGGCAAACGGGAAAGAGAAGGAGGATAGAGAGAGAGGGCGAATAAAACAGCAAGGGTGAAGTGGGGGAGAGGAAAACGAGAGGCAAATGGCAAATAATGTAATGCGGGAGATAAGGGTATGTGATGGGTACTTGGTATGTTGAATTTTGCGTAGACCTCCCCGGCAACGGCACCAGAAATCCTTCTTGCTACCTCTTGAGCACTGCGTTGGTTTTCCCCGAAGAGGAAGGGATGATGCAGCAAAGTAGCGTAAGTATTTCCCTCAGTTTTTGAGAACCAAGGTATCACTCCAGTAGGAGGCTACGCGCGAGTCCCTCGTACCTACACAAAACAAATAAATCCTCGCAACCAACGCGTTAAGAGGTTGTCAATCCCTACACGGCCACTTACGAGAGTGAGATCAGATAGATATGATAAGATAATATTTTTGGTATTTTTATGATAAAGATGCAAAGTAAAATAAAAGCAAAAGGAAATAACTAAGTATTGGTAGATTAATATGATAAAGATAGACCCGGGGGCCATAGGTTTCACTAGTGGCTTCTCTCGAGAGCATAAGCATTCTACAGTGGGTGAACAAATTACTGTTGAGCAATTGACAGAATTGAGCATAGTTATGAGAATATCTAGGTATGATCATGTGTATAGGCATCACGTCCGAGACAAGTAGACCGACTCCTGCCTGCATCTACTACTATTACTCCACTCATCGACCGCTATCCAGCATGCATCTAGAGTATTAAGTTAATGAAAACAGAGTAAGGCCTTAAGCAAGATGACATGATGTAGAGGGATAAACTCATGCAATATGATGAAAACCCCATCTTGTTATCCTCGATGGCAACAATACAATACGTGCCTTGCTGCCCCTACTGTCACTGGGAAAGGACACCGCAAGATTGAACCCAAAGCTAAGCACTTCTCCCATTGCAAGAAAAATCAATCTAGTAGGCCAAACCAAACTGATAATTCGAGGAGACTTGCAAAGATAACCAATCATACATAAAAGAATTCAGAGAAGATTCAAATATTGTTCATAGATAGACTTGATCATAAACCCACAATTCATCGGTCTCGACAAACACACCGCAAAAAGAAGATTACATCAAATAGATCTCCATAAGAGAGGGGAGAATATTGTATTGAGATCCAAAAAGAGAGAAGAAGCCATCTAGCTACTAACTATGGACCCGTAGGTCTGAGGTAAACTACTCACACTTCATCGGAGGGGCTATGGTGTTGATGTAGAAGCCCTCTGTGATCGATGCCCCCTTTGGCGGAGCTCCAGAACAGGCCCCAAGATGGGATCTCGTGGATACAGAAAGTTGCGGCGGTGGAATTAGGGTTTTGGCTCCGTATCTGATCGTTTGGGGGTACGTAGGTATATATAGGAGGAAGGAGTATGTCGGTGGAGCAACAGGGGGCCCACGAGGGTGGAGGGCGCGCCTGTGGGGGGGGGGGGTAGGCGCGCCCCCTACCTCGTGGCCTCATCTTTTGTGTCTTGACGTAGGGTCCAAGTCTCCTGGGTCTTGTTTGTTGAGAAAATCACGTTCCCGAAGGTTTCATTCCGTTTGGACTCCATTTGATATTCCTTTTCTTCGAAACCCTAAAACAGGCAAAAACCAGCAATTCTGGACTGGGCCTCCGGTTAATACGTTAGTCCCGAAAATAATATAAAAGTGTATAATAAAGCCCAATAATGTCCAAAACAGTAGATAATATAGCATGGAGCAATCAAAAATTATAGATATGTTGGAGACGTATCATGGGTTATCAAGATCAACAACAGGTTCAATTTCTATATCATTATCATTGCTAGGTTGGGCATCAATATGAGCATTATCATTAGCATTATCACTAGTTTCAGGTTCATTACCAGATTGTGTTTCAGCATCAGAAATAGAAATATCATTTGGATTCTCAGGTATTTCAGTAATAGGTTCACTAGAAGCATGCAAAGTCCTATCATTTTTCTTTTTCTTCCTTTTAGAAGGACTAGGTGCATCTATATTATTTCTTTGAGAATCTTGCTCAATTCTCTTAGGGTGTCCTTCAGGGTACAGAGGTTCCTGGGTCATTTTACCACCTCTAGTCATAACTCTAACAACATTATCATTATCCTTACTATTCAATTCATTGAACAAATCATTTTGAGCTTTAAGTACTTGTTCTACTTGAGTGGTAACCATAGAAGCATGTTTACTAATAAGTTTAAGTTCACCTTTAACATTAGCTATATAATCACCCAAGTGTCCAAGCATATTTGAATTGTATTTCAATTGTCTACCAAAATAAGCATTGAAGTCTTCTTGCTTAGCCATAAATTTATCAAACTCATCTAAGCATGGGCTAGCAAACTTAGTAAATGGGATTTCAGCTTTATCATATCTATAGAGAGAATTTACCTTTACTACCTGTGTCGGGTTATCAAGACCATGTACTTCTTCAATAGGAGATGCGTTTTGATCATATGTTTCTTCAACAGGCGGTAAATTAAGACCGTGTATTTATTCAATAGGAGGTAAATTCTTAACATCTTCAACTTTAATACCTTTTTCTTTCATAGATTTCTTTGCCTCTTGCATATCTTCAGGATTGAGAAATAGAATACCCCTCTTCTTTGGAGTTGGTTTAGGAATAGGCTCAGGAGCTGGTTCAGGAAGTGTCCAATTATTTTCATTTGCCAACATATTATTCAATAGAATTTTAGCCTCATCCGGTGTTCTTTCCCTGAAAACAGAACCAGCGCAACTATCCAGGTAATCTCTGGAGGCATCGGTTAGTCCATTGTAAAAGATATCAAGTATTTCATTTTTCTTAAGAGGATGATCAGGCAAAGCATTAAGTAATTGGAGAAGCCTCCCCCAAGCTTGTGGGAGACTCTCTTCTTCAATTTGCACAAAATTATATATGTCCCTTAAAGCAGCTTGTTTCTTATGAGCAGGGAAATATTTAGCAAAGAAGTAATAAATCATATCCTGGGGACTACGCACACAACCAGGATCAAGAGAATTAAACCATATATTAGCATCACCCTTTAATGAGAACAGAAATATTTTAAGGATATAAAAGTAGCGAGTTCTCTCATCATTAGTAAACAGGGTGGCTATATCATTTAATTTAGTAAGATGTGCCACAACAGTTTCAGATTCATAGCCATGAAAAGGATCAGATTCAACCAAAGTAACTATATCAGGATCAACAGAGAATTCATAATCCTTATCAGTAACACAGATAGGTGAAGTAGCAAAAGCAGGGTCAGTTTTCATCCTAGCATTTAGAGATTGCTTATTCCATTTAGCTAATAACCTCTTGAGTTCATATCTATCTTTGCAAGCTAAAATAGCTAAAAAAGCTTCTTTATCAAAAACATAACCCTTAGGAATAATAGGTGAGTCTTCATCATCACTTTCATCAGTATTATCAGATTCAATATTTTCATTCTCTCTAGCCCTAGCAAGTTGTTCATCAAGAAATTCAACAAGTGGCACAGTAGTATCAAGCATAGAAGTAGTTTCATCATAAGTATCATGTATAGCAGAAGTGGCATCATCAATAACATGCGACATATCAGAACGAATAACAGAAGCAGGTTTAGGTGTCGCAAGCTTACTCAAAACAGAAGGTGAATCAAGTGCAGAGCTAGATGGCAGTTCCTTACCTCCCCTCGTAGTTGAGGGATAAATCTTGGTTTTTGGATCTCTCGAGTTCTTCATAATGATAAGCAGATATAAATCCCAAGTGACTCAAAGAATAGAGCTATGCTCCCGGGCAACGGCGCCAGAAAATAGTCTTGATAACCCACAAGTATAGGGGATCGCAATAGTTTTCGAGGGTAGAGTATTCAACCCAAATTTATTGATTCGACACAAGGGGAGCCAAAGAATATTCTAAAGTATTAGCAGCTGAGTTGTCAATTCAAGCACACATGGAAACTTAATATCTGCAGCAAAGTATTTAGTAGCAAAGTAATATGATAGTAGTGGTAATGGTAGCAAAAGTAAATGGTAGCAAAAGTAGTGTTTTTGGTATTTTGTATTGATAATAGCAATAGCAACGGAAAAGTAAATAAGCGAAGAACAATATATGGAAAACTCGTAGGCAATGGATCGGTGATGAAGAATTATGCCGGATGCGGTTCATCATGTAACAGTCATAACCTAGGGTGACATAGAACTAGCTCCAATTCATCAATGTAATGTAGGCATGTATTCCGAATATAGTCATATGTGCTTATGGAAAAGAACTTGCATGACATCTTTTGTCCTACCCTCCCGTGGCAGCGGGGTCCTAATGGAAACTAAGGGATATTAAGGCCTCCTTTTAATAGAGTATCGGAACAAAGCATTAGCACATAGTGAATACATGAACTCCTCAAACTATGGTCATCACCGGTAAGTATCCCGATTATTGTCACTTCGGAGTTAACGGATCATAACACATAATAGGTGACTATAGACTTGCAAGATACGATCAAGAACTCTCATATATTGATGAAAACATAATAGGTTCAGATCTGAAATCAGGGCACTCGGGCCCTAGTGACAAGCATTAAGCATAGCAAAGTCATAGCAACATCAATCTCAGAACATAGTGGATACTAGGGATCAAACCCTAACAAAATTAACTCGATTACATGATAAATCTCATCCAACGCATCACCGTCTAGCAAGCCTACGATGGAATTACTCACGCATGGCGGTGAGCATCATGAAATTGGTGATGGAGAATGGTTGATGAGGACGATGGCGACGGATTCCCCTCTCCGGAGCCCCGAACGGACTCCAGATCAGCCCTCCCGGGAGGTTTTAGGGCTTGGTGGCGGCTCCGTATCGTAAAACACGATGAACCCTTCTGTTTGATTTTTTTTTCTCCCCGAAACCAAATATATAGAGTTGGAGTTGAGGTCGGAGGAGCTCCAGGAGGCCCACGAGGTAGGGGGCGCGCCCCCACCCTCGTGGACAGGTGGTGGGCCCCCTGACCTTCATCTTTTGCAAGGATTTTTTATTATTTCCGAAAAGTTGTTCCGTGAAGTTTCAAGTCATTCCGAAAACTTTTGTTTCTGCACATAAATAACACCATGATAATTTTGCTGAAAACAACGTCAGTCCGGGTTAGTTCCATTTAAATCATGCAAGTTAGAGTCCAAAACAAGGGCAAAAATGTTCGGAAAAGTAGATACGACGGAGACGTATCAAACCTTGACGCCGAGCAGTGCCGGAGAGCCGGAGGAGTGGGAAGAGAAGTGGGAGGAGGACGACGAGGAGGAGCCGAACCTCCTGGGCATCCATTGCCCGGCGCGTCGGCGGTGAGACGGGGCGGCCGCCCTCGCCGGGGGAGGGTAGGCCAGCGGCGGGTTGTTGCCGCCCTCGAGTTGCGTCAGCAAGCCCTCGAGCGTGCGGCCGGGGACGCCCCACCACAGGTGGCGCCCCTCGCTGTTCTTCGTGCCGCCGACCACCAGCGCCCCGTTGGTGGACGCCAGCCTCTGTTGCTGGCGGCGCTCGAAGTACGCCGTCCATGCCGCGTGGTTGTCGGCGGCGTACTGGGGGAGGGTGCGTTGCTCGTCGGTGAGGGAGGCGCGCACGATCTCCACCTCGTCGGCGAAGTAGCCCGGGAGCGCCACGGTGTCGGGCAATGGGGGAATGGGCACTCCCCCGTTGCTGAGCCTCCACCCTGTCGGCCCGGCGCGCATGTCCGGCGGCGCTGGGATGTTGGCCTAGAACACGAGCCACGACTCCTGTTCGCGGAGCGAGCGGCGGCCGTAGCCGTTGGTCGCTGCCTCGTTGCCGGGGTAACGCTCAGCCATCGGGAGGGGAGAGGGAGGGCTCGGCGGCGTACGTGCGGGAGAGGGAGAGGGAGGCTCGGCGGCGGCGCACAGGAGAGAAAGAGCTCGTCGACTGGGGCTGGTGTGGCCAGAGGTGAGGGAGGCCACCGGCTTATATAGCCGTGCCGCACCCGTGTGTACGCGTGCGAGGGAAGGGAGGCGTCGGCGCGCCGCCCGTGAGGAATCAATGGCAAGGCTGACCGGCGGCAGCCTTGCCATTGATTCCCCACGGGAAACCGAGGCGTCGGGAGAAGACGAGGGCGGTGTCGCTAACGCGGCTGGCCTGCGGCTCTTTCGCGCCAAAACCGCTCGCTCCGGAGTCCCCGGGCGCCCCCAGCACGCCAGGTTCAGCCTGGGTCCACCGGCACTAATTTCGGTTCAGGCCGGCGAAAATCGGGCTCCTGGGGCGCGACTGGGCCGTTTTTTCGGCGCCGGCGCGAAAAAATCATCTGAAAAGGTCTTCCTGGGAACGCGGCTGGAGATGCTCTAAACCATAGTTACCGCGCACGTTAATCGCCTACTGGCGACTGCAAGTGTTGGGTCCCACTTCAAGTTCCCTAACACATGCAATCTGATGCATGTTACAAGCAGCAGCAACTTTTTTAATATATAATATGCACGCTCGTGTATATTTAAGAAAAAAAACAAGCAACAGCAACAGCAGTCAGCAGCCGTACGGACGAGTCGTGAGTCGTCGCTTCAGGCCCGGCCGACTGGGGGGGGGGGGTTGGTGGCGGCGGCGCATACCGACCACCACCACCTCCGGTAGGTACTGCGATGCTCGATTGCTTGGCAGATTTTCTCCGGAGAAAAACGGATATGCTCGGCAGTTGGTACCGATGGCACCAGATTCTTTTCGCATCTTGGCCAATGGCGATCGATGTCGCAGGTAGAACGTCGTGTGCCCGTGTGGGTCAAACGCTACCGTTTTATTTTATTTCAAGAAACATGTTAGAAAAATAAATGAGTCGACCATGTCTTGCGGTCTAAAATATAAAGTGTACTGTATTAAAAAAACATTTAAGTAAACCTTCTATAAAGAACTGAAGCAAGCTGCCATCATCGCCCCTCCTCACTGGAGTCGGGCAAACTTTATAGTAGTACTGGATAACCGAGAAATTGCCGTGCTAAGACTCCAAAAGACCAGAGCACCATACTACCAACCGCCGTCAACGAAGAGAAACGTAAATCAAAAGGATCCAACCTATAGACACATGGACGTAGACAAACCACCCGCTTAAAAGGTCATGGATTGCTACCACTTTCCGGCTGCTTAGTGGAACAAAAGAACTCAGAAAAATAGCTTGCTTGTGTGGTTGAGCCAATGGTTGCTCGGTGACTTGTACTTTAGAAAAAGTAGAGTATTTTCGGAAAAAAGTAGAGTACATAGTTGGTGTGACAAGACTACGAAATATGAACCAATAATGTTCACGGTTTTCTTTTAATGTTCATAATTTTAAAAAACACTACAAATTTTATTTTTTAAAATATTTTCTATAATTCTAAGCTCCCTAAGAATGTTGGCCCTTGGTGCGTCGGATCTTTGGGGGTCGCTGGTGGGCCCAATTATAAGCAGGTATTTTGCACATTGTTGTTTGGACTCATTCATGAGCTCTGGCGGCGGTTGTATGGTGCAACTTGTGTTACTTCTCGGCATGTGTGTGTGTGTGTGTGTGTGTTATTTGATTGTGGTCGATTGGTATTATGGGCTATAAACAATCTCATATAAGCACCATTTACCACCGCCGAAACTAAAATGTGTAATAATACTAAAGCCAAACACCAAACAATTACACCTTCCTTTCAAAACAAATACCACATGAAACAACAAGCCAAGCCGGTGCCAATAAAAGAAAACACCATCATGCACTGCATAATTAAAGGCTAGCCCAACACAAGAAAAACCAAATCCTATCCTATATCCTATATACCTAAGAGTCATCATCACTAACTTATTTATCTCAACATTCAATCATGCCACATCGTCATACAATTATGGAGGGGATAAGACCCACCCCAACATGCAGTCATGCATGGAAAAGGCCCACCACCACATGCAACAAAGCATGAAAAATCATTATATTATTCTACTCATATTCAATAAATATTTTACAACTATACATAACCAGATATAATAAGTCATATGCATTTTTTATTTTAGTTCATGTGTTATTAGTTTAAGTATTTATATTCCACACTCATTGAAATATACTGCAACCGATTCCGCAACAATGCACAGGGTATCATCAAGTTAAAATAACAAACCATAATAACCAACAGTCCGAGAACTCTAGTATCGCGTATAACACACATTATAGCCAGTAACACACACTAAGACACCACACATGTAGCACTATGTGCGTATTGTGTTGGCAATTTTTTTCTTGATTGGTTTTCAGTTGATTTTTTAATTATGGTTAGTGTCTATTAAAATACTTTCCAAATTTTTAAAAACTATTTAGGATATGTGAGCAAACGTGCAGGGCTATGACCCATGTAGTGCTATGTGTGTATTCGTTAGCGATTTTCACTGATTTTTAGTCAGTTATTTAATTTCATTTGTTTTTCGTATGTTCAATTTTTTGAAAAAATATTCTGGATTTTTTGAATTTCCATAAGTGTTTACAAATTTTAAAAAAATATTGACGAATTTCAACAATGTTGGTAAAGTTAATAATTGTTCACAAATATGAATAACATATTCATGAATTCTAAAAAATGTTCATTAGTTCTGACATTGTCATGATTTTTGAAAAAAATCACAAGTTTTAAATAATATTTGCGGATTTTAAAAAATTCCATAAAATTTAAAAGAATCGTGATAAAAAATCATGATTTTTTTAAAATGTTCACAATGTTGTGGAAACGCTAATGGTTTTGAAAAATGTTCATGACATTAAATTATGTTCCTTGATTTTTGAAATATCTAAAAATATGAAAAATTTCATGACTTCAAAAATACAAAAAACTTATATAAAAACAAACAACTATAATGTATATGTGACCATACATATTTAAGCAATATATGATAACAAACCACTGTAAATTGATCCACTGTAAAGTACTAGTCAATGTGTACGTGTAATGCACGTTAATTTGGAAGTATATTAAGTGCGTGCAGATGTTAAGTAGGATATTATCTGCGTGTTATTATGTGATTAACACTATATTTGGAATGAAATTAACTGCACGCTAAACGTGTTGAGCGCTAGACATTGAAGCAGTCTAGGTCGTTAGATTGATATGATTTGATGGCCGAGATTAATTGAATCGGCCCCTTTGAGTCTTTTTATATTGGCATAGATATATTGGCCTGCATATTTAAGACATGTGACTGGCACTAGTAAAATAGAAACGTTGATGCTCTTGAATGTTTTGTATGAAAATAATTAGAGTATTTCCAAAAGTTGAGATAACTTCAATAATTATTTTAACCATCCAATCACAGTCTGGTTCTCAACAAAAACCATATTTATACCAGATGTTGGCTAATTCATAAACCTACTTTGTACCAACACATACAAGGCTATCGATGGGTCTAAGTTAGTGACTCTTGCACGTTCTCATGTCGTCACACGTAAAGGTCATTGATTCCTACCCCTTTCTATGCCTGCCCAGTGGAATAGAAAAACTCCAAGAAATTGACAAGCCAACAGTTGCTCGGTAGACTTGTACTTTAAGAAAGTAGAGTATATTCGCAAAAAAGGAAGAGTACATAATTGGTAACAGACTATGAATTGGTAGGGCTGAACATCTTCTGCCAGATCACGCATCAAGGATGATTAATAGTTTTGTAAGGTAGTCACCTTAAGGTGTATTTGTTGAGTTGTGACTTGAATTGTCAAGATTACAAGAAGGATGGGCGTATAGAACCATAGGCGGAGGGCGGGAATGTAAGGGAGAGAGGGTTACATGCTGGTGAAATACACACACCAAGTGTTGGTGTCACATAGAACGTCAATACACAATCGAATGCAACACAAAACAATTTGCCCTATCCACATTCTCCCTACATAAGGTGATAGAGACCCTCAAGGCCTCAACGATGAAAGAGCACAATATTTTTCTCAAAACAATTGGTCTCATGAAGTAACTGCAAAGCTAGGCCAACCGCCAACCGAAGAAGTAGACACACAGTAGGTATCAACCGTTGCCTTAGAAGGGAGTAATCCGGCCACCGAAGATGCATCCATAGTTTCCAGCTAGTCGAGGTTCACCTTGTTTATGTTGTTTGTTTCTTTTTATTAAGGTTGTCTTCTTCATAGATGTCTCTTCACAGTGACACTTTGGCTTAGTTTGTGCTTTGTTGAAATATGATGTGTCCAACATAATTCATGATTTGTTATGGTTGTGTGCATCGCTTGATGCAAAGGCCGAGGGTTATCCTCCTTTTCGGGAAAAAATCACAATTTTTTGCGGAAAAATGAAGACAAGAGTATGGAAAATCTATTTTTTTGCGAGACGAAAAATGTAGTTAATGGAACACTAAAACAGATGAAAGCAGAGAGAATCACTCTTCTCATTTTTCCGAGAGGAAAAATCTAGTTAACGAAACACTAAAACAGTTGAAAACAATGCAGGACGCGAAACACCGTGTGGAAACCGATCCCCTAATGCAGGCAGCCTTGATGTGGGCAACCAAACGAGGTGCATATGTTTGTTTTTTCGCCCGTTTTCCTTCAACCAGGCCCAACTGGGACATGTATGTGATAATCCCCAAGTGCAAGGAATCATCGTAGCAATTTCCAAAGGTGGAAGTGATAAGTATGGAGTGTCGAATCCACAAGGAGCTAAAGGTAAGATCAATATTCTCTCAAGCCCTATCTGCCACTGATACGACTCTATGTACACTGAACGTTTGCTTCCAACTAGCAACGAGAAACAAAACTAGGTTGTGGGTATGAAGAGGATAACTTTGTATGATATCGGAGAGCTAAAATATAAAAGTAGGTGCTCTTATCATGAAGTTAGAATATCTTACTAAATATTATAAATAGTGAGTGTGGAATAATGGTGGATCGGTGTGTGGAATTGTCCTAGGCAATCGTTAACAAGACCGGTAATCACTATTGCAGTTTCATATGAGGGAGAGGCATACGCTTACATACTTTATCTACTTGGATCATATGCACTTATGATTGGAACTCTAGCAAGCATCCGCAACTACTAAAGATCATTAAGGTAAAACCCAACCATAGCATTAAAGCATCAAGTCCTTTTTATTCCCATACGCAACAACCCCCTTACTCGGGTTTGTGTTTCAGTCACTCACCAACCCACTATAAGTGAATCATGAACGTATTGCAACATCCTACAGCGGAACCCCTCACGCTTGTGCGACACGGAGGGCACCATAGGACAACATCAAAGTAAACCATACAACTCATACCAGTCTAGATCATCAATCAACCCAAAGACAAAAGATATCTACTCAAAACATCATAGGATGGCAACACATCATTGGATCATAATATGTGGCATAAAGCACCATGTTCAAGTAGGGATTACAGCAGGGTGCGAGAGAGTGGACCGCGTAAAAGAGATAAGGGTGATGATGATGATGGTGATGTTGATGAAGACGATCACCGCGGCAATGATTCCCCTTCCGATGGCACTCCGGTGCCACTGAGAGAGAGGAGGAGAGGTTCTCCCCTTGTGCTTCCTCCTCCACGGCCTCCCCCTAGATGGGGAGAGGTTATCCCTCTGGTCCTTGGCCTTCATGGTGATGATGGTCCTTCTGGGATCCTCCTCCATGCCCTCCGGTGATGACGGCTCCCTCCGGCAGGGTGCCAGAGAGGGCCTAGATTGGTCTTCGGTGGCTACGGAGGCTTCTGGCGGCGGAACTCCTGATCTAGGTTAATTTTCCGAGGTTTCTGTATTTATAGGAATTTTTGGCGTTGGTCTCATGTCAAGGAGGTGCCCGAGGCGTCCACGAGGCAGGACCAGATGCCTGGGGGGTGGGCGCGCCCCCCACCCTCATGGACGCCCTGGGACTCTCCTGGCCCAACTCTTTTACTCCGGGGTCTTCTTTTGGTCCATAAAAAATCATCAAAAATTGGCACGTCAATTGGACTCCGTTTGATATTCCTTTTCTGTAGAACTCAAAAAACAAGGAAAAAACAGAAACTGGCACTGGGCAGTAGGTTAATAGGTTAGTCCCAAAAATCATATAAAATAGCATATAAATGCATATAAAACATCCAAGGTTTATAATACAATAGCATGAATACTTCATAAATTATAGATCCATTGGAGACGTATCAGCATCCCCAAGCTTAATTCCTGCTCTCCTCGAGTAGGTAAATGATAAAAGAAATAATTTATGAAGTGTGAATTCTAGCAAGTGCATAAATTTCATCAATGATAGTTTCAATTACTTTTTATAACATCATTATATATCATAACAATAGCTCATCTTCATAAAACTTTTCATGATCAAGTAATAAGCTATTCACATGTTAAAGTATAGATCATAAACTTTCTTGAAACTAACAAACTATATTCTCAGTCATCAAACAATTGCAATTCATCTTATTTTCAGAAGGGTCTATGTCAGAGCTTTAGTTTAGCAAACTCCACATACTCAACTATCATTTAATCTTTCACAATTTCTAACACTCACGTGATATTTATGGATTTAGAGTTTTAATCAGACACAGAGAAAGATAAGGGCTTATAGATTCGCCTCCCAGCCTTTTACCTCAAGGGTAATGTCAACAATAATAGTTCATGATAACTTACATCCAATTGGATATATATATATATATATATATATATATATATATATATATATATCAGGATCTTTTCAACACAATGTGCTTGCCAAAGGATAAAATGTAAAAAGGAAAGGTGAAGATCACCATGACTCTTGCATAAGGTACAAGATAAAAGTAAAAGATATGCCCTTCGCAGAGGGAAGCAGAGGCTGTCATGCATTTTTATGGTTGGATGCACAAAATTTTAATGCAAAAGAACATCACTTTATATTGCCACTTGTGATATGGACCTTTATTATGCAGTCCGTCGCTTTTATTTCTTCCACATCACAAGATCGTATAAAACTTATTTTCTCCACATTAATAGATCATACATATTTAGAGGGCAATTTTTATTGCATGCACCGATGACAACTTACTTGAAGGATCTTACTCAATCCATAGGTAGGTATGGTGGACTCTCATGGCAAAACTGGTTAAGGAATGTTTGGAAGCACAAGTAGTATCTCTACTTGGTGCAAAGAATTTGGCTAGCATGAGGGGGAAAAGCAAGCTCAACATGTTGGATGATCCAAGATAATATATTTTTTATTTCGGATATAAGAAACCATAACCCATTACGTTGTCTTTCTTGTCTGACATCAACCTTTTAGCATGTCATATTTTAATGAGTGCTCACAATTACAAAAGATGTCCAAGATAATATATTTATATGTGAAATCTCTCTTCCTTCAATATTCTTTCACGAATTGTTCAAGTGACCAATTCTACGTTTGCTAACTTTCAATAAGTTTACTAACTATACTTATTCTATGTGAAGTCATTACTCCCCATGGTATAAGCATATGAAACATATATAAATTGAGATTTATGATATTCAATTCATTCAACCATTTACTCATAGGATATATGTGAACCACGTGAGTAATGACAAACTACTCCAAAAAGATATGAGTGAAGGACATTGAGTAGTCAAATAATTAACTAGCCATGGGAGGATTCTTTTTCATTTAAGATTTCAGATCCAATTATTTTATTCAAATAGCAAGTAAAATTGAAAATACGCTCCAAGCAAAACACATATCATGTGACGAATAAAATATAGCTCCGAGTAAGGTATACCGATAGTTTTGAAGACGAAAGAGGGGATGCCTTCCGGGGCATCCCCAAGCTTAGGCGCTTGAGTCTTCCTTGAATATTACCTTGGGGTGCCTTGGGCATCCCCAAGCTTAGGGTCTTTCCACTCCTTATTCTCCTCATATCGATATCTCACCCAAAGCTTGAAAACTTCAATCACACAAAACTTAACGGAACTTTGTGAGATAGGTTAGTATGATAAAGAGTAAACCATTCACCTTGGTACTGTCAAAGATAAAGATCGTAATTGTTCTCTCACAATGCCTACTGTACATATCATTCCTATAATTTATATTGAGGAATATAAGTCATAGAAACTAGAAAACAAGCAAACTATGCAATAAAAACAGAATCTGTCAGAAACAGAACAGTCTGTAATGATCTGAACACTAACCATACTTATGCTACTCAAAAAATTATGAAATAAATTGGTGGACGTTAGGAATTTGTCTATTAATCTTCTGCAAAAATAATCAGCACCAAATCACACTTCTGTAAAAAAATGGCAGCTAATCTCGTGAGCGTAAAGTTTCTGTTTTTTACAGCAAGATCACATTAACTTTCACCCAAGTCTTCCCAAAGGTCTTACTTGGCACTTTATTGAAACAAAAGCTATAAAACATGATTACTACAGTAGCTTAATCATGTAAACACACGAAAACAGTAAGGGTAAATATTGGGTTGTCTCCCAACAAGCGCTTTTCTTTAATGCCTTGTAGCTAGGCATGATGATTTCAATGATGCTCACATGAAAGATAAGACTTGAACATAAAGAGAGCATCATGAAGAATATGACTAGAACATTTAAACCTAAACCACTTCCTATGCCTAGGGATTTTGTGAGCACACAATTTATGGGAACACGAATCAGCTAGCATAGGAAGGAAAAACAAGTATACTTCAAAACTTTAAGCACATAGAGAGAAAAACTTGATATTATTGCATTCCTACAAGCATGCATTCCTCCCTCATAATAATTTTCAGTAGCATCATGAATTATTTCAACAATATAACCATCGCATAAAGCATTATTTTCATGATCTACAAGCATAGAAATTTTTCTACTCTCCACATAAGCAAAATTCTTCTCATTCGGAATAGCGGGATCACTAGTTCCTAGAGTTGACACTCTTCCAAACCCGCCTTAGATGATAGTATTATTCATACTCAAAAAGATATAAGTTAAGTTCATGGAGCTTTGTACAATTAATATAAACTAACCAATGTCCAAGCTCAAAATGTATAAGTGAAGTACACGAAGCATTCTATAAAACCATACTCAAAAGATTTAAGTGAAACACAAAGAGCAATTCTATAAGATCATACTTAAAAGATATACGTGAAGCACATGAAGCATTCTATAAATAAATGAAGGGCTATCTCATACTAGCATGGTTCATTAAGGAAGAACAAAAAACACAAAGGACACAAATCATGTGAACGAAACAAAAACCGAGGTATACCGATAATTGTTGAAGAAGAAAGATGGGATGCCAACCGGGGCATCCCCAAACTTAGATGCTTGAGTATCCTTAGAATATTTACTTGGGGTGCCTTGGGCATCCCCAAGCTTGAGAGCTTGCCTCTCTTTATTCTTCTCACATCGGTAACTCCTCGTTCTTCGAACACTTCATCCACAAAAAACTTTAACAAAAACTTTGTGAGATCCGTTAGTATAATAAAGCAAATCACTACTTTTAGGTACTGTTGGAAACTCATCCAATTTAATATTAGAACTATATCTACTGTATTCCAACTTCACCATGGTTCATACCCCCCGATACTACCCATAGATTCATCAAAATAAGCAAACAACACACGAAAAACAGAATCTGTCTAAAACGGGACAGTCTGTAGAAATCTGAAGGTTTAGTAAACTTATGTAACTACAAAAATTATTAAATAAATTTGAAAATTTGAACAATTTATACATAAGTAATGTGAAAAAAGTTTCAGACCCATTTGACTTTCCAGTAAAAAATGTAAAATCACGCGCTACAGCCAAAGTTTCTGTTTTTGTTCTGCACATAGTAAACAACCAATCTAATCATCCTAAAACCAAAGTTTGGCACATTATTTTTATAAGTACAATGGATATATATAAGGGGATAATTATTTACAGAGAAACTTCCATGAAAAATTCTACATTGTTTCCATGAGCATGAACACAAGTGCTCAAGGTCGACCCTCACTTCTTCAATGCATAACTTTCCAATCAAAACTTCTTAGGTATGAGAGGCAAGTAATTTTTTTTTGTATTTTCATTCTTTTAATTTTTTTGTATGTTTCACCCACAGCTAAACAGAAACAAAAAAAGGAAAAACAAAATCTACATAGTGAAGAAAGCAAACAAGCACATACGAGAATATCAACCCCACGCTGTTGCTCCCCGGCAACGGCGCCAGAAAAGAGCTTGATAATCCCCAAGTGCAAGGAATCATCGTAGAAATTTCCAAAGGTGGACGTGATAAGTATGGATTGTCGAACCCACAAGGAGCTAAAGGTAAGATCAATATTCTCTCAAGCCATATCTGCCACTGATACGACTCTACGTACACCGAACGTTTGCTTCCAACTAGCAACGAGAAACAAAACTATGTTGTGGGTATGAAGAGGATATCTTTGTATGATATCGGAGAGCTAAAATATAAAAGTAGGTTCTGTTATCATGAAGTTAGAATATATTACTAAATATTATAAATAACGAGTGTGGAATAATGGTGGATCGGTGTGCGGAATTGTTCTAGGCAATCGTTAACAAGACCGGTGATCACTATTGCAGTTTCATATGAGGGAGAGGCATAAGCTAACATACTTTATCTACTTGGGTCATATGCACTTATGATTGGAACTCTAGCAGGCATCCGCAACTACTAAAGATCATTAAGGTAAAACTCAACCATAGCATTAAAGCATCAAGTCCTCTTTATTCCCATACGCAACAACCCCCTTACTCGGATTTGTGTTTCAGTCACTCACCAACCCACTATAAGCGAATCATGAACGTATTGCAACACCCTACAGCGGAACCTCTCACGCTTGCCGACACGGAGGGCACCATAGGACAACATCAAAGTAAAACATAGAACTCATACCAGTCTAGATCATCAATCAACCCAAAGACAAAAGATATCTACTCAAAACATCATAGGATGGCAACACATCATTGGATCATAATATGTGGCATAAAGCACCATGTTCAAGTAGGGATTACAGCGGGGTGCGGGAGAGTGGACCGCGTAAAAGAGATGAGGGTGATGATGATGATGGTGATGATGTTGATGAAGACGATCACCGCGGCGATGATTTCCCTCCTGATGGCACTCCGGTGCCACCGAGAGAGAGGAGGAGAGGTTCTCCCCTGTGCTTCCTCCTCCATGGCCTCCCCCTAGATGGGGAGAGGTTCTCCCTCTGGTCCTTGATCTTCATGGTGATGATGGTCCCTCCGGGATCCTCCTCCATGCCCTCCGGTGATGACGACCCCCTCCGGCAGGGTGCCAGAGAGGGTCTAGATTGGTTTTCGGTGGCTACGGAGGCTTCTGGTGACGGAACTCCCGATCTAGGTTAATTTTCCGAGGTTTCTGTATTTATAGAAATTTTTGGCGTCGGTCTCACGTCAAGGAGGTGCCCGAAGCGTCCACGAGGCAGGACCACACGCCTGGGGGGGTGGGCGCGCCCCCACCCTCGTGGACGCCCCGGGACTCTCCTGGCCCAATTCTTTTACTCCGGGGTCTTCTTTTGGTCCATAAAAAATCATCAAAAATTGGCACGTCAATTGGACTCCGTTTGATATTCCTTTTCTGTAAAACTCTAAACCCTGAACGACACAAAAATTTAATACCTCCTTGAATAGAAAAGGAAAAAAAATCTTTTCAGCGAAGAAATGCATCCTGCTTTACTTGTAGATATGGATATAAGATAATACGCACGCTCATGCGTATTCAAGAAAATGTTCTTTTAACAAAGTATGTTGAGTGCACGGTATATCGGTATAGCCCATGGCAGTACGACTAAGACGGTCATATGTTAAAGATTTGCGAATGAAACTGCAACGTGTGTAGGGGTTGGTGGCGTTGCCCCGTCCTCACTTACCACCACCTCGCCCCGACCTCCCCCCTATTTCTCTCTTCCTTCCTACCTTCGTCCCTCCCCCCGTCTCCAGCCCACCAACCCGCCCGCCCGCCCGCCCGCCCAATCCCACCAGACGCCCTCCTCCAGTCCCACCAACCGCGGCGGCACAGGCAATGGCGATGGCTGCCGCGGCGACCGTGGCCGCGTCCGCGTCCTCCAGCGCGGTGTCGCTCGACCGCGCCGCCCCGGCCCACCCGCGCCGGCTGCGGATGCCGGCGGCCCGCGCGGCCCACCGCGGGGCGGTGCGGCTGTGGGGGCCCCGCGGCGCGGCGGCGCGCGCGACGTCCGTGGCGGCCCCCGCGGCGCCCGCGGGCGCCGAGGAGGTCGTGCTGCAGCCCATCCGCGAGATCTCCGGCGCCGTGCAGCTGCCCGGCTCCAAGTCGCTCTCCAACCGGATCCTCCTCCTCTCCGCCCTCTCCGAGGTGACTCCCCCCTCCTCCCGCTCTTCCTTTGGGTGATGCGAATTGGGTGCAGAGATGGGATTCTAGGGGGTTTAGCTGACGCACCCTGTCATGCTAGCTAGGTGCTCGCGAGATCATGGGGATTTTAACTCCCCGACCATAGGTTAACGAGGGCAGGTTGTTTGGTAGCCAATTCATGCGTTTGCTTACCAGATCATTGTATTGTGTAGCTTGTATTTGGATCAAGATATCGATGCATCAGAATGACCAGGAGACCCTCCTCTAATTTAGGCTACCAAATTGTTCTGATGGCTCCTTTATGAAAAGTAGCATGTTGTAATGCTGTTATGAACTCTTATTCATGTATCTGCATTTAAAATGGTGCAACCTAAGGTCTATTCACATTTTGTGAGACGGTGTGACCACAAAAGCCGATACTATTTTACACGAGAAATCGTTGAATTGCTATTCGTGGCATTAGTTTTCATGAGCTATATAGGTACTAAATCTAGGATCCTCCAGGCTTTATATGTTTCCACTGATCAGAAAGCAATATTGCAGCATGTCCTGTTCTCTTACTTATTTATAGTAAGATGAGAAATTGGAGCTGGTTTACTTCACTGTCATCTCCAGCTGATCCGTAGCTTGTTTCTGGTCATTAGGGAACAACGGTGGTGGATAACCTGTTGAACAGTGAGGATGTCCACTACATGCTTGAGGCCCTGGAAGCCCTTGGACTCTCCGTGGAAGCAGATAAAGTTGCAAAAAGAGCTGTGGTTGTTGGCTGTGGCGGCAGGTTCCCAGTCGAAAAGGACGCCAAAGAGGAAGTAAAGCTCTTCTTGGGTAATGCTGGAACTGCAATGCGGCCACTGACGGCAGCTGTAGTAGCTGCTGGTGGAAATGCAACGTATGTTTTCTTTATCCTAGTGGAAATAAGTATGAGATCCATGGGTATGTTTGGAGACTGATCGTTTCTTTTATTAAAAAAAAACTTCAGTTATGTGCTTGATGGCGTACCAAGAATGAGGGAGCGACCTATTGGTGACTTAGTTGTAGGTTTGCAACAACTCGGCGCAGATGTCGATTGTTTCCTTGGCACAAACTGCCCACCTGTCCGTATCAACGGCAAAGGAGGTCTACCTGGTGGCAAGGTTAGCTACTCATCAACTTGCATGTTATCTACTTTGTGCACACTTCTGTTCTCTGTCAGAGAAGTTATTATTATGGCTAGTACGATGTAATGCAACCTTAGACCGCGCACTAAATTTTAAGAACCAATCAACATTTAATAATTTCAATATGTGAGTATTGCATGATCTATGATAGCTTGGTGCTAAAGATTGAATGATTTCACAGGTTAAGCTCTCTGGTTCCATTAGCAGTCAATACCTGAGTTCCTTGCTGATGGCTGCTCCTTTGGCTCTTGAGGATGTCGAGATTGAAATCATTGATAAACTGATCTCCGTTCCTTATGTTGAAATGACATTGAAATTGATGGAGCGTTTTGGTGTGACTGCGGAGCATTCTGATAGTTGGGACAGATTCTACATTAAGGGAGGACAAAAATACAAGCAAGTTCTACATTTTCCTACTTCTTCTAATAAACTTTTAATTGTTTCATTTCTTCTAATAGTGGAGTACTAATGAAAGATATCAGTTTTCAGTTTGCCAAATATTTACAGACGCAACCCCATTGAATTATGGGTAAACTAGGAAATAAATGTTTTACTAAAACTATTGACTGCTCAGTAGCTATGAAGGTGCACTGTACTATGAAACCAGTGCCTACTGCCTAGGCAATCGGCCCCACTGCTTACAATGAATTGTACAGTTACGTTTTCTGGTACATGGACTTGATCACACCAGAAGTATAATCCATCTTAAAAATGGAATGAAAATAGAGAATATTTTGCGATGAGCATCTATGCAGATGATTCTTGATTTTGCTTCTTTTGGCCCTTTCTAAGTTATGCCCTTGCTGCTATATGTCACATCTACGCTTTTACTGAACATACTCCTCTTATGTACTCGGAAACTGTTAGTCCAAACTTCATAAAAGTTGCAGTAACCATTTCCTAAACGAGCCATCCATTATTCTGGAATCGACAGGTCCCCTGGAAATGCCTATGTCGAAGGTGATGCCTCAAGTGCGAGCTATTTCTTGGCTGGTGCTGCCATCACCGGAGGGACTGTGACTGTCGAAGGTTGCGGCACCACTAGTTTGCAGGTAAAATTGTACTATCCATTTTCACCCTTTTGGTTGAGCATACTGTCTTATGCTGTCATTCTCCCTTACTAAGGTTAATCTTGCAGGGTGATGTGAAATTTGCTGAGGTACTTGAAATGATGGGAGCAAAGGTCACATGGACTGACACTAGTGTAACTGTTACTGGCCCACCGCGTCAGCCATTTGGAAGGAAACACCTAAAAGCTGTTGATGTCAACATGAACAAAATGCCAGATGTCGCGATGACTCTAGCCGTTGTTGCCCTGTTTGCCGATGGTCCAACCGCTATCAGAGATGGTATACTTTCTATGGCCTCCCATACCTATCATGTGCGTAGCGATTACTCTGTTAGCATGAGGGAGAGGACAAAGGACTTGAAATCACCCTGTTATGTGTTGCTGTTGATTTTGTTTTACATGTTTTGGTCCTGACACTTGTTTTGGAATCACTCTTCTGCAGTTGCCTCCTGGAGAGTGAAGGAAACTGAAAGAATGGTCGCGATCCGGACCGAGCTGACGAAGGTAATAATACACATGTCTCTTGTTCTTATATCTCAGCCTCCTGTTGCACCCCATGTGCTTACCTCTCCTGTGTCCTGTGCCCTATAGCTGGGAGCAACGGTGGAGGAAGGCCCGGACTACTGCATCATCACGCCGCCGGAGAAGCTGAACATCACGGCGATCGACACCTACGATGACCACCGGATGGCGATGGCCTTCTCCCTGGCGGCCTGTGCTGAGGTGCCAGTCACCATCAGGGACCCTGGATGCACCCGAAAGACCTTCCCCAACTACTTCGACGTGCTAAGCACCTTCGTCAAGAACTAGATTGGAGAATCTATGGCGAATTGCGCTTGTACTTTTGTAGCCTGTCCATGGTCTGGAATTTTTGTCTTTTTCGTCTTGTCGCGAGATGGTGTATGAGTCTGTAATATTAGTTTTGTAGTGCGCGAGGTAAAATGAAATGTATTGCACACTGTATTCGTTTTTTGAATAAGAAATAAATTATGATCTAGATGTCATGCTGCTGCTCGCGGAGGATCTTGGGCATGCAAGCTAGTAGTATAGGAATTATGAAAGGAGGAAGCATCCCCTCGCACACAACTGAATGCTTGAAAGGTAATACCGAGCCTAAATGAAACAATTCAGGTACGGATCTCAACGTGAGATCCGACGGTGGGAGAGCATGCCACCGGCATAGAAGATGGATGTGCGGTGTCGTTGGGTTGGGGAGCAAGTAGTATAGAATCTGAGCCTGTGATGCAAAAATAGAAAAAATGGATCTGTACCATAAGATGGTAGATTGATGGTCCAGATTAGGGTGGGATGCTCTGCACGCACAGTTTGCAAAAAGTCCATCTCTGCAAGCTAATTTTGTCCCCGTCAAACCCAAATCCCGTACACAGGCCGTCAATGACTTTGAGATTTCAACGACCGCCATCTCCTCTACCAGGTGAGGTGAGAGAAGGAAATTGGTTAACTGACTCTGCCTCATCACCATAAAATCGTTCCTGGTGCCTTTCAAGCCTACACAATTCAGAACAGATGCTTTCCACTATCCAGATATATGGACGATCTCTCAGTTGCTAGAGGAAACTGGAACTGAAACTGAGAGGCATGAGAGAGGTTGATCTCCGCCCATCGTTGCTAGAGGAAACTAGAATTGGAGTCAGAGAGGCATGGGAGATACTGCTATTTATTAGTTGAGGTATGATGACACGAAGGTGCCACATTGGCCCACCGCATTGCATTTCTTTTGTGTGCTTTCAGTACTATTTTAGCACATGGGATACGCTTCTCCAGTGAGATTTCATTTGCGATCTTCACCTTTATGCGTTGTAAATCATAGATTCATCGGCTCACAAACTCTCACTGGGTGCACGCCTCCGCGGCTAAATCATCGGTCATCAAACATGCTACAAAATCCGGTACGTTGGGAAACCACATAGCATGGCTTCCGTGGACGGCACCAACACACAAAGTCACCCCAATGGTTTACTCCAATCACGAGGAGAAATCACCCTAATATGGTTTCATTGATTTGAATGGATTGATGTGTTGTATAAGGATGGAGATGGGTCGGGTTTGGACCGGGTTGAGCAATATTAAATCCATATCCATATCCATGAGGCAGTCGCAGCCCATTCATGAAAAAAAATCCATGGACGAAAAATTGTGATCATGTCCAAATCCGATGGATATCCATACCCATTGGATATCCATCAGGTCCTCTCAAGACCTATACATAAGACATAACTCATTGCACAATGTGCACTCTGCATTGGCGTGCTCACTCCCTGCCGTGTAGTCATAGCCCTTGCATTTGTCCCACTGCTGCGGGCATGCATCAATGCGTGTGTGGAAAAGCGAAGACAGAGGGGTCAAGGAGATATGGAGCTAGGTTGTCGCAGGCCAGTTGTGGCTGCTGCAGTGATCCACCTTACGTGGGGGTAGCGGCTGGCAGCGGCGGCCACCTCTAGGGCTATGAGAGGAGTAACTCAAGGAGATGGCACTGATTCTCAATGACAAGTCATTTAATTAGTGTAGATACTAGGATGAGAAGGTGCGTTGGAGTATGTTACGGTGGGGATTGTGTAATTTCTTTTGGATGTTTTAGGTAAAAGATAAAATTATAGTGGGACATGTGACTATGGGGTAGGGGTAGCAGAATATTGCTCATGAAGTCAGACGATCGGGCCGGGTTTGGATATATCCATGGGTACAAGATTATGTCCATACCCTATCCACGAGTAATCGGGTCGGGTTTGGCGCTGCCCATGGGCGCAAAAGCGTATCCAAACCCTATCCATTCGGGTTGGATATCCATGGATATCCATGTCCATGGATAAAATTGCCATCCTTACTATTGTACCATTGTAGGGTCCTCATCAAATGTATGAATTCCCTCGAGGGAGTGGGAAACAAATCAAATTATTTTCTTTTGATCGGAGCAGAGGGAAAGTGTACCTCTTCACTCATAAACTTAATGCAAGTGAGGATTCATTTATGTTATTCATATAATTCAAAAGAGGAAGATCATCTTCTTCAAAGGAAGACTGACGTTCTTGCTCTTGGCGCATCCGCGCCTCAGATTCTTCTATACGTTCTTGCATTGAGAAATTATTATCATGGCTAGTACGATGCAATGCAATCTCACACCGCGCACAAAATTTGAAGAACCAATCAACATTGAATAATTTCAGCATGTGAGTATTGCGTGATCTATCAGAGATTGGCGCTAAAGATGGAATATTTTCACAGGTTAAGCTCTCTGGTTCCATCAGCAGTCAATACTTGAGTTCCTTACCGATGGCTGCTCCTTTGGCTCTTGGGGATGTCGAGATTGAAATTATTGATAAACTGATCTCCGTTCCTTACATTGAAATGACATTGAAACTGATGGAGCGTTTTGGCATGACTGCGGAGCATTCTGATAGTTGGGGGGACATATTTTACATTAAGGGAGGACAAAAATAGAGGGGAGTGTTTCGGAACCATGGTCCGGCCGAACCCATGTTGGGCGCCGTACGATGCACTACTGCTTTACATGTGGATATGTTCCCTGGTTGAATTTAAATTTATTAGTTAGCTCTAACCTTTCTAAAGCCCCGTTAACCATGGTATACTTATCAATGTTGTAGTAGGCCTGCACAGTGTCATTTTTATTTCAAACGAGATGGGCTGGCACACGCCCCTAAGCACTGTAGCACATTTTTAAAAGATCTCATGAAAATCAGAGTTCTGTCCTGACATTTTATATGAAACGGAGTCCTGACATTTCTAATAAATTAAAATCTAAAACAGACGCTCAAGCTCTCCAGTATTTCACTTCATACAAAGAATAATTTTTCTTCAAGGGTATCTACTGTTGTAAATCTGTACCGACACACCGCATACATTCTTTTATATCTATAAAGACTGCACAGAACAATTTGAAATGCTCAATAAGGTTTTACAGCCTAAAAAATGTTTGAAAATGCAAGTATATACTGACACAGTGTAAAGCTATGCTAGGCACTGCTCATCTTAAAAAAGGTACGCCGCATCCACATACGTGGTTAAGTTTCACAGCTTATAAGTAAAGCATACAACAGAATCAGACCCCAACTACATCCACCATGCAACAAAAAAATTAAAACAAACTAGCCTCATCTACTCTTGTTATCAAAAAAAGGCTTTCACCCCGCTTTATATATAAAGCATCGACCAACAACACCCCAAACAAACGCACGCCACCACAACACACGCACACACCCAAGGCAAGATACATAAGCGCTGAGCGCAGTAACACCACCCCAAACTACAAGAGCAGTCGGGTCCTCGACCGTGAACACGACACCGCGAAGAGATGAAGCTGCATATGACGAACCGTGGGCTCTAAGGCGGTGCCTTCAGGAAGGATACGACACCGGAGCGCCGCCACCGCCCGACCTGAGAGTCAGAGTTTCCCCTAAAGCAACACGACGGGCAATGATGACCGCGACGACGCCTTCAGGAAGGGAGCGAGTTTCGCCGCCGCCGATCCGTCCGAAGATAGGACAGGTTTTCACCCCGGCCCAAACTCATCGCCACCGAACGCCACACCCCGGCGACCATGCCGCCCACACGACCATGGTCACTGGGCAGCACCAAGGCACGGGCTTTGCCCATGAGCACCGCGACACCACCACCAGGGCCGCCACCCCGGCATCCAAAACCTCGACGCCACCTCACCAGTTACCCAGCGCCACACCACCTATAGAGATGGGTGGAAAGGTCCCGCCTTTCGCACCCCTGAGCTGCCCCCAACTAGCCGCCATCGGCCCGTCCTGCTGCCGGGCGCGAGACCAGCGCGGTCCTGCCGCCGGGCGCGAGACGGGCGCGGTCCTGCTGCCGGGCGCAAGACAGGCGCGGTCCTGCAGCCGGGCGCGAGACAGGCGCGGTCCTACTGCCGAGCGCGAGACGGGCGCGGTCCTGCTGCCGGACGCGAGACGGGCGATGTACCACAATTGAGAAAAGCCCAGTCCTTCGAAGGAAGTGGTGCGTGGGCGACGGGGAGAAGCATCGAAGGCCGCCGCACGCTGCCTACGGACGAACAGACGCCGAGAATGTCAGCCGCCGCCGTAGCCGACACGCCAAGCTACCGTGGATCCCTCCACGGCAGGAGCAGCAGCCATACCAGGCTACTGCCCATCCCGCGCCGCCCGCCGGACTCCAGGCGTTGAGTCCGCCGGGCACGCAGCCACCAGATCGGCCAGCGCACCGGTCGCTCCACCTGCGCCGCCCCACGCACCACCACACCTGCGTCGCCACCTCCACCACATACGCGCCGCCGCGCCCTGGCCAGAGCCGGCCAGCACCCCGCCCCCCACACGGAGCAGCCGAGCTGCCAGCCGCCACGCCACCACCTGAGCCCGGCCGTCGGCCACCCCCAAGGGCATCCGCCGCCGCCACCTCCCGGATCTGGGCAGAGGCACCCAGATCCGACGCCAGCAAGAACCCCGCACACCCACCCCGGATCCGCCATGAGGGAGGACGGGACGCACCGCTGGGACGCCAGGACGCCGAAGGGAAGGGGCCGAGCACGAGGGAGAGCCGACGACCGCCACCGCCGCCGAGGAGGACCACGCCGCGCGACGCAAGACCCCAGGCGCGGGAAGAAGGCGCCCCTCCGCCGCCTACGCCGCGCGGCCTTTGGCCGGCGACGCCACCGGCTGCGGCGGGGGAGGGGAGCCGGGGCGAGGAGGGGAGGGGGTGGCGCTGGGGTTGGCTCCCGGAGTCGCCCGCGGGAGCGACTCGGGGAGCGGGGATCTCTTTGCTCTAGTGTCGTGGTTTTGGTTAACTCATCTACTCTTGTTCTATACGGGAAATCACTAAAATGTGGAGCATGAGACGCACAGGGCATTGCATGAGCAAGTCGTGGGACCATATCTGGCATACATAACAAAGGAAATAAAACAATATGAACAGTGTTGGTGTGAGACAACATTCGCCACATCCAAAGCAACATGCTTATTTTATTACATATGGCGCAGGCATCCAGTAGGTTTACTTAGAACTATAGACCTCTTAATCTTTTCTTAATGGTTTTTGCCATAGTTTATCTTACCCGCCATGCACAAATCCCCATAATAAGTATCAGGAAATGAGCGGTACCGAGCATAGGTTTTGGGTAGACCATGGTTCTACACAATATTTTCGGGCAAAAATACAAGTTATACATTGTTCTACTTCTTCTAATAGTGGAGTACTAAGAAATGATTCTAATTTTCAGTCTACCCAAATATTTATAGACACACCCCATTTGAATTATTGATAAACTAGGAGATACCCCCTTCATTTTTGTATACAAGGCCACAAACACATATTACAGGTATCAAAGCAAAAATAAATGTGTGCTTAAGTCAATATTGCAAGCTAGGTTGTCTCCTTGTTTGTCGTGTTTATTAATGCATATTTTTCTGTCCCATCTACGACAAGCCAATGCTCTCACTCCTTTTGGTTGATTAATGAGGTCGCATACAAGACAACCTTCTCACACTCACATGCATGCAAGGGATAATGAATGTCCTTCTTTGCTAGTACGAGGCAAACACCATTAATTTTGTCTCGATTAGTGTTTGTGGCCTTGTATAGTTGCATATTGTAATTCTCATTGTGGTCTTGTATATAAAAATAGAGGGAGTAATATTGTACAAAATCTGTCGACTGCTCAGTAGCTCTGAAGACCCTGCTACCTACAATGCATTGCACAGTTCTGTTTTCTGGACATAGACTTGATCACACCAGAAGTATCATCCATCTTGAAATTGGACTGAAAATAGAGAATATCAGCAGTTGTTTGGCAATGAGCATCTATGCAGATGATTCTTGATTTTGCTTCTTTTGGCCCTTCTTATCTTATGCCCTTGCTGCCATATGGCCCATCAGGATACAAATCCATGCTTTTACTGAACATACTCTTAATTATGTACTCGGAAACTGTTAGTTCGAACTTCATAAAAATTGCAGTAACTATTTCCTAAACGAGCCATCCATTCTCTGGAATCGACAGGTCCCCTGGAAATGCCTATGTTGAAGGTGATGCCTCAAGTGCGAGCTATTTCTTGGCTGGTGCTGCCATCACCGGAGGGACTGTGACTGTTGAAGGTTGCGGCACCACCAGTTTGCAGGTAAAATTCTACTATCCAATTTTACCCTTTTGGTTGAGCATACTTGACATATTACATTATTGAATGTATACCATTTTCAACCAAACATGCTTTAAGTGGATATTCGTAGCTGAATCTCTCAAACTGCTGTATTCTGTAAGTGGCTTCCATGTGCTGTCATTCTCCTCCGTAACGATGTGTAATATTTCAGGGTGATGTGAAATTCGCTGAGGTACTTGAAATGATGGGAGCTAAGGTTACATGGACTGACACTAGTGTATCTGTTACTGGCCCACCGCGTCAGCCCTTTGGAAGGAAACACTTAGGCCTTCTTTGGATTGGAGGATTTTCACAGGATTTTCATGGAATATCAATCCTCAGGATTGTTTCCTATGAAACGCATTTGGATCAAAGGATTGGGCCATTAAAATTCCTCAGAATTGGGTCTTCAAGGTGTTGATTCCAAAGGAATTTACACATGAGGTCCGACCTCTGGAAAAAATCCACAGGATTGGCTATGTCATGGCAATCAAATCCTCCATTTTTCCTATTCCTTTGTTTTGCAAATCCTGTGATCCAAAGAAGCCCTTAAAGGCTGTCGATGTCAACATGAACAAAATGCCTGACGTGGCCATGATTCTTGCTGTTGTTGCCCTCTTTGCTGATGGTCCAACTGCTATCAGAGATGGTAAACTTTCTATGGCCTTTCATACCTCACTAGTAGAAAACAGGGCTTTGGTCCAGGCCGGGTTAGCCCATTAGTTCCGGTTCAGTCCAGAATCGGGACCAATATGGGCATTGGTCCCGGTTCGTGAGCCCAGGGGGCCGGCCGGGCCACGTGGGCCATTGGTCCCGGTTCATCTGGACCTTTTGGTCCCGGTTGGTGGGATGAACCGGGACCAATGGGCCTCGCTCCTGGCCCACCACCATTGGTCCCAGTTGGTGGCTTGAACCGGGACCAAAGGCTCCCCTTCAGTCCCGGCTCATGTCATCAACCAGGACCAATGAGGTGCCTATATATACCCCTCGTTCGCGAGCAGAGCACCCCAGTGCTCTGTTTTTCTCTGGTCGAGGGGGAGAGGGCTTGGTGGTGCTCTAGCTCACCTCCTATGCACACAAGGTGTTCGATGGAATGCCCGAGCCACACTACTTAAGCTTTCTCCTCTCCAAGCTCGACCTCCAAGCTCCATTTTCCATAATATTTGTCTAGGTTTAGCGGTCCGTCACGCCCCGTCCCCGTCTTCACCGCCGTCGATCACCCGCGCCGAGCTCATCGCCGGCACCACCGTGGTGAGCCTCTTGTTTTATCTTCTTTCTGAAAGGAAAACTATTCTTACTTGTATGTTTACATAGATACTTGTATTATTTTCTTACTTTTATTATTGCATCTTATATAGTGCGATGGTTTTGGTATCCGCCCCCGTCGGCCCTCGTCCTGTCTATGATTTGGACCTCGTAATATCATGACCATTAGTCCCTGGCCCATGCCAACTTTCAACTTTCTAAAACTAATGGCACTAACAGAAAGTTTATAATTTTGCTCCTCGCCCCTGGCCCATGACCATTAGTCCCGGTTTGTGCCACAAACCGGGACTAAAGGGTTGGTCCTCGTTGCGAGCAGAGTTTAGTCCCACCTCGCCAACCTAAGGGGGCTCACACCGGTTTATAAGTCCTTCCCTCTCTGCCTTGTTGAGCTCCTCTCAAAGTGAAAATAGATGCCCTAATAGAGAAAAGTTTAACCTAAATTCATAGTGAATTTCTCTGAAATTCATAGAAATTTACTAGGAATTTAGGTTGAATTTTCTCTATAAGCGCATCTATTCTCATTTATTTAGTAAGTTAATCACAAACTTGTGATTCAAACAATTTTCAAAGAATTCAAATTTTAACTATTCAAATTTGAAAACTAATGGCACTAACAGAAAGTTTATAATTTTTCTAAAACTAATGGCACTAACAGAAAGTTTATAATTTTGCTAACCAAAAAGCAAACAGAATTAAAAATTAAAGCAAAATTCAAAAGAAAATAAATAATGCAAAAACAAATAAAAAAACAATAAAAAACTATTTTTATAGTAAAGTTAATCACAAAATAAAATAAATAAAGCAACAAAGAAAACAAAAAAAACTAAAAAAGTGTTTTCAAATTTGAAAACTAATGGCACTAACAGAAAGTTTATAATTTTTCTAAAACTAAAAGCAAAAAGAATAAAAAAATAAAGCAAAAAACAAAAGAAAATAAATAATGCAGAAAAAAAACAAAAAAACAGGAAAAAAATAGCAACAATAAGTATTTTGTTGTAAGTAGAAACAAAATAAAATAAATAAAGCAACAAAGAAAACAAAAAAACAAAAAAAGTGTTTTCAAATTTGAAAACTAATGGCATTAACAAAAAGTTTATAATTTTTCTAAAACTAAAAGCATAAAGAATTAAAAAATAAAGCAAAAAACAAAAGAAAATAAATAAAGCAACAAAAAACAAAAAAAATGCCACCTACTGGGCCCCCACGGCCTGAATACGACTAGAAACCCATCCAAGGGCTAGGATTCAGGCCCGCAGGAGGCCCAGTAGGCCCACAGGCATAGCAGTGACAATTAGGCCCGTAAGCCTGCAACAGAGAGGAGCTCGAGAGGGGTGCGACAGTGGGGCTTATAAACCACTGCGCACCCCTCTCAACTAGCGAGGTGGGACTATTTCGACGCAGCAGCCGCACAAGGCCTTTGGCACCAACCGGGGCTAAAGGGGGCCATTGGTCACGGTTCGTGGCACAAACCGTGACCAATGCCCCCCTTTAGTCCCGGTTGGTGCCACCAACCGAGACCAAAGGCCGCCGCTTCCCGCCCGTTGGGCTGCTGAAAAGAGGCCTTTGGTCTCGGTTGATGGCACCAACCGGGACTAAAGGGGGGCATTGGTCACGGTTTGTGCCACAAACCGTGACCAATGCTTCGTCTATATAAGCCACACTTATGAAAATTTTGGTTCAGTTTCTTCGATCCCGCCCCGACGACGCCGCCAGGCTGCCCGTGCTCGCCGTCGCCGCCCCGAGGTCGCCGTCGCCGTCACTGCCCAGGTCCTCGTCGCCGCTGCCGCCTGCTCCTCGAGCCCGCGCCGCCCCCGAGCCCTTGCCGCCCTCGAGCCCGCGCCGCCCTCGAGCCCGCGCCGCCCCGGAGCTCGCGCCGCCCCTCGAGCTCGTCGTCGTCCCCAAGCCCATGCCGCCCCTCGAGCTCACGCCCCCCCTCGAGCTCGCCGTCGTGCCCAAGCCCGCGCCGCCCCCGATCTCACCGTCGTCCCCGAGCCCTCCTCCCAGAGCCCGTGCCGCCCTCGCCGCCCTCCTCCCCGAGCCATCCGCCGCCCTCGCCGCCGCCCTCGCCGCCGCCCTCGCCGCCCCCGCCGTCGTCCTCGCCAGTCAACCTCGCTGCTGTGAGCCGCCGCCACCTGTTTATCATTTTTTTTCATTTTTTTGTACGTATATATAATATATATATGTATGTGGCTATATGTATGTATAGATGTTCATATATGTGTATTATTTTTTTTGTTCAGAGCATTTTTTGTTCATATATGTATTTTTTTGTTTATGTGTATTATTTTTTTGTTCATATTTTTTCATAACATTATTTCCATGTATATATGTATGTGGCTATGTATGTATAGATGGATAGCATTTTTTTCCATGTATGCATGTCATTGTCGATATACCCCCTCCCCGTTAACTTCGACAGGAGGGGGGGTCGATATAACCCTCCCCGATAACTTCGACATGAGGGGGGGGGGTCGATATACCCCTTCCCTGATAACTTCGACATGAGGGGGGGGGGGGGTCGAGAACTAGTTTAGGGGGTCAGGGGCTTCGACGCCCACGTCACTTGTGGGACGTGGATGTAGTGTCCGACACCGACGGCCACATGTATCTCACACCGACGATACTTTCTATTTAGGGTTTCCTCTACCGTTCGACGACCCTGACCCTCGACGACCCTCGTTTCCGATAAAATAAAGAGGAAGAAGAAGAAAAAAAAGAGAAGAAGAGAAGAAGAAGAAAAAAGAGAGGAGAATTCACATCCACGTCCCACAAGTGGCGCGGGCTTCGACGCCCACGTCACTTGTGGGACGTGGATGTAGTGTCCAACACCGACGACCACATGTATCTCACACCCACGATACTTGCTATTTAGGGTTTCCTCTATCGCTCGGTGACCCTCAATGACCCTCGTTCCCGATAAAAAAAGAGGAAGAAGAAGAAAAAAAGAGGAGAAGAAAGAATAGAGGAGTTAGAACTCCTCTATTCTTTCTTCTCCTCTTTTTTTCTTCTTCCTCTTCTTTTTTTATCCTTGAAGCGTTGTCGAGGCCACCCCAAACCCTAGAGAAGCAGCGTCGAGGCCACTAATTAATATTAGTTCTACGTTTTTGCCACTAATATATCCATCTGTCATGTTTGAATAATAATTGCCATGTTGTCAATATTTGTAGAAACTATGGACACCGCCCGAGACGAAGTACAAGAAGAGTTGTTGGGGGACATAATCACACGAGGAAGTGATGCCATCTGCTCGTTGTTTCTCAATGAGACCGATGGTCTGGAAGCAGCTGATTATGATGGCTCCGGTGACCTAATGCCGGTGCAAGAAGGAGACCGTGAGGACGGCTCCGGTGACCCAATGCCGGTGCAAAAAGGAGACCGTGATGACGTCTCCGGTGACCGAACCGAGTCCGGCCAGGTATATATATTAGTTAAGCTTTTGCTGACTAGCTAATTGATGCATTCATTGTTTTGGTATGTACACATATTAATTAAGTATTTGTTGTTTTTTCTAGCCCTCCGGATCGAGCACAACTTCGGTAAAGAGACGAGGCCCGAAGAAAAAGTTGAGCTCGGATGAAAAGTTTGAGATCATAGCAATCACGCCCGATGGCCAACCGATTGAACCCCTCCGGACAAAGAGCACATTTGTTGCTCAGTGCGGGGTTTTGGTTAGGGACAAGATCCCAATCAGCATCTAGCAATGGTTTAAGCCGGCTACAGAAGACCCTGAGGTGTCTTATGTCAATGATATGCAGAAAAATGATCTTTGGACTGAGCTGAAGTCAAATTTCACCCTACCGCCAGAGGATAATCCAGAGAACCCAGTTAAAGAGCAATTAATCAAGTCTTTTGCTCTTAAGAGGATGGTAGAACTATTCAGGAGGTGGAAGAAAGAGCTGAATAAGTTTGTCGAAAATAATGAGACACTAGAATTCAAGGGCAGATATGAGAATATCAGAGATCACTGGCCCGCATTTGTGGCCCACAAGACATCGGAAAAGAGTAAGAAGATGTCGGCGACAAACAAGCAAAATGCTGCGAAGAAGAAGCATCACCATCGCACGGGGTCAGGTGGCTACCTCGTAGCCCGGCCTAAGTGGGCCAAGACTGAGAATGATCTGGTTGATAAAGGGATCGAACCAGAGACAATTAACTGGCCAGACCATTTCCGGACTTGGTTCTTCGGGGCTGGCGGAACCTTGGACCCTGTAACAGGGAAGTGCATTTGGACGAACGATTAAATGGACATACCAGTCAGGAAGCTTCAACACTATATCAAAGCAGCGCAGCAAGGGACGTTCTTTCCAGACAGAGAGAACAACGAGCTCACAATGGCCCTTGGGAATCCTGAGCACCCTGGACGGACACGAGGCACGCTAGGCTCCATTCCGTGAAAGGTTGGGTTTCCGGACGCAGGCGGTTACAAATCCCATGAGAGGAGGAAAAAAGTGTAGCAGACCCAAATGCAGGTGCTGCAAGCAAGGGTACAAGCGATAGAGGAACGAGAAGCAAATCGCAGCAAATGTACTGCCGAAGCTTCCCCCGAAGCTAGCCCGCCATCTCAGCGGAGAAGCAGCGTGGCTTCCACCGAGCTGCTTCAGCCGGAGCATGCCTTGACGGCTCCTGCCAGCTATCCCGTGGATGCTATCACGAAGTCTCAAAATTGCCACCTTATGACGCAATGGATGAATTTGAAGGTCAAGGCGGCTGTTGGCTCTGTTTATCCTACTGAACCCGGTACAACTTTTCACTGCCGGCCGATTCCAGAAGGATATGCTAGGGTGATGGTGGATGAAATAACGGAGGGATTTGAGGACCTCCAGCTTGACCACCCTACCGGTGAAGGGGAGACTAGGCTGGGGTCTGCTCTGAAGATTCTATGCCTATGGCGGAAGGAGCTCATCAACCTTCCGAACTAGACGCCTCCGCCTCCTCCTCCTCCTCCGGCAAGTCAGGGCACTCCGCCTCCTCCACCGCCTCCTCCTCCGGCGAGTCAGGGCACTCCGCCTCCTCCACCGCCTCCTCGTCCGGCGAGTGACGATCAGGGCACTCGACCGGCTCCTTCTCCAGCGCGTGGCGGCACTCCGCCTCCTTCTACGCCTGCGCCGACGCGCCCGAGCAGCCAGCCTCCTCCTTCTCCGCCTCGTCAGCAAGGGCGGAAGAGACCTGCCGCCGCTCTGGCTGCTCCGGCGCGTCGTAGTCCTTCTCCTCCGCCTCGTAAGCAAGTAAAGAAGACAACCACTCCGTCTGCTTGGCCGGCGTCTAGCAGTACAGCCAGAGGCGGGAGGACATACAGATTTGGTCCTTCTCTGAAGACTCCAGAGAAGTTACCATACGATTTTAGCGATTTTGTGGAGAAGTTGCGATTCTTCCGAGTTCTCTCATCATGGTGTCTGCTGGAGTTTTGGTCAAGGGTCAAGAGATCCGTCTCGGCACTCTCACCTTCATCGCCGACGACTCCGCATGGCTCCAGGAGGCTCCACTCGACGTAGACGCGCTCCCCGTCCGCGGTGCGACGCATTTTCGCGCATGTGTCCGCGGCGTTCTGCTGCGGCAACCGTCGACCCAGTATCGGTCGGCTCCTCCATCGTCCACCCTCCCGGTCTCCCGCCAGCGCAAGCGCTCAGGCCGGTCGAGGCTTCAGCGATGGGTGAGTCACGCGGTGGCTCGCCAATCGGCCACTACACAAGTTGCGGCAATCGAGCCCAACGAATCTCTCTACGGCTTGTTCGATCAGTCGACTGGCTCCGGAGAGACCGCATCCGAGTGCGGAAGCAGTGATCCAGCGGCGGAAATCTTGATGGTCGACGGGCCCCGCAGCCCTCCTGGCTTCGCCCGTGGTGGTGGAGCAGGTGACGACGGCGACCCTGCACGAGACTACGAAGAGTACCAGCCCGAGCCACTCGACTCTCTGCAAAGAGAAGAGCTTCGCCGCAGGAACGAGGATCCCCTGCGTATTCCCATCGCAGGAGAAACCCCCGAGGCTCGTGCCTTGGAGGAGGCGCGTCTGGCCAATTTGGCCGAGCGCACTCGACTGGAGAACCTTCAGCGAGCACTCGACGAGCGCGCGCGGCAACGAGTTCCCGACACCAGTCGACGTCAACTCTTCCCGCCGACTCAGGTATATCGAACCCCAATTCAGAATTTAGCAGCTGCGACCCGTATAGCAGAGTCCATTCAGCCTTCGCAGTCGGAAGCTGGCAGAGGTTTGCTGCAGATCAGGGATCTGCTCCGGGCAGCAGGAGATCAGAATTCAGCCGTGTCTCAGTCGCGCAACAGAATTCACAGTCGATCTGTCACTGTGAATACGGTTCAGTCGGCTCACAGCCCCAGATCGCCTCCGCGGCGCGAAGGGCGTGAGAATCGGCGAGATCAATATGGCGACAGACTCGACCGAGATGATAGGCATCGAGTGCCCTATTCCCCTCCGAGGGGTGGGTCTTACGCTCCTCGGCAGCCAGATGATAGGCGTCAGTACAGTACAGGGCGTAGGGTTCCAGTTGACCCCAGAGAGCCAGGCTTCGACGCGCGATCCATTATCGTGCAAGGGTTGGTCGACCGGAACAGAGCCCATCGAGGCGCACTCGACAGAGATGTACCCACGAGCAGTCGAGTACATGTTTCTGGTCCTGAATGTTTCAGCAGAGCTATCAGAGCCGCAGTTATCCCCCCCAATTTCAGGTTGGCAACAGGAGTCAGCAAGTTCACTGGTGAGTCTAAGCCTGAAACTTGGCTTGAAGACTACCGAGTGGCAGTTCAGATCGGTGGTGGGAACGACGAGGTGGCCATGAAGCATTTGCCCCTCATGTTGGAAGGTTCTGCCAGGGCATGGTTGACTCAATTACCTCCTAGCAGCATTTACACTTGGGAAGATCTGTCCCGAGTGTTCGTCAGAACGTTTGAAGGGACTTGCAAGCGGCCAGCGGGATTGACAGAGTTGCAAGTCTGCGTGCAGAAAACTAATGAGACTCTCAGAGAGTATATTCAGAGGTGGATCACTTTGCACCACACTGTGGAAAATGTCTCTGATCATCAGGCAGTATGCGCCTTCAAAGACGGCGTCAAGAACAGAGAACTGAGTTTGAAATTTGGTCGAACCGGTGACATGACCTTGAGTCGGATGATGGAGATTGCTACCAAGTACGCCAACGGCGAAGAAGAAGACCGACTCCGAAGCGGCAAGCACAAGCCGAGTCAGTCGGAAAAAGGAAACACCAGTCGGAAACAGAAGCGGAAGGCTGAACCGGCAGCTCCTGGAGAGGCTCTGGCCGTGACTCAAGGAAAGTTTAAGGGGAAACCAAAAGGATCCTGGAACCCCAAGAAGGTAAAGGATAAAGAAGGGAACGACGTGATGGATATGCCGTGTCACATTCACACGAAGAAAGATGAAGAGGGGAATATCATTTACCCAAAGCACACCACTCGCCAATGTCGACTCCTGATCCAGCAGTTTCAGGGAAAACAGTCTAAGGACAAGGAGAAGGAGTCGGACAAGGCCGAAGACAAAGAGGACAGTGAGGGAGGATATCCGCATATCAACTCCACTCTGATGATCTTTGCAGATGTGGAAAGCAGAAGTCGACTGAAAGTGATTAACCGAGAGGTGAACATGGTTGCCCCAGCAAAGGCAAATTATCTGAAGTGGTCTCAAACACCCATCACATTCGACCAATCTGATCACCCGACTCATATTGCCACCCCCGGGAGGCAAGCTTTGGTGGTCGATCCAGTTGTCGAAGGCACTCGACTGACAAAGGTGCTGATGGATGGTGGAAGTGGGCTGAACTTATTGTATGCAGACACATTGAAAGGTATGGGCATTCCGATGTCCCGACTGAGCACTAGTAACATGAGCTTCCATGGAGTTATACCAGGGAAGAAGGCCGAGTCACTCGGCCAGATAGCTTTGGACGTAGTGTTTGGTGATTCGAAGCATTTTCGCAAAGAAAAGTTGACGTTTGAGGTCGTGGATTTTCAAAGTGCATATCATGCCATTTTGGGGAGACCAGCCTATGCACGGTTCATGGCTCGACCATGTTACGTGTACCTCAAATTGAAGATGCCCGGTCCCAAAGGTGTGATCACTGTCACCGGTGATAGGAAAAAGGCAGAGGAGTGCTTTCAGAAGGGCTCCAAGATTGCCGATTCCCAAGTGACAGCGGTCGAGTTCGAAGAATACAAGCAAAACGCAGATCCGAGTGACTTGCTGCGATCCAAGAAGCCCGCCACAGAGTCTGCATTCCAGTCGTCCGGTGAGACGAAGCCTGTTCACATTCACCCGACCGACCCCGAAGCAGCTCCGACCCGCATCTCCACAACACTCGACCCAAAATAGGAAGAAGCGCTCATCCAGTTCCTCCGTGAGAACTGGGACATTTTTGCATGGAAGCCCGCTGACATGCCAGGTGTTCCCAGGGGACTGGCTGAGCATCGCCTAAGAGTCGACTCGTCTGCAAAACCAGTCAAAGAGCATCTTCGGCGGTCCGCCGTCCAGAAGAGAAAGGCCATCGGTGAAGAAGTGGCTCGACTGTTGGCGGCAGGATTTATCCGAGAGATATACCACTCCGAGTGGCTCGCTAATGTCGTCATGGTTCCTAAGAAGGACAAGTCGCTCCGAATGTGCATTGATTTCAAGCACATCAACCGGGCCTGCCCGAAAGATCACTTTCCTCTCCCTCGCATAGATCAAATTGTTGACTCGACCGCGGGATGCGAGAGGTTGTCTTTTTTAGATGCTTACTCCGGGTACCACCAGATCCGTCTGTACGGGCCCGATGAGGTAAAAACAGCTTTCATCACTCCATTCGGGTGCTTCTGCTATATCACCATGCCATTCGGCCTCAAGAATGCCGGAGCCACATTTATGCGAATGATTCAGAAGTGTCTACTCACCCAAATCAGTCGGAATGTGGAAGCTTATATGGATGATATTGTTGTCAAGTCACGAAAAGGTTCCGACCTGCTCGCTGACCTCGCCGAAACATTTGCCAACCTCAGAAGGTATGATATCAAGCTCAATCCATCAAAGTGCACATTTGGAGTTCCTGGTGGCAAGTTACTCGGTTTTCTCGTTTCCGAACGGGGAATCGACGCTAACCCAGAGAAGATTGGCACTATTCTCCGAATGAAACGCCCTGTGCGAGTGCACGATGTCCAGAAGCTTACTGGATGCTTGGCCGCATTAAGTCGATTCATCTCACGACTCGGTGAAAAGGCACTGCCTCTTTACCGACTGATGAAGAAGGCTGACAAGTTCGAGTGGACTCCAGAAGCTGATGCAGCGTTTGCCGAGCTAAAAGCTCTGCTCTCCACCCAGCCGGTGCTTGCTGCTCCAATCAGCAAAGAGCCTCTGTTGCTCTACATCGCAGCCACAGGACAAGTCGTCAGTACTGTGCTAACGGTCGAGCGGGAAGAAGAAGGAAAAGCTCTCAAAGTTCAGCGCCCAGTGTATTATTTGTCTGAAGTCTTGACTCCATCCAAGCAGAGATATCCTCATTATCAGAAGCTTGTGTATGGAATATACATGACCACAAAGAAGGTTGCTCATTATTTCTCTGACCATTCCATCACAGTCGTCAGCGACGCTCCACTATCAGAGATTTTGCACAACAGAGATGCAACTGGTCGAGTGGCCAAATGGGCGATTGAACTTCTTCCCCTTGATATCAAGTTTGAGGCAAAGAAAGCCATTAAGTCCCAGGCGATAGCAGATTTCCTCGCCGAGTGGATTGAACAACAGCAGCCGACTGAAGTTCACTCGGAGCATTGGACCATGTTTTTCGATGGCTCTAAGATGTTGAATGGTTCCGGTGCTGGGGTTGTCCTGGTTTCCCCCAGAGGAGATAAGCTCAGATATGTGCTCCAGATTCACTTTGATTCCTCCAACAATGAGGCAGAATATGAGGCCCTCCTATATGGGTTGCGCATGGCCATTTCACTCGGCGTCCGTCGCCTAATGGTCTATGGCGACTCGGATTTAGTGGTCAATCAGGTGATGAAAGAGTGGGACGTGAGAAGCCCAGCCATGACTGGATACTGCAGTGCAGTGAGGAAGCTGGAGAAGAAGTTCGAGGGGTTGGAGCTCCATCATATACCCCGACTGAAAAATCAAGCAGCTGATGATCTAGCAAAGATAGGTTCCAAGAGAGAAGCCATTCCGAGTGGTGTGTTCTTGGAGCATATACACACTCCGTCAGTCAAAGAAGATCCTTTCACCGAAGAAACTCCGCAGCCCAAGAGCGCCACAGATCCGACTGAAGTTGAAGTCCCAGCGGTGGTCGACTTGATCATGGAGGTTTTGGTGGTCATTCCCGACTGGACGATTCCGTATGTCGCATATATCTTGAGGAAAGAGCTTCCGGAGGATGAGGAAGAGGCTCGACAGATCGTCCGTCGATCTAAGGCCTTTACCGTAATCAAAGGACAATTATACAGAGAAAGCGCGACTGGAGTCGGTCAGAAGTGCATAACACCAGAAGAAGGTCGACTCATCCTCAATGATATTCACTCGGGGACCTGTGGTCATCATGCGTCCTCTCGGACCATCGTGGCCAAAGCATACCGAGCCGGATTTTACTGGCCCAAGGCGAATGAGATGGCAAAAGAGATAGTAGATAAGTGCGAGGGATGTCAGTTCTACTCGAATATGTCGCACAAGCCTGCGTCAGCTTTGAAGACCATCCCACTCGTCTGGCCTTTTGCAGTTTGGGGGCTGGACATGATCGGTCCTTTGAGAACAGGACGAAGTGGCTTCACGCATGTACTGGTGGCAGTCGACAAGTTCACCAAGTGGATCGAGGCTAAACCAATCAAGAGCCTTGACACCGGTACTGCTGTTAGCTTCATCAGGGAACTAATATTCAGATATGGAGTCCCGCACAGCATCATTACGGATAATGGGTCGAACTTTGACTCAGAGGAATTCAGAGCTTTCTGCGACTCCCAGGGCACACGGGTCGACTACGCATCAGTCGCCCATCCGCAGTCGAATGGACAAGCAGAGCGAGCTAATGGACTGATTCTCAAGGGACTGAAGCCTCGACTGATGCGTGATCTCAAACACGCGGCTGGAGCTTGGGTCGACGAACTTCCATCTGTACTCTGGGGACTGCGGACCACGCCTAATCGGTCGACCGGAAGAACTCCATTCTTCTTGGTCTATGGAGCTGAAGCAGTCTTGCCGAGTGATCTTCTCCACAATGCTCCTCGAGTTGAAATCTACAACGAAGCAGAAGCTGAACAAGCGCGGCAGGACGCAGTCGACCTTTTAGAGGAAGAAAGGGAGATGGCTCTGATCCGGTCGACCATCTACCAACAAGATCTGCGCCGTTTCCACGCCCGAAATGTGAGAGGTCGAGCCTTCCAGGAAGGGGATTTGGTTCTCCGAGTGGATCAGCACAAACCACACAAGCTTGCTCCTTCTTGGGAAGGCCCCTTCATCGTCACCAAGGTTCTCCACAACGGGGCGTACCGTCTTTACAACGTCGAGCATAATATCGACGAGCCCCGAGCTTGGAACGCGGAGCTACTCCGCCCATTTTACACTTAAGTTTTATCACTCGGATGAGTTGCAACAAAGTACTTCTGTAGTTCATGGACCTCAAAATAATAGTGTCATAGTTCCTCCATAATTTCTGTCACTTTTTATTTTTGTCCACAATAAAATTCCCCCTCAGTGGGTGACTTAGCCGCGAATCCGTTTCGCCTAAGTTTGTAAAAATCCTACCGAGTGGTGAGCCAGACTCTCACTCGGAGGCTTAGCTGCAAATCCGTTTCGCCTAAGTTATAAAAATCCTACCGAGTGGTAAGCCTGACTTCCACTCGGAGGCTTAGCTGCAGCCTCGTGCTCGCCTAAGTTGTAAAAAATCCTACCGAGTGAAGAGCAACCCTCCCACTCGGGGGCTTAGCTGCAGCCCTGTGCTCGCCTAAGTTATAAAAATCCTACCGAGTGAAGAGCAATCCTCTCACTCGGAGGCTTAGCTGCAGCCTCGTGCTCGCCTAAGTTATAAAAATCCTACCGAGTGGTAAGCCAGCCTTCCACTCGGAGGCTTAGCTGCAGTCTGAGCACTCGCCTAAGTTATAAAAATCCTACCGAGTGGGGAGCAACCCTCCCACTCGGGGGCTTAGCTGCAGTGCAAGCACTCGCCTAAGTTATCAAAATCCTGCCGAGTGGCGAGCCAGACTCTCACTCGGAGGCTTAGCTGTGAATCCGTTTCGCCTAAGTTATCAAATTCCTACCGAGTGGTAAGCCAGCCTTCCACTCGGAGGCTTAGCTGCAGCCTTGTGCTCGCCTAAGTTATAAAAATCCTACCGAGTGAAGAGAAACCCTCTCACTCGGGGGCTTAGCTGCAGTCCAAGCACTCGCCTAAGTCGTGAAAATCCTACCGAGTGAAGAGCAATCCTCTCACTCGGAGGCTTAGCTGCAGCCTCGTGCTCGCCTAAGTTATCAAAATCCTACCGAGTGGTAAGCCAGCCTTCCACTCGGAGGCTTAGCTGCAGTCTAAGCACTCGCCTAAGTTATAAAAATCCTACCGAGTGGAGAGCAACCCTCCACTCGGGGGCTTAGCTGCAGTGCAAGCACTCGCCTAAGTTATCAAAATCCTGCCGAGTGAAGAGCAATCCTCTCACTCGGGGGCTTAGCTGCAGTGCAAGCACTCGCCTAAGTTATCAAAATCCTGCCGAGTGAAGAGCAATCCTCTCACTCGGGGGCTTAGCTGCAGCCATGTGCTTGTCTAAGTTATCAAAATCCTACCGAGTGGTAAGCCAGCCTTCCACTCGGAGGCCTAGCTGCAGCCTCGTGCTCGCCTAAGTTATGAAAATCCTACCGAGTGAAGAGCAATCCTCTCACTCGGAGGCTTAGCTGCAGCCTCGTGCTCGCCTAAGTTATCAAAATCCTACCGAGTGAAGAGCAACCCTCTCACTCGGAGGCTTAGCTGCAGCCCTGTGCTCGCCTAAGGTATAAAAATCCTGCCGAGTGGAGAGCAACCCTCTCACTCGGGGGGCTTAGCTGCAGCCCAGTGCTCGCCTAAGTAGACTAAAGAATAAGTCGATTGCAGCACAGGCACCTTGCTTTGAACCTGCAAAAGACATTCCGAGCCGAAGGCAATCGTATTCAAGCACCAAATTCAAGTTTGAATCGATATCTAAAGGAACCGAAAGTGCTCAGGCGTCAAGCCTGTTAAAGTTTGTCGGTTACAATTCCACTCGGCATACCGAGGCAAATTTAAAGCGTCGAGCCAGAAGAAGTTTTTTACCCCTCCTGTGGAGGGCTGGAAGGTGCAACAAATTCATCAAGGTCAATTCCGTCGGCGATCCGAGTGGCAGCTGCAAGGAAAGTCTCCATAAAGGACCTGAAGTCGTGCTTCTTGGTATTGGCCACCCGAAGGGCCGCCAGCTTCTCTTCTCGCGCATCTTTGCAGTGGACTCGGGCCAGACACAGAGCGACATCTGCACCACACCGAGCCGAGGACTTCTTCCACTCCTGCACTCGACCAGGGATCGTGTTCAAGCGGGCCATCAGCGACTCAAGGTCATTCTGAAGTGTCTCCTCAGGCCAGAGCGTCGAGTCGATGCGAGATGTGGCGGCCTTCAGCCTTGCGAGATAGTCCACGACAGCTGCAACACGAGACTCCAGTCGGAAAACATCCATGGCAACTTCGTCGTTCACCGGAGAATTGACGGGGTCAAGGTTTGGCTCCAGTCGGCTGGTTTCTTCTTCAAAGTTTTGACAAAATTCTGCAAGGGTGATCACTAAGTCAAGGAGATAGTCGAATGGAAAAAGCCACAATTGGAAATATTTGCCAAACATGGAGGTTTACCTTCAAGCATAAGAAACAGCTTCTTGGCAAGGCCACTCAGGAAGGCCTCCAGTTCAGTTTTCTTCTCAGTCAATTTGCTGACTTGGTCGGTCAGGGCAGCTTTGTCAGTTTTCAGTCGACTGACCTCCTTGTTGGCAATCCCAAGAGCAGCTTTCAGATTGGTATTGTCTTGTTCGAGCTTGGTGACTGAAGCTAACTTCTCGTCAGCAAGCTTGATCTTCTCAGCTAGCTCAAGGTCTTTCTTCTGCTGGGCCTCCCTTACCTTACCTGCAAGTTACAGCAAGATCAGATTTGAAACAAGCAAGGGGAAAAGCAGTCGTCAGGGTCTCACCAAACATACCTTCGGTCTCCTCCTTTGCCTTTGTCAGCTTCTCCTGAACCAGCTTCAAGCTCAGCTCGACTTGAGTATGTTTTGTTCCAGCTCTGAGTAGCGAGCCACAAGATCACAAGAGTTCTGCGAAGAACCAATCGACTAAATGTCAAATATAATTCACTTCCGAGTGAAAAAGGAAAAACACACGTTTCTAAGACTACAGCCGAATACAAGCATTCGACCGTAGTCTCGGGGACTACACCCAGTGGGTGCACTCAGCGTGCCCCCACTAATCCTGTTGAAGACAAAGTCGACCAGTCGACCTCAAAAAAAAAAGTGTGCGAGATGCATTCTCTAAGACTGTGATCAACTGCAAGCAGTCGACCACAGTCTCGGGGACTACACCCAGTGGGTGCACTCAGCGTGCCCCCACCGGTTTGTGAAATCCAGTCGACCAGTCGACTGACAGAAAGATTGACATTATAAAGCCTAAGGCCGACTGCCAGCAGTCGACCTTAGCCTTGGGGACTACACCCAGTGGGTGCACTCAGCGTGCCCCCACCGGTTTGTGAAATCCAGTCGACCAGTCGACTGACAGAAAGATTGACATCATAAAGCCTAAGGCCGACTGCCAGCAGTCGACCTTAGCCTTGGGGACTACACCCAGCGGGTGCACTCAGCGTGCCCCCGCTAACACGGAGTTTATTCGACACACCCAGTGGGTGACTAATATAAATTCCGGAAAAGAAAAGTTTTTGGTAGCATATCCAACAGAACAAACAGCGGTCGACTGACCTGGACATTGCTTTGGAGGGCAGAACTGGCGTCATAAGCTGCCTGGCTCGCGTCCCGGATGGTCTTCAGCTGCTCCATCATGAGTCCCGCCTGGCGTATTGCCTCCTTCGCTGCGCCAGCTTGGTCCTCTGGGACGTGGTGCGTCGTGAAGAGGGAGGGCTGCTGAGCACTCGTCAGTGGATTTGCGAAGGACACCGTGTGTCGAGTGGTGGTCTCTTCCTCCACAGTCAGAATCTCAGGCGCCGTCACGTCCTGAGGCACCTTACTGGCGGACGCTTTCCGACTCCTCCTGTGCTTCAGCGGCTCTTCATCCTCGTCGTCATCAGGAAGATTGATAACAGTATTGGGCGGAGCTGCGAAGAAGAATCAGGATCAGAGGTCGCGAGTCAGTCGACTAAAAACGGTGTTAAGAATACAGTACCTGGGTTCGAAGTTGCCGCATCCTCCATCTCGTGGTCATCGGCCCGGGCCGAGGTCTCAGAAGTAGCAGCACTGCAACTCCAAAGGATCAGTCGACTAACTTCAGCGTCGACCAGAAATAAAGTTCACACAGAATAAGAAAATATGAGCAGCACGGTTACCCTGATATGGTAGGGATGGACACCTTCATCTTCGGCAAGAGTTTGATCGGCTTCGACGAGGCCGCCCTGGGCTGCTTCGGCGCCTTTTCAGTCGGCGCTGGAGAGGTGGTCCTAGGGCGCTTGGTCGACTGCGTCGCAACCCCCTTGCCACGTTCAGTCGAAGGGTCGTGGACGAGCTTCGACCACCTTTCCGAGCGCGGTGGCACGACCTCCTCCTCCTCCTCTTCCTCGTCCTCGACGTCGTCTTCATCACTGACATCATCATCATCATCGTCGTCATCGTCCTCTGCGACATCCGAGTCCCATTCCTCCTCTTCCTGGCTCTCGCCTCCGCTCGCCTCGCCCTCCTCAGTCGAAGCTTGTGCCCCATTGGGCATCGAGTACAGCTCGGTGAGGGCCTAACAAATGCCCAGACAAGAATCAGTCGACCAGTCGGCAGGATTAACAGAAATGAATACGACGAGGGTGCAGTAGAGAGCAGAGCAAGTGTACCTTGTTTGAGTCGCTGTTGTGGTCGAGTGGAGGAACCCTTCTGGCTCCGCGCGGGTTGTCCTTGTTTCCGGTGACGACCGCCATCCATCTTTCCAGAGTGACATCGTCGACTGCTTCTGGATGGACTCTGGTCTCGTCTTCGGTCCCACAGTACAACCACATGCAGTGGCTCCGGAACTGGAGAGGCTGGATGCGACGCCTGAGGAAAACCTCCAAGAGGTCCATGCCTGTCACTCCCTCCCGAACCAACTGCACCACGCGCTCCATCAACATCTTCACGTCGGCTCTCTCCTCCGGAATCAGCTTCAGAGGGGAAGGCTTGCTCACTCGGTCCATGGTGAACGGAGGGAGTCCACTCGACTGCCCTGGCGTCGACTGGACCTGGCAGTAGAACCAAGTCGACTGCCAGCCTCTGACGGACTCGGGAAAGGTCATGGGCGGGAAGGTGCTCTTATTCCTCACCTGAATCCCCAGGCCCCCGCACATTTGGACGACTCGGGTTCTCTCATCACCTGGGCTCGCCTTCTTCACGGTCTGAGATCGACACGTGAATATATGTTTGAACAAACCCCAGTGCGGTCGACAGCCCAAGAAACCCTCACACATGGACACGAACGCAGCAAGATAGGCAATGGAGTTTGGGGTAAAGTGGTGGAGCTGCGCTCCGAAGAAGTTCAAAAAGCCACGAAAGAAAATACTTGGCGGCAAGGAAAACCCACGATCAACATGAGTGGCCAAAAGCACACACTCACCCTCTTCTGGCTGTGGCTGCCACTCCTTCCCCGGCAACCTCGCAGCTCCGTGAGGGATCAAGCCCTCGTTGGCCATGTCGAGGAGGTCCTTCTCTGTGATGGTCGACTGGATCCAGTCTCCTTGGACCCAGCCCTTCGGCAGGCGGGATCTGGACGAGGACCCTCCGCGGCTGGTGGATCTCCCCTTCGCCTTCTCCGACGCCGACGCCTTCTTGGCGCGCTCCAGCGCCGCCGTCTTCTCCTTGGCCATGGTCGCCGGAGAGATGCGCGAAGGGAAGTGGTGCGGGGGCGAGAGCGAGCACGCTGAGCTGGGAGAAGGAAGCAGAGAGAGAGGGAGAATGCTGGGGCGCAGCACAGAAATCCTCGCCGGGCGCATTTATAAGGTCCCTTCCGAGTGGCTGACATGTGGGCCCGGTCGATCTAATCATATCTGAGAGCAGTTATGCAGGCTGGATACGTGGCGAAAAAGGCGGCGCGGAGATCGAGGCGTCTATGCCCCGTCCCATCCGAACGCCGCGGTCCGCCCCGCTTCGCGCGCGCCCCCAAATTTCGCATCCCGCGGAATCCGCGAGCAACAAATCAGTCTGTCAGACGCGGTGTTTCCGGCGATCCGTCGCTCGGAGATCGTCGAAGCCCGAAAGATCACTCGACGCAAAAACAGAATGGATCGAGTCGACTGAAGGCAAATTGCTCCCTGTCAACGAAGGGATTCTTTGGTCCAGAACAGCGCACAACCTGAGCACAAAGATTAATCGGAAACGACATCAACTCCTTCTTCACTCGAAGCCTCAATCCATTCGGGGGCTAATGATGGGGTTATGTACCTAGGGTAGGGTCATGGACCTGATCCAAGTAACTTACCCCAGGACATCCTTAGAAGAGGTCGCCTTCCAGTCGACCAACGAGGATTCACTCGACTGGCCTGAAGGACTCGACCACGAAGACTCACTCGACCACCAGGAGGTCAAGAGGCACTCTGCACTGCAACGGCCTGTAATCAAGTAGACTTTATTATAGTAAAGGCCTTTATGTGGGGCGTTACCAGTAACGCCCCAGACTTAACTCACCTTAAACCCTCTCCTACGTGGGCTGGCTGGGGTCCTGGCGCACTCTATATAAGCCACCCCCCTCCACAGGCAGAGGGGTTCGGCACCTTGTAATCCATACATTCATAATCCACTCGACCGCCTCCGGGCTCCGAGACGTAGGGCTGTTACTTCTTCCGAGAAGGGCCTGAACTCGTACATCCTTTGTGCTTACAACCTCTCCATAGCTAGGACCTTGCCTCTCCATACCTACCCCCCACTCTACTGTCAGGCTTAGAACCACGACAAGGACCCCGGAGGAGAACGCCGAGATCGCACGAACCAAAGTGGATGACTGGTTTCAAGGGTTGAAAGCAAAGAGACATCCACTTCCGGAGGAGAAGGTAGATCCGGTGAAAGTGAAGCGCACTCTGGCTGCCCTGACAAAACCACCCAAGTCTCCGCCGAAAGGAAACTATGAGCGTATTATTGGAAAGGAATTTGCCAAAGCGGAGCGGTCGGGAAGTACTGTCAGTGATCAAAGGCTGAAAGAACGACGAGCTGGGAAACAAATTTCCAAGCTCGGCGAACAAGCGAAGCAATCGTGCCCCCCGCTCAAGGTGCCTAGCCACAACGTCGCTAATGATCCGAGGATGGTGCCCGGTTATAGCAATCTTGCAGATTACCTGCCCGACGATGTACATTATGAACCCATGGAGGTGCAGATATAAAGATACGAGTACGTGAAGCCTCTCATCAAAGATGAAAGATCTCTATCAACGATGATGCGAAGATTGCATGATTGGTACTTGAAAATCTGCAGAGACTCTGGGGGGAGAAGTACTTTGTATGTGAAAGTAAAAAAGGAGCATGACCTCGTTGGAATTGAACTGTTGCCTGTTCCATTTGAGGAGTTTTATCAGTTTTTCAATCAATTGGCCCTCGATAAAACAACGGTTGCCTGCTACTGTCTGTAAGTAGTACTACTTCTGTCATTAAGTCTCTCTATATAGCTCAGCTCTTTCATTGCATGTATTTATAATCATCATCACTATATTATGCAGATTGAAGATCGCCGAATTGAAGAAAAGACAAGTCGATGATATTGGGTTCATTAACACATATCTCATAGATGCAACTCAGGTTAAATTTCATGCCGCAGCTACCGAGGCCAACTTGCTACGATCGTTGGTGATAAATGAAAACAAAGATATAATACTCTTTCCTTACAATTTCAAGTGAGTGTTACTGTCTTGTGCGTATTCGGTTTCCCTTATATATTAGTCAAGGTTATAGTAATGTAATTGATGAGTTATGCATGCGTGTGCAGTTTCTACTATATTCTCCTAGAGATTAAGCTTGAGCACGGACTAGTAACCGTCTTAGACTCAAGACGAAAAGATCCTCAGGACTATGCAAACATGACTCAAATACTCGAGAAGTAAGTTAAATCGATCATTATCCACCATATCAGCAACTTTGTTCATTTCCTGATATATCAAGTAATTGTTTTCTTTGTCCGGCAGGGTTTGAAGAAAATTCACCAGAAAAGCTCCGGGACTGCCGAAGGAGCTGCAATTTAGACACCCGAAAGTAAGTACTATAGTAGCATGTTCCGCGCATCTACTAGTCATTCAAGCGCTAATTTTATCAATACCATTTGACATTCTTGCTTATCAGTTTGATTGACCTTTATTTCTTGTAAAGTGGTTGTGGCAGGAACAAGGGAATGATTTCTGTGGATACTACGTTTGCGAGTCCATCCGCCACACGACCTGTGAGCGGGGCTACACTGACGAACAATATGAAGTACGTAAATAACAACATTCACAATTTTATTTTATTACCATCATTTATGTTGAGTTTCATTCATTCATATATATATGTATTGACCCCCTTCTTTAAATTAGATGTTTCGGAAGCGGGATGAACTCCTAGCACCAGCTCGCATGCGAGCAATTCAAGAGGAATTGGCGGCATTCTTTCTTGACCACGAGATCCCTGAAGACGGAGAATACTATGTGGACCCTGAGTCCGTATGATTATATTTGTAAGAGATAATTATTGTACATATGTAGCCGGTAGTGTCGGATAGATATACGAGAACTTGTTGTTCGACCAATCTCTCGGAGAAGGAGAGGTGGTCGATATCACTTCTCTCTGTATGCATATATGTTCATGACGATCTTCTGTTTCCTTCGTTTGCTTACTAGCTAGCTAGCGTGTCTAGTCCTCTCTATACGTATGTATAGTACGTAGCGTCGACCAAGCATGGACATAAGAGAGGACACTTCTCTCTATTAATTATAGCTAGCTAACACAATATATGAAACACCTAATTAACCCCCCAAAACCCCCAACCCCCCCCCCCCTTTCAAAAAAAAAACAAAAACCCTAACCACAGAAATGCTGACGCGTGGATGCCTATTGGTCCCGGTTGGTGCCACTAACCGGGACCAAAGGGTCTCCTGCCTGGGCTCCGCGCACAGGCCACGTGGAGGCCCATCTGTCCCGGTTCTGGATTGAACCGGGACTAAAGGGACAGGGCATTAGTACCGACCCTTTAGTCCCGGTTTCAGAACCGGGACAAAAGGCCCTTACGAACTGGGACAACAGGCCATTTTTCTACCGGTGCCTAGCAATCTACCATGCGCGTCGCGATTACTCTGTAGCATCAGGGAGGGGATAAAGGACTCGAATTCACCCTGTTATGTCCTGACACTTGTTCATTCTCTTCTGTAGTTGCCTCCTGGAGAGTGAAGGAAACTGAAAGAATGGTCGCGATCCGGACCGAGCTGACGAAGGTAATTATACACATGTCTCCTGTTCTTATATCTCAGCCTCCTGTTGCATCCCAGATGCTTTTATCTTATCTGTCCTGTGTCCTGTGCCATATAGCTGGGAGCAACGGTGGAGGAAGGCCCGGACTACTGCATCATTACGCCACCGGAGAAGCTGAACGTCACGGCCATCGACACCTACGACGACCACCGGATGGCGATGGCCTTCTCCCTGGCGGCCTGTGCCGAGGTACCAGTCACCATCAGGGACCCCGGGTGCACCCGCAAGACGTTCCCCAACTACTTTGATGTGCTAAGCACCTTCGTGAAGAACTAGGCTGGGAAAATCAACAACGAATTGCGCTTGTACTTTGTAGCCTGTCCATGGTTTGAGGAAATTTTGTCTTAGTCTTGTCGCGAGATGGTGTATGAGTCTGTAATATTAGTTTTGTAGCGTGTGCACCTTGAGGTAAAATGAAATGTATTGCACACTGTTTTCGTTTTTTTGAATAAGAAATAAGTTACCGTTCTGTGATCTAGGAGTAGATGCAAATGCTGCTGGTCGAGGGGGATCTTTAGCATGCAAGCTATATGAAAGGGGGTAGCATTCCCTAATGCATGAAATATAATTACTCAAACCTAAATGAAATAGTTCAGGTATGGATCTCAACACGAGATCCTATGGAGGGAGAGCGCGCTATCGGCATAGAAGATCAGTGCTCATTGTTTTTTTTTTTTGAAATGGTGCTCATTGTTGTTGATTGTGCGTTAGGCATGCTATGGAAGCTTACTTAGTATGGCATTTCAACAGATACTACTAATGTGCTGGGCGAAATAGTTGGTGTAAACAAGTGGGCCCAGTTTGTGTTGCGAAAGGAACAATTACATCATGTGATGAAAAATTCCTATCCTACATAAAGCAAACACTGTAGCGCACATGTCGGGATGTGTGTATTTCGGGTTAGTGAGTGTCGCGCCATTGTTCAGCAGGGACTATATTTGTCTTCCATCGCGACTTGCCCGCAAAGGTCTATTCCAGTCCGGAATAATCACTGTCCTCGTCACTGAAGTGAGCTCTAAGAATTGGACTGGTTAACATACTCCACTTAATTATCGTAAAATCATTCCTGATGCCTTCCAAGCCTACACACTTTATAATGATCACTTTCGCCTGTCTTTTGTTGTCAGAGGAAATAGGAACCAGAACTAAGAGGCACACGAGAGATTGATCTCCGTCCATCGTTGCCAAAGGAAATTGAAATTGGAGTCAGGAGGCACGGGAGAGACTGGTATTTATTTGTTGGGTATGGTGACATGAAGGTGCCTCGCTGGCCCACCGCATTGCATATCTTTTGTGTGCTTTCAGTAATATTTTAGCACATGGGCTACATATCTCTAGTCAGCTTTGATTTGCTATCTTCACTTTCACATTTATGCGTAGTAAAATCATATATTCGCCACATCATAGGCTCTCATCGGTTCCACTCCTCCACGGCCAAATCACATGTCCTCAAACAGGCTACAAAATCTGGTATGTAGGGCAACCACATAGCATGGCTTCCATGGACGACACCAACACACAAAGATGTGAAATCATGAGCAAGTTTACTACAATCATGAGGGTAACTCACCCTAATGGTTTGATTGACTTGAATGGACCATTGTAGGAATCCTCATCCAATGTATGAATCCCCTGGAGGAAATGGGGGAAACAAATCGAAAGTGAGGAAACAAATCCAATTAGTTATTTTGATAGAAGCAGTCATAGTATCGAGGGGGAGTGTATCACTTCACTCATGAAGTTAACACAAGTGAGGATTCATTTATATTATTCACATAATTCAAAAGAGTAATGTCGTTTTCTCGAGGAAAACTAGCCTTCTCACTCTCGATACATATGCATCTGAGATTCTTCTCTACATTCTTGCATTGAGATGCCACAACTCTTTCCCAGGGAATTGGGTCAATATGCTGGCTAGGGAAAACAAGCTATATCATATCATATAGATAAGGAAGAATGGAGTTATTGAGCTCTTTGCACACATCCAGTATAATTCATTTCTGATCCATTGCGTAAAAGGGTGTCATGTTCTCTTTACAATGAGGGTGATCCCCCATCCATGTTTGCATAAGAAAAGATTTGTTGTAACCTTATCTTCCTCAATCTGTTTCTCCTGTTGCACCCCTTGGTGCTTAATCTGACCTGTCTTGTGCCCTATAGCTGGGAGCAACGGTGGAGGAAGGCCCGGACTACTGCATCATCACGCCGCCGGAGAAACTGAATGTCATGGCGATCGACACCTATGACGACCACCGGATGGCGATGGCCTTCTCCCTGGCGGCCTGCACCGAGGTGCCAGTCACCATCAGGGACCCCGGGTGCACCCGAAAGACCTTCCCCAACTACTTTGATGTGCTAAGCACCTTCATGAAGAACTAGGTCGGAGAATCTTTGGCGAATTGCGCTTGTACTTTTGTAACCTGTCCGTGGTTTGAGGATTTTTTGTCTTTTTCGTCTTGTCGCGAGATGGTGTATGAGTATGTAATATTAGTTTTGTAGTGTGTCAGCCCTGAGGTAAAATGAAATGTATTGAACACTATTCATATTATGAATAATAAATAAATTACCGTTCAGTGAGCTTTGATGTCATGCTACTGGTCGAGCAGGATCTTCAGCATGCAAGCTCTAGGAAAGGAGCCAACATTCCCTCGCGCAAAGAACATCACAGCTCTCTCAACTGAGTGCTTGAAATATAAGAGCATCTACAGCCAGTCTCCTCAAACATCCATGGGCGCAAACATCCATGGACGCGCCCGATCAGTCCGTCATGTAGCATGCGGAGAAAATAAAGAGTATGTCTGTATGGGCGGATAAATAGGGGCTCAAAATGAACACACCAGGGCACTGACCGGGCGCTTCCATGAACATTTAGGGGCTTGATTTGTTAAGTCCAACTGTAGATACTCTAATACTCAAACCTAAATGAAACAATTTAGGTACATATTCTCTTTGAGAGATCCTACGAAGGAAGAGCACCTAAATGAAACAGTTCAGGTACGGATTCTCCATGTGAGATCCTACGGAGGAAGAGCACGCCACTGGCATTGAAGATCGGTGTTCACTGTTGTTGCATTATGAGTTTTTTTGACAGAAGTTGTTGCATTATGAGTTAAGCATGCTATGGAACATTAATTAGTGTTCGTAATGGTATTACTAATGTACTGGGTGAAATAGTTAGCGTTCACAAGTGGGCCAGTTCGTATTGAGGAAAAAACAATCGCGTCATGTCGGGATGTGCAATTTTCTATCTTGCACAAAACAAATACTCTAGCGTGTGGAGGTGGAACCTCATGTTTGGATGTGCGTATTTAGGGTCAGTGAGTGTGACTTCACCACAAGGCAGGGACTATACTTATCTCCCACATTGGCTAGCCCGCAAAGGTCTCTTCCGGTCCCGGGCGATCACTACCATCTTCACTAATGCGAGATCAAAAAAATGAACTGGTTAACAAACTCCACCTCATAACCATAAAATATTTCCTGGTGCCTTTCAAGCCTACACAATTTGTAGCCGACCCTTTTCACCCTCTATATATGGGTGGTATTTGTTGATAGAGGAAATAGGAATTGCAGCTAAGAAGCACGTGAGAGGTTGATCTTTGTCCATCGTTGCTAAAGGAAACTAGATTTGGAGTCGACATGTATGAGATAAACTAGTATTTATTGGTTGGGTATGGTGACATGAAGGTGGTACGCTGGCCCGCCACATTGCATGTCTTTTGTGTGCTTTCGGTACTATTTTAGCACATGGGCTACACATCTCTAGCCAGCTTTGATTTGCTATCTTCACCTTTATGCATAGTAAAATCATATATTCGCCACATAATAGGCTCTCATCCGGTACACTCCTCCATGACTAAATCACCGATCATCAAACAAGCTACAAAATCTGGTATGTAGCGCAACCACATAGCATGACTTCCATGGATGGATCACGAGCAGGTTTATTACAGTCATGAGGAGAAACAAATCTTTGTACTGTTGTAGGAATCCTCATCCAATGTATGAGTTCCCTCGAGGAAATGAAACAAATCTAATTATTTTATTTGGATGGAAGCAATGACAATATCGAGGGAGAGTGTATCACTTCACTCATGAAGTTAATATAAGTGGGGATTGATTTCTGTTATTCATATAATTCGAAAGAGGAAGAACGTCTTCTCAAGGAAAGCTGGCCTTCTTGCCCTCGACACATATGCGCCTGAGAATCTTCTCTACCTTCTTGTGTTGAGATGCCAACAACTCTTTCCTGGAGAATCAGGTCAATATGTTGGCTATGGAAAGCAAGCTATAACAGATCGTATAGATAAAGAAGAATGGAATTTTATTAGCTCCCTGCACACATCTAGTATAACTCCTTTCCGAGCCCTATGTAAAGGGGTCTCGTGCTCTCTTTACAATAGAGTGATCCTCCATCTAGGTTTGCTAACAAAAGGTTTGTTGTAACGTTTTATTCTCCAATCTGTTGCTTGTTCGTTGTGAACAAAAGATGATGATACCAGAAGAGGTGTTTATCCAATGGAGATTCAACTTGAGCTTCAGTAAGACTAGTCGAGAGAAATCCTTCAGCAACATCAACTTTAGTCCTTCAACAATTGTCTACTTCAATGCCATGCATGCTAGATAAGGAAACCATTAGGTAAGAAAACAGTGCAACTTGCACAAAGAACATTGCACAGTACTATGCACCAAGTGTTTCCTTCCCATCCCCTCGACTACTAGGGTAAGCTCACCCTTCCAAGCTTTGCTGGGGAGCCCACGGATTCACCTCCTCTTTGTCTGCCTCTCCGGCAGCCCATGGCGGGAAGAGGAATCCTGCCTCCTCCACTTCTGCTGTTGGCTGGATTTTTAGTCCTCGGGCTACTCGGATGGATGCAACACTTCTTCTTCGAGATTGTCTTCGGGACTTCGATCCTCCTTGAGTTTGTTTGTTTCGACATAGTCGACAAAACTCCGGTGCAAATTCTTGTTGTCTTACGAGTTATGACTACATGTTAGGGTTTCTCGTCGTGCGTGCACGATTGCCATCAACAAGGTCAAGTCGGTTTCGGTAGGGGAGCGGTGACAACGACGCATCGGTGACTCGTAGTGGCGGTGATATTGGTCATTTGGTGGTCTGGGGACCTCGGTAATTTTTTTTATTATATTTGAGATGCTTAGTCCTTGTGGTGGACTTCTATAATAGATACGGATCATTTTGGCAATTATTTTTACACAATACCCAAAGTGGCGCAGTTCATGTTGCAAGAAAAAAGAAACATTGCTTCCTGCGATGAACAAAAGCTATCAAAACGTGGAAAAAAAGTGTTGCTTACCCTCTTACGATTACATGTCTTTGCACAACAAAGATCCAAGAAGCATCAAATCACATCACATATTCATACTTCTTTCTCGAAACGCCAAGCCGATGCGAGGTCACTGTGCTGCGGAGATAATTGCATCTATAGTCCTCGTAGTCACTGCGACGTCCAACTTGATCCTGTAACTTGCGTATTGCTTCAATACGATCCCGGTACATAAAAATACGTGGTCAATACGGTCCCTGAGGTTGAGACAACAGTCCTGACTCTACAAGTTGCATACGTATGTCGTATTTGCGTAGGTGACACGTGGGCCGAGAAAAAAAACGCAAGCCGCCTGAACAAAACGTGGGCCGTGACGTCTGTTTATAGCCCATATGCCAGTGGGGCGTGAAAAAAGGAAAATAGCGCGGGCTCTGGGATTCGAACCTGCACACCATGGCACATACCTGCGCGAGCAAGCCACCGGAACAAGCGCATGATCTTACATATAACGCTCGTCGACTCAAAAAATGTTCTAGTTAAAAAATCAAGGTTCGTTTCTACAAAATATGTCCACGATTTTATAAAAAAAATATTCAAAACAATGTATGGGAATATAAAAAGTGCGAACAGAATTTGTAGAATGCGTGCAGACAAATTTCGAACCCGCAACCACCAGGAAAAATTTGCGCACGCAAGCCACCACACTATAGCAGGCCCAGACACATTTTTTGAAAACGCGTGTGCTAGCAAATTAAGCTGGCAGTAGTATTTTTCTTTTTGCGAAAACAGTAGTATTTTTATTTGTGCGAAAACAGTAGTATTTTTTTGCGCATGGTTTTAAACCATAGTTTCTTTTATTTTTTCTTTTCTTCCTTTTCTGTTTATTATAAATTGTAAAATAATGTTTAAAGTATTAAACATTTGTGAGCGCTTTCAAAACTAGTTCAGAATTTTTTTAATGAATCAGTTTTTTCGAATAGTTTGAAGTTTCAAATTTGTTCACAGTATAAAAAACTATTAGAATTTTTCAAAAATGTTTTCATTTGTATTTTTTTATTTTTCGGATTTTCAAATTGTTCCGGTTATAAATTATTTTTCTGAATTTTAAATTTTGTACAGCAATACAAAAAAAATTCCCCTTCTCTAAAAAATGGTACAGAATTTAAAACAATGTTAGCGTTTTTGATGAATTTTTCTTCAACAAGTCCTTTTTCATGTATTCATCTTTTATGATCTGTCACATACAAGCACATATATTGATGAAATATTGCACAGTGATATTGTGATACTATACAATTTGGAAAATATTGTGCATATACATACTATTATGGATTTTTTTAGGCAGTAAAAAACCATTTGTTTACTGAATAATAACATGTGTAACCCCCCCCCCCCCCCGCACACAATAAATAAATAATTTTCTGAAAATGCAAATATTTTTTAAATCATGATTTTTGTTACAAATTTGTGAATATTTTTTGAATTCATGAGAATTTTTTGAAATTGCGTACATTGTTTTAGAGCTCGTCAACAAGTTTTTATGCATAGGCAGACATTCTTGATATTTTGGAACAAATTCTCGTATTCTGAAACAGTTTTTGTTTGCGACGGACTGTTTTTGAATTCATAAATATTGTCTTGATTCATTGAACATTTTTAAAAAATTTGGAATTTTTTAAAATCCCCGTACATTGTTTCAAATATGTTTTTACAAAATCGTGGACATTCTTTTTAGACGCGAACCTTTATTTTTTTTAGCTAGAACATTTTTTGAATCGATGAACGTATTAAAAAAACTCATAAACATTCTATAAATTCACGATTTTTTTTAAAAGACAAGAACGCAAATACTAATACTTTTTGCATCCCATTATGTACAATATCAAGTGCTTGTTCTGGTGGCCTTCTCGTGCTGGTATGTGCCACGGTGTGTGGGTTCGAATCTCTGGGCCGCCCTTTTTTCCTCTTATTTTTCGGCCCACTGACTTATGGGCCCTATACAGACGTCACGGCCCACGTTTTGTTCTGGTGGGTTGCTTTTTTTTTTCTTAGCCCATGTGTCTCCTACGCAAATACGACATACGTATGCAACGTGTAGAGTTAGGACTGTTGTTTCAACTTTAGGGACCGTATTGATCACGTATTTTCATGTATCGGGACCGTATTGAAGCAATACGTAAGTTCCAGGATCAAGTTGGACGTCGCCAGCAACTACGAGGACTATAGATGCAATTATCTCCTGTGCTGCGTCTCCACCGTGCGAGGACAACTTTGATGACCTCCAACATGACTGATGCTTTGGTGACATGCAACATGAACTGATTCTTTGGTGACCTCCATCATCTTTCTCGAAAAGCCAATGCTGCGTCTCCACCGTGCGAGGACGCCTAGAAACCATGAGCGTCCTGTCGTCGCTGTTGGGCTCCTTGGGGAAGTATTGCATTTTGCTGAGCACCATGGACCACCTTCTGGCGCACCATTTGTGTACGAATGGTTACTACAGAAGGTTCCAACACCATTGACGAAGGGCACCATTTGTGAAGGATCACCCCTGCTAAAATGAACCGAGGGATACCGTGTGATGTTGGGCTCGCACTCGAGGAAACTTCCACACGGTCTCCATTGAACTTTTTCCGTAGGTATTAGAGAGCAGAAGCCCACATGGGTCACACCTCACCTGGAACACCTAAAAGCTGTTGATGTCAACATGAACATATTGCTCGATGTCGCAATGACTCTTATTGTTGTTGCCCTCTTTGCCGATGGTCCAACTACTATCAGAGATGGTAACCTTCTGTGCCATCCGTACCTATCATCCTTGTAGCATCAGAGAGAGGACAAACGACCCGAAATCACCCAGCTTTGTGTTACTGTTGATTTCTTTTGCATGTTTTGGCCCCTTTTTTTTTGAAAAGGAGGATTACTCCCGGCCTCTGCATTTAAGCGATGCATGCAGCCATTTTATTAATTATTCACAAAGACCTTATAAAATAGTACATCAGGTAGTCTAAAGCCACCATCCTAGCAACAATTGTCGCTACTCCCATCCACCTGATGAAGGGGTGCCGATAATCTGAGTCTAATACCAAACAGACATCGCATAAATGCCTAACATCTAAAGCCAGAGGCCCCAACCAAGCCACATACCGGGTTTGGGACACAAGCTGGTCCGATGCACTCTGTATGTCGTCGCCGCCATCTTCAATCAATCCATCTTCAGAGTAGAAACTAATGCACCGACTTTGCCAGGCCTCTCTGCCATCGACGTCACCATGACGCCAGACAGCACCCTCGTCCTGCGCGAGTCCATCTCTGCGCATCGGACGCTGAGTATCCGCATCACCATGTCACCGAGATCCGCCGCCATCAATGTGTGAGATGAAGCACCGCTCCACCAAAGAATCCGTCCTCTGGTCCCTCGATCACGTGTGTACCTCCAAGAATGACGCCCCCAAGGGGGGAACGACACCAGAGCGCCGCCGTCATCCGATCATCCGATCTAGAGTTTCCTCCGGAGGTAGTAGAGAGTGGCCTTGAACTTCTCCACGGCGATGCCTTCAAGAAGGAAACGACGTAGATAGCGCCGCTACCGCCGGTCTCTGCAATAGCCGAAAGCAAGTTTCCAAAGAGCCCCAGGCCGCAGCTGCTGTGTAGGCGGCACCACCGGACGGGGACATGCCCTCCACCCCGCCGCAGAGCAAGCTGCCGCCAAAACTTCGAAGCGCCGCGCCACCAAGGCCACCGGGAGCAACTGGAAGAAGGGAGAACCGCGCCAGGGGAGAAGCCCCGCCGCCGCTGGCACTGCCCGGGCTTTGGTCAGCAGTGGCCCTCGGCGGCGGCGAGGTGGAGGAGGGCTGGCGGCGGGGGCGGCTAGTGTTCCATGTTTCCTATTCTTATATCTCAGCCACCTGTTGCCCCCTCCCCCCTACCCAAATAAAAAAGGCACATGTTGCACCACTTGGTGCTTAATCTGACATGTCCTCTGCCCTACAGCTGGGAGCAACGGTGGAGGAAGGCCTAGACTAATGCATCATCATGCCGCCAAAGGAGCTGGACGTGACAACGGTCGACACCTACGACGAGCACCGGATGGTGATAGCCTTCTCCCTGGCGGTCTGCGCCGAGGTGCCGATCACCATCAGGGACCCCAGGTGCACCGGCAAGACCTTCCCCAACTACTTTAACGTGTTATAAGCACTTACTCCCTCTGTTCGGAATTACTTGTCGAAGGAATGGATGTATCTAGATGTATTTTAGTTCTAAATACATCCACTTTTATACATTTTTAAGACAAGTAATTCCGAACGGAGGGAGTACTTTGTAGCCTGTCCCTGGTCTGAGTGTTTTTCTTCTCTTTTTTGTAGCATGGTTTGGGCCTTGAGGCAAAATGACCTTGTATCGAACATATATTTCGTCTGAATAAGAAATCAATTAATGTACGAAGAAATTGGGCCGTGCCATTTTTCCATTTCTTCAGCATGTTTATTTACGATTTAGCACTCCATACAGAGTAAGGATAACAGCCTCGCAGAATGGAGGTTAATAATTTCAGAGTACTGATAACAACCCTAAAAAATTTGACTAAATCCGGGAAATTTTGTGTAATATTTGAAATTCCAGTGTTTGTGAATTGTATCCAAATGTTGATGACATCACTAACTGGTCGGACCGGTCCATCAGAGTGAGTTGGCAAAAAAACAAAAAATGCCACAAGGGCATGTTAACTTTGTCTTCATCTTCTTGCTTTGCCTTTCTCTCGGGCATTTGAGCTTGCCCGTGATAGCATGTTGTCAGGCTTGAGGTGTGCGACGCTGCGTGTGTGGAGGTGCGTCAGTCAGAGGGCACACCGTGGCGACCCGCACACACGACCAAGCACCTCGTTGTGCTCCCTCTCCGCGTCGGGGTCCACGACGTACGTAGTAGTGGGCTACCTTGAGCACGAACCTGGCGCCGGTGGTTTGGGCGTGGCGGGCAGAGCGACCGCCCCGCTCCACATCGCCAGCACTGTGCTCTCGGCATCCCGACCAGTCTGATGGATGGGTCCAACCAGTTTGTTAATTGTATCTGAATTTTGAGTGAACGTAGGAATTTATGGGAAACGATGTCTGGAATGCATGTGTAACCAGGCTTAAAAATGCACTCAAATGTGAGTAGATTGTTTCTGAATGCAGTTTGCTTGCACTGGAACCCACTGCACTAGAATATGTCGTCCATATATGTCGGCAGCCAAGGGCGTGTTGGAGCTGTTGAAAGTTAGTCAACTTCATAATTAATTTCAGTAATTAATTTAAGAGTAAAATAATTATTAGCATGCATAGCTCTATCATATTACATGAACATGACAACATAAACAACATCACAATAACAACCATAACTAGAGATTGGATAAGATCATGATGCACGTACTGATCATTTGTAGGCGAAGTAACGGTGGCTGCTGCAGAGGCCATGTTGATGACAACGTTGGTCGAGTCCGGTCAAGCAGACGGCGGCGGAGATGACAGTATGCGATGCCGTTGGACTTGAAAGGAAGTCTGACCCGTGTGTGACATAACGTGAGCCGTCGTGTGTAACACTTTCCAAAATCTTTAGTTGAGACCAGCGAATGGGATGAGTGTTGCGGAGACCTGCTCTCCCGCTCGCCGTTGTGTATTTGGCGATGGTCGTGCGGTAAGTTACTATTAAAGGGAATAAATATTCTTGGTTTGGTATTGCTTTATTTCATCCTGTTATGAGGCTTTTGTCCATTTGTGCTTCCGTTTGAGCCAATCGAACATATGGGCTTCTCGGCCCAATGACATGCATGCTCTCAGAAAACAAATTGTTGGCGCTGTGGCCCAGGAAAGATGGCCCACATAATGCAAGGCAGATTGTAGGGGATCGACCTTGCAACCTCCTTGTCATAGATCCATCGTCGCAGCCAACTGAGCCGTACCACAGTTTTGTTAAGGAAATAATGTTTGGCCTATTAAATAGTCCCACCTCGCCTCCGTACGTCCAATGCTCTCAATTTATATACGCCTTTCAGCCTCTATGTATCAAGGAGCTATCTCGGGAAATAAACTTAGGAAGGAAAGAGGACCGACGTGAGGGAAATAAGGAAAGAAATGAATTTTACATATTACGATCAAATAGCTAACCAGTTAAATACTCAAGAGGTGGACTCTGCTATGATTTTTAAAGCTCTCACTGTACACGTATGTGATAAATTTTGTACTGTATTTAGTATGATGCCCCTGACTCATATTCAGATTTCTAATTTCATGGATAAAATGGAGTTTTTGTGTTAATCGTATAGTTCTTTCCAAAGAATACTTATATAATTTTTTTTCTTCTTTCCACCACCACTCTGAACGTACTGATATACTGAATAATATGTGTTTCAATCACAAACTTTCTATCCAGTGTTAAAAGCTAATTAAAGTTTTGCGAGCTTAAAAATATTTCTTAATATAACCAAATTTAGCTAGAATAGGCCACATAATTATGCTTGTTCATTGAAACATTTTAATAGGTAGATATTTATCAATTTAAATGTATCCTGTTTTTTAGAAGGAGAGTGTGGGCGAAAAATCTGTTGGGATCAGAGGGGCGAAAGCAGCGTGCAACGGTGTGATAACAAGGTCATCGTGTTGAAATTCATCACGTTTGTCGTGAATAGGTGGACAATATGACCATTATGGCGAAGAGAGTAGTAACACGGGTGGGTCACTTGGAGCATGCGAGGATTTGTTTCCCCCGTTGCAACGCTATATATATAAGTGGAGTAGGGAGAATCCAATCCATTATTTAAGTTAATTTCACATCACCTGCACTCTCAAGGTGGGACTAAAAATTGCACCTCCAATTGCCATTTATTCTGTTATTCATGGGCTTTAGAAATTTATTTGAGATCTTTTTGAAAATGCACATGGCTCAAGCCCATTAATTTAAGTTTCTAATAACATGAACTACAGCAAACGAACGATGGAGAGGATGATCGTCGAGGCGATGGCGTCCGGGAGCGCTCGCCCACGCGGTCCGGCCCGGTTGTGCCGCTACGAGCGTGCCGCCGGACGCGGAGGCCGGCGTGTCCATGCTGGCACGGCGACAACGTTGATGACCAACATCGTGTAGCATGAGGTGTAGGGACTGGAGGTGCGGGCCGGGGACGGGAGGTGGCTCCCCGTGCCGCCAGATCCGACAGCCTTCACCTTCATGGCCAGCAAGCTGTTGACGGTAGGACAAAAGCTGCCGACCCTCTCGCTCACGATTGCAGCTTCATGTCCGGATGTGCGTAAATCGGGCCCGAGAGTGACACTTTTGCAGCTCAGGTACTGGAGCAGGAAGGTCTCTTCCGCCCGGGCGAATGGCCAGGTTGGTAGACAAGTCAGGTCGGAGAGATATAACATGTTAACCAACACTACCGCTTTGTCGTAAGACAGTTCCTGGTGCCTGTCAAGCCTACGCAGTTCATGTAAATATCTGACGACGGCCGCTTTCCACTCCTGGAAGGCTGGATGCATCTGGATAATCTATGTTTATATTGACAGAAATTGGACTTGGAATCAAGACTCTGGAGAGCTCGATATTTATGGATCGAGTATATGTGACGTGAAGGTGTGCCTCGCTGGCCCACTGCATTACATGGTTTGTGTGCACTTTTGGTACTATGTTAGCACATGGGGTGCTCTTCTTTAACCAGCTTTGATATTTCCTTTTCACCCGTATGCATGATAAAACTATATATTGACCGCGCCTATGCTCTCATCGGTTGCATGCCTTCCAACACAAACCTGAATAATTGAAAAGCGAGACCAAACATATGGAATTTTATTCTAGACATATAATATTTTGTAACATTATTACTAGGTATTCCACTAAGACATGGCTAATACATAGCATGGCTCCCGTAGACGACACCAACACTCAAAAGGCACGACAGCATGAGCAAGTTTATTTCAATCACAAGGACAAAGCACAGTTTGAGCTTCAATAAGACTAGTTCAGAGGAAAAACTTCAGCAGCTTGAACTTTAATCCCAAGGGCCCATAATCCATGCTGGAGATAGCATTGCTTGCTTTAGCGTCATGCAATTTGTGGCAAAAATAACTTGCCCAGTGCTCATCTAATCATCACGCAAGATGTCGTGATGAAGCGATTACTCTGCAGCATCAGTTTGGGCATAGAAGAGTCAAAAGCATAATTGGTCAGGATACGTTATTTTGTGTAGTAATAACCCTCTTTTTTTTTGAGCAAAAGAGGGGGGGGGGGGGGGGGGGGGCTCCGATTTCATTAACGAAACCATCACCAGATTTAGTTATACTACAGACGCGCGACCTACTCCAACATATCTACTCCAAACCACCGATGAACTCAAAGATCGAGAACTCGGCAAAGTCTTATAAACTCTAAAGCATAACCGAAATGGTCACAAAAGACCCATTAGGCGAGGACGCAGCCTCCATCGAACTACTCAAGAAAGGTAAAATCAAGCCTTCAGGTAGCGTAGCTTCAGTTCATCAGTCGACAGACTCCAGCTCTCCACCCTTGCAACGCTTTGTAGACCTCATTGCTACTTGCTCGATGAGCCTTGCCCCCAGCATCAGTAGATTTTGTCTTGGGTTTTTTCTCTGCAAAACAGCCCAATCCACAATCCAATTGCAAGTTAGTTTAACTAGTTTCATGGGATCATTGATCAGTTTATTTCTAAAAATTATGTCATTTCGGCATTTCCAAATAGCCCAGAGAATAGCTGCCATTCCAACCAGCACAAGCTTTCTATCTTCTTGTTTGAATTTTCTGATCCAGGCGCCCAGACAATCATCAGCCCCCTTCGGGGTTGTTTTTAGATTGAAGGAGCATCTAATTAAACTCCACAGTAATTTTGCGGCAGAACAAGAGAAAAAAAAGGTGGTCTATTGATTCATTTTGACCATAGAAAACACATTTTTGATCCCCTTTCCATCCTTTTTTAGCAAGGTTATCTTTAGTCAGTATACTTTTCCTGGCAAACAGCCACAGAAACATCTTAATCTTCGCTGGAATTTTTATTTTCCAAAGGAATTTGTGTGGGAAACCCACATCTGTTTTTATCAGCTGTTGATACACTGATTTCATAGTGAATTGTCTATTGGCTGTCAGCATCCATAACGGCTGATCTTTGCCCTCATACATTCTCACCTCTTCACATCTGCTTTTCAGGCTCTCCCAAAGAGCTCTTTTATCTATAGATAGATGTCTTCTAAATTCAAACCCTACCCATCTCATGTTCATAGCCTGTGCCACCGAAATACCATGATTTAGATTAATGTCATATAAGCTGGGATAGGCCTCTTTCAGAGGTTTTGATCCTACCCACCAATCTTCCCAAAACCTAGTGTTTAGGCCATCTCCCACTTTTTTCTTGACATTTTTATAGTAAATGTTTTTGATCTGCATCAGAGATCCCCAAAAATGAGAATCTCCAGGTTTCTTCTTAATACCAGATATGCATTTTCCTTTCACATATTTGTTTAAAAGAATTTTAGCCCACATCCCATCTTCTGTTTCTAGCTTCCATAACCATTTAGCTAGCAGGGCTTTATTCATATAACTAAGATTCAAAATTCCTAGGCCACCCAATTCCTTTGGCAAGCAACATGTCTTCCAGTTAACTAGATGATATTTCTTCTTGTCCTCATTTTCCTGCCAAACTAATCTAGCCCTGTAGAAATCAGCTTTTTTCCTGATTCCTACTGGCAGCGGATAGAAGGATATCATATACATAGGCATATTTGTTAAACAGACCTGGACAAGAGTCACTCTCCCAGCCATGTTTAGAAGTCTGCCTTGCCAGCAGGCACATATTTTTTCTATCTTCTCAGTCATATTTTTCCAAAATTTATTCCCCAACCTCACATTAGTAACTGGTAGACCCAAATATTTAAATGGAACCTCTCCTTTGTTACAGGTAAAAATTTCTTGGTAAATCTCACTCTTATTTCTAGCTTCTCCAAATAGATACACCTCACTTTTGTGAAAATTAATAGTTAGGCCAGACATCTGTTCAAAGGCTGTAAGAATGAATTTGAGATTTCTAGCACTCTCCTCAGTATCATCAAGAAGGAAAATAGTTTGATCTGCATATTGCAGCATGCTTATCCCATTATCCCCCAGATCAGTTAACACCCCTTTTACATAGTCTGCCTGTTTGACTTTATCTAAGATTAGTGCCAATGCATCAGTAGCTACATCAAACAAAAGTGGTGACATAGAATCCCCCTGTCTCAACCCTTTATATGTTTTGAAATAAGGTCCAATTTTTTCATTCACCTTAACACCAACCTGCCCTCCTATCATGCTGTGCATAACCATATCACACTACTTATCTGGGAATTTCTTCATTTTAAGCATTTTGTAAACAAATGGCCACTTTATTTTATCATATGCTTTCTCAAAATCCACTTTGAATATCACATCATTTTGTTTGTGGTGATGAATAGAGTTTAGTGCTTCATGTAAGATCACTATCCCTTCCATGATGTATCTCCCCTTGATAAAAACAGTATGAGTAGGTAAGATAATAGGTTTTATGATCTTACTCAGCCTGTTCATCAAGACTTTGGTAATAATCTTGAAGCTAACATTCAATAGACATATGGGTTAATTATCCTTTTGCCCTCGGTGGTGTCCATGTACTCAGTTTTGCCCTCAGATGCGAATTGTGCTCAGTTTTGCCCCTAGTCCGTGCGCACTGACTCGTTCCGTGAACTCTGCCGTCTCCGTCAGGTCAACCTTTTGACTCGGCCCTTACAAGTGGGACCAGGCGGCAGAGACGGCCAATTTTATTCAGACCGTTGCACGCGTGGCTTGTGGGACCCAGTAGAGAGCCGTTGAGCAGAGAGCCGTTGGCGGGTGTGCTATATAAGCGGGCGACAACGGAGGTGACCACGGCGACAGAGAGCACGGCGGTGACCATGGCGAGAGAGAGAGCACGACGGTGGGAACCTAGCAGTGGAGGGCGCGGCGGCATTGAGATCCCCTTCGGCTCCGAGCTCCATGTCTTCCTCAAGCTCCCGCGCCACCTCGCGGATGCAGAGCCGGGCGCATGTGGACATGCCTGTCTTCGCCTGTCCGTGGTGCCGGGCGGGCGTTGATTGGAGGGTTTCTCAGACACTGGGGAACCAGAATCGTCCGTTCTACGTGTGCAGCGAGAATGGGGTAAGAATCGGGGCAATTGCACCATTTTCGTGGCCGGGATCTTTGAGCAATGGGTTGATCTGTTTGGTGTTCATGCAGGTGACATGCTTCTTTCTTTGGGTCGATGCTCTGGCCAAGACTCTGATGAATGAACTGCAAGAAGAGCATGAAGAATGGTTGCGCATGCTGCCACGAACGGCAGTGGCCGCACCACAAGCTCCGGAAGAAGAGATGGAGGGCGAAGCACGCACTGACAGAGAGCTAGCTGTTGAGCTTAGGATGTTGAATAAGAAGGTTAGGAAGCTTGAAGATCAAGCACTACCAATACCCATTTGCAAATACTTTTGGGAATTTGTAGGTATGGTAATCACACTGGTTGTAATGTTGAAAATGTATGGAAAGGCATGAATTATGGAGGAATTTGTAATCTTGAAATTGTTTGAGAAATTCACCTAGTTTAAATGTTGGTTAAAGTTGTTTAAATGTTGAAACAAAAAGAGAAGAAGTGACCAACATTTAAATATGTTGAAAAAAAGAGAAGAAATTAGGAATTCAGAAACTTTTGATCAATGAAATGCAGCTCTCTGCTCTGCCTTTCTGTCCAAAAAAGGTTGCTCTTGGGCCAAATTCAGAGCGTAGAGCCAAGTGCAGGCTAGACTAATGGGCCAACTGCATCCAATTAGGCCCATTCGGTGGTTCTCTTGCGTATTTTTCTGTTTTCTATTCTGATTTAATTTAGGCAGTAAATCATAATGCTGAAACTTTTTGTGGAAGCTAATTGAATTATTCCGGAGCCAAACAATTAAGGTTAGAATTTTTTTGGAGCTGTTAATTAATCCAATTCAAATACACCGTGATTTAAGTCAAAGACCAAAATGTCATGGGAAATGTGCCTCAGCTCTGGTAGAGGTTTACGCCAGGTGCGAAAATAAATGAACATTTTTAAGGGCATTACATTGAGAAAAACATAATTTTTCTAAAAAAATGAAGGGTGGAAAATGCACAAAAAATTGGTGCGGCTGGGGACTCGAACCCAGGACCGCATGGGTTTGTGGTGTTTAGGGCTGCACTGGTAACCACTAGGACAGATGGCAAGACTTTGACATGGGTAGGGAAGGAAGGTATACATAGTGAGACTGTGAATTTTTTCTTAAAAAAATAGTGAGACCGTGAATGTTTGCACACGCGTGAGAGTGGTTTTCCTTTGTTTTGCACTTAAATTTTGGAGGGTTGGAAGGTTGAAAATGTATGTTGCACTACCACATGGTTTTGGTCAGAGTGGCACTTGGTTTAGGGTTAGAGTGGCACTTGGTTTAGGATTTAAAGGGAATAAATTTGCATGTTAGTTCATGACTTTTTGTTTGAATGAAACAGAGGGCTTCTCACCCCCTCCGATTTTCATTAATGAAAACCACAAGTTCTCGAACTTCATGACTTGTTTAGGGAAGAAATGATATGTTTGGGCACGGACATTTTTTAACACACATAATAAACCCTAATAACTTAGATAAGATGGAACACACCGTACCATTACAATAATAAGTACACGGATAGTTCACGGACACATGACGAAACATGACACGACACGGCACGACATAGAAAAGCAACAAAATAAAAAACGAAACATGACGAGCTTGACTCTGGGCTTGAACATCTTCATCTTGACCTCCTTCTTCCACCTTGGCCGCGCGCGCCCCTTCAACACCGTCTTCATCTTCACACCTCCTCCTCCTCGTCGTAGGGAAGGGAGTGCATCTGGCCTGGAGCGGGGAAGATGCGCTCGTAGTTGGTGTAGATGTTGTAGACGGTGAAGAAGATGGCCTCGCAGCCGCACCAAAAGACTTGGCCGAGGAGCTCGCGCGTCAAACGGGTTGGTGAAGGTGACCTGAGCAGTAGGAGGATGCCGCCACGGTCACGAACCTCATTGAGGGTGAACATCCTCGGCGAGCCCCGTGGGAGGTGGGCATAGCCGGCTCTGAGGAAGGCGCGAGTGAGTTCGATGGAACCCCTCCACCTTGAAATAGCCCACACACGGGGATCCCTCTCCACGAGCACGCCCGGTGGGTAGCGCAGCTCCGGCACGACAGGCGGACGGTTGAAGGTCGGCCCGTTGAACTGCATCTTCACTTGGTCTCGCTTGGGGAGGGCTCGGTTGCTTGGGTGTTTGAAGTTGGAGAGGATCGGATCTGGCTTGTGGGTGGGAGAGGAAGAGAGACACCCCATTTATAGGCCTGTGGGTGGGAGAGGAAGAGAGAAAGGATGAGAACGGTGCGTGTGTGAATTCGGACGCGTGTGTGTATCCGTTACGTTTTGCACACTTAAATTTTTGCACGAAAACGATGCATGGGGCACGTGCGTGCATCTGAATCACTGCATAGCTCTTTGACCGGGCGGTGCATGTGAATCGCTGCCCTGAACCACTGCCTGAACCACCTAGCTCGCCTCGCTAGCCTAGCTCGCCTAGCGCGCCTCGCTCGCCTCGCTCGCATGCATGCACGTCGCCGCCTCCCGCGCATGCAAACCCATGTCGCCGCCTCCATGCATGCAAGGCCTGGAAAGGCCGAGACAGGCTATTTACTGCGGTCTCAGGCCCAGACAACGAGACGACCCAACGGTCCATCCAGCACGCCCGGTATTTGTTAAAAAACAATCTCCCAGCCAATCAGATTGCATCTCGCGGATCGCCCCCCTCCTCCCCGCAGATTCCTTCTAGAAGGGTTAGATCGGCGGCCCTTGATTGCCGCTAGGGTTATATGAACGGTCCTTGTTCAACGCTAGGGTTAGCAGGGTTTGGGAGGGGTTTGGAGCAGTCAAAGCTATGTTTGACCAGCTTTCAAATGAGCATAATAAATTAAATAAAAATCAGAAAAATAAAAAACCTGCGCACATAGTCTTCTTATGTCATATACTAACGATTTAAGTTGATAAACAAGCTTTACATACATTTAAATGATAAGTTCATGTGTATTGTATGATATCTTGAGTATCTCAAACTCTCTTGTATGAAGTGAAGAGAAGTGTTTTGGGGAAATGAACATGAAAATTTCAAAAAACTCACCACAGCTTCATTTTGGAGTGACTAAGAAGGATCCAGACTTAGTTTTTCATTTTGATGTTTTACACTTGTGTAAATCTTGGTCAAAGTTAAGTTTGACCAGAATTCAAATGAGCAAAACAAATTAAAAAAAATCAAAAAATGGAAAAACCAGTGCACATAGTCTGTACATATAGAATATATGTGTATGAAAGTTATTCGGCTGATTTAGACAAGGTCGAAAAAACCTTGCTTAGAAATGAGGCCGTTTACCCTACCTTTGGACCCCTCTTTTTAGCACATTTTTCATGAAAATTTCAAAAACCTCACCACAACTTCATTTTGGATTGACTAAGAAGTATCCAGGCTAAGTTTTTCATTTTGATGTTTTAGACTTGTTTAAATCTTGGTCAAAGTTAGGTTTGACCAGAATTTAAATGAGCAAAACAAAATTCAAAAAATCAAAAAAGGAAAAACCATGTGCTCATTCAAACATCATCCAACAGATATTTAAACATCATGTCAAACATACTTCTAACATAGGTCCAACATCATCCAACATAAATACAACATGTCAAGTGATAAATGTTTCATAATACAACATCATCCCTTATTCATAATGTTTCATAATTATTCATAGATAGCGTTGGGGCTTCTGTCTGTTCCTTGAGCTTCTTGCCATCACTTTGCTCCTCGTGCACCTTGTGCTCATTGTTTCTTCTCTTCTTCTCTTGGTTGTCGGTACCTTGCGCGTCTTCTTCAAACCTACCATAGAGCTGTGCAAAACATAAACGGTAATGAGATCATGTCAAGTGATAGATGTACAGTAGTATTTGACCCTTGCAAGATTTACATACCTAGCAGAACTCACAACAACAGAAGGTTGGTCACCATTTGGAGCCTCACTTGGATCATCATTTGGAGCCTCACTTGGATCACCATGATCACCATTTAGAGCCTCACTTGGATCACCATTTGGAGCCTCACTTGAATCATTATTTGGAGGATATTTTGGATCATCGTCAAAATCATGCGGCTGTTGAGCATCATCATTTGGAACCTCGTCAAAATCCTCATCTGATGCAACTGGCTGTTGACCGTCATTTTCATCATCTATTGAGGCAACCGGCTGCTGACCAACATTTTCATCAAAGCCTTCATCGAAACTCTCTCCGAACGCTGGATCTACCGTGTTATCACAATAGTTACCAAAATGACCAGACCCACCACACCTTGTGCACTTACGCTTCCTCGCTCCAAGTCCAGCTCCTTCGCTGCAAGGTCTGATTCGACTCTTCCTTGGTCTACCTGCTGCTCTCTTCAGAACTGGAGCGCAAAGCTTGAATCCAGGGTCCACCATGTCCCATTGTTGTTTTCCCTCCATAGCAGGCAAGGCATAAGCATATGTGGCTTTGAACCTTGCAACAGAGTAGTAATCATGCACATACTGCTGTATGTTCCCTGCTGGACCTGGGAGAGAAGTGATGAAAAACAAGGCATGAATGCATGGCAACCCAGTTATCTGCCATTGCCTACAACTGCAAGTTCTAGCTTCTAAATCCACTGGATATCTCCATTCCCTCTTCTCTTTATCCAAATATGATATCTCTGCTGTGGTACCCGAGCAAAGAGTCATGTTCATTTCCAAGCCTGTTGTCTTCTGCTTCAGTTCATTCATCACGGCAGGGATGATAATGTGGCCCATGAATTTTGCCTCGGCTATTCCTGCACGATAATGAAATTTCTGCATGTATTCTATCCTTATCCTGTCAAGCAAATCCACCACATAATGACCCTTTAGTTTCCGGATCGTTGAGTTGAAAGACTCTGCTAGATTATTGTGCACATAGTCAACTTTGCTCACTTCACTGAATTGGCTTCTGGCCCATAACTTGGAGTGGTGTGTTTCCAAGTATTCTTTCACTTTGGGATTCATGTATAACTGCCTCAAGTGGTAGTTGTGCTTCTTCACACTGCATGTCAAAGATGCTGGCCATAAATTGTCGGTATACACCTTTCCTTTGAATTTCTTCATGAAATTTGCAGCAAGGTGACGCATGCATTCCCTATGCTCTACTCCAGGGAACACATTGTCCACGGCCACTTCTAAACCTTTGCAGGCATCTGTATGAATGACCAACCCATTGGGATGTGCAATAGCCCGGCGGAGATTATGCAAAAACCAAGTCCAGCTCTCCTCAGACTCTGTCTCCAGCACACCATAGGCAACTGGAAATACAAAACTATGTGCATCAACTGCACAAGCTGCTACTAACTGTCCTTTAAACCTCCCTGTGAGAAAAGTGGCATCAATAGCCAAATAAGGCCTGCAGCCTGCCAAAAAACCCCGGCGACAAGCCTCAAAGCAGACAAAAACCCTCCTAAAGCATTCCTTGGTCTTTGTCACTCCCCTGAATGTGTACTCCACGGTGTGGTGATCAATATCTACAATACTACCTGGGCTTGTCCTCTCCACTTCACCTTTGAATGAATACAACAATTGAAAACTTTCCTGCCAGTTACCATAAATAGAATCCATAGCATGTTGTTTACCATTGAACAACCTCATGTATGGTAAATCTATCTTGAACTTATCTTTGATGTTCTTCTGCAATTCCTTTGGACCCACTTGCTGGTTTTCTTTCACCCACTTCTTTACTTCTTCTGCCACCCATCTTGACTTGGCTCTACTGATTGTATCCTTCCTAAGGGTTGATTCCTGGCATGTGTGCTTAAAAGGGTTCACTTTGACCTGAACATTAGTGCTATTTCGCATTTTAGATGCAAGCAGCCTCCATGGACAACCCTCAGTCGGACAGTGCACTCTGTAACGTACTTGATCGCTCTTGTCAACTTTGGAAGTACGTTCTACCTTGATGCAGTATGTCACAAGTGCATTTCTACACTCATTCATGGATGCAAAAACTGTACCTTCTTCCATATGAGGGTTCAAAGGGTCCCATTCAACAGCTGCAAGGTCTTCGTGCTCACCCATCGCGTCATCATCCACACAGACTGCATTGTGAGCCTCATCTTGGTTTTCAGTCCGAGGTGCCTGTCGTAAATTCCGAATAACATCAGAATATAGCTTCTCTTCATCAACCCCAGAATTGTAGCCATCAGGCTCCACTTCAAGGGGGACCCTACTGCTGTTGCCCACACTTGTCGAGCCACCACGTCGCCGTGCACCAACTGAACTGTTCTGGCTAGAGATGCCATTACGACGACTTGGTTCTCCCCGAGATGTTGCACCCGCCATCCTAGGTCCAAATGCCTGCTCAAGCACATCAACTTGCAGCCTCACATGAAAATTATCTTTCTCTTTATGCCTAACAAACATGGTAGCTAGCTCTTCATCATTACTAACTGTCACCCAATTCTTTTCCCCATCATAGTATTTGTATACCACTTCATCAAGCAAACCCCAAGGATATTGGCTACAAATTACCTCCCCAAATTGTCTGAAACTCCAATTACTAGCCATTGGCAACCGATAATCAAAACCTCCTTGGTATTTCTTCTTATCCTTTGCATCGAACATGTACCGGTCCCTTCTAATGTGCACCATGAAAGCAAACCGCAACTCCATCCTAACCGGCGAAAAACAGAGACGCAATCAGCACACTAATTGGGCAAACCTACTCGAATCGAGTGTTCAAATGCACAACTAAGCTCAATCTAAACAAGAGGCGAGACTTACCCCTCAGGAACCCAGTCGTGGACGCGGCGGATCTCCGACCCGATGCCTGCCTCGCCAAATACTCCGGGGTCGCCGCTGCTCACCATTTCGCCCTAGGGTTCTTCCTCCTAGTTCAAATAGCTCCAGCAGCCCCCCACCTTTGAGCGCTCCGGCCGGGCGCACGGAAGGAGGCCACGCCGCAGATCGAGCAGGTGGCGGGCGCCCCACCCGTGGCGTCGCAGGAAGGTGGTGGGCATCACAGGTAGCCGTGGAGCGTAGGCGCAGGGAGGTAGCGGCGGAGCAGACCGTGCAGCTGGTGGCGGGGCAGGTGCTGGCCATGGCGCAGGTGGCGGCGGCGCAGGACAGCCGGCCGGGCGGATGGGTGTGAGCTAGAATGATTTGGGGATTTAGTTGCACGGGCCTACATGTCAGCTCCGAACCCACGTCCACACGGTCCCACGTGTAAGCTCCGGACCCACAACCACTAACGCCGGCGGATGGAATGGACTCAAATATGGTCGTTTGGCCTCGTCATAGTTGCTGTGCTCAGACTAGGGGCAAAACTGAGGACAATTCGCATCTGAGGGCAAAACTGAGCACATGGACACCACTAAGGGCAAAAGGATAATTAACCCTAGACATATAGGTCTAAAATTTTGAATCTGTTTAGCATCATCAGTTTTTGGCACCAAAGTAATGATCCCATAGTTTAGCCTAGATATGTCTAGTTTCCCTTCATGGAACTCATTAAGAAGTTTCATCAAATCCCATTTGACCACATCCCAAAAATGTTGGTAAAAGTCTACTGGTAATCCATCAGGTCCAGGGCTTTTGTTTTTTTCCATTTCAAAAACCATCTCCCTCAGCTCTTCCATTGAAAAAGGTTTGATCAACTCCTCAGCTTGTTCTCTAGTAATTGATTGCCCACCCAACTCATTAAGTTAAATTGGGGATGTGTCTGGCTGTCCAAATAAATTTTTGTAAAACTCAGTTATATATTTAATGAGATTATCTTCACCTTCTATCACCCCCTCCTCTTGTTCCAGAGATAGTATTCTGTTCTTTCTTCTTCTACCATTCACCTTAGCATGGTAGTATTTGGTGTTAGAGTCCCCATCTTTAATCTCCTTGTCTTTATATCTTTGTAACCATTTCATCTCTTCTTGTTTTAATAATCTGTGCAGTTGGGCTCTTAGGGTTTTTTGCTCTTCTCTGTCAAGAACAGAGAGGCCCCTAGTCTCACCATTCTTATCTATTGCATCTAATTTCATTAAGATCTCTTTTTTAATCTTCCTATACCAAGCATCAGAGTTAAGAATCCATCCTCTAACTTTATGCCTAAATATTCTCATCCTTCTCTGCCACTGTTCCATGGTATCACCATGGTATTATGCAGTCCATATTTTCACAACAAATTCTTGAAAACCCTCCCTCAACATCCTTGAATTTTCAAATCTGAAAATAGGGGGTGTATATGTGTTTCTCCTGTATCAACAATCAATGGGGTATGGTCTGATAGTTCTCTCTCTAATTCAAATACCTCAGTCAGGGGATAATGATCTGCCCAATCTGGGCAGATAAGCACTCTATCGAGCTTTTCATAAGTGGGCTCGGCCTGGTTATTGGCCCAAGTAAATTTTCTACCTATTAAAGGAAGCTCTCTCAACCCAGCTTGCTCAATGATAGCATTGAAGACAAAGCTGAAGGAAATATGCCCTAGAGGCAATAATAAAGTTATTATTTATTTCCTTATATCATGATAAATGTTTATTATTCATGCTAGAATTTTATTAACCGGAAACATAATACATGTGTGAATACATAGACAAATAGAGTGTCACTAGTATGCCTCTACTTGACTAGCTCGTTAATCGAAGATGGTTATGTTTCCTAACCATAGACATGAGTTGTCATTTGATTAACGGGATCACATCATTAGGAGAATGATGTGATTGACATGACCCATTCCATTAGCTTAGCACCCGACCGTTTAGTATGTTGCTATTGCTTTCTTCATGACTTATACATGTTCCTATGACTATGAGATTATGCAACTCCCATTTACCGGAGGAACACTTTGTGTGCTACCAAACGTCACAACGTAACTGGGTGATTATAAAGGTGCTCTACAGGTGTCTCCAAAGGTACATGTTGGGTTGGCGTATTTCGAGATTAGGATTTGTCGCTCTGATTGTCGGAGAGGTATCTCTGAGCCCTCTCGGTAATGCACATCACTTAAGCCTTGCAAGCAATGCAACTAATAAGTTAGTTGCAATATGATGTATTATGGAACGAGTAAAGAGACTTGCTGGTAACGAGATTGAACTAGGTATTGAGATACCGACGATCGAATCTCGGGCAAGTAACATACCGATGACAAAGGGAACAACGTATGTTGTTATGTGGTCTGACCGATAAAGATCTTCGTAGAATATGTAGGAGCCAATATGAGCATCCAGGTTCCGCTATTGGTTATTGACGGAGACGTGTCTCGGTCATGTCTACATTGTTCTCGAACCAGTAGGGTCTGCATGCTTAACGTTACGATGACAGTTTCATTATGAGTTTATATATTTTGATGTACCGAAGGTTGTTCGGAGTCCTGGATGTGATCACGGACTTGACGAGGAGTCTTGAAATGGTGGAGACATAAAGATCGATATATTGGACGACTATATTTGGACACCGGAAAGGTTCCGGGTGAGATTGGGACAATACCGGATCACCGGGAGGTTATCGGAACCCCCCGGGAGGTATATGGGCCTTATTGGGCCTTAGTGGAAAGGAGGGGAAAGGAGCAAGGGAGGCGCGCCCCCCAAGCCCAATCCGAATTGGAAGGGGGCCAGCCCCCCCTTTCCTTCCTCCCTCCTTCCTCTTCCTTCCCTCTCCTACTCCTAATAGGAAAAGGGTGAGTCCTACTCCCGGTGGGAGCTGGACTCCCCCCTTGGGCGCGCCACCCTCCTTGGCCGGCCCCATCCTCCACTCCTTTATATACGGGGGCAGGGGGGCACCCCAGAGACACAACAATTGATCATTGATCTCTTAGCCATGTGCGGTGCCCCCCTCCACCATAATCCTCGATAATATTGTAGCGGTGCTTAGGTGAAGCCCTGCGACGGTAGAACATCAAGATCGTCACCACGCCATCGTGCTGACGGAACTCATCCCTGACACTTTGCTGGATCGGAGTCCGGGGATCGTCATCGAGCTGAACGTGTGCAAAAACTCGGAGGTGCCGTAGTTTCGGTGCTTGATTGGTCGGGCCGTGAAGACGTACGACTACATCAACCACGTTGTTATAACGCTTCCGCTTCCGGTCTACGAGGTTACATAGACAACACTCTCCCCTCTCGTTGCTGTGCATCACCATGATCTTGCGTGTGCGTAGGATTTTTTTGAAATTACTACGCTCCCCAACAGTGCTATCAGAGCCTAGGTTTTATGTGTTGATGTTATATGCACGAGTAGAACACAAGTGAGTTGTGGGTGATATAAGTCATACTGCTTACCAGCATGTCATACTTTGGTTCTGCAGTATTGTTGGATGAAGCAGCCCGGACCGACATTACGCGTACGCTTATGCGAGACTAGTTCTACCGACGTGCTTTGCACACAGGTGGCTGGCGGGTGTCAGTTTCTCCAACTTTAGTTGAACTGAGTGTGGCTACGCCCAGTCCTTGTGAAGGTTAAAACAGCACCAACTTGACAAACTATCGTTGTGGTTTTGATGCGTAGGTAAGATTGGTTCTTGCTTAAGCCCGTAGCAGCCACGTAAAACTTGCAACAAACAAAGTAGAGGACGTCTAACTTGTTTTTGCAGGGCATGTTGTGATGTGATATGGTCAAGACATGATGCTAAATTTTATTGTATGAGATGATCATGTTTTGTAACCGAGTTATCGGCAACTGGCAGGAGCCATATGGTTGTCGCTTTATTGTATGCAATGCAATCGCCCTGTAATTCTTTACTGTCGTAGAAGCATAAGATTGGCGAGACGACAACGATGCTACGATGGAGATCAAGGTGTCGCGCCGGTGACGATGGTGATCATGACGATGCTTCGGAGATGGAGATCACAAGCACAAGATGATGATGGCCATATCATATCACTTATATTGATTGCATGTGATGTTTATCTTTTATGCATCTTATCTTGCTTTGATTGACGGTAGCATTATAAGATGATCTCTCACTAAATTTCAAGATAAAAGTGTTCTCCCTGAGTATGCACCGTTGCCAAAGTTCGTCGTGCCCAGACACCACGTGATGATCGGGTGTGATAAGCTCTACGTCCATCTACAACGGGTGCAAGCCAGTTTTGCACACGCAGAATACTCAGGTTAAACTTGACGAGCCTAGCATATGCAGATATGGCCTCGGAACACTGAGACCGAAAGGTCGAGTGTGAATCATATAGTAGATATGATCAACATAATGATGTTCACCATTGAAAGCTATTCCATTTCACGTGATGATCGGTTATGGTTTAGTTGATTTGGATCACGTGATCACTTAGATGATTAGAGGGATGTCTATCTAAGTGGGAGTTCTTAAGTAATATGATTAATTGAACTTTAATTTATCATGAACTTAGTCCTGATAGTATTAGCATATCTATGTTGTAGATCAATAGCTCGCGATGTTGCTCCCCGTTTAATTTTTATATGTTCCTTGAGAAAACTAAGTTGAAAAATGTTAGTAGCAATGATGCGGATTGGATCCGTGATCTGAGGTTTATCCTCATTGTTGCACAGAAGAATTATGTCTTCGATGCACCGCTAGGTGACTGACCTATTGCAGGAGCAGATGCAGACGTTATGAACGTTTGGCTAGCTCAATATGATGACTACTTGATAGTTTAGTACACCATGCTTAACAGCTTAGAATTGGGATTTCAAAGATGTTTTGAACGTCATGGACCATATGAGATGTTCCAGGAGTTGAAGTTATTATTTCAAGTAAATACCCGATTTGAGAGATATGAAGTCTCCAACAAGTTCTATAGCTAAAAGATGGAGGAGAATAGCTCAAGCAGTGAGCATGTGCTCAGATTGTCTGGTTACTACAATCACTTGAATCAAGTGGGAGTTAATCTTCCAGATAAAATAGTGATTGACAGAATTCTCTAGTCACCATCACCAAGTTAGTAGAACTTCGTGATGAACTATGATATGCAAGGGATAACGAAAACGATTCCCAAGCTCTTCGTAATGCTGAAATTGACAAAGGTAGAAATCAAGAAAAATATCAAGTATTGATGGTAGACAAGGCCACTAGTTTCAAGAAAAGGGCAAAGGGAAGAAGGGGAACTTCAAGAAGAACGGCAAGCAAGTTGCTGCGCAAGTGAAGAAGCCCAAGTCTGATCCTAAGCCTGAGACTAAGTGCTTCTACTCCAAAGGGAATGGTCACTGGAAGCAGAACTGCCCCAAGTATTTGGCGGATAAGAAGGATGGCAAAGTGAACAAAGGTATATTTGATATACAGATTATTGATGTGTATTTTACTAGTGTTCGTAGCAACCCCTCGGTATTTGATACTGGTTCAGTTGCTAAGAGTAGTAACTCGAAACGGGAGTTGCAGAATGAACAAAGACTAGTTAAGGGTGAAGTGACGATGTGTGTTGGAAGTGGTTCCAAGATTGATATGATCATCATTGCACACTCCCTATACTTTCGAGATTAGTGTTAAACCTAAATAAGTGTTATTTGGTGTTTGCATTGAGCATGAATATGATTTGATCATGTTTATTGCAATACGGTTATTCATTTAAGTTTGAGAATAAATTGTTATTCTGTTTACATATATGGTTACACACCCAATGAAAATGGTTCGTTGGATCTCGATCGTAGTGATGCACATATTCATAATATTGAAACCAAAAGATGCAAAGTTAATAATGATAGTGCAACTTATTTGTGGCACTGCCGTTTAGGTCATATTGGTGTAAAGCTCATGAAGAAACTGCATGCCGATGGACTTTTGGAATCACTTGATTATGAATCAGTTGATGCTTGCGAACCATGCCTCATGGGCAAGATGACTAAGACTCCGTTCTCTGGAACAATGCAGCAAGCAACAGATTTGTTGGAAATCATGCATACTGATGTATGTGGTCCGATGAATATTGAAGCTCGCGGCAGGTATCATTATTTTTTGATCTTCATAGATGATTTGAGCAGATATGAGTATATCTACTTGATGAAACACAAGTCTGAAACATTTGAAAAGTTCAAAGAATTTAAGAGTGAAGTGGAGAATCATCGTAACAAAAATAAAAGTTTCTACGATATGATCGCAGAAGTAAAATATTTGAGTTACGAGTTTGGCCTTCAGTTAAAAACAATGTGAAATAGTTTCACTACTCACGCCACCTGGAACACCACAGCATAATGGTGTGTCCGAACGTCATAACCATACTTTATTAGATATGGTGCGATCTATGATGTCTCTTACCGATCTACCACTATCGTTTTGGGGTTATGCATTAGAGACAGCTGCATTCACGTTAAATAGGGAACCATCTAAATACGTTGAGACGACACCGTATGAACTATGGTTTGGCAAGAAACCTAAGCTGTCGTTTCTTAAAGTTTGAGGTTGCAATGCTTATGTGAAAAAGTTTCAACTTGATAAGCTCTAACCCAAATCGGAGAAGTGCGTCTTCATAGGATACCCAAAAGAAAATGTTGGGTACACCTTCTATCATAGATCCGAAGGCAATATATTCGTTGCTTTGAATGGATCCTTTCTAGAAAAGGAGTTTCTCTCGAAAGAAGTGAGTGGGAGGAAAGTAGAACTTGATGAGGTAACTGTACCTGCTCCCTTATTGGAAAGTAGTTCATCATAGAAATCTGTTCCTGTGATTGCTACACCAATTAGTGATGAAGCTAATGATGATGATCATGTAACTTCAGATCAAGTTACTACCGAACCTCGTAGGTAAACCAGAGTGAGATCCGCACCAGAGTGGTACGGTAATCCTGTTTTGGGTGTCATGTTACTTGACCATGACGAGCCTACAAACTATGAGGAAGCGATGATTAGCCCAGATTCCGCGAAATGGCTTGAGGCCATGAAATCTGAGATGAGATCCATGAATGAGAACAAAGTATGGACTTTGATTGACTTGCCCATTGATCGGCGAGCCATTGATATTAAATGGATCTTCAAGAGGAAGACGGACGCTGATAGTAGTGTCACTATCTACAAAATCTAGAATTGTCGCAAAAAGGTTTTCGACAAGTTCAAGGTGTTGACTACGATGAGAGTTTCTCACTCGTATCTATGCTTAAGTCTGTCCGAATCATGTTAGCAATTGCCGCATTTTATGAAATCTGGCAAGTGGATAAACAAAACTACATTCCTTAATAGATTTATTAAAGAAGAGTTGTATATGATGCAACAAGAAAGTTGATCAAGCATCTTGGAGTTGGAATATACGCTTTGATAAGTTGATCAAAGCATATAGTTTTATACAGACTTGTAGTGAAGCCTGTATTTACAAGAAAGTGAGTGGGAGCACTACAACATTTCTGATAAGTGTATGTGAATAACATATTGTTGATCGGAGATAATGTAGAATTATTCTGCAAAGCATAAAGGAGTGTTTGAAAGGAGCTTTTCAAAGAAAGACCTCGGTGAAGCTGCTTACATATTGAGCATCAAGATCTATAGAGATAGAGCATGACGCTTGATAAGTTTTTCAATGAGTACATACCTTGACAAGATTTTGAAGTAGTTCAAAATGGAACAGTCAAAGAAAGAGTTCTTGCCTGTGTTACAAGGTGTGAAGTTGAGTAAGACTCAAAACCCGACCACGACAGAAGATAGAGAGAGAATGAAAGTCATTCCCTATGCCTTGGCCATAGGTTCTATAAAATATTCCATGCTGTGTACCAGATCTATTGTATACCCTACACTGTTTTTGGCAAGGGAGTACAATAGTGATCTAGGAGTAGATCACTGGACAACGGTCAAATTATCCTTAGTGAAATAAGGATATGTTTCTCGATTATGGAGGTGACAAAAAGGTTCGTCGTAAAGGGTTACGTCGATGCAAATTTTGGCACTGGTCCAGATGACTCTAAATCTCAATCTGGATACATATTGAAAGTGGGAGCAATTAGCTAGAATAGCTCTGTGTAGAGCATTGTTGACATAGAAATTTGCAAAATACTTACGGATCTGAATGTGGCAGACCCGTTGACTAAACTTCTCTCACAAGCAAAACATGATCACACCTTAGTACTCTTTGGGTGTTAATCACATAGCGATGTGAACTAGATTATTGACTCTAGTAAACCCTTAGGGTGTTGGTCACATGACGATGTGAACTATGGGTGTTAATCACATGGTGATGTGAACTATTGGTGTTAAATTACATGGCGATGTGAACTAGATTATTGACTCTAGTGCAAGTGGGAGACTGAAGGAAATATGCCCTAGAGGCAATAATAAAATTATTATTTATTTCCTTATATCATGATAAATGTTTATTATTCATGCTAGAATTGTATTAACCGGAAACATAATACATGTGTGAATACATAGACAAACAGAGTGTCACTAGTATGCCTCTACTTGACTAGCTCGTTAATCGAAGATGGTTATGTTTCCTAACCATAAACATGAGTTGTCATTTGATTAATGGGATCACATCATTAGGAGAATGATGTGATTAACATGACCCATTCCATTAGCTTAGCACCCGATCGTTTAGTATGTTGCTATTGCTTTCTTCATGACTTATACATGTTCCTATGACTATGAGATTATGCAACTCCCGTTTACCGGAGGAACACTTTGTGTGCTACCAAACGTCACAACGTAACAAGGTGATTATAAAGGTGCTCTACAGATGTCTCCAAAGGTACATGTTGGGTTGGCGTATTTCGAGATTAGGATTTGTCGCTCCGATTGTCGGAGAGGTATCTCTGGGCCCTCTCCGTAATGCACATCACTTAAGCCTTGCAAGCAATGCAAATAATAAGTTAGTTGCAAGATGATGTATTACGGAACGAGTAAAGAGACTTGCCGGTAACGAGATTGAACTAGGTATTGAGATACCGACGATCGAATCTCGGGCAAGTAACATACCGATGACAAAGGGAACAACGTATGTTGTTATGCGGTCTGACCAATAAAGATCTTCGTAGAATATGTAGGAGCCAATATGAGCATCCAGGTTCCGCTATTGGTTATTGACCGGAGACGTGTCTCGGTCATGTCTACATTGTTCTCGAACCCGTAGGGTCCGCACGCTTAATGTTACGATGACAGTTTCATTATGAGTTTATATATTTTGATGTACCGAAGGTTGTTCGGAGTCCCGGATGTGATCACGGACTTGACGAGGAGTCTCGAAATGGTCAAGACATAAAGATCGATATATTGGACGACTATATTTGGACACTGGAAAGGTTCCGGGTGAGATTGGGACAATACCGGATCACCGGGAGGTTATCGGAACCCCCCGGGAGGTATATGGGAATTATTGGGACTTAGTGGAAAGGAGGGGAAAGGAGCAAGGGAGGGGGCGCGCCCCCCAAGCCCAATCCTAATTGGGAGGGTGCCGGGCCCCCCTTTCCTTCCTCCCTCCTTCCTCTTCCTTCCCTCTCCTACTCCTAATAGGAAAAGGGGGAGTCCTACTCCCGGTGGGAGTTGGACTCCCCCCCTTGGGCGCGCCACCCTCCTTGGCCGGCCCCCTCCACCACTCCTTTATATACGGGGGCAGGGGGGCACCCCAGAGACACAACAATTGATCATTGATCTCTTAGCCGTGTGCGGTGCCCCCCTCCACCATAATCCTCGATAATATTGTAGCGGTGCTTAGGCGAAGCCCTGCGACGGTAGAACATCAAGATCGTCACCACGCCGCCGTGCTGACGGAACTCATCCCCGACACTTTGCTGGATCGGAGTCCGGGGATCGTCATCGAGCTGAACGTGTGCAAAAACTCGGAGGTGCCGTAATTTCGGTGCTTGATCGGTCGGGCCGTGAAGACGCACGACTACATCAACCGCGTTGTTATAACGCTTCCGCTTTCGTTCTACAAGGGTATGTAGACAACACTCTCCCCTCTCGTTGCTGTGCATCACCATGATCTTGCGTGTGCGTAGGAATTTTTTTGAAATTACTATGTTCCCCAACAAAAGCTCCAGTGATTATACCCACCGGGTTTGTTTTTGTCTGTAGATTTCCTTATCACATTAAAATCTCCCCCATCAAGCATGGGGTAGATGCATTGTTTTGATATACTCTGGATATTTCTGCCATATAAGCAGCTTTACCCCCTTCCTGAGCATCACCATATACAATGATCAGGTTCCAGTAAAATTTGGCTTTTTTGTCATGTAACAAAGTTCTAATAAAATACACCCCTTTTTCTACATGGGTAATCTTCAGAGTGTCTTTATTGACTCCAACTAGGATGCCCCCAGCTCTCCCTCTTGGTTGTATCCAATGCCACTCAAAATTTCTCCCACCACTAAGGTTATTCAACTCATTCTTAGAAAAGTCATTTTTTATAGTTTCCTGCAGACGCACAAAATTCATTCTTTTATCACAAATGTTAGTTCTGGTAAAGGATTTTTTTGAATCAGACCCTATGCCTTTAACATTCCAAATTAGTCCTTCATTTTTTCTTCCCTTTTTTCCTTTTTTCCCTCCAATGTAAACCACAGATTTCCCCCCTGTAAGCCCAGGAGATCCTGTGTTATTTTTTGCACTAGCAAAGATGTTTTTTAGATGGGCATAATAGTCCAACTCCATCTCTGCATCCGAAGGATCTTCATCTGAGCATATATCTTTTAGAGAAAGGTCTCCAGTGTCAATGAGAATAGTCTCATCTTGCACTGCTCCTTCCTCTCTTTGTTTTATATTGGTAAAGTAAAAATCTCTTCTACTTTGTTCCATTTTCTCAATAATTTCAAGATTTTGATTAATCATATCAATAGAACATCCCAAATCAATGCCAATTTTGTTAGCCATGAATAAAAGAGAGGGGTTATTAACCGCCTCATCAATTCCCTTACCATAATTGTCTTTGTCAGCCGCTCCCTGCTTTGCCAGCTCTTCAATCTTTGTATCTTTCTTGCTAGCAAGTCTTCCACATCTCCTTAGAGGATCTTCTAAGTTGTTGTCCACTTCAGTTTCCTCTTTTTGTTCTTCAGTACTTATCCCCAGTCTGGCAGCAAAGGAATCCACTGATTCCTGACTTGCCCCATAATCAACTGGCTCCACATATGCATCATTGTCATCTATCTTGGTGTCTTCTTCTTTGTTTTCTTCTTCCATCTTCTCTAGTTTTTTTAGCAATGGCATCCATTCTTTCTCTCTTTCCTCCCATCTCTCAATCTTCTCCACACATTTGGATATCATTCCTTGTTGTTGATTGACCAGTTCCACCAGCTTTTTCCTCTCAACTCCCATTTCCTGAATCTTTTTGTCATCCTGAGATTTAAGGGCTTTTTGTCTGATGTTTTCCTCCTCCAACTTTTGCATTTTTTGGATGACAGTAGCCAGATCAGCTTCCACTTTCCGCCTAGCCTCCTTTTCTTTGGTATATTCTTGTTGTGCAACCATAATAGCCTCACTTCTTTTCTTGAGCTCATCAAATTGTGACAGGCTCAAACTCCCCAGGGTCACATTTTCTTTGTTACTGTCTCCAGAATCCCAGTTCTTCTATCTTTTTCTCACTTCCTCTCCCAAACATTCCATGCCTGTTTCACCTAAGTGCTGTCTCTTATGCTCACCATACCAGCCCATCTCCACCATTTTTTCCAGCTTAGGCATGATTCTGTAGATGTTTAGATCTCTATCTGTGATCTCAGTGTATCCTGGGATCTTTTCTGAGTCTGTAATACCCACTTTAGCTCTGATTTTTTCTTGGGTGATGGTATCCATGTCAATTTCTAGTACTGGCCCCAAGGATGCAACAACCTCACACATGCCAAAGAAGTGTCTGAAATAGTCAAGCACTTTCTCAAAGGTCACCCATGCTGTGTGAGGTTTTCCAACTGCCTGTGAGTCAAACGCCCATTTTTTGACACAGATCACAGCCCCAGTGCTCAAAAGCTTGAAATCCTCACAATTCACCAGCTCCATCAATCTTCCTTTGTTTGGGAACCTCATCAGGAAAGTGTTGCTCCCCTGTTTTTTGCATCTCCACTACCAGCCCCAACTGAACATATAATTGAATCCATCAATAAGTTGGGTTTCATTTAGCATCCTAGATTTGACTGTGATTAGGGCCATCGGATTAGGGTTCTCCATCTCATTATTGTCTTTGGAACTTTGGACCAGTAGCACCCCTAGCCCCCTGGCAGCATAACCAACAAATTTGGGGACAGGTTTCATTTGTCTCAACCAGGTGCAGTCATTTGTAATGTGATTTCTTTTCCCACACACTACACAGTGATCTAACTTGCAATCTTTGGTGGCATGTCTGGTGTCTTTGCATTTGTTGCAAATCTGCTTGCTTGCTCCCCCTGTCAACATTCTGCTCCCCTCATTGCCCTGATTATTCTTCCCACCATCTCTTCCCTGGAATTGCTCTCTGCCAATAGCATCTCTCTCAGTATTGTTGACTCTATTCGACCACTGGTTTATCTGAGAATCACCATTCTGGACCAAACTGCCTTCCCCCTGCTTGCCTCCCCACCAACCAGCTGCTGAAACATGCTACCCCCTCCTTGAACACTCATATTGTTGCCTCCCATCAAAGCAGCTCCTTGAGTCAGTTGAGAAAGCAAAACAGAAAGGAGTTTTTGCTGTTGCATCTCCTCTAGTCCACTACCAGCACTACCATTATCTGTATCAGCCATACCTTGTTGCGTGATCTTCATTTTTTCTTTGTCTTTCTCGGATCTCATCCTTCCCTGCTCTTTGATAACCCACAAGTATAGGGGATCACAATAGTTTTCGAGGGTAAAGTATTCAACCCAAATTTATTGATTCGACACAAGGGGAGCCAAAGAATACTCTCAAGTATTAGCAGCTGAGTTGTCAATTCAACCACACCTGGAAACTTAATATCTGCAGCTAAGTGTTTAGTAGCAAAGTAATATGATAGTAGTGGTAACGGTAGCAAAAGGTAACAGTAGTAAAAGTAATGTTTTTGGTATTTTGTAGTGATGATAGCAATAGCAAGGGGAAAGTAAATAAGCGAAGAACAATATATGGAAAGCTCATAGGCAATGGATCAGTGATGGAGAATTATGCCGGATGCGGTTCATCATGTAATAGTCATAACCTAGGGTGACACAGAACTAGCTCCAGTTCATTGATATAATGTAGGCATGTATTCCGAACATAGTCATACGTGCTTATGGAAAAGAACTTGCATGACATCTTTTGTCCTACCCTCCCGTGGCAGCGGGGTCCTTACGGAAACTAAGGGATATTAAGGCCTCCTTTTAATAGAGTACCAGAACAAAGCATTGACACATAGTGAATACATGAACTCCTCAAACTACGGTCATCACCGGTAAGTATCCCGATTATTGTCACTTCGGGGTTAACGGATCATAACACATAATAGGTGACTATAGACTTGCAAGATAGGATCTAGAACTCTCATATATTGATGAAAACATAATAGGTTCAGATCTGAAATCATGGTACTCGGGCCCTAGTGACAAGCATTAAGCATAGCAAAGTCGTAGCAACATCAATCTCAGAACATAGTGGACACTAGGGATCAAACCCTAACAAAACTAACTCGATTACATGATAGATCCCATCCAACCCATCACCGTCCAGCAATCCTACGATGGAATTACTCACGCACGGCGGTGAGCATCATGAAATTGGTGATGGAGGATGGTTGATGATGACGACGACGACGGATTCCCCTCTCCGGAGCCCCGAACGGACTCTAGATCAGCCCTCCCGAGAGGTTTTAGGGCTTGGCGGTGGCTCAGTATCGTAAAACGCGATGAATTCTTCTCTCTGATTTTTTCTCCCCGAAACACAGTATATAGAGTTGGAGTTGGAGTCGGAGAGGCAACATGGGGCCCACGAGGTAGGGGGGCGCGCCCTAGGGGGGCAGGCGCGCCCTCCACCCTCGTGGAGAGGTGGTGGGCCCCTGGCCTTCATCTTTTGTAGATATTTTTTATATTCTCTGAAAAGTTGCTCCGTGAAGTTTCAGGTCATTCCGAGAACGTTTGTTTCTGCACATAAATAACACCATGGTAATTCTGCTGAAAATAGCGTCAGTTCAGGTTAGTTCCATTCAAATCATGCAAGTTAGATTCGAAAACAAGGGAAAAAGTGTTTGGAAAAGTAGATATGACAGAGACGTATCACTCTTCTTCTTGCTTTTCCTTCTCTTGCTGTTGATCCTGTCTCCTCTGCAGATTATCGCTACCGCTCCCCTGATCCCAGTCTCTGTTGGTCTCTCTATCAGTGAAGTTTCTAGATCTATCGCCTCCTTCATCTTTCTTTCTGTATTGATAGTTGTTTCTACCTCCCCTATTGAATCTTCCCCTCCACCAAATCGCCCCCAAATCTGTCCATATCCTTTTCTTCAGGTGGCGGCTGGAGGTGGAACCCTAATTCTAAACCCAAGTGTTCGACTGACCCGAGTGGGGACGAGGCTCTTGGGTTTATATACATTCCCTCAAGATCTCCCCCCTGGAATATCACTTTCTTATGGGTTGGGATTATAGACTTCCCAGCCCAATATGTCTTCAGCCCATCTTTCCAGGTCATCGTTTTCAGGAATTCTTTTTTCCTGTGTAATGCTACCCATCTCCACCACAGAGTCAGCCTCATAAGTAATGAGTTCATCATGCCCAATTTCTAACCAAATGTCAGGTCTTTTGGGGATTTTTTCCATGAGATTTTTAACAAACCAGCCATCTAGATAGTTTCTTTTTTTATATCCTTATCACCCTCACATGTTGCCTCCTCGCAAATTATTTTGGCTGGGGCTTTTATTTTTACACCATTATCCATCTTTTTTTCTAGGATTTTTGCGCTGAGATTTATCCTTAAGATTATGAACAATATCCTCATTAAGCAAATATCTGCAAACTGTATTAAGGACATGAGACTTACCTAAATCCTCTGGTGAGTCCCCAGCCTCCTCGCCAGCGTCGTCCCCAGCCAGCAACTAGAAGCGATTGCCGGCGGGGGAGACGCCTAATTGGAGAGGCTGAGGAGGCGTGGTGAGCGGCGAAGGAAGCGAGGGGATCGCCTTGGAACCAGCACCTTCTGCTTCTTCTTCCCCCCATTGATGTGTACTACACAACCTTCTTTGTGTAGACGTTGTTGGGCCTCCAAGTGCAGAGGTTTGTAGGACAGTAGCAAATTTCCCTCAAGTGGATGGCCTAAGGTTTATCAATCCGTGGGAGGCGTAGGATGAAGATGGTCTCTCTCAAGCAACCCTGCAACCAAATAACAAAGAGTCTCTTGTGTCCCCACCACACCCAATACAATGGTAAATTGTATAGGTGCACTAGTTCGGCGAAGAGATGGTGATACAAGTGCAATATGGATGGTAGATATAGGTTTTTGTAATCTGAAAATATAAAAACAGCAAGGTAACTAATGATAAAAGTGAGTGTAAATGGTATTGCAATGCATTGAAACAAGGCCTAGGGTTCATACTTTTACTAGTGCAAGTTCTCTCAACAACAATAACATAATTGAATCATAAAACTATCCCTCAACATGCAACAAAGAGTCACTCCAACGTCACTAATAGCGGAGAACTAACGAAGAGATTATGGTAGGGTACGAAACCACCTCAAAGTTATCCTTTCTCATCGATCTATTCAAGAGTCCGTAGTAAAATAACATGAAGCTATTCTTTTTGTTCAATCTATCATAGAGTTCGTACTAGAATAACACCTTAAGACACAAATCAACCAAAACCCTAATGTCACCTAGATACTCCAATGCCACCACAAGTATCCGTGGGTATGATTATACGATATGCATCACACAATCTCAGATTCATCTATTCAAACCAACACAAAGTACTTCAAAGAGCGCCCCAAAGTTTCTACCGGAGAGTCAAGACGAAAACGTGTGCCAACCCCTATGCATAAGTTCACGAGGTCACGGAACTCGCAAGTTGATCACCAAAACTTACATCAAGTGGATCACATGATATCCCATTGTCACCACAGATAAGCACGTGCAAGACATACATCAAGTGTTCTCAAATCCTTAAAGACTCAATCCGATAAGATAACTTCAAAGGGAAAACTCAATCCGTTACAAGAGAGTTGGGGGGAGAAATATCATAAGATCCAACTATAATAGCAAAGCTCACGATACATCAAGATCGTACCACCTCAAGAACACGAGAGAGAGAGAGATCAAACACATAGCTACTGGTATATACCCTGAGCCTCGAGGGTGGACTACTCCCTCCTCGTCATGGAGAGTGTCGGGATGATGAAGATGGCCACCAGAGAGGGACTCCCCCCTCCGGCAGGGTGCCGGAACGGGTCTAGATTGGTTTTCGGTGGCTACGGAGGCTTCTGGCGACGGAACTCTCGATCTATTCTGTTGCTCGAAGTTTTTAGGGTATATGGGTATATATAGGAGGAAGAAGTACGTCGGTGGATCTCTGGGCTGTCCACGAGGCACGGGGCGCGCCCAGGGGTGGGTGGGCGCGCCCCCACCCTCGTGGGCAGCCCGGGACTCTCCTGGTCCATCTCCGATACTCCGTGGGCTTCTTCTCGTCCAAAAATAAGTTCCTGAAGTTTCAGGTCAATTGGACTCCGTTTGATTTTCCTTTTTTGCGATACTCTAAAACAAGGGAAAAAAACAGAAACTAGCACTGGGCTCTAGGTTAATAGGTTAGTCCCAAAAATCATATAAAATAGCATATAAATGTATATAAAACATCCAAGGTTGATAATATAATAGCATGGAACAATCAAAAATTATAGATATGTTGGAGACGTATCAGCATCCCCAAGCTTAATTCCTGCTCGTCCTCAAGTAGGTAAATGATAAAAAACAGATTTTTTGATGTGGAATGCTACCTAACATATGTATCCATGTAATCTTCTTTATTGTGGCAAGAATATTCAGAACCATAAGATTCAAGACAAAAGTTTAATATTGACATAAAAACAATAATACTTCAAGCATACTAACAAAGCAATTATGTCTTCTCAAAATAACATGGCCAAAGAAAGTTCATCCCTACAAAATCATATAGTTTGGTCATGCTCCATTTTAGTCACACAAGAATGCTCTCATCATGCACAACCCCGATGACAATCCAAGCAATTGTTTCATACTTTAGTAATCTCAATCTTTTTCAACTTTCACGCAATACATGAGCGTGAGCCATGGATATAGCACTATGGGTGGAATAGAATATAATGAGGGGGTTATGTGGAGAAGACAAAAAGGAGAAAGTATCACATCGACATGGCTAATAAATGGTCTAGGGAGATGCCCATCCATTGATGTCAATGCAAGGAGTAGGGATTTCCATGCAACGGATGCACTAGAGCTATAAATGTATGAAAGCTCAACAAAAGAAACTAAGTGGGTGTGCATCCAACTTGCTTGCTCACGAAGACCTAGGGCACTTGCGGAGGCCCATTGTTGGAATATATAAGCCAAGTTCTATAATGAAAAATTCCCACTAGTATATGAAAGTGACAAAACAAGAGACTCTCTATCATAAAGATCATGGTGCTACTTTGAAGCACAAGTGTGGAAAAAGGATATTAGCATTGCCCCTTTTTATTTTATTTTTTTCTACTTTTTTTGGGCCTCCCCCTTTTTTATTTGGCCTTTCTCTTTTTTTGGGACAATGCTCTATTAATGATGATCATCACACTTCTATTTATTTACAACTCAATGATTACAACTCGATGCTAGAACAAGATATGACTCTATATGAATGCCTCCGGCGGTGTACCGGGATGGGCAATGAATCAAGAGTGACATGCATGATAAATTATGCATGGTGGCTTTGCCAAAAATACGATGTCAACTACATGATCATGCAAGGCAATATGACAATGATGAAGTGTGCCATAATAAACGGAACGGTGGAAAGTTGCATGGCAATATATCTCGGAATGGCTATGGAAATGCCATAATAGGTAGGTATGGTGGCTGTTTTGAGGAAGATATAAGGAGGTTTATGTGTGATAGAGCGTATCATATCACGGGGTTTGGATGCACCGGCGAAGTTTGCACCAACTTTGAAGGTGAGAAAGGGCAATGCACGGTACCGAAGAGGCTAGCAATGATGGAAGGGTGAGAGTGCATATAATCCATGGACTCAACATTAGTCATAAAGAACTCACATACTTATTGCAAAAATCTACAAGTCATCAAAGACCAAGCATTACGCGCATGCTCCTAGGGGGGTAGATTGGTAGGAAAAGACCATCGCTCGTCCCCGACCGCCACTCATAAGGAAGACAATCAAATAACACCTCATGTTTCAAATTTGTTACACAACGGTCACCATACGTGCATGCTACGGGACTTGCAAACTTCAACACAAGTATTTCTCAAATTCACAATTACTCAACTAGCACAACTCTAATATCACTATCTTCATATCTCAAAACAATTATCAATCATCAAACTTCTCTTAGTATTCAATGCACTTATATGAAAGTTTCTATTATATCCCTCTTGGATGCCCATCATAATAGGACTAAATTCATAACCAAAGCAAATTACCATGCTGTTCTAAAGACTCTCAAAATAATATAAGTGAAGCATGAGAGTTCATCTATTTCTTCAAAATAAAACCACCATCGAGCTCTAAAAGATATAAGATAAGCACTAGAGCAAACGAAAAACTACACCGAAAGATATAAGTGAAGATCAATGAGTAGTTGAATAATCATGCAACTATATGAAGACTCTCAAACATTTAATAATTTCATATCTTGATATTTTATTCAAGCAGCAAGCAAAACTAAATAAAATAAAATGACGCTCCAAGCAAAACACATATCATGTGGTAAATAAAAATATAGCTCCAAGTAAAGTTACCGATGAACGAAGACGAAAGAGGGGATGCCTTCCGGGGCATCCCCAAGATTAGGCTTTTGTTGTCCTTGAATATTACCTTGGGGTGACTTGGTAATCCCCAAGCTTAGGCTCTTGCCACTCCTTATTGCATAGTCCATCGAACCTTTACCCAAAACTTGAAAACTTCACAACACAAAACTTAACATAAAACTCGTAAGCTCCGTTAGCGAAAGAAAACAAAGCACCACTTCAAGGTACTGTAATGAACTCATTATTTATTTATATTGGTGTTAAACATACTTAATTCCAACTTATCTATGGTTTATAAACTCTTTTACTAGCCATAGATTCATCAAAATAAGTAAACAACACATGAACAAACAGAATCTGTCAAAAACAGAACAGTCTGTAATAATCTGTAACTAACGCAAACTTATGGAACCCCAAAAATTCTAAAATAAATTGCTGGACGTGAGTAATTTATCTATTAATCATCTTCAAAAAGAATTAACTAAATATCACTCTCCGATAAAAAATGGAAGCAATTGTCGTGAGCACTAAAGTTTCTGTTTTTTACAGCAAGATCAACAAGACTTTCCCCAAGTCTTCCCAATGGTTCTACTTGGCACAAACACTAATTAAAACATAAAAACTCAATCATAAAAGAGGCTAGATAAATTATTTATTGCTAAACAGGATCAAAAAGCAAGGAACAAAAATAAAATTGGGTTGCCTCCCAACAAGCGATATCATTTAACGCCCCTAGCTAGGCATGATGATTTCAATGATGCTCACATAAAGGATAAGAATTGAAACATAAAGAGAGCATCATGAAGAATATGACCAGCACATTTAAGTCTAATCCATTTCCTATGCATAGGGATTTTGTGAGCAAACAACTTATAGGAACAATAATCAACTAGCATAGGAAGGCAAAACAAGCATAACTTCAAAACTTTAAGCACATAGAGAGGAAACTTGATATTATTGCAATTCCTACAAGCATATGTTCCTCCCTCATAATAATTTTTCAGTAGTATCATTAATGAATTCAACAATATAACCAGCACCTAAAGCATTCTTTTCATGATCTACCAGCATACAAATTTTACTACTCTCCACATAAGCAAATTCTTCTCATTCAGAATAGTGGGAGTATCATAAAAAACTCAAACACTATAAATTGTTTCCACATTAAAAGTGTAATGTTCAGAAAAAGGGTAATCATAATCATGACAAGTTTTATAAATACAATCATATCTACTTTTTATAGCATAAGTATCATCACAATAATCATCATAAGTAGCAACTTTATTCTCATCATAATCGATTGAAACCTCTTCCAAGATAGTGGAATCATTACTAAATAAAGTCACGACCTCTCCAAATCCACTTTCATAATTATCACAATAAGATTCAACATCCTCCAAAATAGTGGGATTACTACTTCCTAAAGTTGACACTCTTCCAAACCCACTTTCATCAAGATAATCATCATAAGTAGGAGGCATGCTATCATCATAATAAATTTGCATATCAAAACTTGGGAGACTACAAATATCATCTTCCTTAAACATAGCATCCCCAAGCTTGAGACTTTTCATATCATAAGCATAATCATTCTCATCATCAATAGTATGGATAGAACCAATAGTATAGCAATTATCATATTCTTCCAAGCAAGTGCCAAAAAGATTTTCAAGATCATAAGAAGTATCATTATCTTCCCAATCATAATCATCACAACAAGCAATAGGCATAATGAGATCATCATCAAGTGCATCATCTTCCACAATTATATTTTCATGAGGCACAACAGTAATAGGAGCAGCATTATTTGGGAGAGATATCTTTTTACCTCTCTTTCTTTTTCTTTTCTTCTTCTTCACCACATCATGTGTGGGTTCAATCCTCCTTTTGGAGCTCCTTATTAATGAGATTGGTTGAATAGAAGGCTCCTCCTCGTTACCTGATTCATCATAAGAAATAATAGGAGGATAATGGGAAGTCTCTTCCCTTTCGTTAGTATTCTCTTCATCTTCTATTTGTTTTCTTTTCTTTATATAATTGGCAATATAAGGATTTTCAATGCAATTCACCACACAATACATATAAATTTCTTCTAGATCAATATCGAGGAATTTCTCTAGGTTATATTCTGGAATAATCTTGGTTTGACGTTTCATTTCTTCATAACCCAAAAGTAAACTAAGTTCATTATAATGTGCAAGGGAAATCAAGTCATCACAATTTTTGGACACGATTTAATCATGAAACAATTTGCATTTGATATTCAAATGACCATGTTCATTGCAAAGTTCACAAGTATGACTAAGAAATTTTAAATTTTCAGCACTAACATTTAGCCTTTCTTGCAACCATTTAGTTTCTAAATGCTTATGCCTCTTGCAATCTCTATCTTCCCTATTTGGTGTGTACTTTCAAACCCAATGCACTCCACAAAAATTGACATGTTTATAGGAGACATTTTCATCATAACTAGTGCAATCATCATTAGTACTATGGATATTCAAGGAGTTCATACTAACAACATTGCAATCATGCTCATCATTCAAAGATTTACTGCCAAACATTTTAGACTTCTTCTTCTAGCACTTGAGCACAATTTTCCCTTCCATCATTCTCACGAAAGATATTAAAAAGATGAAGCGTATGAGGCAAACTCAATTCCATTTTTTGGTAGTTTTCTTTTATAAAAAACTAGTGCTAAAACCAGAAACAAAAAGATTCGATTGCAAGATCTAAAGATATACCTTAAAGCACTAACCTCCCCGGCAACGGCGCCAGAAAAGAGCTTGATGTCTACTACACAACCTTCTTCGTGTAGACGTTGTTGGGCCTCCAAGTGCAGAGGTTTGTAGGACAGTAGCAAATTCCCCTCAAGTGGATGACCTAAGGTTTATCAATCCATGGGAGGCGTAGGATGAACATGGTCTCTCTCAAGCAACCCTGCAACCAAATAACAAAGAGTCTCTTGTGTCCCCACCACACCCAATACAATGGTAAATTGTATAGGTGCACTAGTTCGGCGAAGAGATGGTGATACAAGTGCAATATGGATGGTAGATATATGTTTTTAACTAATGATAAAAGTGAGCATAAACGGTATTGCAATGCGTTGAAACAAGGCCTAGGATTCATACTTTCACTAGTGCAATTTCTCTCAACAATAATGAGATAATTGGATCATAAAACTATCCCTCAACATGCAACAAAGAGTCACTCCAAAGTCACTAATAGCGGAGAACAAACGAAAAGATTATGGTAGGGTACGAAACCACCTCAAAGTTATCCTTTCTGATCGATCTATTCAAGAGTCCGTAGTAAAATAACATGAAGCTATTATTTCCGTTCAATCTATCATAGAGTTCGTACTAGAATAACACCTTAAGACACAAATCAACCAAAACCCTAATGTCACCTAGATACTCCAATGTCACCTCAAGTATTCGTGGGTATGATTATACGATATGCATCACACAATCTCAGTTTCATCTATTCAAACCAACACAAAGTACTTCAAAGAGTGCCCCAAAGTTTCTACCGGAGAGTCAAGACGAAAATGTGTGCCAACCCCTATGCATAAGTTCACGAGGTCACGGAACTCGCAAGTTGATCAGCAAAACATACATCAAGTGGATCACATGATATCCCATTGTCACCACAGATAAGCACGTGCAAGACATACATCAAGTGTCCTCAAATCCTTAAAGACTCAATCCGATAAGATAAATTCAAATGGAAAAATCAATCCGTTACAAGAGAGTAGAGGGGGAGAAACATCATAAGATCCAACTATAATAGCAAAGCTCGCGATACATCAAGATCGTACCACCTCAAGAACGCGCGCGAGAGAGATCAAACACATAGCTATTGGTACATACCCTCAGCCCCGAGGGTGGACTACTCCCTCCTCGTCATGGAGAGCGCCGAGATGATGAAGATGGCCACCAGAGAGGGATTCCCCCCCTCCGGCAGGGTGCCGGAACGAGTCTAGATTGGTTTTCGGTGGCTACGGAGGCTTCTGGCGGCGGAACTCCCGATCTATTCTATTCCTCGAAGTTTTTTAGGGTATATGGGTATATATAGGAGGAAGAAGTACGTCGGTGGATCTCCGGGCTGTCCACAAGGCAGGGGGGCGCGCCCCCCACCCTCGTGGGCAGCCCGGGACTCCCCTGGTCCATCTCCGATACTCCGTGGGCTTCTTCTGGTCCAAAAATAAGTTTCGTGAAGTTTCAGGTCAATTGGACTCCGTTTGATTTTCCTTTTCTGCGATACTCTAAAACAAGGGAAAAAACAGAAACTGGCACTGGGCTCTAGGTTAATAGGTTAGTCCCAAAAATCATATAAATAACATATAAATGCATATAAAACATCCAAGGTTGATAATATAATAGCATGGAACAATAAAAAATTATTGATACGTTGGAGACGTATCACCCGCCACTGCTCTCGCCCAAATCTGGAATCTCCTTCGGCTCCCCCATCTCTGAATTCAGCTCCTCCTCGCTGTCCTCGATTAGGATCAGAACCCAGCGAGTCCCCGGGGTGGGGATCGCCATCACCGCCCCGACTACGAACTCCTATGGTCCCGCAGGGTGGCGGCGACGAGATCTGAATCCCCACCACTTTGCCCTCTGGGATGGATCCCCCGACTCTGTTTCCTCCATGGCCCAGACCAACGCAGCTAGAGAGCTCACCGGGGCACCCGTCGGAGTGGTGAATCAGTTGGGGGCGAGTCTCTCGTCTTCCTCCACGGTCAGGTTCCTGAAGACCCTCTTTGCTGCACGCTGCATCTCTCTCCTCGTGGCGAACCAGGACACCACCTCGTGCGCCCTCGCCAGCTTTGTCTCGTCGCCGCTCGCCAGCTCTACGATGGCCCTCTCCATCTTCATCCTCCAATCCGCCATCGCCTCGGCTCTCCTGAGCAAGGTCTCACTCGCTATGGTGGGAGAGGGTGGAGTTTTGGATGTGTTGTGTTTCCCAGCCACCGGGCGGTGGGGATTTATTGCCCACACTCCGCCCGTATTCATGGCGGTAGTTCGCCTCGGAATCCTCCCTGCCGCCTCCCCTCCCCCAATCGAGCGAATCCCACACACAAGCCAAATGGCATGGAAACCAAATCCTTGACCGCCATGAAATTACCTATGTGTCTCGCAGTCCTCGGTTGTTGATCAATCAGTTCTCCGCATCAAGGAGGATAATCCGGCCGATCTCCCTCTGAATCAACATCGTCCCCTTGTGATAGTAGAGCAGCCCCGCCGCGAAGAGGTTGGGTATGTAGAGAGCCGGCCACGCCTCTCTCCCGTCCTCCATTCGCCGCTCGTCGTCGGCGGGCTCCCTCCAACCACTCTGGTGTGGGGAGCGGTGGTCGACCGAGTCGCCCTTCCGGTTGCGTGCACTAGTCGCCATAATAACCCTCTTATGTGTTGCTGTTGATTTCTTTTTCATATTTTGGTCCTGACACTTGTTCCTTCTGATCTGTAGTTGCCGCCAGAAGAGTGAAAGAAATCGAGCGATAGCCTTCTCCCTGGCGGCTTGCACCAAGGTGCCAAGTCACCATCAGTGACCTCAGGTGCACTCGCAAGACCTTTCCCAACTACTTCGACGTGCTAAGAGCATCTCCAACCGTTGGCCCCCTAGGGGGCGCCTAACATCGCTGCCTAGGGGTGAGCCGGCGCAAAAAATGGGCCTGTGGGCGAGTTGGTCCCCAGCCGCCGGCCCCAGGGCCGCCCCAGGCGTGATTAAATAAAAAAGTATAGCAAATTTCCGCGCAGTTAGGCGATGTTCGGCTAAACACGACAAATTTCGGCCAACTTGGGCATATATTTGGACAAAGTTCGCCGATTTTCCTTACATAGCAAATATATAGTAAACTAATATAAAAGAAACTTGCTAAACACCGAGTAGTCGCCGTCGTCGCCGCCATCCTCGTCGTCGGCCTTCTCCTCCTTGACGTGGGCGCCCCTGCTGGACCCGGCGTCGCCATGGCGGACTGGTGGTGGCGGCGGCGCGTCGTCGTCGTCGCTGTCGTCGATGACGATGACTCCTCTTTCGTCGCGGCCCCGGCGGCGCTCCGCGAAGCGCTGCAGGGCGGCGCACTGGCGCTCCATCGCCATCTTGAGGGAGTCCTGGCGTGCACATTCAAGGGCCGCGTCGTCGTCGCGCTCGACCTCGCCGTGCTCCATCTTCACGGCGGCGAGCCCCGGCTGTACCTTCACCGGCGCGAGCCCCGGCTCCGTCTTTGGCTTGACGAAGCACGGAGGAGGAGCCGACGAGGAGGCGCGCCGGCCGCCCTCGTTGATGATGATGCTGGCACTGCGAGTGCGCCGGCCGAGCGGCGACTCCGCCGCGGGTTCGGCCTTGACGCCGAGCAGCGCCGGAGTGCCGGAGGAGTGCGAGGAAGAGCACAAGGAGGAGGAAGAAGAGGAGGAGCCGAACCTCCTTGGCGCCCATGGCACGTCGCGTCGGTGGTGCGCCTGGGCGGCCTCCCTCGCCGGGGGGTATGCCAACGGCGAGTCGTTGCCGCCCTCGAGGTGCGTCAGCATGCCCTCGAGTGTACGTCCGGGGACGCCCCACCACAGGCGGCACCCCTCGTTGTTCTTCATGCCGGCGACCACCGCCGTCCCGTTGGTGGACGCCAGCCACTGCTACTGACGGCGCTCGAAGTACGCTGCCCAAGCCGCATGGTTGTAGGCGGCATACTGGGGGTGGGAGAGTTGGGCGTCAGTGAGGGAGGCGCGCACGACGTCGACCTCCTCGGTGAAGTACCCAGGTTTGGCCATGGCGTCGGGCAGCGGGGGAATGGGCACTCCCCCGTTGCTGAGCTTCCAGCCCGTCGGCCCGGCGCGCATGTCTGGCGGCGCCGGGATGTTCGCCTGGAACAGGAGCCAAGACTCCTATCCGCGGAGCAAGCGGCGGCGGAAGCCGTTGGCCGCCGCCTCATCTCCGGAGAAATGCTCGGCCATCGGGAGGGGAGGGAGAGCGAGGGCTCGACGGCTAGGGCAGCTAGGGCTAGGGCTGGTGTGGCCAGAGGCGAGGGAAGCCGCCGGCTTTATATAGCTGCGCCGCGCCCGTGTGTACGCGTGCGAGGGAGGGGAGGCGTCTGCGCCGTCCCGTGACATGCCGCCCGTGAGGAATCAATGGTAAGGCTGACTGGCGGCAGCCTTGCCATTGATTCCCCACGGGAAACCGAGGTGTGGGGGGAAGACGACGCACGGTGTCGCTGACGCGGTGGGCCCGCGGCTCTTTCGCGCCAAAACCGCTCGCCCCGGCGTCCCCGAGCGCCCCCAGCGCGCCGGGTTCGGCCTGGGTCCGCCGACGCTAATTTCGGCCCAGGCCGGCGAAAATCGGGCTCCTGGGAGCACGGCTGGGCCGATTTTTCTGCGCCGGCACGAAAAAATCACCTGGGGAGGCCTTTCTAGGGGCGCGGCGGGAGATGCTCTAAGCACCTTCATCAAAAACTACATTGGAGAATCTACGACGAGTTGCACTTGTACTTTGTAGCATGTCCATAGTTTGAGAAAAATTTTTCTTCATCTTCTCGCGAGATGCTGTATGAGTGTGTAATACTAGCATGTGTGCCTTGAGGTAAAATGAAATGCATTGCACACTCTATTCATTTTTTGAATAAGAAATAAGTAACCGTTTAGTGATCTAGATGTCTTTCTGGAAGGACAAAGCATTCCCGTGCACGAAGAAAAAGACAACTCTCATCTGAATGCACAAAGGATAGCACAACTCTCAACTGAATGCTTGAAAATGCTCAACTGAAACAAAACAAATTCGGGTGCACATCTCCATGCGACGAGATCGTATGGAGGGAGAGCATGCCCCTGGCACAAAAGATAAATGCTCATTGTTGTTGCATTATGTGTTAAAATAGTTATGGAAGCTTAACCAGTGTGACATTGAGAAACAGTACAATAGAGCTAGCTACAAGCAACCACAGCAATTTGACGCTCTACACCGTACGATCGCGCCGTTGGACGTCCAGGATCCGCTCAGGCTTCCATAAACGGGCCGCTGCTCCAGAAATTTACCGAGGCGGCCTCTGGTTTATCAGGACAAGTATGAACAACCCGTTCTTCTTTTCTTGGGACAACGGCCCATTCTTCTTTGCTAAGCAGCCCACGCAGAAGCATCGCTGCTGCTCCTGCAGTAGACATTCGGCCGTCCAGCGCCGCCTCTGAGACGGCCTCGCCTGCGCCGGGAAGGGGAACTCTACACGCGTCCCCAACTCTGGCGGACGAAACTCCCATGGCATGCTCGCCCCATCCCCTCGCTAATTCAGTCAGGACCCCTCTTCTTCCCTGCCTCTCCCTCTCCAACCGAACCCTAGCGAGAAAGCGGTCCCGTGACCAGCGACACAGGGGCGCACGGTCAGACAGCGGCGGGATGCTTTCACACCTTCGCATGTGCGCTAGAGTTAGCAAGATGATACGAGCGAGGAGTAGATGGGATTTATAGGGCTGCTCTGCTTTGTTGAGACTAAGTACGATGCATGTTCGTTGGCAACATTGTGTTCAACAACATCTCCCAATGTAGTCATGTTGTAAGTAATCAGGTGACCTTATCTGTGATGCCTGCTTTCTGTGTTGATTGCAGTTCTCTGCAGGCATCTAATAAAGCATCTCGCTATTTCAATTTCAGTTTGTTATGTTTTCCCACATTAATTCGAACATTGTCAGTTAACAGTTGCTGAACTTTTTCAGTTTCGTCAGTCATAGCTGTAGTTTCTCTGTCAGTCTTCGACAGAGTGTTGTTTTTCTTTCAGTTAGCAAATAAGCTGAGCTGCGCCTCGGCCGTAGTTTGTTAGGATTCTCCGCGGCTCTAACCCGATCGTGGGATGGCACGAAGTAGATGGTCATGGCCGCATCGCGGGCGACGCGCGGGGAGCGTTGGGATGGCAGCGCTCACGACCCGGACGTGCCCTTGCTTTTCGTTTTTCAGTTAGGAGCTTTGAAATCGCTGAATAAGAAGAGGAATAGAGCAGAAAAGCTGCGAGGTTGAACGCGGCACAAAACATCATCGTCTTCCTCTGTCTCTCTCATGTGAGCTTGAGTGCTAAGCCTGACAAGTGGCATCAGAGCCGCGTTGCTAGGATCCTGGGATGGCAGGTGATGATGGCAAGAAGAAGGCGGGGGACGTTGATGACGACGGCAGCAAAGGCTCACCAAAGTCCGCAGCCGGCCAAGGGCGCGAGCTGGCGGTGGCGAGGCAGTTTGCTCCGGTCGTGTCGGGTCACGCCAACGTGCCACCATTGACCCACACGAACTACACCGAGTGGAGCCTCCTCATGGAGGTCGGGATGCAGGCAAGAGGGATGTGGCGCGCGATACTGGGTGCGGAGGATCTTGGCGACGAGTACGGGTACCGCAACGACAAGGGCGCAATGGAGTTCATCCTCCGATCGGTACCCCCTGAGATGCTGCCCATGCTGCACAAGCACCAGACCTCCTAGGAGCTGTGGGAGGCGATCCGCGCCATGTGCGCGGGCTCCGCGTACGTCTGAGACGCGAAGGCCCAGACCTTGCGGGGGGAGTTCGATCAGCTGCGACACAAACCCGGTGAGTCCATTGATGATCTGGCCATGCGCCTGACAGGGCTGTGCGCGCGCCTCGGTGAGCTTGGAGACGCGATCAGCGACAAGCGCGTGATCCAGAAGTGGCTGCGAATCGTGCCCCAGCGGTACTCGCAGCTCGCGGTCTCCATCGACAACCTGGTCGACCTGGACATGACGTCGATCGAGGAAATCATCGGTTGCTTCAAGGCGGCCGAGGAGCGGTACGAGCTGGACGCTGAGGAGGAGGGCGGCAGCAAGCTCCTGCTCACTTGGGAGGAGTGGGACGCGCGGATCGGGCGCAGTGAACAAGGCGGGTCCTCCAGCGGGGGGGCCAACGGCGGCAAGAAGGGGCGCGGAAAGGGCCACGGCGACCGCAGCAAGGGTGCCGCCCGCCCGGGCGGCGGAAAAGTTGGACCCAAGTGCTCCGGCAACTGTCGCTACTGTGGTATTAGCGGCCACTGGGTTCGTGAGTGCCGCAAGAAGATGAAGGACGAGGGCGGCGGCGAGGCGCACCTCGCGGCGGCAGAGGACGAGGATCCCGCACTCCTCATGGCGCAGGTGACGCCACTGCCTGCAGAGCCTGAACTGGACACGCGCGGCGATCAGCTCGTGCATCTCCACGAGGAGGGCGCTGAGGTTAGCCTCGGGGCCACCGGTGACGCCAAGGAACCTCTCTGGCATCTGGACACCGGCGCATCAAACCACATGATGGGCAATTCCACCGTCTTTTCGGAGCTAGATCGCCACGTCGCCGGCACGGTTTGTTTCGGTGACGGGTCAGTGGTCGAGATCGAGGGACGCGGGACGATGGTATTCGTCGCTCACGGAGGGCGTCACCGCGTGCTTTCAAAGGTATACTACATACCTCGACTGCGTACCTCGATCATCTCCGTCAGACAGCTGGACGAGGCGGGCTGCACCGCTCCGGTGCGGAGCGGCATGATGGTGGTGCACGACCGTCAGGAGAACATCATCGCCAAGGTGTACAGATCGAGGAAACGCCTCTACACCGTCGAGCTGGAGATCACACGAGCCGTGTGCTTAACGTCCATGGCCGGTGAGGACGCATGGCGCTGGCACGCGCGCTACGGCCACCTGAACTTCGACGCGCTCCGGAAGCTGGCCCAGGACGGCATGGTGCGCGGCATGCCCCTGGTCGAGCACGCCGATTAGGTCTGCGACAGCTGCCTTCTCGGCAAGCAGCGCCGCGCCCCGTTCCCCACGGAGGCAAACTACAGAGCCGGCGATTGCCTGGATTTGGTCTACGGTGATCTGTGCGGTCCGATCTCGCCACCGACGCACGAAGGGAAAAGGTATTTCCTGTTGCTCGTGGATGACAAGTCACACTACATGTGGATCGTGCTCCTAAGCAGGAAAGACAATGCACCCGCGGCGATCAAGCGCTGACAGGCAAGCGTCGAGGTCGAGACCTCCGTCAAGTTGCGCGCGCTCCGAACGGACAGGGGCGGCGAGTTCACCTCAATGGAGTTCGGGGAGTACTGTGCTAACCGTGGCGTACGCCGGCAGCTCACTGCCCCGTACTCGCCGCAGCAAAACAGTGTCATAGAGCGCTGGAACCAAACCGTCATCGGGACGGCACAGTGTCTTCTGAAGGCGAAAGGAGTGCCGAACGAGTTCTGGGGGGAGGCGGTGACCACCGCCGTCCACCTGCTGAACTGCGCGCCCAGGAAGGTGGTGCGTGGCATGACACCATATGAAGCCTGGCACGGCGACAAGCTGGAAGTGAACTACTTCCGCACGTTTGGGTGCGTCGCACACGCCAAGGTGACACGGACAGGCCTCAAGAAGTTGGATGACCGCAGCCTGCGCACTGTCTTCATCGGGTATGAGCACGTACAGTCCAAGGCGTGGCGCGTCTACGACCCTATGGGCAAGCAAGTGCACGTCATTCGCGACGTCGTTTTCGATGAGTCAGCGTGCTGGGACTGGCAGACAGCGACTCCGGGGGAAGGCACTTTCGTCATCGAGTTCACCCCCACGATGGCCCTCACACAGTAGTCGGAGCAGGAAAGGGCAACATCCACGACCCGACGAGTCCAGACACGCTGGTGCGCTCCCACACTCCGTCTGGGGGTGCATCACCCGCGTCCGCGGTGCGTGGAGACACGCCGGTACATGCCCACACTCCTGAACCTATGGTGTACAAGGGAAAGGGCGTGGGGGACGGCTATGTCTCACCTCCTCCTGGAGCCACGCCGGACACCGTTTTGGGCACCCGTGAGGCGCCATGTCGCTACCGCACGGTCGGAGCCGCGCCTGAAGCTGAGCAAGGAAAGCTCGAGCCCGCCAGTGGACAGAAAGCTCTACCGCAGCATCGTCGGCAGTCTCCGCTACCTGGTGCACTCACGGCCGGACATTTCATTTGCGGTCGGTTTTGTCAGCAGGTTCATGGAAGCACCCACAACAGAGCACTGGGCGGCGGTGAAGCAGCTGCTGCGATACGTTGCATGTTGGGTTTCGTAGTAATTTCAAAAAATTTCCTACGCACACGCAAGATCATGTGATGCATAGCAACAAGAGGGGAGAGTGTTGTCTACGTACCCACGCAGACCGACTGCGGAAGCGTTGACACAACGTAGAGGAAGTAGTCGTACGTCTTCACGATCCAACCGATCAAGCACCGAAACTACGGCACCTCCGAGTTCGAGCACACGTTCAACTCGATGACGATCCCCGGACTCCGATCCAGCAAAGTGTTGGGGAAAAGTTCCGTCAGCACGACGGCGTGGTGACGATCTTGATGCACTACAGCAGCAGGGCTTCGCCTAAACTCCGCTACAGTATTATCGAGGAATATGGTGGCTGGGGGCACCACACACGGCTAAGGAATAGATCACGTGGATCAACTTGTGTGTCTAGAGGTGCCCCCTGCCTTCGTATATAAAGGAGCCAAGGGGGAGGGGTGCGGCCAGCCCTATGGAGGCGCAGGAGGAGTCCTACTCCTACCGGGAGTAGGACTCCCCCCCCCAATCCTATTCCAAATAGGATTCCCAAGGGGGAGAGAGAGAGAGAGGTGGCCGGCCACCTCTCCTAGTCCTAGTGGGACTAGGGGAGGGGGGAGGCGCACAGCCCACCATGGGAAGCCCCTTTCACCTTTCCACTAAAGCCCAATAAGGCCCATATGGTTCCCGGGGGGTTCCGGTAACCTCCCGGTAATCCGGTAAAATCCCGATTTCACCCGGAATACTTCCGATATCCAAACATAGGCTTCCAATATATCAATCTTTACGTCTCGACCATTTCGAGACTCCTCGTCATGTCCGTGATCATATCCGGGACTCCGAACAACCTTCGGTACATCAAAATGCATAAACTCATAATATAACTGTCATCGTAACCTTAAGCGTGCGGACCCTACGGGTTCGAGAACAATGTAGACATGACCGAGACACGTCTTCAGTCAATAACCAATAGCGGGACCTGGATGCCCATATTGGCTCCTACATATTCTACGAAGATCTTTATCGGTCAGACCGCATAACAACATACGTTGTTCCCTTTGTCATCGGTATGTTACTTGCCCGAGATTCGATCGTCGGTATTCCAATACCTAGTTCAATCTCGTTACCGGCAAGTCTCTTTACTCGTTCTGTAATGCATCATCCCGCAACTAACTCATTTAGTTGCAATGCTTGCAAGGCTTAAGTGATGTGCATTACCGAGAGGGCCCAGAGATACCTCTCCGACAATCGGAGTGACAAATCCTAATCTCGAAATACGCCAACCCAACATCTCCCTTTGGAGACACCTGTAATGCTCCTTTATAATCACCCAGTTACGTTGTGACGTTTGGTAGCACCCAAAGTGTTCCTCCGGCAAATGGGAGTTGCATAATCTCATAGTCATAGGAACATGTATAAGTCATGAAGAAAGCAATAGCAACATACTAAACGATCGGGTGCTAAGCTAATGGAATGGGTCATGTCAATCAGATCATTCAACTAATGATGTGACCTCGTTAATCAAATAACAACACTTTGTTCATGGTTAGGAAACATAACCATCTTTGATTAGCGAGCTAGTCAAGTAGAGGCATACTAGTGACACTCTGGTTGTCTATGTATTCACACATGTATTATGTTTCCGGTTAATACAATTCTAGCATGAATAATAAACATTCATCATGAAATAAGGAAAATTTATTACCGAGAGGGCCCAGAGTCAATAATCTAGATCACATCACCATGTGATTAACATCGATAGTTCACATCATCATGTGATTAACACCCATAGTTCACATCGTCATGTGACCAACACCCAAAGGGTTTACTAGATTCGGTAATCTAGTTCACATGGCTATGTGATTAACACCCAAAGAGTACTAAGGTGTGATCATGTTTTGCTTGTGAGAGAATCTTAGTCAACGGGCCTGCCAAATTCAGATCCGTATGTATTTTGCAAAATTCTATGTCTACAATGCTCTGCACGGAGCTACTCTAGCTAATTGCTCCCACTTTCAATATGTATCCAGATTGAGACTTAGAATCATCTGGATTAGTGTCAAAAACTTGCATCGACGTAACCCTTTACAATGAACCTTTTTGTCACGTCCATAATCGAGAAACATATCCTTATTTCACTAAGGATAATTCTGACCGCTGTCCAGTGATCTAGTCCTAGATCACTATTGTACTCCCTTGCCAAATCAGTGCAGGGTATATAATAGATCTGGTACACAGCATGGCATACTTTATAGAACCTATGGCTGATGCATAGGGAATGACTTTCATTCTCTTTCTATCTTCTGCCGTGGTCGGGTTTTGAGTCTTACTCAACTTCACACCTTGTAATACAGGCAAGAACTCTTTCTCTGACTGCTCCATTTTTGAACTACTTCAAAATCTTGTCAAGGTATGTACTTATTGAAAAAACTTATCAAGTGTCTTGATCTATCTCTATAGATCTTGATACTCAATATGTAAACAGCTTCACCGAGGTCTTTCTTTGAAAAACTCCTTTCAAACACTCCTTTATGCTTTGCAGAATAATTCTACATTATTTCCGATCAACAATATGTCATTCGCATATACTTATCAGAAAAGTTGTAGAGCTCCCACTCACTTTCTTGTAAATACAGGCTTCACCGCAAGTCTGTATAAAACTATATGCTTTGATCAACTTATCAAAGCGTATATTCCAACTCCGAGATTCTTGCACCAGTCCATAGATGGATCGCTGGAGCTTGCATATTTAGTTAACACCTTTAAGATCGACAAAACCTTCTAGTTGCATCGTATACAACTCTTCTTTAGTAAATCCATTAATAAATGCAGTTTTGTTTATCCATTTGCCAGATTTCATAAAATGCGGCAATTGCTAACATGATTCGGACAGACTTAAGCATAGATACGAGTGAGAAAAATCTCATCGTAGTCAACACCTTGAACTTGTCGAAAACCTTTTGCGACAATTCTAGCTTTGTAGATAGTTACACTACTATCAGCGTCCGTCTTCCTCTTGAAGATCCATTTATTTTCTATTGCTTGCCGATCATCGGGCAAGTCAACCAAAGTCCATACTTTGTTCTCATACATGGATCATATCTCAGATTTCATGGCTTCAAGCCACTTTGCGGAATCTGGGCTCACCATCGCTTCTTCATAGTTCGTAGGTTCATCATGATCTAGTAGCATGACTTCCAGAACAGGATTACCGTACCACTCTGGCGCGGATCTTACTCTGGTTGATCTACAAGGTTCAGTAGTATCTTGTTCTGAAGTTTCACGATCATCATCATTAGCTTCCTCACTAATTGGTGTAGGTGTCACAGAAACTGGTTTCTGTGATGAACTACTTTCCAATAAGGGAGCAGGTACAGTTACCTCATCAAGTTCTACTTTCCTCCCACTCACTTCTTTCGAGAGAAACTCCTTCTCCAGAAAGTTTCCGAATTTAGCAACAAAATTCTTGCCTTCGGATCTGTGATAGAAGGTGTACCCAACAATCTCCTTTGGGTATCCTATGAAGACATATTTCTCCGATTTGGGTTTGAGCTTATCAGGTTGAAACTTTTTCACATAAGCATTGCAACCTCAAACTTTAAGAAACGACAGCTTAGGTTTCTTGCTAAACCATAGTTCATACGGTGTCGTCTCAACGGATTTAGATGGTGCCCTATTTAACGTGAATGCAGCTGTCTCTAATGCATAACCCCAAAACGATAGTGGTAGATCGGTAAGATACATCATAGACTGCACTATATCCAATAAAGTACGGTTATGACGTTCGGACACACCACTACATTGTGGTGTTCCAGGTGGCATGAGTAGTGAAACTATTTCACATTGTTTTTAACTGAAGGCCAAACTCGTAACTCAAATACTCTTCTCTACGATCAGATCATAGAAACTTTATTTTCTTGTTACGATGATTTTTCACTTCACTCTGAAATTCTTTGAACTTTTCAAATGTTTCAGACTTATGTTTCATCAAGTAGATATACTCATATCTGCTCAAATCATCTGTGAAGATCAGAAAATAATGATACTTGTCGCGAGCCTCAATATTCATCGGACCATATACATCAGTATGTATGATTTCCAAAAAATCCGTTGCTCGCTCCATTGTTTCGAAGAACAGAGTCTTAGTCATCTTGCCCATGAGGCATGGTTTGCAAGCATCAACTGATTCATAATCAAGTAATTCCAAAAGCCCATCAGCATGGAGTTTCTTCATGCGCTTTACACCAATATGACCTAAACGGCAGTGCTACAAATAAGTTGCACTATCATTATTAACTTTGCATCTTTTGGTTTCAATATTATGATTATGTGTATCACTACGATCGAGATCCAACGAACTATTTTCATTGGGTGTGTAACCATATAAGGTTTTATTCATATAAACAGAACAACAATTTATTCTCTTACTTAAATGAATAACCGTATTACAATAAACATGATCAAATCATATTCATGCTCGACGCAAACCCCAAATAACACTTATTTAGGTTCAACACTAATCTCGAAATTATAGGGAGTATGCGATGATGATCATATCAATCTTGGAACCACTTCAAACACACATCGTCACTTCACCCTTAACTAGTCTCTGTTTATTCTGCAACTCCCGTTTCGAGTTACTAATCATAGCAACTGAACTAGTATCAAATACTGAGGGTTTGCTATAAACACTAGTAAAGTACACATCAATAACATGTATATCAAATATACTTATGTTCACTTTGCCATCCTTCTTATCCGCCAATCACTTGGGGTAGTTCCGCTTCCAGTGACCAGTCCCTTTGCAGTAGAAGCACTTAGTCTCAGGCTTAGGACCAGACTTGGGCTGCTTCACTTGAGCATCAACTTGCTTGCCGTTCTTCTTGAAGTTCCCCTTCTTCCGTTTTCCCTTTTCCTTGAAACTAGTGGTCTTGTCTACCATCAACACTTGATGTTTTTCTTGGTTTCTACCTTCGTCGATTTTAGCATCACGAAGAGCTTGGGAATCGTTTCTGTTATCCCTTGCATATTATAGTTCATCATGAAGTTCTACTAACTTGGTGATGGTGACTAGAGAATTCTGTCAATCACTATTTTATCTGGAAGATCAACTCCCACTTGATTCAAGCGATTGTAGTACCCAGACAATCTGAGCACATGCTCACTAGTTGAGCGATTCTCCTCCATCTTTTAGCTATAGAACTTTGTTGGAGACTTCATATCTCTCAACTCGGGTATTTGCTTGAAATATTAACTTCAACTCCTGGAACATCTCATATGGTCCATGACGTTCAAAACGTCTTTGAAGTCCCGATTCTAAGCCGTTAAGCATGGTGCACTAAACTATCAAGTAGTCATCATATTGAGCTAGCCAAACGTTCATAACATCTGCATTTGCTCCTGCAATAGGTCTGTCACCTAGCGGTGCATCAAGGACATAATTCTTTTGTGCAGCAATGAGGATGAACCTCAGATCACGGATCCAATCCGCATCATTGCTACTAACATCTTTCAACACAATTTTCTCTAGGAACATATCAAAATAAACACAGGGAAGCAACAACGCGAACATAATTTGCAAAATACTACCAGGACTAAGTTCATGATAAATTTAAATCATATTACTTAAGAACTCCCACTTAGATAGACATCCCTCTAATCCTCTAAGTGATTACGTGATCCAAATCAACTAAACCATGTCCGATCATCACGTGAGATGGAGTAGTTTCATTGGTGAACATCGCTATGTTGATCATATCTACTATATGATTCACACTCGACCTTTCGGTCTCCGTGTTCCGAGGCCATATCTGCATATGCTAGGCTCGTCAAGTTTAACCTGAGTATTCTGCGTGTGCAAAACTGGCTTGCACCCGTTGTAGATGGACGTAGAGCTTATCACACCCGATCACGTGGTGTCTGGGCACGACGAACTTTGGCAACGGTGCATACTCAGGGAGAACACTTCTTGATAATTTAGTGAGAGATCATCTTATAATGCTACCGTCAATCAAAGCAAGATAAGATGCATAAAAGATAAACATCACATGCAATCAATATAAGTGATATGATATGGCCATCATCATCTTGTGCCTATGATCTCCATCTCCGAAGCACCGTCATGATCACCATCGTCACTGGCGTGACACCTTGATCTCCATCGTAGCATCGTTGTCATCTCGCCAATCTTATGCTTCTACGACTATCACTACCGCTTAGTAATAAAGTAAAGCATTACATCGCGATTGCATTGCATACAATAAAGCAACAACCATATGGCTCCTGCCAGTTGCTGATAACTCGGTTACAAAACATGATCATCTCATACAATAAAATTTAGCATCATGCCTTGACCATATCACATCACAACATGCCCTGCAAAAACAAGTTAGACGTCCTCTACTTTATTGTTGCAAGTTTTACGTGGCTGCTACGGGCTTAAGCAAGAACCAATCTCACCTACGCATCAAAACCACAATGATAGTTTGTCAAATAGACTCCGTTTTAACCTTCGCAAGGACCGGGCGTAGCCATACTTGGTTTAACTAAAGTTGGAGAGACAGTCGCCCGCAAGCCACCTATGTGCAAAGCACGTCGGGGGAACCGGTCTCGCGTAAGCGTACGCGTAATGTTGGTCCGGGTCGTCTCGTCCAACAATGCCGCCGAACCAAAGTATGACATGCTGGTAGGCAGTATGACTTATATCGCCCACAACTCACTTGTGTTCTACTCGTGCATATAACATCAACATAAATAACCTAGGCTCTGATACCACTATTGGGTTTCGTAGTAATTTCAAAAAATTTCCTACGCACACGCAAGATCATGTGATGCATAGCAACGAGAGGGGAGAGTGTTGTCTACGTACCCATGCAGACCGACTGCGGAAGCGTTGACACAACGTAGAGGAAGTAGTCATACGTCTTCACGATCCAACCGATCAAGCACCGAAACTACGGCACCTCCGAGTTCGAGCACACGTTCAGCTCGATGACGATCCCCGGACTCCGATCCAGCAAAGTGTCGGGGAAAAGTTCCGTCAGCACGACGGCGTGGTGACGATCTTGATGCACTATAGCAGCAGGGCTTCGCCTAAACTTCGCTACAGTATTATCGAGGAATATGGTGGCTGGGGGCACCGCACACGGCTAAGGAATAGATCACGTGGATCAACTTGTGTGTCTAGAGGTGCCCCCTGCCTCCGTATATAAAGGAGCCAAGGGAGAGGGGTGCGGCCAGCCCTATGGAGGCGCAGGAGGAGTCCTACTCCTACCGGGAGTAGGACTCCCCCCAATCCTATTCCAAATAGGATTCCCAAGGGGGAAAGAGAGAGAGAGGTGGCCGGCCACCTCTTCTAGTCCTAGTGGGACTAGGGGAGGGGGGAGGCGCGCAGCCCACCATGGGCAGACCCTTTCACCTTTCCACTAAAGCCCAATAAGGCCCATATGGTTCCCGGGGGGTTCCGGTAACCTCCCGGTAATCCGGTAAAATCCCGATTTCACCCGGAACACTTCCGATATTCCAATACCTAGTTCAATCTCGTTACCGGCAAGTCTCTTTACTCGTTCTGTAATGCATCATCCCGCAACTAACTCATTTAGTTGCAATGCTTGCAAGGCTTAAGTGATGTGCATTACCGAGAGGGCCCAGAGATACCTCTCCGACAATCGGAGTGACAAATCCTAATCTCGAAATACGCCAACCCAACATCTCCCTTTGGAGACACCTGTAATGCTCCTTTATAATCACCCAGTTACGTTGTGACGTTTGGTAGCACCCAAAGTGTTCCTCCGGCAAACGGGAGTTGCATAATCTCATAGTCATAGGAACATGTATAAGTCATGAAGAAAGCAATAGCAACATACTAAACGATCGGGTGCTAAGCTAATGGAATGGGTCATGTCAATCAGATCATTCAACTAATGATGTGACCTCGTTAATCAAATAACAACACTTTGTTCATGGTTAGGAAACATAACCATCTTTGATTAACGAGCTAGTCAAGTAGAGGCATACTAGTGACACTCTGGTTGTCTATGTATTCACACATGTATTATGTTTCCGGTTAATACAATTCTAGCATGAATAATAAACATTCATCATGAAATAAGGAAATAAATAATAACTTTATTATTGCCTCTAGGGCATATTTCCTTCATTGCAGGTACTCTGAACTATGGGTGCAGATACAAGAAAGGTGAGCCGGAGCCGTAGCTGGTTGGGTACAGTGATGCGGATTTTGCCGGCGATGTTGATGACAGAAAGAGCACCTCTGGAACAGTGTTTGTCTTCGGCAAGAGTGTGATCAGCTGGCAGTCCCAGAAGCAGAAGGTGATCGCCCTCTCGTCGTGTGAAGCCGAGTACATGGCGGCAACCACAGCCGCGTGCACAGGAGTCTGGCTCCGAAGAATGCTTGGTGATCTGCTAGGTGACCCGGGGAGTGCAACACCACTGCTCATCGACAACAAATCAGCGATCCAACTTTGCAAGAATCCTGTCTTTCATGACAGAACCAAGCACATCGAGACGCGGTTTCATTTCATTCGCGAGTGTGTGCAAGATGGAAGGATCGCCGTTGACTACATCTACACCGGCGAGCAACTGGCTGACATCATGACCAAGGCTCTGCCTCGGGTGAAGTTTCAGGAGCTGCGGGAGAAGCTGGGCATGATCAACATCAGCAACTGATTAAGGGGGAGATTGTCAGTTAACAGTTGCTGAACTTTTTCAGTTTCGTCAGTCATAGCTGTAGTTTCTCTGTCAGTCTTCGACAGAGTGTTGTTTTTCTTCCAGTTAGCAAATAAGCTGAGCTGCGCCTCGGCCGTAGTTTGTTAGGATTCTCCGCGGCTCTGACCCGATCGTGGGATGGCACGAAGTAGACGGTCATGGCCGCATCCGGGCGACGCACGGGGAGCGTTGGGATGGCAGCGCTCACGACCCGACGTGCCCTTGCTTTTCGTTTTTCAGTTAGGAGCTTTGTAATCGCTGAATAAGAAGAGGAATAGAGCAGAAAAGCTGCGAGGTTGAACGCGGCACAAAACATCATCGTCTTCCTCTGTCTCTCTCGTGTGAGCTCGAGTGCTAAGCCTGACAATTCGAACGTAGGCCAGGGGAAAATTCAGGATGTGATCATGCATTTTAGAGTGAACTCAAGGTTTCCTCCTTCCTGGAGCTCTTAATTCTAATCTCTTGGGCGTTTTGGGGCACCAGAATTGATTTATCTTCTAGGGCATTTGGCCAAATCTTTATTCATGCAGTGTTTTAGGAAGAGGCAAACAATGCAAAGAGAGAAATGCCTTATGCCTCCCTGATAATAACCAAAAAAGAGCAAGTAAACTAAAGATTTTTGAGAACTCACATAAGATGACAACTGATCTAGCTGATTATTTCTATCAAGTTCAGAAATGTCTGTTAAAGAAAGAGGATTGTTTCGCTATTATGTTATCTACAAGGCCGCTTGTCAGTTTTTGTGTGGTACTGGATTTTCCTAATCTTCACTAGCTAATGTCTCATAATTATTCCGCACAAGAATTAGGTTAGCATCATTGTTAATAAACTGTTGTTATTATTATTATTATTATTATTATTATTATTATTATTATTATTATTATTATTATTATTATTATTATTATTATTATTATCTATTTATTTATGAATAGGAAGCTCTGGAAGCTCCATATAGCAAGGCTCCGGATTGGTCTAAATGTACATATTCTGGTCTGACAAACGTGTTGCAAATTACCATGCAGCAGTGTAAGTTAATTTTTTGCTTAGTGTACCAGGTATGTGACTTTGTGAAGAAAATTACAATATTTCCTGCAGCAGAGTATTTCTATGATCTTTTTATGTGCGATTTAGCTATTTTTCATATTTTAGCACGTGGATATATAGATTTCATAACTTGATTCTTCACAAAAATCATTTCGATGGTGGTATACTGTCTCATGTATGTGAATACATCCTTTACTATCTAAACATGCGAGGTTCCCAGTGAGTACTTTAGGTTTGTTCATCTTTGTGGAGTTGCAACTTTGTTTCTTTGGCATCACCGAAAGGCTGCTAATGTCAACCATACGGATTTGGTTATATGTTACAACTCCTAATTTCTAGAATATTTCTATCATTCTTTTCTTAAGATGGACGGGGCGCAGCAAAGCGCGCCTCTATGGTCTAGTTTTCACAGTAATACAACTGTACTAGGCGAAACAGTTAGCGTAAACAAGTAGGCCCCGTTCGTCTTGAGAGAAAACAAGTGATGAACTGTCCTTATCATAGACAAAATAAATACTCTAGCCAGCGGAGGTGCAACTTCATGTCCGGGGACTGAGATTCAGTAACTTTGAAGAGCTAAATCTCAACGTGACTAAGGGATAGCTGTTCACTGTCAGGTCACGAATAAATGGTCCAGATCAAAATGAAAAATGCCCATGCTACGACACACATGTACAGTACATAAGCTACAGGATTCTCTAATGTACAACACATACAGTACTGCCTCCTGTAGGATTCAATCAAGACACCTGCCAACTCGAAGTGACCGAATCTCGATCTCATATCAGGACGTGCATATCTTGGGTGAGAGAGTGTCACTTCACCATCCCGCGGCGACTGTACTAGTCTCCCACGCCTGCTGGCCCGCAAAGGTCTCTTCCTGTTCAGACTGATCGCTATCTCCCTACCAGATGAGGCTAATGAAATAAATTGGTTAACTGACTTTCCAGGTGCCTTTCAAACCTACACAACTCACAACAGATGCTTTCCTCCCCCCCCCCCCCCCCGTCTCCCTCCATTGTTGCTAGAGGAAATTGCAGCTGGGGTCGAGAGGCACGGGATACATGCATCTCAATTCCTATAGAGAAAAAGATGTCATTTGATGCATAGGATAGGAATTTTTCCATTGAGTCTTAGGCCTCCTTTCGTTTAAAGGAATTTTATAGAAATTCTAGATGATAGGATTCTTATAGGATTTTTTCCTTTAGAGCCCTTTGGTTCATAGGAGTGGATTTCTATTCTTATATAGGATTGGTTCCTATCCTCCACATTTTATAGGAAAATAAAAATGAGCCTAGACTCAATGGAAAAATCCTACTCATAGGATTTGAGATACATGTCATCTCATTTCCTACAAGATTCCTATTCCTATGATAATCCTATCCTATGAACCAAAAGAGGCCTTAGCTAATGTTTTTTTACTCTAAAATGTGAAGGATTGATTCCTATCCTATATAGGAATAGGAATCCATTCCTACAAACCAAAGGGCCTCAAAGGAAATTTTCCTATGCAAATCCTATCCTATAGAAATCCTATGACATTCCTACAAACCAAAGGAGGCCTAATATTTATTTGTTGGGTATGGTGACATGGAGGTGCCACCACTTGCCCACCCTATTGCATGTCTTTTGTATCAAAAGATCAGAGTTGGAAATTGAGCATAGAGAAGAGAGGATGTAGGGCAAAAACAGGATGCGTAAGATTAGTGTGTGGCTCACCGGCGGCTGGCTCCGGGGACGGCGGGTTAACTGCGAACGGAGGCTCGAAGAGAGATAAGCGGTGAAGCATATATAGAGAGGTACTTTTACCACGAGGCAGCGGAAACGATGGAAACATCACCCGTCATGAATGTGCGCAGAGAAACTGAAGAATGATTATTCAGCGGAGCAGTTTCGCACGAACGAGCAGCCATCACCGGTCTGAATCGCCTGCAGCGGCTGGGTCCCTTCCTCTCCCTCACACGCACCGATGGACCCATGCTCTCCTCTCTCTCTAGCAGGTCCGGTCTGCATCGGCTTCCCATATCCCATGACGAACCTCTCTCTCTCTCTCGACGACGGACGGATCCTCTTCACCTTAGGGAGGAAACACAATCGATCAGTGGTCTCCCAGGACGGACGGATCCGGGCCTTTCTACATGATTGGGCTGGGTGAAATGGCCCAGTTAACCAGAGAGCTCAGAAAAATCCTGTGGAGAAGCAGCCCTTTAGGACAGCAGATCCAACAGCTAAAAAAAGCAGATCCAACAGCTAAAAATGTCTCAATCACAAGAATGGACGGCCAAAAATTGTGAGGTCGTGAGAGGGCAGGGAAGTGGCTCGGTTATACTGTCCTAAAAATCTGGCACTATTTAGCACATGGGTTCTCTTCTATAGTCAGTTTTGATTTTCTATGTTCACCTTTGTGGGTAGTAAAAGCATATATTCGCCACACCATAGGCTTGCATCGGGTGCACCTCCATAGCTAAATCACAGGATTTTTCCGGCTCGGATGGATTTCCAGCTGAATTCTATAAAAAAATGTTGACATATTATTAAGGGGGATCTGTTGCCTTTGTTCAATGATCTATTCTCTGGACAACTTTAACCTTTTCAACTGAATTTTGGAACGATAACCCTGTTTCCTAAGAAAACAGAGGCTGTGAGAATTGAGCAATTCAGACCCATCTGTCTTCTTAATGTTAGTTTCAAAAATTTTACCAAGGTCAGGACTAATAGGCTCACACAGATTGCGCATGCTGTGGTGCAGCCTACCCAAACTGCTTTCATGCCGGATAGGAACATCCTCGAAAGGGTTGTGGTCCTTTATGAAACGCTCCATAAGATTCACACGAAAAAACTAGATGGAGTTGTTTTCAAGGTGAATTTCGAGAAAGCGTATGATAAAGTCAAATGGCCTTTCCTTCAACATGCCTTACGCATGAAGGATTTTGATGAAGCTTGGCGATGCCAGGTAGAATCTTTCACGCAAAAAGGGAGTGTTGGAATTAAAGTGAATGACGACATAGGTCATTATTTTCAGACACACAAGGGCCTGAGACAAGGTGATCCAATGTCTCCTATTCTGTTCAACATTGTGGTTGACATGTTGGCAATTCTGATAGGAAGGGTAAAGAAGGCCGGTCAGGTGGGTGGCTTGATGTCTCATCTAGTTGATGGTGGTGTGTCCATCCTGCAGTACGCTGATAATACAATCATCTTTATGGAGCACGACTTGGCAAAAGCTACAAATATGAAGCTGTTGTTATGCTTATTTGAACAATTGACTGGATGGAACATCAATTTTCATAAAAGCGAGTTGTTCTGTTTTGGTAGAGCCAATGAGGAACAAGAGGCCTATAGGCAATTGTTTGGATGCAAATTGGGGGCATTACCTTTCACGTACTTAGGTAGACCCATTCACCATCGTAAGCAGACAAACAGAGAATGGAAGTGCATCTAGGATCGGTTTGAGAAGAAACTGAGTTGCTGGAAGGGCAAACTCATGTCATATGGAGGCCGACTGATTCTTATTAATTCGGTGCTCACGAGTATGCCTATGTTCCTCTTATCTTTCTTCGAAATACTAGTTGGTGTTAGGAAAAGGCTGGATTTCTATCGATCCCGATTCTTCTGGTAGAGTGATGAACTAAAGAGAAAATACCAACTCGCCAAATGGGATATCATCTGTCGACCAAAGGACCAGGGGGGCCTTGGTATCGAGAATCATGAAGTCAAGAACAGATGTCTTCTCAGTAAGTGGCTGTATAAACTATCAGTGAGACTGAGGCCACGTGGGCGCAGATTCTCCGTAGTAAGTATCTGCAGTCCAAGACGTTGTCCCAGGCGACAGTGAGACCGACGGACTCGCCGTTTTGGAAGGGGCTTATGAGAGTCAAAGTTGTCTTCTTTAATAGAACAAAGTTTATAGTCGGTAATGGAAATACCACTCGCTTCTGGGAGGATACCTGAATTGGTGAAACACCGTTGGCGCTTCAGTATCCGTCCCTGTATCGTATTGTTCAACGTCGTGATGCTCTTGTTGCAACGACTATGCAGTCCATTCCCCTCAATATTCAGTTTAGGAGGGCGCTTGTTGGTGACCGGTGGGAAGCATGGCTTCATTTGGTGAGTAGACTGATGGAGGTTCAGCTATCTCATCAGCCCGATCAGTTGCGTTGGAACCTCACTAGGTCTGGAGAGTTCACAGTTAAGTCGATGTATATCGATGTCATTAACTCTAGTGTCATTCCTAGTTCCAAAGAGGTTTGGAAAGTCAAAGTTCCTTTGAAAATTAAGGTGTTTATATGGTTTGTACATAAACAAGTCATTTTAACAAAGGATAATTTGGTTAAGCGCAACTGGACAGGATCTTCTAGGCGTAGTTTTTGTGATCGGGACAAAACTATCAAGCACCTCTTTTTTGACTGCTCGTTGGCAAGAGTTTTGTGGCACATGGTGCATATTGCCTTTAACATTACTCCTCCGAATTCGGTCAATATGTTATTTGGAATGTGGCTTGTTGGGATAGAGTCCGAAACAGCTAGACACATTCGTGTAGGAGTATGTGCTTTGTTGTGGGCAATTTGGAATTGCAGAAATGATTTGGCTTTTAACAGAACAACACATATTCATTTTTTGCAGGTTTTATTCTGAGCTACTGTGCTGATCCGTATGTGGTCTTTACTCATTCCGACGGAGGCCAGAGAGCGTTTGATCACTGAATCTGTCCGGTGGGAGATGATAGCGCGGGATATCTTCAACCGGTTTGGATGACGGTCATGTAATAGGATAGGCAATTAGTTTATCTATCTTTGTTATGCCAGCCGGTTGTGGCTTTTGGGCCTTTTGTTTCTTGGCGTTGTGGCTCTTTGTGAGCTTGCCGTTATTTTGTTTTCAAACTTTAAGACCTTGTTGAACTTCTTTATTTATATATAAATGTGGCCGAATGCATCGTTCTGATGCAGAGGCCGGGAAGTCCCCCCCTTTTTAAAAAAATATGATGGCTTCCCTAGACGACATCAACACACAAAGAGGCCAGAGCATGAACAGGTTTAATACAATCGTTAGGACAAAATTCGACCTAGTGCACCCGCAAAAAAAACTCAACCTAGTGGTTCTGTTGATTTGAATTGATTGATCCACTGTACCATTGCATGAATCATCATATGATGTTTGAATCCCCCGGAGGAAGTGGGGAAAAAAAATCCAATTATATAATTTTGATAGGAGCAGTGATAATACCGAGGGAAAGTGTATCTCTTCACTCATGAAGTTAATACAAGTGAGGATTCATTTCTATCGTTCATAAAGTTGCAAAGAGGAAGACTGACCTTCTTGCTCTCGGCACATCTGCGCATGAGATTCTTCTCTATCTTCTTGGGCTGAGATGCCAACAACTCTATGTAGGCTATGGAAAAGCAAACTATAATAGATCGTATAAATAAAAAGGAATGGAGTTTTACAAGCACTTTGCACACATTTCAAGCCCTACGTAAAGGTGTGTCATCTTCTCTTTACAATGGGGATTATCCTCCAATCCGTTTTGTGTTTTTATACCAGAAGAGGTGTTTAGTCAACGGATGTTCAATTTGAACATCAATTAAACTAGTCAAGAAGAAAAACTTCAGTTGCTTGAACTTTCATTCCAATAGCGCAGAGTTCATGTTTGGAGAAATCATTGTTTTTGCTTCGGTGTCATGCAAGCCTGGTAAGGATACAAATAGTGCAAGGGACGTTACACAATAAATATATGGTCTAACTGAAACTCAGCTACATGTGAAAACTATGCTCCCCCCCCCCCCCCCCCGTCTCCTAGAGTGCGGCCTCCTCCCTCCCCTCCTCTCGTTGCCACTGGTGAATTCGCCGGGCAAAGTCCTGGCAGTGCGGCGGCGGCGGCGGGATCTTTTCAGCTTCGATCTGGAGTTGGGGAGGCGGCGCTCACTCTTCTCCGGCGGGGGTGCCGCGGGTCAGCGGCGGCCCATCACGATGGTTGCAAGGCTGCTGGCGGGTGGGCTTAATCTGGTACCAATGGCTGCATGGGCTGTGCCTTGTCGGCACATTTTGCAACTCTCCGACGGCGGCACACTGGCATGTTTGGTTGTGCGTCGTGCTTGTTGTGCATCGGCACCGGAGCAGCGGCCCTGGACTTGGTGGTTGCGAGCTCCTCTTTCCGGTGGTGGTCGTCCGGTTGGTGCTTGATGGTGGTGGATCTTGGGATCCGACGCCAAGCATTGGTGGCGGGATGATGGGTGCGTGGAGCTAATCCGCATGACTTGAGGGCGATCCAGCTGACCGTGAGTTGGGGAGAAGTGGCTGCCGGAGAAAACGGAGCTCCTACTTCGGTCGTGGTGGAGGATGATGGTGCCTATGCATCGTTACCTTGTGGAAGGCATCATCACTGCAGTCATCATCTCCTTGCTTGGGATGTTACAAGGGGAAACCCTTGACCTAGGGCTCCTAGATCGGATGGTGGAGACGTGTTCCGCGTCGTTCTCCCTCTTGAAGGCATCGTTTGGAAGCAGTTGCTTGCTGGAGTCGTGAGGAGGTGCAGCGGCGTGGGATCTACTACATTGACGATGGCGGTTCTCGGCGGCACGGTGCAACAGAGTCACGGTGCGGATGTGTCTTGATGTACGAGCGCAGGGCGGTGTCGCCGAGGTGGCGTCGAGGTGGCATCGAGGTGGTAGGGCCTTGCGAGGTCAATGCGGCGGTTGATTCTGGAGCGTGCGCATGCGGTGCGTCGTGATGGTCTGCTAGACTGGATGGCGCTCTCGGCTTGGCGACGGGTGGCTTGGCAAGGCCACTGGATTAGATTGTGTGCGTTGGTGCGTGGTCAGTGCACATCTCAAGCTAGTTGTTGTAGCGACATAGATTGCCAGAAAGGTTGCTTTGGGGTAATCCATGTATTTATTTTGTCAGACTCTATTGATTATTATAATAAGCATGGTTGTATGCCCTGCTTGCTGTACAGGCCGAGTGTTATCCTCCTTTCCTGTGCCTTATGACTGTGAATGCTTCCTCCTTCGAGGATGTCGTGATGAAGGGATTACTCCGTAGTATCCACTTGGGATAGAGGACTGGAAAGTATTATGTGTCGGGATAGGTTATTTTGTGTAGTAATAACCTTCTTACATGTTTGTTGGTTTCTTTTGCAAATTTTGGTCTTGAGACTTGTTCATTCTGTTTTGTAGTTACCTCTCGGAGAGTGAAGGAAAACGTGTGAATGGGTGCGATCTGGACTGAGCTAACGAAGGTAGTAACACCCCTCGGCATTTCATTTGACCTGTCGTTCCTATGCCCTATGACTGGGAGCACCAATCGAGGAAGACCAAGCCTAGTGCATCATCACGCCATCGAGGAAGACCTGAACGGGACGGCGATCGACACCTATGACAACCACCGGATGGCCATGGCCTTCTCCCTGCTGGCCTGCACCGAGGTGCTGGTCACCATCAGGGACCTCCCACAAGACCTTCCCCAACTACTTAGACGTGCTAAGCACCTTTGTGAAGAACTAGCCTCGGAAAATCTACAACGAATTGTGCTTGCACTTTGTAGCCTGTCCATGGTCTAAGGGAAACTCTTTTTCGTCTTCTCATGAGATGATGTATGAGTTTATAATATCAGTTTTGTAGTGCATGGGCCTTTTGGTAAAATCAAATCTATTGCACAGAGTATTTGTTTTACGAATATGAAATAATTTACCCTTCAATGATTTAGATGTCATGCTGCTGCTTGAGGAAGATCTTAAGCATGCAAGCTATAGGAAAGGACGAAGCGTTCCCTCAGCACAAAGAGCATAGCTCTCAACGTAATGCTTGAAATATAATACTCAAACAAGCCCCTCTTGGATACAACCCTCTCCACTAAACATATAAAGGGTAATATTTTGACAAATTGTACCCACTTCCGGGTTGTTGCTGGAAAGTATACGCCAGTCACAGGAGTTTGCGCTACTGGGCCGGCCCAGCAAGGCGCAAGCAGCTTAGTTGTTTTATAACATGAGAGCACATTGTTTTTCGACATGCCCCATTTTTTTCCATGGCCTCATATGACCAATTCAACGAACCATGCCAAATTGTTCGAGTTTTCGACAATTTTGCACTTTCTGGAGTTTTCCTTGTTAGCAAAGGTTGATAAATGTCCAAACGTGTGGCAACATGCAAACGGTGTCAGAATTCATCCAAACCTGACATAGATGCCTACCGAGGGCAATGCCCACCTGCTTGAGAAAAATGAGGTCATTTCAAGGATGTACGAAAAAGGACCGTATTGAACGCATGATGTTCGTGTAGGCCAAAATGCTCCATCTGGGAGCACGTTGTTTCTCAACATCCTTGAAATGACCTTTTTTTTACATGGCCTTGTACGACCAATTCAAGGCACCTTGCTAAGTTTTTTGTTTTTTTACAGTTTTGTATTTTCTGGTTAACATGTAGCAACATGCATACGATGTCAGAAGTCATTCAAGCCAGGCATGGATGCATAACATGTGCATTCCCACCTGCTTGCAGAAGTTGTGGTCAGGCATGACATTTCTAAACAAAATATCATGTTCAACGGAGAGTGCTCGGGTAGGCTAGAAGGGTCCATTTGGGAGCACCTCGTTTCTTGACATCCCTTAAATGTCCCCAAATTTTTCACAACCTTGTAAGACCAATGTAATGCACCATACCAAGTTTTTTGGGTTTTCGACAAGTTTTGCATTTTCTGTTGTTTACTCAGTTAAAATAGGCCGATAAATGTTCGGACATGTCGCAACCTGCATGCGGTGTCGAAAGTCGTACAAACCAGACATGCATGTGTACCATGGGCTTTTCCCACCTGCTTACAAAAGCTGGGGTCATTTTAAGGATGTCTAAAAATAGACCATACTCAACTGAGGGTGCTCCGTAGGCCAGAAGTGCCCGTTTGAAAGGATGTTGTTTTTCAACATCCGTCAAGTGGCCACAAACGTTTTCGAACAACTTCTATGACCAATTCAATGCATATGCCAAGTTGTTTGGGTTATTGACAAGTCTGGAGTTTTCGCTAAAAAAAAGGACCGATAAATTGCTCGGCGTGTTGCAACGAGCAAATGGTGTTAAAAGTCGTCCAAACCTGACATGGATGCGTCTCGTGCCTGGCTTCTGCAAGAAGTTGAGGTCATTTATCCATAGTCCAAAAAAACACCATTGAGAGGTGTGAGTGAGACTAGGCCACAGGGTGCATCCATGAGCATGATGTTTTTCCTAATTTGAATGCTTCTCCTATACTAACTTTCTATCATTATCAATCAACATGAACATTTTGTTATGTCCTATGATATCATGAAATTGATCAACAAATTTGAAATTTCAAATTGTGTATGTAAATTTTATAAACTTGAAAAAAAATCCACAAAATTTAACAAATTCTCAATAATTGATGAAAAGTTTGGACACAAATTCCAAAACAGGCATTTATGTTTAGAATTTATTAAAAAATCCGAAGCGCAAACATTTCTTAAATTTGTGAACAAAAGTTGAAAAGGTGAATATTTCTGAAATACCAGAACTTTTTGAAAATTGTAAACAATATGAAAACAAGAACATATTTTCGTATTGAAGCCCATGACCCTTCTAACAAGTCACAGCCACCTCCAAATGGCATATTGTCATCCTATTTCATATGTTCATAGCCTCAGGCCGGGATGTGTGTGCCTTGCCTAAGAGAGAGACATAGTACATTAGAGACGAGGCTACTAGACAGTAAATATTCTTTGCACCGAGGCTAATTGCCGTGTGTTCCATTGCCTGAGGTCGGACAAATCTCTCCCTAATAATAATAATAATAATAATCTCTCCCTAATAATAAAGCACGGATTGGGTCTCCGGGTTCACCGTCGCGACACTTTTCGAAAAAGTCCCTGTGTTTTTTAGTATTCAACCCGCAGTTCTTTGTTAAGTCAGAAAACGTTTCGCACCCTCGGTCCTATTTAAAGTGCACGGGCTGTAAAAAAAAGAAAGGAAACATCTCTTCTATCTGTGCTCTCCCTCTCCTCCCGATCTCAGCCGCCAGAGGTGCCCGACCCGGGGTGACGCTCGATCCGGTGCCGCGCCGGCCGCGGTGGGGGACGAGCTCGCCCTGGTGGAGACGCGACGGATCCACCAGTCCATCCCCCGCTCGCCGTACGCCCCGACCTCCACCAGAAGCATTGGAGAGGATGGAGGCGCACATGTGTTTTTGGGCTGCCACTCGGCCGGAATTAATGGAGATGGGGGCGATGGTGGGTATGTGGACGGGGCCGCACGGTGCAACACGGGGTGGGAGGCACATCAAGCGTAGCCCTGCTAAAGCTTCCGGCAGAATTTCCGTCCCCACCACGGGCGGCCGCCTGATCCCCTCCGTGCCGCCACACCAGAACGGGGATTACTCCCACGTGGCGGAAGGCCATGGGCTTGGATGTTGGGGAGTGGCTGGCGGAGGACACGGTGAACGCTGGGGTGGGGGCTGGCTAGCTCTGCCGTTGCCAATTTTGGTGTTCTGCGTGTGAGTGGAATTTTTGGTTCGCTACGTCCATGTGCTTGGTGCACTGGGGTGTGATTAGAACGGGCCTACATGGTGCTCGCCGTCGATGATGCCGTTTCTCGGCTCTCGTCGCGGCCATGATCTTACATCTGTTGCTGTTCATGGTGATTAGAATGGGTATTCCGCCAGATTGCGTGTGTTTGCTCCTGCTAGGACATGGGATTGTCTAATGTGTCCTCCTGTGCGAGATTTGCGGCTATTGGGATTGCAATTGCTTCGTCCATTGTCAATCACTCCTTTCTTGCATGTTAGGATTCTCTGTACTAAACTGACACTCGGTTGGATTTACTCTTTCACGGCTCTATGAAAAATCTAGCACGACTAATCTCATGTGGCCGCTGGAGGAGTACTTGCCAGTTCTTCTAGGATTGGTGAAAGAAGGCGAGTAATTGCTGAAATTTGATGTTGTGTTTGTGTTTTCATTTTGCTGGTTTGCAATTCTGTTTATTTTTCCTTTCCATGAATACTGTAAAATGTGCTGGTACTGACTTGAGGCTCAGTTCGTTTGGGCTAGCCAAGAGGACGAGGTAAGCTAAGTGACATGCGCCAAAGTTTTCTGTTATATAATGACCTGTTAGTGCTTAGCTAAACTGCATGAAACAATCATCGTGGATGGATGGTACTAGGTGTTGTCCGTGCTGCATTTGATGGCCATGGTCAAAAGCCAACTCTTCCTCCTCCGGGATCGATTTCATTTCCAGCTTGCTCTGCCACGGATGGATCTTCAGTCATCCATGCCGTTCGTGTTGTGCTCCCGTCGCTGGCCGTGTGTGAGTGGTGTGACCTGCACACTCTATTGGCGGAGGAAGCAGGCAGTTGCAGGCAGAGGAAGCAGCTTGCTACTTGCAGAGGAAGATTAGGATTGCATAGCACGATTAGAATGGCTCATTTTATGGTTTTGGTCTGGATCGGTAAACCGGGAATTGATATTTGTTTCTTGGTGCAGGAGCTTCAAGGCAACAGGGTTAGCAGGATTCATGCCAACAAATTCTATGATTTCCTTCCCAAATCTGAAATTGTACATGCACTCGTGTATGAATGTTGACAATTTGATTGCAGCGGGGACTGGCAAATAAAGTGCAGTGCTCATCGTTGCATATATATTCAGGCCAACATCAAACTTCGGTATGAGGATCAGGCAGGTAGCTTCATGCATCATTGGATATGAGAATTGCTTACTATATATTGGGAATTGTTTCTGTTTCTTGGAGATATTAACCGTAGCTTCTTATTAGTGCCAGCATGGTGAAAGAGCTATATTGTTGTGCCTTTCTTGGATTCAGATTCTTCTATTCCATATGGTCACAAGAAACTTGAGAGTATTTCACAAATCTTTGCCTTGCCAAAATAAGGGTGACTGCAAACTCACTTATTCTAGCCTATTTAGTTTCTGATTGCTCACTTTCTTATTTATGTGCTGAGTTAGGAGTTTACACAGATTAAAGGTATGGTGGAACTGTACATGCCACAGCCAAAATATGGAACTGTCCTCTCGCCCCTGCCATGTCGTTGTTCTATTACACAACTGATGACATCGGCGTCTGAAGCTGCTCATAGTCGCGGGGATAGACTGACTTGTAGCAAAGAGCTGGCCACTGAAGATTAGTTCGTGCAGGGGCGAATCATGATCCAGAAGCAACGGTAGACAATACAAAGTACAGAAAACATTTCCAAAGAGATAGCAGAATACCAATGTGTGTAGAGAGTATTTACATGAGCATAGAAGAATGCAAAAATATTCGTGGCATAAACAACTTGATTACAACATGGTAGTTGTTGTTGTATTTCCAGTTCATACTTTCTATTTTTTTTTGTTACAATATAGCAATCCTTCACATTATTTGGAAAGAAGATACCTAAACCTTTCTGTTTGTTGCCTGAGAAATATATGTAGTACTCTACTGAGCTCTTACTGAAATTCTAATGGTATTTGCTTTTCTTCTCTTTTGGTGCCAAAAACCAAATAAAAAATCAGTAAGTAAAATAATTTGTGGTAGTCTGAAGGAGTTACAGTTGGCTGCACAACGCATGGGTTGGATTATTGTTTTTTTCTCAATGACAGAGTTGTAGAGTTGCACCGTGAGAGTGTATTGGGAAGCTACTAATTGTGAGAGGGTAGTCCTGATGTTCAGAGCATGTGACCATCATGTGTTGGTCCATTGAACCTTGATTTTCTCTCTCTCAGAGAAACGTGGAAGCTGGAAGGTAATGAGATATGTATTCCCGCCAGTGTTATAACCATAACTTCATAATTATGCATGCAATTGTTATTTGATCTATTTCACATGTTTCCTTGCTATATTCATCCAGTCTTAAATCCAAAAAGGTGAACATTAGTCATTACTCTTAATAATAATTTGTGGCTTAGCATCATGCATAAACGTTATTACCATAAAAACTGTAAATTGGAGTCTTCTATGAAACTATTTTTCTTGCAATTCCTACTCTTAAAGTCAGAGTATATAAATGGAAATGTCTAAATTAAATTCTGCTATTATATCCATTCACACAAATACCTCGACGATTTTCAGTTGTTAATACATAAAGAACAATAAGCATGTCTCGGGTTGGTACACAAATAGAATCCCAAATAACGGAAAAGAAAAACAAAATGTTCAAAACAATATCGCACGTAAGTATATTTAGACGGCATTTTTTTATGAACATCATCTTTTATCAAGTTAATATATCTTTTATTAAGCAGAACAATGTTCAGGTTTACGAAAAAAAACTATTTAAGGTTTGGGATAAAGTTGTTCTAGCTTCCAAGAATTGTTCCAAGTCCATGAGGAAAATATCCCAGGTTTAGGGAAAATATTTATCCATGTTTATGATTATTTCTTAATGAGCCAGCGACAACAGTTAACCTAATCAGATTAAGATGTCTTGAATTAATCTCAGACAATTAATACACCATCATGACTAGATAGCACCTCAAACAGTTGACGTGGCAATACAACTAGGAAAGACCCGAACTGAACAAACATACATTTCTCAGTCGTTTTGCAAAAATGGTCCTGTTGAAAGCACAATTTTTTTTCATGTTGGGAATAATTGATGTGGGAAATGAAGCCATCAGTTGTATTTTCAGCCATACTTACTACTCCCTCTGTTCCCAAATACTCCCTCCGTTCGGAATTACTTGTCGCAGAAATGGATGTATCTAGATGTATTTTAGTTCTAAATACATCCATTTCCGAGACAAGTAATTCCGAACGGAGGGAGTATAAATATTTCTAGAGATTTCAACAAGTGACTACATACGGAGCAAAATGAGTGAATCTAAACTCTAAAATCTGTCTACATACATCCGTATGTTGTAGTACAGTTGAAATGTCTAAAAAGACTTATATTTAGAAACAGAGGGTGAGACCTTGGCTCGGCTCTCTCCCCCGCTACAGTAGGAGAGGCGATTTTTTCCCCTTCCCCGTTCGATCTAGTTCGCCGGCGGCGGCTCGCTGGTTTCCCCCCCTCTGCCGGCCGCTTCGGCGGCGGGAGGGTGGGGAAACCTCGGTTCCCGTCTGTACATAGCTAGGATGGAGTGGGTGGTTCGCCGGCAGCGCCGTGGAGAGGAAGGCGCTGTCGGGTTGGTGGTTTGTGGCGGCGGTGATCTTCTCCGGTGGCGGGGTTCTGCGGAATCCGACCACTTCCCCGCCTCCTTCCTGGTGCTCGTAACTCGGCGGAGTTGCCGTGCGCCTTCTTCCCGTGCCGGAGTCCGTAGGCGGCGGCTCCGGTTGTTGAAAGTTTGGAAGATGCAGGTGATGAGGTCCAGATCGAAGGCGATGGCGACGATGCAAGGTGGAGGCCCTTTGGGTTCGAGGTCCGTTGACTTCCCGACCGCCATGGGACTCCGTCCGATCCAAGGTTGTAGAGGAGGAGCGGCGGCGGCGCGCCAGCGGCACGTCTTCATCGACGGCGGCGTCTTCCTTATCCTTAAGGACTTGTTTGTAATTGTCTTATCTTTTGAGGACTGTTCTGTAAGGGTACTGGATTAATATCACTTGGTCTTTCCCGCAAAAAAAAAAGAAACAGAGGGTGTATCTGATAGGGAAATGTGATGGAGTTTTCTTCCATTGCAACAAATTTAAGGGCGTGATAAATATTTCTCCCGTTGCAACGCACGGGCTCTTTTGCTAGTAATAATAATAATAATAATCTCTCCCTATAATAATAAAGCACGGATTGGGTCTCCGGATTCACCGTCACAATACGCTTTTTTGTTGTGAATTTACGCTTTCAGGTCTTTTTCTTGCAACAGAAAAAGAAAAAAATGCAGAAAACTGCGTCCGACAGGATTTGAACCAGGGTCGCTTGGAGATAGCCTAGCGCCCCTAGCCAATTCAGCTAGCTTGCTTGTCACGTTAATTAACTGAAACTTAGTTTAATCTCTCCAACACATGGGCCGAGCTGGCCCACTCCAAGGACGCAGCCAACCAAACAGGCCTATTTGTTGCCAGCTAATTAGTCCCACCTCGCCTTTTTCAATTTAATTCCACCGATTTATATAGGACTATGAGTTGTATGACAATCAACAAGGAGCCTCGAGGATTAACTAGCGAAGGATGAGATGTTGGTTGGCGTTGTGAAAATAGAGGGGCATGAGAAAAATAAAAGAAGAAAGGAGTCGATGTGACTAATTGGCACGAGAAGGAAGGGGTTTCTCGAATTAAGAAGAATTGAGAAAGTGAAATATATGCTAATTGCATATAAAAGAAAAGAAGGAGTCGCTGCACGACAAATATAGAATAAAGGAGAAAGAGAGGGAGGGAAAAAGACACTAATTACATGAGAATTAATAAGGAAGGAGAAATAATAGAAAGAGAGTTTTAGATTTGCTAGCTTAAAAACACTAATTACATGAGTGTTCGGTCTACAATTTTATTGTGCCTCCAGCTATTTCATCGGCTACGACACATACATTCAGTCTTTATAGCCCAACGGGCCATAGTTGCCTATCGCACGTCCTGATCTGATGCGGCCGGGGTGCATCTTTTCAATCTCATTAACCCAACTCATTAACGTAAAAAGGTAACAATTTTGATGGTGTACTTTTTGTTACCTTTGTACCCATCATCCATATAATTACAATGCCCATGTGACTAAAGTTCAGTAGTGCCCCAATGGCATTCATGACCTCTCGACAAGGAGACTAAAAGGCGGTGGGTCGAGTCTCGTCCGACGCTCGACTGGACATACAAAGTGTCCCGGATACACGCAGACAAAAAAAAAATAGACAAGAGTTTTTACAAAACTTGGCTAAAACATGAGCCACAACATTACAATGCTGACGAACATGCTTGAAAGTCGAAGAAGCGAAGACGAGGGCACAGCGAAAAAAACTTTAGAACTCACAAATAGTCCCACCTCACTCCTTTTCAACCAATTCAATCCATTTATATACGTGAGTGACTTTGCCGCATCAGAAATCAACTAGCCTCTGAGGGGAAAATAATGAAGGAATTAATCCGCAAGAGAGGGAAGAGCAACTACGTTCGAAGGAAGAATCAGATAAGTGCACAATCGGGCAGCCAACATCCACGCGTGTGTGGCCCAAACCAAATATGGAAAATCAGATAAGGACAATCGGCAGCCGCCGGCGACGGCCTGGGAAATCAACCCAGGAGAGGGAACGGAATGGAATTAGAAGGATGAAGAAAATGGAACGGAATGAAGCCAGCGTGATCACACCGCAGAGCCTCGCGAGCTAGGGCCAAGCGAAATTGAGACGACAAGGTCGAGCGTCAGAGGAGAGGGGCACCGACGGACACCGCTGCCACCCCGGCGCTTCACTCGATGGACCCGGGATTGGAAAGGAGGGGGGTGCATACCACCGGCCCCGGCGTCTTCTCCTGGCCCAGGCCGAAGGCCGACATGACAAGGCCGAGCACTCCAGGAGTGCACCGTCGACGCCGAGGAGGTGTGACCGCGCGCGTGCTCGATCCTGTTTTCTTGGTTAGTTGTGGAAGAGGGAAGAGAAAGAGGGGGGGGGGGGTACACGGCACCGTGGGTGGGAACCTTGGGCCGAGCAGAGGACGAACAACGCTGCTGGGTGGGATGTTGGGTGCTGGCCTACTCGGTGATGAGGAGCAGCATTGCGTGGATAAAAGAGGGTCACACAGGAGGATAACTCGGCGGGGATATTGGTATGTGTTCTCTGTGGGGATAATTATCTTTTTTTTTCTTTTTTTCCATGATAATACGCGTCTAATTTATATAGAACAAGTTACAAGGCACGTAAGCGCCGACTATACATAATTGAAAAGATAGGAAAATCCTATGCAGAATACCAACGCCTGTCGGTTTCCTTCGACACCACCGAAGCGGCCATCAAAGGATAAAAAGACATATCACCTCTTCACCCAAGCTCAATGCGGCTCCATCACTAATCAGCAGCTTTACGGACCTTCAAAGTAGTTTGTTCGAAGCAAAACCATAGATGTTGAAAGAATCAGACCGGGGCAACATGTCCCCGGACACGCCATCGAACTTCAGAACTGACACCCCCGCATGACGACGAAGTCGGAGGAGGAAACCAGAACTATCAGCCGTCAACCACAGACCCAACACAAGATACTCCATCTTCCAGCTGTCACTTGCGTAGACAACTGCCTGCGCGTACTCCTAAACGACAAAACCTCCCTACTCCACCATGATGTCGGAGGCAACAACGCAACAATGGAGACAGAGATGAAGGAGAGACACACCTAATAGAGTCGCCGCCGCCGCCTTGCCAAAACTATCCATGAACCCTAACGCTGCCGATCTGAGGGACCGACAAAGACACGATGCCATCAACTCCGAGAAGCCGCCATGAAAAACACCGCCGGTGTGGGAGTGGAGTTGAGGCAGATTTATTCATCCAAGCACTGCTCCCACCACCCCAACGACGCCCCACGACCTATAAATCCAAATCCTAACTACAGAGCGGAGGAACGGGTCCCCCTCCCTCCTGCCGCCGGAGCAGCGACCGAAGGGGGAGGGGGCCAGTGCCCCGGCTGGTCGAGATCAAAGGAAATAGGTCGCCTCTCCCTAGACGCTTGGTGGTGGCGGCGGCTAGGGTAGGAACGCCTCGACTAGACAGCGACTGGCCATGGGGATAATTATATGCTGTTGTTTGTTTGCTAAAACGTAGAAGAAGCGTATACGTGATGGATGGTGTACATGGCCTTCACATGAAATTTATCAAAAAGGTTTGTCTTTTTATGGTGATGATGCATAGTGAGTGCGGTTCGATCTTTGGGCCAAGTTTCAAGTAGTGCAAAAGAAAAGGAACACAATATAATTTTGCAAACCAAGCAACCAACATTTTCCTTAAAAAATGTCAACATAGTAAAAGCCAGTTTGCTTTTAAATATTAACAAAAAAATGTATACAAACAATCCCACTTCAATGCACCACTACTCTTTCATCCAAAATAAATTTGTTTGCATTGAAACCTTTTAAAAATTCTAGGAAAAATATTTAGATTAGTTATTAAACTCTCAAACAGTATACAACAATTTCAACGTCTGTATATCCCGCTAAAAACACTTACGTTCTTCTGCCCAATGATAGTGCTAAGTTGAAGGAGGGGCCATCAAAGGACACCCCGTTGACTTTCTCATCTTTACACTACATGGTCTGGACACCAACAATTTTTTTTAATTGCGGACACCAAGTGTGTGTGTTTTTTTAGATAAAGAGTGTTCCAAAATCTTCTTATTTAGAAAGACATGCTTTTAAATATGTTCATGTTTTTTTAAAAATGCACAAAACTCTCGAAAATGTTCCAATTATTTTAACAAAACCATTTAAAATCGACCGCAAAATTTTCAAATTTCATAGTTAAAAAACATGTGGTCAAAAAAATTCATCTTCAAAAGATGTTTCAGTTCTAATAAAAGATAAAATTTTCAATTTTTTAATTATTTTATAGTAAAGAAATAATTGTGTTTTTTGAGAAATAAAAAATAGAACTGATTACTAGACTATCCCATGCACCACTATTCTTTCATTGATGAAAGATGTTAGGATGGCTTATTTACGTCCATGCGTCATACTCCGGAAAGAGATAACATTATAAACTTATATCGATGTTTATCAGAACTGGATCTAAGAAATGGCGCTACTGTCACACAGAGCATGTTTTATGAATTTTTAGCCCGTTGCAACGCACGGGCATTTGTACTAGTAATAATAATAATAAAGCACGGTTTGACTCCGTGGGTTCACCGTCACAATACGCCTTTTGTCCGTCGTAATACGCTTTGTGTGTTTCTGTCTATCAGTTTATTTTTCTACAGGAAAAAAAATGTCCCGACTTGGAGTCGAACCCAGGACATCGTCGTGGGTGCAGTCAAGTCTGGCCACCAAGATGAAGCACGTATTTTGTTCTTATGCAACAGGTTCTTTTATTTGTAGTTTATTGTTTGCAACCTGTTCTATACCAATACACTGGGCCCACTTACGTGCTGATGGGCCTGCCCGAAATTATTGTTCCTGTGTAGAATCTAACCCGTGCCCTCACGTTCGTTCCAGAGGCTGCAATAATAGTTTGATTTGCTTTTAAATTAATAATGGTCCCATCTTGCTATTCTACATCAAATCTCATCAGTTTATATATCTCAGCCAATAGACAATCAACAAGCCCCTTCGTCAATAAACAAACATATTGTGAGATGTGAGCTAGATTGTGGGAGAGTCTAAAGTATATTAAACATACAGAGGGCATCAATAAGCTATCCTAGATTGAGGACGGATGCACGCGGACGCGAGCAATCTACTATACCTAAATAGAAACTCCTCACTACATGATTTCTCTTGACATGCAGCCTACCCACATCATCACGCCATGTCAGCAACACCGCTTTTATTTTCTTCAATCAGCTTTCCCCACACATCACATTATTTACATTTTTATCTTGCTGCTTCGTTTCTTCAGGGTGCATCGCTTCATTTTCTGCAGAAGGCCCACTACGCTGGGCCTGAACAAAACGCCTCCTCCGCTTCAGTTTCTTTCCCCTATGAATTCCACATCAAAGCGTCCGATGGGGTTCCCTAAAAAAACGCCCGATGGCACCGCTTCTATTTCTTCCCCTCATATTCCCCGTCGCTCCCTGCTTAGCTCTCCCCTTGCTGCAACTACTAGCGCGTCGATCCCACCCTGCCCGCCGCCCCACCTATGTGCGGTGTCTTCTCCCGCCGCCAGCCAACCTCACCGCCAAGCCAGCCCCCAGCCCACCTCACCTCCTCAGGGCCTCCTCACCGCCGTCACACGGGGGCGCAGCGCCGGAGTTTGTCCTCCCCTAGAGCACCGATTGTCCAACAGATCCTGCATCCATGGGAGCTGATAGTCTCTCTCCCCGGACTGTTATGATGTCTGTGATTACTATCTCATATTATTTGTTTGCAGAAGTAAATCATCTTTGCAGAGAGAAAATGCACTGATATTAATTAAAGGTATTCAAACGTCACTTATCGTTCCTTTATTCCCCCAATATTTATACAAGCAATGTACTAATTTTCCATCCAATTTTCTCATATTCCGCTTGTAAACGGCAAGGGGGATAGATGATTGTCAAACATCCGGCTCCTTGCACTTCAAACTATTGAGTATCCTGCAAACGTTGGTACGTACGCTCCCTGGCGATCTACTACCTCTGAAAAGTTGTATGCCCTTGGTAATTACTTATTACACTCATGATCTCACCCTTGAAACATACAGGTGTGTTGCTTCTGAGTAAGTGCAGGGCACAAACGTAGACCACTTATGTATAAACATAAGAAAATAAATAAAGGTTAGTTAAGATCATTACTCCCATTCAGAACTTTTATATCCATTGATGTATTTCTAACTAATGTTATGCACATGTTCTTTTCTTCATATCCCTGAATTCAGGTCTTTTGCAGTCTATTTATTTGTCAAACATATTTTTTTATTTAAGTCGACAAGATGTTTGTCCATTTGATCATTGACCATCTCTTTTAGACCGTGCATGTCGATGTCTGTCCAGCAAATGATTCATAGAATGTGTCATAAATTCATATGGCAAGGTACGTTTTGGCGTTGATATGGAGAGGGTGAGAGTATCATTTGTCTGGTGCCTGCTATGCTTTTTCTATGATGAGCAAACATCTACTGGAAAGTAATCTGTTGTCAAATAAAGTGGGTTTTTTCTTATGAAGTTGAATGTTTTTGCATGTCATACATGGGCATTATATTTGTGCTTATGTTGGTGTAGTTGGTTTTAGTCAAAGTTTACTTATAATATTGATCTTACATCAATATATTTATGTGAATTGCTTCTTTTGATGAATTAATGTTGTGTATGTATATATAAATGTTTCTCTGCAGCCAAACTCATTCTGATGCTTACATTGTCTTTGCAACCAAGACATTTTTTATGTTCTGAATTTTTGCAGGTGCCATCACTAAATATATCCCATGTCAGGAATAATGTTCACTATTGCACACAAATCAAAGGCTTCTGCTCTTCTCCTGAGCTGGGTTTCACCTGTCTGTAGGTGTAGGTGTGAGAATCTTCAGACATCATATTGTATCCAGCGGTTCTTCTTTTTTGTCAACCCCTCAAACACAACATCTTCATGATATAGTTGTTGTTGTGGCAGTAAATGTCATATTGCTCACTATGAAGTCTTAAAGTTTGCATTTGCTGATTTGCTTTTGCTATATTTGATCTAGATTTTACTATAGAGGTGCAAGCCAACCGACAAGACATATGTATCTTATCTGTATGTAGCATTTTATTTTATTGTCATGCGTATGTTCTGAGGTTATTGTTATCCATCAGGTATGTCAAGGAAACGGCCATCTGCAAGCACTTTCCACGGCATAAGGATTGCACATTAGAGTCTAGATCGTTCACTTACTGTTGCATATAAACATACATATTACGCCACCTCATCAAGAACTCCTATCTGGAAATATATGTAATAAATTTTGTAAGTAGTTGCTATAGTGTTGTTTGCTATTGTCACAATTGTACTCTTATCACTATGTCTATTGTCCTACTCTGTTTCCAATATTATATTTATGATCTAATTTTGAACTTTTACATCAGGTCCTTAATTATGAAGTCCCGCAGCAACGCGCGGGGTACCATCTAGTAAAACTAATTAAGATAGCCTTCCCTTTTGCCGGAAAACAATTCCTGGTGTTTTTCAAGCCTACACAATTTATATAAATATTGCGGGCGCTTTCCAATCTCTGGATATAGGGACGGTCTATGTTTATCATTGCTAGAGAAACTGGACTTGGAGCCGAGACTCTGCAAAGACCGCTATTTATCGATGGGGTATATGTGACATGAAGGTGCATGCTGGCCACCACCATACATTGCTTGTGTGCGCTTCTAGTACCATGTTAGCACATGGGATGCTCTTCTCTTACCAGTTTTAATTTTTTTATATTCACCTTTATGTGTGGTAAAACCATATCTTTATTGCACCATATGCTCAAGTTGGTTGCATGCCTTCCAACTATAAGCTGGCACAATTGGGAAGCCAGGCCAAACATCTAGAATCTTATTCTAGACATAGAACACATTGAAATAAAATCACGTGATCTTCTACCGAGACACGACTAAACCGCCAATCACCAAACAGGCGAAAAAACATGGTACCTCCACTACTAGAAAAAGGGCTGCTAGTGGCGCACCTATTTTCGCTACTAATGGCGCAAGCACCACGCCATTAGATTTTTTTACTAATGGCGCACCACCGGTGCGCCATTAGTATAGCCCACGGTGCACCATTAGTATCTGGTATACTAATGGCGCACCATGCAGGAGTGCGTCATTAGTAAGGAGTGCGTCATTAGTAGCATTTTTTTTTTCAAAATTGGTGGTGCGCCATTAGTATCTGGTATACTAATGGCGCACCACGCAGGAGTGCGCCCTTAGTAGCAATTTTTTTCAAAAAAAAAATCACAATTTTTTTTATTAATCTCGGTCACTATGGCTTAATCCACTACTAGAAAAAGGGCTGCTAGTGGCGCACCTATTTTCGCTACTAATGGCGCAAGCACCACGCCATTAGATTTTTTTACTAATGGTGCACCACCGGTGCGCCATTAGTATAGCCCACGGTGCGCCATTAGTATCTGGTATACTAATGGCGCACCACACAGGAGTGCGTCATTAGTAGCAATTTTTTTCAAAATTGGTGGTATACTAATGGCGCACCACGCAGGAGTGCGCCATTAGTAGCAATTTTTTTCAAAAAAAAATCACAATTTTTTTTATTAATCTCGGTCACTATGGCTTAATTTTAGGCAATATGCTTAATCTTGAGTCAAATCACACTCTATAGTATACTAATGGCGCACCACGCAGGAGTGCGTCATTAGTAGCAATTTTTTTCAAAATTGGTGGTATACTAATGGCGCACCACGCAGGAGTGCGCCATTAGTAGCAAATTTTTTCAAAAAAAATTCACAATTTTTTTTATTAATCTCGGTCACTATGGCTTAATCTTAGGTCAATATGCTTAATCTTGAGTCAAATCACACTCTATAGTAACTTCTCGGAAGGTCACCCATCCTCACACTACTCCAGCCCGAACACGCTTAACTTCGTAGTTCTATCCAACCCCGGCACCACCTCACTTCACACGCACTTGTTGATATATCTATCATATCAATCCTATTAAACCTTGCTGATGTCTAGGACTTAGTTCATGAGTATGATGAAATTTTGAAAAAATATTTCAAACTTTCCGGTCATATTACGTATCATATTTTGAAAAATAATTCAATTTTTTTTCGAAACCAATTTTTGTTTTCTGTTACTAGTGGCGCACCTAGCATACGGTGCGCCACTAGTAAGTTTGAATTTTTTTTGCCTCCGAATCTTAAAAGCCACGTAACTTTTTTCTGTTAGGTTTTTGAGGATTTTGAAAATGTTTAACGGGGTTCCTTTGGTTAAATTTGGATGTAACTTTTCGAGTAGATGATTTTTCATATAGAAAACTTTTTAATCCGAGTTCGTATGCAAAAGTTATGCCCATTTTACAAATTCCAGAGAGATTTTGCAAATAAAGTCAAAATTCATATTTGTAAATTTTCCCAACAACTAGACCACATATCACATGGGAAACTTATTTTCTTTTTATTTTTTTGACATTTCCATCAATTTCTTTTATTTTTTTTAAACTGAAAAGGCGGTCCACGGAGGGGGGTGCATTCGGTGGAAGTTTTGGGCCAAGTTAGTAATGGCGCACCGTGGGAGTGGTGCGCCATTACTAGTTAAACTAGTAATGGCGCACCACACCCACAGTGTGCCATTACTAGTTTTAAAAAAAAAACAAATTTTGAATTTTTTTTTGAAAAAAACTTAGTAATGGCGCACCAGTGGACAGTGCGCCATTACTAGTTTCATTACTAGTTTTGAAAAAAAAATTGAAAAAAATTTACTAGTGGCGCACCGTGGATGTGGTGCGCCATTACTAGTTTAACTAGTAATGGCGCATTATCCACTGGTGCGCCATTACTAGTTTTTTTAAAAAAAAAAAAATTTGTTACTAATGGTGCACCGTGGATGTGGTGCGCCATTAGTATTTGGACACTAATGACGCACCTACACATGGTGCACCATTAGTATATACTAATGACGCACCACATGTCTGATGTGCCATTAGTGATCATATCATCTATAGCCCTTTTCCTAATAGTGCTCAGTCAATCACATAGACCGAATTTATTAAACAATACCAACACACAAAGACGTGAGAACATGAAAAGGTTTATTACAATCACGAGGACAAAACAAGAAATAGGCTACAATGAATTAGTCAAGTGGGAAAACTTTAAATGCCTGAACTTTAATCCCTTGGGCGTATGGTCCATACTGGGAAAAACCAATGCATGCTTCAACATCATGCAGTCCATGGAAAAAAGTAACTCAAGCAATGCATGTATGATCATCACACATGATGGCATGATATAGGTCCTCATCTTCAGCTTGCAGTGCGGACATCGCAACCCTGATACTATCATAGCGCAACAGAAATAACCACACCGTATGTGTCATGGCCAACAGTTCCCCAAACCACCAACCCTCAACCTCTCATTAAAAGCGCCGTTCAAGTTGAACATATTATACCCTGTAGAGGTGGCTTCCCGGCGTAAGTAGCAGGTTGCTTCACCTATTGTTAACATGTTAACTCTACGGTTGTTGTCTTTTTATTCCAAAAGATGCCCATGTGAAAGGAAATAAGATAATTCGGGCCATGTTGTTGTACACGGACGGGAGAGGAAGCTTCTGCTTCGCGGTAAAATATTTTTTGGTGCCTTTCAATCCTATGCAACTTGTGATCATACAAAATACGCTTTCTACTACAGATGTGTGGATTGTCTCTGTTCATACATCGTTGCTTGAGGAAATGAAACTGGAACTAAGAGGCGCATAAGAGATTGGTATTTATCGGTTGGGAACTAGTGACATGAAGGTGCCCCGGTGTCCCACCACATTGCATGCCCTGCGTGGACCTATACTATTTCAGCATATGCAATATTCTTCTTTAGTGAGCTCAGATTTGGTACCACCACCATTATGCGGGGTAAAACCACTTATTTACTGCATCATAGGCTCTCATCAGCCACGGACTCCCTACTATAACCATTCACATTTTCCCTTTAATGGATTTAAGCCTACAACCAGTCTACTATGCATGGAAGGTTTCGGTGTTATGTTGCACACCACCCCATCATTCCAAGCTATTGTTTCAATTTGGTTGCATATCTTATTAAAAGGCAAAGCGCCCTTGTAGTCAACACACACACACACGCACACACACACACACACACACACACACACACACACACACACACACACACACACCACACACACACACACACGCGCGCGCGCGCGCACACACACACACAAACACACACACACACACACAGAGAGAGAGAGAGATAGTGTTGGGGAACGTAGTAATTTAAAAAAAATCCTACGCACACGCAAGATCATGGCGATCCATAGCAAGGAGAGGGGAGAGTACTGTCTACGTACCCTCGTAGACTGTAAGAAGAAGCGTTATGACAACGCGGTTGATCTAGTCATACGTCTTCACGATCGACCGATCCTAGTACCGAAAGTACGGCACCTCTGCGATCTACACACGTTCAGCTCGGTGACGTCCCACGAACTCACGATCCAGCAGAGTGTCGAGGGAGAGCTCCGTCAGCATGACGGCGTGATGACGGTGATGATGAAGCTACTGGCACAGGACTTCGCCTAAGCACTACGACGATATGACCGAGGTGGATTATGGTGGAGGGGGGCACCGCACACGGCTGGAAACAATCAACTTGTGTGTTCTAGGGTGCCCCCCTACCCCGTATATAAAGGAGCAAGGGGGGAAGCCGGATGGCCTTGGGGCGCGCCAAGGAGAGGGGGGAGTCCTCCTCCTAGTAGGAGTAGGACTCCCCCTTTCCTAGTCCTACTAGGAAGGGGGAAGGGGGAAGAAAGGAGAGGGAGAGAGGAAGGAAAGAGGGGGCTTCGCCCCCCCTCCTTGTCCAATTCGGACTCCCAAGGGGGGGGGGGAGGCCAGCCCTAGGACCTCTCCTCTCTCTCTCACAAGGCCCATGTTGGCCCATTAGTTCCTCCGGGGGTTCCGATAACCCCCGGCACTCCGATAAATATCCGGTGACCCCCGGAACTCATCCGGTGTCCGAATATAGTCGTCCAGTATATCAATTTTTATGTCTCGACCATCTCGAGACTACTCATCATGTCTGTGATCATATCCGGGACTCTGAACAACCTTCGGCACATCAAAACACATAAACTCATAATACCGATCATCACCGAACGTTAAGCGTGCGGAACCTACGGGTTCGAGAACTATGTAGACATGATCGAGACACGTCTCCGGTCAATAACCAATAGTAGAACCTGGATGCTCATATTGGCTCCTACATATTCTACGAAGATCTTTATCGGTCAAACCGCATAACAACAAACATTGTTCCCTTTGTCATCGGTATGTTACTTGCCCGAAATTCGATCGTCGGTATCTCAATACCTAGTTTAATCTCGTTACCAGCAAGTCTCTTTACTTGTTCCGTAATGTATCATCCCGCAACTAACTCATTAGTCACATTGCTTGTGAGGCTTATGGTGATGTGCATTATCGAGAGGGCCCAGAGATACCTCTCCGATACTTGGAGTGACAAATCCTAATATTGAGCTATGCCAACTCAACAAACACCATCGTAGACACCTATAGAGCATATTTATAGTCACCCAGTTACGTTGTGATGTTTGATAGCACACTAAGTGTTCCTCTGGTATTCGGGAGTTGCATAATCTCATAGTCATAGGAACATGTATAAGTTATGGAGAAAGCAATAGAAACAAACTAAACGATCACGGTGCTAAGCTAACGGATGGGTCAAGTCAATCACATCATTCTCCAATGTTGTGATCCCGTTAATCAAATCACAACTCATGTCTATGGTTAGGAAACATAACCATCATTGATTTAACGAGCTAGTGAAGTAGAGGCATACTAGTGACACTCTGTTTGTCTATGTATCCACACATGTACTAAGTTTCCGGTTAATACAATTCTAGTATGAATAATAAACATTTATCATGATAAGGAAATATAAATAACAACTTTATTATTGCCTCTAGGGCACATTTCCTTCAGGCTTCCACTTGCACTAGAGTCAATAATCTAGATTACATTGTAATTATTCTAACACCCATGGAGGATCATGTTTTGCTCATGAGAGAGGCTTAGTCAATGGGTCTGCAACATTCAGATCCGTATGTATCTTGAAAATCTCTATGTCTCCCTCCTTGACTTGGTCGCGGATGGAATTGAAGCGTCTCTTGATGTGCTTGGTTCTTTTGTGAAATCTGGATTCCTTTGCCAAGGCAATTGCACCAGTATTGTCACAAAAGATTTTAATTGGACCCGATGCACTAGGTATGACTCCTAAATCAGATATGAACTCCTTCATCCAGACTCCTTCATTTGCTGCTTCCGAAGCAGCCATGTACTCTGCTTCACACGTAGTTCCCGCCACGATGCTCTCCTTAGAACTGCACCAACTGACAGCTCCATGATTTAATAAAAATACGTATTCAGTTTGTGACTTAGAGTCATCCGGGTCAGTGTCAAAGCTTGCATTGACGTAACCGTTTACGACAAGCTCTTTGTCACCTCCATAAATGAGAAACATATCCTTAGTCCTTTTCAGATATTTCAGGATGTTCTTGACCGCTGTCCAGTGATCCACTCCTGGATTACTTTGGTACCTCGCTGCTAAACTAATAGCAAGGCACACATCAGTTCTGGTACACAAGATTGCATACATGATAGATCCTATGGCTGAAGCATAGGGAATGACTTTCATTTTCTCTCTATCTTCTGCAGTGGTCGGACATTGAGTCTGACTCAACTTTACACCTTGTAATACAGGAAAGAACCCTTTCTTTGCTTGATCCATTTTGAACTTCTTCAAAACTTTATCAAGGTATGTGCTTTGTGAAAGTCCAATTAAACGTCTTGATCTATCTCTATAGATCTTGATGCCCAATATATAAGCAGCTTCACCGAGGTCTTTCATTGAAAAATTCTTATTCAAGTATCCTTTTATGCTATTCAGAAATTCAGTATCATTTCCGATCAGCAATGTGTCATCCACACATAATATCAGAAATGCTATAGAGCTCCCACTTACTTTCTTGTAAATACAGGCTTCTCCAGAAGTCTGTATAAAACTATATGCTTTGATCACACTATCAAAATGTACATTCCAACTCCGAGATGCTTGCACCAGTCCATAAATGGGTCGCTGGAGCTTACATACTTTGTTAGCACCTTTTGGATCGACAAAACCTTCTGGTTGCATCATATACAAGTCTTCTTTAAGATATCCATTAAGGAATGCAGTTTTGACATCCATTTGCCAAATTTCATAATCATAAAATGTGGCAATTGCTAACATGATTCGGACGGACTTAAGCATCGCTATGGGTGATAAAGTCTCATCGTAGTCAACTCCTTGAACTTGTCGAAAACCTTTCGCAACAAGTCAAGCTTTCTAGACAGTAACATTACCGTCAGTTTTAGTCTTCTTCTTGAAGATCCATTTATTCTCCATGGCTTGTCGATCATCGGGCAAGTCAACCAAAGTCCACACTTTGTTCTCATACATGGATCCCATCTCAGATTTCATGGCCTCAAGTCATTTTGCAGAATCTGGGCTCATCATCGCTTCCTCATAGTTCGTAGGTTTGTCATGGTCAAGTAACATGACCTCTAGAACAGGATTACCGTACCAATCTGGTGTGGATCTTATTCTGGTTGACCTACGTGGTTCGGTAGTAACTTGATCAGAAGTTTCATGATCAATATCATTAGCTTCCTCACTAGTTGGTGTAGGAATCACTAGAACTGACTTCTGTGATGTACTACTTTCCAACTCAGGAGAAGGTACAATTACCTCATCAAGTTCTACTTTCCCCCCACTCACTTCTTTCGAGAGAAACTCCTTCTCTATAAAGGATCCATTCTTAGCAACGAATATCTTGCCTTTGGATCTGTGATAGAAGGTGTACCCAACAGTTTCCTTTGGGTATTGATACGTCTCTATCGTATCTACTTTTCCAAACACTTTTGCCCTTGTTTTGGACTCTAACTTGCATGATTTGAATGGAACTAACCCGGACTAACGCTGTTTTTAGCATAATTACCATGGTGTTATTTATGTGCAGAACCAAACGTTCTCGGAATGACCTGAAACTTCACGGAGTAACTTTTTGGAAAATATAAAAAATACCTACAAAAGATGAAGGCCAGGGGGCCCACCACCTGTCCACGAGGGTGGGGGGGCGCGCCTACCCCCCTAGGGCGCCCCCTACCTCGTGGGCCCCCTGATGCCTCTCCAACTCCAACTCCATATATTGTGTTTCGGGGAGAAAAAAATCAGAGAGAAGAATTCATCGCGTTTTACGATACGGAGCCGCCGCCAAGCCCTAAATCTCTTGGGAGGGCTGATCTGGAGTCTGTTCGGGGGCTCCGGAGAGGGGAATCCGTCGCCATCGTCATCATCAACCATCCTCCATCACCAATTTCATGATGTTCACCGCCGTGCGTGAGTAATTCCATCATAGGCTTGCTGGACGGTGATTGGTTGGATGGGATCTATCATGTAATCGAGTTAGTTTTGTTAGGGTTTGATCCCTAATATCCACTATGTTCTGAGATTGATGTTGCCATGACTTTGCTATGCTTAATGCTTGTCACTAGGGCCCGAGTGCCATGATTTCAGATCTGAACCTATTATGTTTTCATCAATATATGAGTGTTCTTGATCCTATCTTGCAAGTCTATAGTCACCTATTATGTGTTATGATCCATTAACCCCGAAGTGACCATAATCGGGATACTTACTGGTGATGACCGTAGTTTGAGGAGTTCATGTATTCACTATGTGTTAATGCTTTGTTCCGGTTCTCTATTAAAAGGAGGCCTTAATATCCCTTAGTTTCCGTAAGGACCCCGCTGCCACGGGAGGGTAGGACAAAAGATGTCATGGAAGTTCTTTTCCATAAGCACGTATGACTATATTCGAAATACATGCCTACATTATATCAATGAACTGGAGCTAGTTCTGTGTCACCCTAGGTTATGACTGTTACATGATGAACCACATCCGACATAATTCTCCATCACCGATCCATTGCCTACGAGATTTCCATATATTGTTCTTCGCTTATTTACTTTCCCGTTGCTATTTCTATCATCACTACAAAATACCAAAAACATTACTTTTGCTACCGTTACCACTATAATCATATTACTTTGCTACTAAATACTTTGCTGCAGATACTAAGTTTCCAGCTGCGGTTTAATTGACAACTCAGCTGCTAATACTTGAGAATATTTTTTGGCTCCCCTTGTGTCGAATCAATAAATTTGGGTTGAATACTCTACCCTCGAAAACTGTTGTGATCCCCTATACTTGTGGGTTATCAAGACCATTTTCTGGCGCCGTTGTCGCGGAGTATAGCTCTATTATTTGAGTCACTTGGGATTTATATCTGCTTGTCATTATGAAGAACTTGAAAGATCCAAGAACCAAGATTTATGCCTCAACTACGAGGGGAGGTAAGGAACTGCCATCTAGCTCTGCACTTGATTCACCTTCTGTTTTGAGTAAGCTTGCGACACCTATACCTGCTTCTGCTATTCGTTCTGATATGTCGCATGTTATTGATGATGCCACTTCTTCTATGCATGATACTTATGATGAAACTACTTCTATGCTTGATACTACTGTGCCACTTGGTAAATTTCTTGATGAACAAATTGCTAGGGATAGAGAGATTAAAAATATTGAATCTGATAATACTGATGAAAGTGATGATGAAGAATCACTTGTTATTCCTGAGGGTTATGTTTTTGATCAAGAAGCTTCTTTAGCTATTTTAGCTTGCAAGGATAGAAACGAACTTAAGAGGTTATTAGCTAAATGGAACAAGCAATCTCTAAATGCTAGAATGAAACCTGACCTGCTTTTGCTACTTCACCTATCTGTGTTACCAATAAGGATTATGAATTCTCTGTTGATCCTGATATAATTACTTTGGTTGAATCTGATCCTTTCCATGGCTATGAATCTGAAACTGTTGTGGCACATCTTACTAAACTGAATGATATAGCCACCCTATTCACCAAAGATGAGAGAACTCATTACTTTTATATCCTTAAAATATTTCCGTTCTCATTAAAGGGTGATGCTAAGATATGGTTTAATTCTCTTGATCCTGGTTGTGTGCATAGTCCCCAGGATATGGTTTATTACTTCTCTGCTAAATATTTCCCTACTCCTAAGAAACAAGCTGCTTTAAGGGATATATATAATTTTGTGCAAATTGATGAAGAGAGTCTCCCACAAGCTTGGGGGAGGCTTCTCCAATTACTTAATGCTTTGCCTGATCATCCTCTTAAGAAAAATGAAATACTTGATATCTTTTATAATGGACTAACCGATGCCTCCAGAGATTACCTAGATAGTTGTTCTGGTTCTGTTTTCAGGGAAAGAACACCGGATGAAGCTGAAATTCTATTGAATAATATGTTGACAAATGAAAATAATTGGACACCTCCGGAGCCAATTCCTGAGCCTATTCCTAAACCAACTCCGAAGAAGAGGGGTATTCTATTTCTCAGTTCTGAAGATATGCAAGAGGCAAAGAAATCTATGAAAAAAAGGTATTAAATTTGAAGATGTTAAGAATTTACCTCCTATTGAAGAAGTACATGGTCTTAATTTACCGCCTGTTGAAGAAACATATGATCTTAATCCATTACCTATTGAAGAAATACATGGTCTTAATAACCTGACACAGGTAGTAAAGGTAAATTCTCTCTATAGATATGATAAAGCTGAAATCCCGTTTACTAAGTTTGCTAGCCCATGCTTAGATGAGTTTGATAGATTTACGGCTAAGCAAGAAGATTTTAATGCTTATTTTGGTAGACAATTGAAATACAATTCAAATATGCTTGAACACTTGGGTGATTATATGGCTAATGTCAAAAGTGAACTTAAACTTATTAGTAAACATTCTCCTATGGTTACCACTCAAGTAGAACAAGTAACTAAAGCTCAAAACGATTTGCTCAATGAATTGAATAGTAAAGATAATGATCATGCTGTTAGAGTTATGACTAGAGGTGGTAAAATGACTCAGGAACCTTTGTATCCTGAAGGCCACCCTAAGAGAATTGAGCAAGATTCTCAGAGAAATAATATAAATGCACCTAGTCCTTCTAAAAGGAAGAAAAAGAAAAATGATTGGACCTTGCATGGTTCTAGTGAACCTATTATTGAACCACCTGAGAATCCAAATGATATTTCTATTTCTGATGCTGAGACACAATCTGGTAATGAACCTGAAACTAGTGATAATGTTAATAATAATATTCATGATGATGCTCAACCTAGTAATGATAATGATATAGAAATTGAACCTGATGTTGATCTTGATAACCCACAATCAAAGAATCAACATTATGATAAAAAAAGACTTTGTTGCTAGGAAACACGGTAAAGAAAGAGAACCATGGGTTCAGAAACCCATGCCTTTTCCTCCCAAACCATCCAAGAAAAAGGATGATGAGGATTTTGAGCGCTTTGCTAAAATGATTAGACCTATCTTTTTGCGTATGCGATTAACTGATATGCTTAAAATGAATCCTTATGCTAAGTACATGAAAGATATTGTTACAAATAAAAGAAAGATACGGGAAGCTGAAATTTCCACCATGCTTGCTAATTATACTTTTAACGGTGGAATACCAAAGAAACTTGGAGATCCAGGAGTACCCACTATACCATGCTCTATTAAAAGAAACTATGTTAAAACTGCTTTATGTGATCTTGGAGCTGGTGTTAGTGTTATGCCTCTCTCTTTATATCGTATACTTGATTTGAATAAGTTGACACCTACTGAAATATCTTTGCAAATGGCTGATAAATCAACTGCTATACCTGTCGGTATTTGTGAGGATGTGCCTGTTGTAGTTGCAAACGTTACTATTTAATAGACTTTGTTATTCTTAATATTCCCGAGGACGATAGTATGTCTATTATTCTTGGAAGACCCTTTTTGAATACTGCAGGGTTGTTATTGATTGCACTAAAGGCAATGTCCCTTTTCATGTTAATGGTAATGAGCATATGGTACACTTTCCGAGGAAACAACCTCAAGTTCATAGTATCAACTCTATTGGAAAAATTCCATCGATTATATTTGGAGGTTTTGAATTTCCTCTTCCTACTGTCAAGAAGAAATATGATATTCTTATTATTGGGGATGTGCATATCCCCATTGAGGTAACATAGTGTTATTCGAAATTTCTCCGGTTCCATGTTATTCAGAATGAGTTCGTTAACAAGACTTGATCAACCTTGTTAGTGGGTTCCTTTTGATGATCATGAGATGGATGAAACTAGAAGGCACAACTCTCTGTACCCTCCTTTTACTTTCTGTTATTTATATTAAATAAAATAAAAATAGTATTTTTCTGTTTGTTATCTGATTATCCATGCAATATAAAAATACCCCGAAAATAAAAGTTCTCCAAATGCCCTGAAATTTAAATATGATTTTTTCTGGAATATTTGAGAATATTTGGCACTAAGAACATAACAGGGGGGTCATCTACCTGGCCACGAGGATGGAGGGTGCGCCCTACCCCCTGGGCGCGCCCCCTGCCTCGTGGGCCCACGGTGGCCCTCCTCCACTTATCCTTTCACCCATACACTCCTTCTTCCTCCCACAAACATGAAAATCCAGTTCATACCCGAGTCCAAGCTCGTTTTGCTGCCATTTTCTATCTCCTTGCTCAAAGCACCTCTCACAAAACTGCTTGGGGGGATTGTTCTTTGGTATGTGACTCCTCCATTGGTCCAATTAGCTTTTGTTCTAGTGCTTTATTCATTGCAAATTTATGTTGCTTAGGTGACCCTGTTCTTGAGCTTGGATGTCAAATTTATATGGTCAAAAGTAGTTTTGATGCATGATATAGGCTCTAGGCACTTGTAGGAGTAGTTGCTATCAATATTATTGAGTTTGGCTTACTTTTATTTTGAAGTTACTAAAAAATTTAGAATTTTTCAGAAAATAATGAAGAGACTTTTGAGGGGCTCATCGAGCCGAAGCTCGAAGGAAAAGGCACAGAAGCCTAAATATAATCTGCCTCGCACCGCGGAGGTTCGGTCGTGTGAATGGCCTTCCAATGATTTCTTGAGAGCTGTCGGGATTTATGAAGATTTTTATGAATTGGCTGAGAATGCAGGCCTCACCGCCTTCCTCCACGACCGACGCGATCATGTTAATGGTAATGAGCACATGGTACACTTTTCGAGGAAACAACCTCAAATTCATAGTATCAACTCTATTGGAAAAATTCCATCGATTATATTTGGAGGTTTTGAATTTCCTCTTCCAACTGTCAAGAAGAAATATGATTTCTTATTATTGGGGATGTGCATATCCCCGTTGAGGTAACATAGTGTTATTCGAAATTTCTCCGGTTCCATGTTATTCGAAATGAGTTCGTTAACAAGACTTGATCAACCTTGTTAGTGGATTCCTTTTGATGAGCATGAGATGGATGAAACTAGAAGGCACAACCTTCTGTACCCCACTTTTACTTTCTGATATCTATATTAAATAAAATAAAAATAAATATTTTTCTGTCTATTATCTGATTATCCGTGCAATATAAAAATACTCCGAAAATAGAGGTTCTCCAAATGCCCTGAAATTTACATATGATTTTTTCTAAAATATTTGAGAATATTTGGCACTAAGAACACAGCAGGGGGGCCAACCACCTGCCCACGAGGGTCGAGGGCGCGCCCCCCCTGCCTCGTGGGCCCACGGTGACCCTCCTCCATTTATTCCTGCACCCACACACTTCTTCTTCCTCCCACAAACAGGAATATCCAGCTCAAGCACTAGTTCTAGCTCATCTTGCTGCCATTTTCGATCTCCTTGCTCAAAGCACTTCTCACAAAATTGCTTGGGGAGATTGTTCCTTGGTATGTGACTCCTCCATTGGTCCAATTAGTTTTTGTTCTAGTGCTTTATTCATTACAAATTTTTGCTGCTTAGGTGACCCTGTTCTTGAGCTTGCATGTCAAATTTATATGGTCAAAAGTAGTTTTGATGCATGATATAAGCTTTAGGCACTTGTAGGAGTAGTTGCTATCAATATTATTGAGTTTGGTTTACTTTTATTTTGAAGTTACTAAAAATTTCAGAATTTTTCAGAAAATGATGAGGAGACTTTTGAGGGGCTCATCGAGCCAAAGCTCGAAGGAAAATGCACCGAAGCCTAAGTATAATCTGCCTCGCACCGCGGAGGTTCGGGCGTGTGAATGGCCTTCCGATGATTTCTTGAGAGTAGCCGGGATTTATGAAGATTTTCATGAATTGGCTAAGAATGCAGGCCTCACCGCTTTCCTCCATGACCAATGCAATCAGTATCTCTTACTCACAAATATCTTTGTGCAAAACTTTCATTTCCATTCTAGGATCTCACCACCTACGGTGGAGTTTTATTTATATGATGAGCATAAGGAGATGTCGCTTTATGATTTTTGTCGGGTTTGTTTAGTCCCTTTTGAGGGCAAGACATAAGAACCACATCGCGATGATGTGGAGGGGTTTATTGATACTATCACTGTAGGAGAAACAAGGAAGGTTTCCGATGCACGAATCACTAGCATACACTTTCCTGTTTTACGTTATTTTGCATTATTTACTAGTCGTTGTTTAATTGGTCACGGAAACTGTGGAAACCCTAGTATCCCTGATATTATTATTTTGCTCCACGGTTTATACGGTGATAACTCTGTTAGTATGGGCGGCATTATTGCCAAACGGTTAAGTCTGAACCGTACCAAGGGCCCCATCTTTGGAGGCATCTATGCTTCACACCTAGCTGCACATTTAACATACCTATTAGGCATTATGAGAAGGAAGAAAAAGTGCTGCCTCGTGTTTATCTAGATTATAGAAGTATGATGGCACATGATTTTATTGTTAAGAATAGGGAAGGAGAGTGAGGGAGTCCTGGATTAGGGGGTATCCGGACAGCCGGACTATATCCTTTGGCCGGACTGTTGGACTATGAAGATACAAGATTGAAGACTTCGTCCCGTGTCCGGATGGGACTCTCCTTGGCGTGGAAGGCAAGCTTGGCAATATAGATATGTATATCTCCTTCCTTGTAACCGACTCTGTGTAACCCTAGCCCCCTCCGTGTCTATATAAACTGGAGGGTTTAGTCCGTAGGACCAACAACAACAATCATACCATAGGCTAGCTTCTAGGGTTTAGCCTCTTCGATCTCATGGTAGATCAACTCTTGTAATACTCATACCATCTAGATCAATCAAGCAGGACTAGGGTTTTACCTCCATTGAGAGGGCCCGAACCTGGGTAAAAACATCATGTCCACCGTCTCCTGTTACCATCCGCCTAGACGCACAGTTCGGGACCCCCTACCCGAGATCTGCCGGTTTTGACACCGACATTGGTGCTTTCATTGAGAGTTCTTCTGTGTCGTCATCGTCAGGCTTGATGGCTCCTTCAATCATCGATAGCGATGCAGTCCAGGGTGAGACTTTTCTCCCCGGACAGATCTTCGTATTCGGCGGCTTCGCACTGCGGGCCAACTCGCTTGGCCATCTGGAGCAGATCGAGAGTTACGCCCCTGGCCACCAGGTCAGGTTTGGAAGCTTCAACTACACAGCCGACATCTGCGGAGACTTGATCTTCGACGGATTCGAGCCCCTGCCGAGTGCGCCGCATGGTCACAATGAGCATGATTTAGCTCTACCATCGGATAATGTTCAGGAGACTACACCAGCAACCACTCCGACCCTCAATTCGGAGCCAATTGCGCCATCCATGGACGGGTGGATAGACCCCGCCACGAAGGCCGCATTCTCAGTGGCAATCGAGCCGAGTATCGACCTTACCCTTCAAGAGAGCCATGACGCCAAACTACCGGATTCTTCCCCGGCCACGGACTCCGAACCGCCTGCGCCCATGCCTATCGAATCCAACTGGGCGCCGATCATGGAGTTCACCTCCGCGGATATCTTTCAGCACTCTCCCTTCGGCGACATACTGAACTCATTAAGGCCGCTCTCCTTGTCAGGAGAGTCCTGGCCGAACTATGTCCGGCAGGATATTGATGCGGACGACGAAGAAATTCGCCGCCCACCCACCACCCACTTAGTAGCCACTTTCGACAATTTGACCGACATGCTTGATTTCGACTCCGAAGACATCGACGGTATGGACGAAAATGCAGGAGACGAACAAGAACCACTGCCCACAGGGCACTGGACGCCCACTTCATCATATGATGTATACATGGTGGACACACCCAAATACAGGGGTGCCGCACACCCCCTATGTTTCACCGATGAGGTGTTGGACCATGAATTTCCAGAGGGATTCAAACCCGTAAACATAGAGGCGTACGACGGAACGACAGGCCCTGGGGTCTGGATTGAGGACTACATGGCTCGAGGAGACGATCTCCACGCCATCAAGTACTTACCCCTCAAGCTCAAAGGGCCAGCTCGGCACTGGCTTAAAAGCCTCCCTGAAAACTCCATTGGAAGCTGGGAAGAGCTCGAAGACGCTTTTCAGGCAAATTTTCAAGGGACCTATGTCCGACCACCGGATGTAGACGATTTAAGTCATATAACTCAACAGCCCGGAGAGTCAGCCCGGAAGCTTTGGAACATGTTTCCCACTAAAAAGAACCAAATAGTCGACTGTTCGGACGCCGAAGCCTTAGCAGCTTTCAAGCACAGCGTCCGAGACGAATGGCTTGCCAGACACCTCGGCCAAGAAAAGCCGAGAACAATGGCAGCATTAACAAGCCTCATGACCCGCTTTTGCGCGGGCGAGGACAGCTGGTTATCCTGATGCAGCACCAGCGACCCAAGTACATCCGAAGTCAGGGACGGAAACAGGAAGCCACGACGCAGCAAAAACAAGCGCCGGAATAAAGAAGACAGCCCAAAGAGCACGGCGGTAAACGCTGGATTCAGAAGCTCTCGGCCAGGTCAGCAAAAGCTGCCCTCCAAAGGCAACAGAGACGCACTGTCCAGCCTGAACATGATTTTGGACAAACTATGTCAGATCCACAGCACGCCCGATAAACTTGCAAATCATACCCATAGAGAATGTTGGGTCTTCAAGCAGTCTGGCAAACTCAACACCGAACACAAGGGGCAGGATACACCAAGCGAAGACGAGGACGAGCCTCGCAAGCAAAGCACTGGGGAACAGAAGAAATTCCCACCAGAAGTCAAAACAGTAAACGTGTTACACGTTATGAAGGGGAGAAACAAAGCGGCACTCCTAGAGACACATGCCCCAGGGCATGTCACCGTGGAGTTCTGCCACTGGTCGTCCAAACCGATCACCTTTGACCATCGGGATTACTCGGCAAGTATCCGGCATGCAGGATGGGCTGCCTTGGTGTTAGACCCGATAATTGATGGATACCACTTCACACGAGTCCTGATGGACGGCGGCAGTAGTTTAAACCTGATATATCAGGACACAGTCCACAAAATAGGGATAGACCCAACAAAAATCAGCCATTGCAATACTATCTTTAAAGGAGTAACGCCAGGCCCAGAAGCCCATTGTACGGGCTCCCTGCTGTTGGAAATATGCCCTAGAGGCAATAATAAATAAGTTATTATTATATTTCCTTGTTCATGATAATTGTCTTTTATTCATGCTATAATTGTATTATCCGGAAATCGTAATACACGTGTGAATACATAGACCACAATATGTCCCTAGTGAGCCTCTAGTTGACTAGCTCGTTGTGATCAACAGATAGTCATGGTTTCCTGGCTATGGACATTGGATGTCGTTGATAACGGGATCACATCATTAGGAGAATGATGTGATGGACAAGACCCAATTCTAAGCATAGCACAAAGATCGTGTAGTTCGTTTGCTAGAGCTTTGCCAATGTCAAGTATCTCTTCCTTTGACCATGAGATCGTGTAACTCCTGGATACTGTAGGAGTGCTTTGGGTGTATCAAACGTCACAACGTAACTGGGTGACTATAAAGGTACACTACAGGTATCTCCGAAAGTATCTATTGTTTTATGCGGATCGAGACTGGGATTTGTCACTCCGTGTAAACGGAGAGGTATCTCTGGGCCCACTCGGTAGGACATCATCATATGCGCAATGTGACCAAGGAGTTGATCACGGGATGATGTGTTACGGAACGAGTAAAGTGACTTGCCGGTAACGAGATTGAACAAGGTATCGGTATACCGACGATCGAATCTCGGGCAAGTAACATACCGATAGACAAAGGGAATTGTATACGGAATCGATTGAGTCCTTGACATCGTGGTTCATCCTATGAGATCATCGTGAAACATGTGGGAGCCAACATGGGTATCCAGATCCCGCTGTTGGTTATTGACCGGAGAATGTCTCGGTCATGTCTGCATGTCTCCCGAACCCGTAGGGTCTACACACTTAAGGTTCGATGACGCTAGGGTTATAAAGGAAGCTTGTATGTGGTTACCGAATGTTGTTCGGAGTCCCGGATGAGATCCCGGACGTCACGAGGAGTTCCGGAATGGTCCGGAGGTAAAGATTTATATATAGGAAGTCCTGTTTCGGCCATCGGGACAAGTTTCGGGGTCATCGGTATTGTACCGGGACCACCGGAAGGGTCCCGGGGGCCCACCGGGTGGGGCCACCTGCCCCGGGGGGCCACATGGGCTGTAGGGGGTGCGCCTTGGCCTACATGGGCCAAGGGCACCAGCCCCAAGAGGCCCATGCGCCTAGGGAACCCTAGAGGGAAGAGTCCTCAAGGGGGAAGGCACCTCCGAGGTGCCTTGGGGAGGATGGACTCCTCCCCCTCCTCTTGGCTGCCGCACCAGATGCCATCTGGAGGCTGGCCGCCACCCCTAGGGGGTGGGAAACCCTAAAGGGGGTGCAGCCCTCCCCTTCCCCTATATATATGAGGCCTAGGGGCTGCCCATAACACGCGATTTGATCTCTCGTTGGTGCAGCCCTGCCCCTCTCCCTCCTCCTCTTCTCCCATGGTGCTTGGCGAAGCCCTGCGGGATTGCCACGCTCCTCCATCACCACCACGCGGTTGTGCTGCTGCTGGATGGAGTCTTCCTCAACCTCTCCCTCTCTCCTTGCTGGATCAAGGCGTGGGAGACGTCACCGGGCTGTACGTGTGTTGAACGCGGAGGTGTCGTCCGTTCGGCACTTGATCATCGGTGATCTGAATCACGACGAGTACGACTCCATCAACCCCGTTCACTTGAACGCTTCCGCTTAGCGATCTACAAGGGTATGTAGATGCAAACTCTCCTCTCCTTTCTACTCGTTGCTGGTCTCTCCATAGATAGATCTTGGTGTTACGTAGGAAAATTTTGAATTTCTGCTACGTTCTCCAACAGTGGTATCATGAGCTAGGTCTATCGCGTAGATTCTTTGCACGAGTAGAACACAAAGTAGTTGTGGGCGTTGATGTTGTTCAATATGCTTACCGTTACTAGTCCAATCTTGTTTCGACGGTATTGTGGGATGAAGCGGCCCGGACCGACCTTACACGTACTCTTACGTGAGACAGGTTCCACCGATTGACATGCACTTGGTGCATAAGGTGGCTAGCGGGTGCCAGTCTCTCCCACTTTAGTCGGAACAGATTCGATGAAAAGGGTCCTTATGAAGGGTAAATAGCAATTGGCATATCACGTTGTGGTCTTGCGTAGGTAAGAAACGTTCTTGCTAGAAACCCATAGCAGCCACGTAAAACATGCAAACAACAATTAGAGGACGTCTAACTTGTTTTTGCAGGGTATGCTTTGTGATGTGATATGGCCAGAAGAATGTGATGAATGATATGTGATGTATGAGATTGATCATGTTCTTGTAATAGGATTCACGACTTGCATGTCGATGAGTATGACAACCGGCAGGAGCCATAGGAGTTGTCTTTATTTTTTGTATGACCTGCGTGTCATTGAAGAACGCCATGTAAACTACTTTACTTTATTGCTAAACGCGTTAGTCATAGAAGTAGAAGTAGTCGTTGGCGTGACAACTTCATGAAGACACGATGATGGAGATCATGATGATGGAGATCATGGTGTCAAGCCGGTGACAAGATGATCATGGAGCCCCGAAGATGAAGATCAAAGGAGCTATATGATATTGGCCATATCATGTCACTACTCTATTTGATTGCATGTGATGTTTATCATGTTTATGCATCTTGTTTACTTAGGACGACGGTAGTAAATAAGATGATCCCTTACAAAATTTCAAGAAGTGTTCTCCCCTAACTGTGCACCGTTGCTACAGTTCGTCGCTTCTAAGCACCACGTGATGATCGGGTGTGATGGATTCTTACGTTCACATACAACGGGTGTAAGACAGTTTTACACAGCGAAAACACTTAGGGTTAACTTGACGAGCCTAGCATGTGCAGACATGGCCTCGGAACACGGAGACCGAAAGGTCGAGCATGAGTCGTATGGTAGATACGATCAACATGAAGATGTTCACCGATGATGACTAGTCCGTCTCACGTGATGATCGGACACGGCCTAGTTGACTCGGATCATGTGATCACTTAGATGACCAGAGGGATGTCTATCTAAGTGGGAGTTCATAAGATGAACTTAATTATCCTGAACATAGTCAAAAGACCTTTTGCAAATTATGTCGTAGCTCACGCTATAGTTCTACTGTTTAGATATGTTCCTAGAGAAAATATAGTTGAAAGTTGATAGTAGCGATTATGCGATCAGTAGAAAGCTTATGTCCTTAATGCACCACTCAGTGTGCTGAACCCCAACGTCATTTGTCGATGTTGTGAACATCGGACATACACGTTTTGATAACTACGTGATAGTTCAATTAAATGGTTTAAGTAGAGGCACCAAAGACGTTTTCAAAACGTCGCGGAACATATGAGATGTTTCGAGGGCTGAAATTAGGATTTCAGGCTCGTGCCCACGTCAAGAGGTTTGAGACCTCCGACGATTTTCTTAGCCTGCCAACTAAGGGAGAAAAGCTCAATCGTTGAGCTTGTGCTCAGATTGTCTGAGTACAACAATCACTTGAATCGAGTGGGAGTTGATCTTCCAGATGAGATAGTGATGTTTCCCCGAAGTCATTATCACCAAGCTGCTAGAGCTCTATGATGAACTATAACATATCAGGGATAGATATGATGATCCTTGAAATATTCGCGTTGTTTGACACCGCGAAAGTAGAAATCAAGAAGGAGCATCAATTGTTGATGGTTGATGAAACCACTAGTTTCAAGAAGGGCAAGGGAAAGAAGGGATACTTCATGAAACAGCAAATCAGCTGCTGCACTAATGAAGAAACCCGAGGCTGAACCCAAACCCGAGACTAAGTGCTTCTGTAATAAGGGGAACAACCACTAGAGCAGGATTACCCTAGATACTTGGTAGATGAGAAGGCTGGCAAGGTCGATAGAAGTATATTGGATATACATTATGTTAATGTGTACTTTACTAGTACTCCTAGTAGCACCAGGGTATTAGATACCGGTTCGGTTGCTGAGTGTTAGTAACTCGAAATAAAAGCTGCGGAATAAAACGGAGACTAGCTAAAGGTGAGCTGACGATATGTGTTGGAAGTTTTTCCAAGCTGGATGTGATCAAGCATCGCACGCTCCCTCTACCATCAAGATTAGTATTAAACCTGAATGGTTTATTGAATCTCGATCGTAGGGATACACATTTTTCATGCCAAAAGATATAAGATAGTAATGATAGTACCACTTACTTGTGGCACTGCCATGTAAGTCATAATGGTATAAAACGCATGAAGAAGCTCCATGTTGATGGATCTTTGGACTCACTCATTTTTGAAAAGTTTGAGACATGCGAACCATGTGTATTGGTGTATATGCATGAAGAAACTCCATGCAAATGGACCGTTTGGACTCACTTGATTTTGAATCACTTGAGATATGCAAATCATACCACATGGGCAAGATGACTGAAAAGCCTCGTTTTCAGTAAGATGGAACAAGATAGCAACTTATTGGAAGTAACACTTTTTGATGTGTGCAGTCCAATAAGTGCTGAGGCATGCAGTGAATATCGTTATGTTCTTACTTCACAGATGATTCGAGTAAATGTTGAGTATATTTACTTGATGAAACACAAGTCTGAATTATTGAATGGTTCAAGTAATTTCAGAGTGAAGTAGCAGATCATTATGACAAGAGGATAAAATGTCTATGATATGATCATAGAGATGAATATCTGAGTTACGAGTTTTGGCACACAATTAAGACATTGTGGAAATTGTTTCGCAATTAATACCGCCTGGAACACCATAATGTGATGGTGTGTCCGAACATCATAGTTGCACCCTATTGGATATGGTGCGTACCATGATGTCTCTTATCGAATTACCACTATCGTTCATGGGTTAGGCATTAGAGACAACCACATTCACTTTAAATAGGGCACCACGTAATTCCGTTGAGATGACACCGTATGAATTATGGTTTAGAGAAACCTAAGTTGTCGTTTCTTAAAGGTTTGGGGCTGCGACGCTTATGTGAAAAAGTTTCAGGAGTAAGCTCGAACCCAAAGCGGATAAAATGCATCTTCATAGGACACCCAAAACAGTTGGGTATACCTCCTAATTCAGATCCGAAAGCAATATGGATTGTTTCTTGAATCGGGTCCTTTCTCGAGGAAAGGTTTCTCTTGAAAGAGTTGAGTGGGAGGATGGTGGAGACTTGATGAGGTTATTGAACCGTCTCTTCAACTAGTGTGTGACAGGGCACAGGGAGTTGTTCCTGTGGCACCTACACCAATTGAAGTGGAAGCTTATGATATTGATCATGAAACTTCGGATCAAGTCACTCCCAAACCTCGTAGGATGACAAGGATGCATACTACTTCAGAGTGGTACGTAATCCTGTCTTGAAGGTCATGCTGCTAGACAACAATGAACCTACGAGCTATGGAGAAGCGATGGTGGGCCCGAATTCCGACAAATGGTTAGAAGCCATGAAATCCGAGATAGTATCCATATATCAGAACAAAGCATGGACTTTGATGGACTTGCCCGATGATCGGCAATCCATTGAGATAAATGGATCTTTTAAGAAGAAGATGGACGTGGATGGTAATGTCACCATCTATGAAGCTCGACTTGTGGCGAAGTGTTTTCCGACAAGTTCAAGGAGTTGACTACGATGAGATTTTCTCACTCGTAGCGATGCTTAAAGTCCGTCGGAATCATGTTAGCATTAGCTGCATTTATGAAATCTGGCAGATGGATGTCAAGACAAGTTTCCTTACTAGTTTTCGTAAGGAAAGGTTGTATGCAATACAATCAGAAAAGTTTTGTCGATCCTAAGGATGCTAAAAGGTATGCTAGCTCCAGCGATCCTTCTAAGGACTGGAGTAAGCATCTCGGAGTTGGAATGTACGCTTTGATGAGATGATCAAAGATTTTGGATTTATACAAAGTTTATGAGAAACTTGTATTTCCAAAGAAGTGAGTGGGAGCACTATAGAATTTCTGATGAGTATATGTTGTTGACATATTGTTGATCAGAAATGATGTAGAATTTCTAGAAAGCATATAGGGTTATTTGAAAGGTGTTTTTCAATAGAAAACCTGGATTAAGCTACTTGAACATTGAGCATCGAGATCTATAAGGATAGATCAAATGCTTAATAATACTTTCAAATGAGCATATACCTTGACATGATCTTGAAGGTGTTCAAGATGGATCAGTCAAGGAAGAAGTTCTTGCCTGAGTTGTAAGGTACGAAGTTAAGACTTAAAGCTCGACCACGGCAGAATAGAGAGAAAGGACGAAGGTCGTCCCCTATGCTTAAGACGTAGGCTCTTCAGTATGCTATGCTGTGTACCGCACCTGAAGTGTGCCTTACCATGAGTCAGTCAAGGGGTACAAGAGTGATCCAAGAATGGCTCACAGGACAGCGGTCAAAGTTATCCTTAGTAACTAGTGGACTAAGGAATTTTCTCGATTATGGAGGTGGTAAAAGAGTTCGTCGTAAAGGGTTACGTCGATGCAAGCTTGACACCTATCCGGATAGCTCTGAGTAGAGAGACCGGATACATATAATGGAGCAATAATTTAGAATAGCTCCAAGTAGAACAGTTGTTTGGAATAGCTCCAAATAGAGCGTGGTAGCTGCATCTAGGAGATGACATGGAGATTTGTAAAGCACACACGGATCTGAAAGGTTCAGACCCGTTGACTAAAACCTCTCTCACAAGCAACATGATCAAACATAAAACTCATTGAGTGTTAATCACATAGTGATGTGAACTAGACTACTGACTCTAGTAAACTCTTGGGTATTAGTCACATGGCGATGTGACCTGTGAGTGTTAATCACATGGCGATGTGAACTAGATTATTGACTCTAGTGCAAGTGGGAGACTGTTGGAAATATGCCCTAGAGGCAATAATAAAAGTTATTATTATATTTCCTTGTTCATGATAATTGTCTTTTATTCATGCTATAACTGTATTATCCGGAAATCGTAATACACGTGTGAATACATAGACCACAATATGTCCCTAGTGAGCCTCTAGTTGACTAGCTCGTTGTGATCAACAGATAGTCATGGTTTCCTGGCTATGGACATTGGATGTCGTTGATAACGGGATCACATCATTAGGAGAATGATGTGATGGACAAGACCCAATCCTAAGCATAGCACAAAGATCGTGTAGTTCGTTTGCTAGAGCTTTGCCAATGTCAAGTATCTCTTCCTTTGACCATGAGATCGTGTAACTCCTGGATACCGTAGGAGTGCTTTGGGTGTATCAAACGTCACAACGTAACTGGGTGACTATAAAGGTGCACTACAGGTATCTCCGAAAGTATCTATTGTTTTATGCGGATCGAGACTGGGATTTGTCACTCCGTGTAAACGGAGAGGTATCTCTGGGCCCACTCGGTAGGACATCATCATATGCGCAATGTGACCAAGGAGTTGATCACGGGATGATGTGTTACGGAACGAGTAAAGTGACTTGCCGGTAACGAGATTGAACAAGGTATCGGTATACCGACGATCGAATCTCGGGCAAGTAACATACCGATAGACAAAGGGAATTGTATACGGGATCGATTGAGTCCTTGACATCGTGGTTCATCCGATGAGATCATCGTGGAACATGTGGGAGCCAACATGGGTATCCAGATCCCGCTGTTGGTTATTGACCGGAGAACGTCTCGGTCATGTCTGCATGTCTCCCGAACCCGTAGGGTCTACACACTTAAGGTTCGATGACGCTAGGGTTATAAAGGAAGCTTGTATGTGGTTACCGAATGTTGTTCGGAGTCCCGGATGAGATCCCGGACGTCACGAGGAGTTCCGGAATGGTCCGGAGGTAAAGATTTATATATAGGAAGTCCTGTTTCGGCCATCGGGACAAGTTTCGGGGTCATCGGTATTGTACCGGGACCACCGGAAGGGTCCCGGGGGCCCACCGGGTGGGGCCACCTGCCCCGGGGGGCCACATGGGCTGTAGGGGGTGCGCCTTGGCCTACATGGGCCAAGGGCACCAGCCCCAAGAGGCCCATGCGCCTAGGGAACCCTAGAGGGAAGAGTCCTCAAGGGGGAAGGCACCTCCGAGGTGCCTTGGGGAGGATGGACTCCTCCCCCCCTCTTGGCCGCCGCACCAGATGCCATCTGGAGGCTGGCCGCCGCCCCTAGGGGGTGGGAAACCCTAAAGGGGGCGCAGCCCTCCCCTTCCCCTATATATATGAGGCCTAGGGGCTGCCCATAACACGCGATTTGATCTCTCGTTGGTGCAGCCCTGCCCCTCTCCCTCCTCCTCTTCTCCCATGGTGCTTGGCGAAGCCCTGCGGGATTGCCACGCTCCTCCATCACCACCACGCGGTTGTGCTGCTGCTGGATGGAGTCTTCCTCAACCTCTCCCTCTCTCCTTGCGGGATCAAGGCGTGGGAGACGTCACCGGGCTGTACGTGTGTTGAACGCGGAGGTGTCGTCCGTTCGGCACTTGATCATCGGTGATCTGAATCACGACGAGTACGACTCCATCAACCCCGTTCACTTGAACGCTTCCGCTTAGCGATCTACAAGGGTATGTAGATGCAAACTCTCCTCTCCTTTCTACTCGTTGCTGGTCTCTCCATAGATAGATCTTGGTGTTACGTAGGAAAATTTTGAATTTCTGCTACGTTCTCCAACACCTGCTACTAGAGGTTATATTCGGCTTTCCCGATAACTTCCGCAGCGAAAAGTTAACCTTCCACATTTCTCCGTTCCAAAGTGGCCATCAAGCACTACTCGGACGCGAAGCTTTCGCTCGCTTTAACGCAATACCGCATTACGCTTCTCTCATGCTTAAGATGCCCGGTCCACGTGGCATCATTACAGTAAATGGAAATATTGAGCGCTCCTTGCGCGCGGAAGACCGTGCGGCTGCCTTGGCAGCCGCACGCTAGACGGCCTCACCAACTAAAGCATCTGACAGGTCGTTAAGACCACGAAGACGGTTAGACGAGTCCGTTGGAGCTATATATAATTGATACTGCAGGTTTGATGGCTATACCCTAGAACAATACAAGGGGCTCAACGCGTGTATACAAGTGACAATTAGGCTCAACTTTACTCATCTTGAACTGTACATCGTTTATTTAGTATAACCTACCTTTTGCACGACAACTTTTCAACTAAGTTCCTCTCTTTTACAGATGACCATCGTGCTACACCCGTCCAGGATACGGCACAATGGAGACACAGGCGCAGACATGCAGCAGGGACCCATTCCAAGGTTTCTTTTTAGATTAAGACCCTGCGTAAACCTTTTTTACTGTCTCTTCTTGATACACATCCCCCGGATTCTCAGTACAATTGAGAAGGATGCTGACGTACTGGCATGTGGCCACGTCAGAATATTGCACGTACCTAGACACCAGGGGCTTATCACAAAGGGCACTGTTTAGCCCGGTTTACATCATAAAGACCGAATACCTTAGGGAGTGTTCGGCATCGTGAGTTTGGCCTTATATGCATCAGCTCCGAATCATGTCTTTGGTCAAATGTTGGGTTTGCCCGGCTCCTGTGTTTTGCTGCCTTACGCTCCGCTCTATCGGCTAAGGCGGCACCAGGAGAACTACTGCGATTGTGCCCTGGTTCATCCAGACGAGCACCTCAGTAGAGAAAGCTGAAAACTGACTGTCATGATATAGCGTTAGACTGGTCAACCACTCGATGACCTAGCGGAATCTTCGGGATTCCTCCGCCTTAACGAAGGGCCATTTCCCGGCCAGGCATTGATGTCTACTACACAACCTTCTTCTTGTAGACGTTGTTGGGCCTCCAAGTGCAGAGGTTTGTAGGACAGTAGCAAATTTCCCTCAAGTGGATGACCTAAGGTTTATTAATCCGTAGGAGGCGTAGGATGAAGATGGTCTCTCTCAAGCAACCCTGCAACCAAATAACAAAGAGTCTCTTGTGTCCCCAACACACCCAATACAATGGTAAATTGTATAGGTGCACTAGTTCGGCGAAGAGATGGTGATACAAGTGGTATATGGATAGTAGATAAATGTTTTTGTAATCTGAAATAATAAAAACAGCAAGGTAGCAAGTGATAAAAGTGAGCATAAACGGTATTGCAATGTGTGGAAATAAGGCCTAGGGTTCATACTTTCACTAGTGTAAGTCCTCTCAACAATACTAACATAATTGGATCATAAAACTATCCCTCAACATGCAACAAAGAGTCACTCCAAAGTCACTAATAGCAGAGAACGAATGAAGAGATTATGGTAGGGTACGAAACCACCTCAAAGTTATCCTTTCCAATCAATCCGTTGGGTTATTCCTATAAGTGTCACAAACAACCCTAGAGTTCGTACTAGAATAACACCTTAAGACACAAATCAATCAAAACCCTAATGTCACCTAGATACTCCAATGTCACCTCAAGTATCCGTGGGTATGATTATACAATATGCATCACACAATCTCACATTCATCTATTCAACCTACACAAAGGACCTCAAAGAGTGCCCCAAAGTTCTACCGGAGAATCACGACGAAAACGTGTGCCAACCCCTATGCATAGGTTCCCAATGTCACGAAACCCGCAAGTTGATCACCTCAACATACATCAAGTGGCACGTGGTATCCCATTGTCACCACAGATATCCATGGCAAGACATACATCAAGTGTTATCAAGTCTTTAAAGACTCAATCCGATAAGATTACTTTAAAGGGGAAACTCAATTCATTACAAGAGAGAAGAGGGGGAGGAGAAACATAAGATCCAACTATAATAGCAAAGCTCGCGGTACATCAAGATCGTATCATCTCAAGAACACGAGAGAGAGAGAGAGAGAGAGAGAGATCAAACACATAGCTACTGGTACATACCCTCAGCCCCGAGGGAGAACTACTCCCTCCTCGTCATGGAGAGCACCGGGATGATGAAGATGGCCACCGGTGAGGGTTCCCCCCTCCGACAGGGTGCCGGAACAGGGCCCCGATTGGTTTTTGGTGGCTACAGAGGCTTCTGGTGGCGGAACTCCCGATCTATCTTGCCTTCTGGAAGTTTTAGGTCACGTGGGTATATATGGGTGCAGGAGGTACGTCAGGGGAGCCACGAGGGTCCCATGAGACAAGGGGCGCGCCCTAGGGGGGCGCCCCCCAACCTCGTGAGCACCTTATTCCTTCCTTAACGTGGGGTCCAAGTCCATCGAGTGTGTTTCCTTCCAAAAATAACTTCTCTAGTTGATTTCGTTCCGTTTCGACTCCGTCTGATATTCCTTTTCTTCAAAACACTAAAAATAGGCATAAAACAGCAAATCTGGGCTGGTCCTCCGGTTAATAGGTTAGTCCCAAAAGTAATATAAAAGTGGATAATAAAGCCCAATATTGCCCAAAACAGTAGATAATATAGCATGGAGCAATCAAAAATTATAGATACGTTGGAGACGTATCAAGCATCCCCAAGCTTAATTCCTGCTCGTCCTCGAGTAGGTAAATGATAAAAAAAGAATTTTTGATGCAGAGTGCTACTTGGCATAATTTCAATGTAATTCTTCTTAATTATGGTATGAATATTCAGATTAGAAAGATTCAAGACAAAAGTTTATATTGACATAGAAAATAATAATACTTCAAGCATACTAACAAAGCAATTATGGCCAAAGAAAGTTATCCCTACAAAATCATATAGTCTGGCTATGCTCCATCTTCCCCACAAAAAATATTTAAATCATGCACAACCCCGATGACAAGCCAAGAAATTGTTTCATACTTTTGATGTTCTCAAACTTTTTCAATCTTCACGCAATACATGAGCGTGAGCCATGGACATAGCACTATAGGTGGAATAGAATGGTGGTTGTGGAGAAGACAAAAAGGGAGAAGATAGTCTCACATTGACGAGGCGTATCAACGGGCTATGGAGATGCCCATCAATAGATATCAATGTGAGTGAGTAGGGATTCCCATGCAACGGATGCACTAGAGCTATAAATGTATGAAAGCTCAACAAAAGGAACTAGTGGGTGTGCATCCAACTTGCTTGCTCACGAAGACCTAGGGCAATTTGAGGAAGCCCATCATTGGAATATACAAGCCAAGTTCTATAATGTAAAATTCCCACTAGTATATGAAAGTGACAACATATGAGACTCTCTATATGAAGAACATGTTGCTACTTTGAAGCACAATATATGAGACTCGCTATATCATGGTGCTACTTTGAAGCGCAAGTGTGGAAAAAGGATAGTAGCATTGCCCCTTTTTTTGGGCCTTTATTTTTTTTATTTGGCTTTCCTTTTTTTATTTGGACTTTCTCTCTTTTTTTATTTAGGACAATGCTCTATTAAAAGATGATCATCACACTTTTATTTATTTACAACTCAATGATTACAACTCAATACTAGAACAAAGTATGACTCTATATGAATGCCTCCGGCGGTGTACCGGGATGGGCAATGATGCATGAGTGACATGTATGAAAGAATTATGTACGGTGGCTTTGCCACAAATATGATGTCAACTACATGATCATGCTAAGCAATATGACAATGATGAAGTGTGTCATAATAAACAGAACAGTGGAAAGTTGCATGGCAATATATCTCGGAATGGCTATGGAAATGCCATAATAGGTAGGTATGGTAGCTGTTTTGAGGAAGGTATATGTTGGGTTTATGGTACCGGCGAAAGGTGCACGGTACTAGAGAGGCTAGCAAAGGTGGAAGGGTGAGAGTGCGTATAATCCATGGACTCAACATTAGTCATAAAGAACTCATATACTTATTGCAAAAATCTATTAGTTATCGAAACAAAGTACTACGCGCATGCTCCTAGGGGAATAGATTGGTAGGAAAAGACCATCGCTCGTCCCCGACCGCCACTCATAAGGAAGGCAAACAATAAATAAATCATGCTCCGACTTCATCACATAACGGTTCACCATACGTGCATGCTACGGGAATCACAAACTTCAACACAAGTATTTCTCAAATTCACAACTACTCAACTAGCATGACTCTAATATTACCATCCTCATATCTCAAAACAATCATCAAGCATCAAACTTCTCTTAGTATTCAACACACTCATAAGAGAATTTTATTATTAATCTTGTATACCTAGCATATTAGGATTTTAAGCAAATTACCATGCTATTTAAGACTCTCAAAATAATCTAAGTGAAGCATGAGAGTTCATCTATTTCTTCAAAATAAAACTACGACCATGCTCTAAAAGATATAAGCGAAGCACTAGAGCAAATGACAAACTACTCTGAAAGATATAAGTGAAGATCAATGAGTAATCGAATAATTATGCAACTATGTGAAGACTCTCTAACATTTAATAATTTCAGATCTTGGTACTCTATTCAAACAGCAAGCAAATCAAAATAAAATGACATTCTAAGAATGGCAAACATCATGTGAAGAAGCAAAAACTTAGGATCAACCGATACTAACCGATAGTTGTTGAAGAAGAAAGGTGGGATGCCAACCGGGGCATCCCCAAGCTTAGACGCTTGAGACTTCTTGAAATATTATCTTGGGGTGCCTTGGGCATCCCCAAGCTTGAGCTTTTGTGTCTCCTTAATTCCTCTCATATCTCAGTCTCCCTAAATCTCAAAAGCTTCATCCACACAAAACTCAACAAGGACTCATGAGATAAGTTAGCATAAACCATTGCAAAAACCTTATCATACTCTAATGTAGCAAATCACTAAAATTATTATTCAACATTGCATACTAAATGCCTCTGCATATTTAATAGTCCTATCCTCAAATAGAATCATTAAAGAAGCAAACATATGCAAACAATGCAAACATAACAGCAATCTGCCTAAACAGGATAGTCTGTAAAGAATGCTGCAACATCCATACTTCCCTAGATCCAAAAATTATGAAAGAAAATTCCCACTGTAGTAAATTTATCAGAGCTTAATATGCAAAAGGTTTCAACATTTTATCACATTCTGACTTTTCTAGGGAATTATTGCAACAGCGGTAAACTTTCTGTTTTCAAACAGCAACATGAAGACTTGTAACATAGGCATAGTAAAGACTATCAATGCCACTTTTATTGAAAAAAAGATGCAAAACATTGTTCTAAATAACAGAAAGCAAATCCTAACAAAATAAATTGACGCTCCAAGCAAAGCACATATCATGTGGCGAATAAAAATATAGCTCCAAGTAAAGTTACCGATGAACGAAGACGAAAGAGGGGATGCCTTCCGGGGCATCCCCAAGCTTAGGCTCTTGCCACTCCTTATTCCATAGTCCATTGAAACCTTACCCAAAACTTGAAAACTTCACAACACAAAACTTAACAGAAAACTCGTAAGTTACGTTAGCGAAAGAAAACAAAATACTACTTCAAGGTACTGTAATGAACTCATTCTTTATTTATATTGGTGTTAAACCTACTTTATTCCAACTTCTCTACGGTTTATAAACTCTTTTACTAGCCATAGATTCATCAAAATAAGTAAATAACACATGAAAAACAGAATCTGTCAAAAACAGAACAGTCTGTAGTAATCTGAATCAAACGTATACTTCTGGAACCCCAAAAATTCTAAAATAAATTTCTGGACCTGAGGAATTTATCTATTAATCATCTGCAAAACGAATTAACTAAATATCACTCTCCAAAGAAAAATGGCAGCAATTCTCGTGAGCGCTAAGTTTCTGTTTTTTGACAGCATGATCAACAAGACTTTCCCAAAGTCTTCCCACAGGTTCTACTTGGCACAAACACTAATTAAACACATGAGACCAAATCTAAACAGAGGCTAGATGAATTATTTATTACTAAATAGGAGCAAGAAGCAAGGAACAAAAATAAAATTGGGTTGCCTCCCAACAAGCGCTATCGGTTAACGCCCCTAGCTAGGCATGATGATTTCAATGATGCTCACAGAAAGGATAAGAATTGAAACATAAAGAGATCATCATGAAGAATATGAATAGAAAATTTAAGTCTAACATGCTTCATATGCATAGGGATTTTGTGAGCAAACAACTTGTGGGGACAAGGATCAACTTGCATAGGAAGGTAAAGCAAGCAAAACTTCAAAATTTTAAGCACATAGAGAGGAAACTTGATATTATTGCAATTCCTACAAGCATATATTCCTCCCTCATAATAATTTTCAGTAGCATCATGAATGAATTCAACAATATAACCAGCACCTAAAGCATTCTTTTCATGATCTACAAGCATAGAAATTTTACTACTCTCCACATAAGCACGATTCTTCTCATGAATAATAGTGGGAGTATCATAAGAGACTCGAATACTATAAATTGTTTCCACATTAAAGGAGTAATGTTCAGAGAAAGGGTACTCATAATCATGACAAGTTTTATAAATATAATCATCCCTACTCTTTATAGCATAAGTTTTATCACAATAATCATCATAAGTAGCAACTTTGTTCTCATCATAATCACTTTGCATATCAAAACATGGAAGGCTAAAAATATCATCATTATTAAACATAGCATCCCCAAGCTTGGGACAAACATTAATTGCAGCAAATATATTCTCAAATATGTCATCCTCATCAAACATAGCTTCCCCAAGCTTGGGCCTTTTCGTATCATAAGCATAATCACTCTCATCATTAATAGTATGGATAGCACCAATAGTATAGCAAACATTATTATCATATTCTTCCAAGCAAGTACCACAAAGATTTTCAAGATCATAAGGAGTATCATTATCTTCCCAATCATAATCATCACAACAAGCAATAGGCATAACGAGATCATCATAAAGTGTATCATCTTCAATTTCATGAGGCACAACAATAATAGGAGCAACTTTATTTGGGAGAGATACCTTTTTACCTCTCTTCCGTTTTCTTTTCTTCTTCTTCACCACATCATGTGTGGGTTCAATCATCTTTTTGGAGCTCCTTATTAATGAGATTGGTTGAATAGGAGGCCCCTCCTCGTTACCTGATTTATCATAAGAAATAATAGGAGGATATTGGGAAGTCTCTTCGCTGTCATTACTATTCTCTTCATCTTCTATTTGTTTTCTTTTCCTTATGTAATTGGCAATATAAGGATTTTCAATGCAATTCACCGCGCAATACATATAAATTTCCTCTAGATCAAAACGAAGAACTTTATCAAGGGAAAATTTTGGAATATCCTTAGTTATACATTTCATTTCTTCATAACCCAAAAGGAGGCTAAGCTCTTTATGATGCTCAAGGGTAATCAAATTATCACAATGTTTGGATACGACTTGATCATGAAACAAATAGCATTGGAGCTTTAAATGACCATGTTCCTTGCAAAGTTCACAAGGGGCACGAAAATAATTGAATCTTTCAGCACATTCATCTAGCTCTTCTTGCAACAATTTAGTTTCTAAGTACTTATGCCTCTTGCAATATCTATCTTCCCTATTTGGTGTGTACTTGCAAACCCAGTCTACTCCACAAAAATTGACATGTTTATAGGAGGTATTTTCATCATAACTAGTGCAATCATCATTAGCATCATGGATATTCAAAGAATTCGTACTAACAACATTGCAATCATGCTCATCATTCAAAGATTTAGTGCCAAACATTTTATAGATTTCTTCTTCTAGCACTTGAGCACAATTTTCCTTTCCATCATACTCACGAAAGATATTAAAAAGGTGAAGTGTATGACACAAACTCAATTCCATTTTTTATAGTTTTCTTTTATAAACTAAACTAGTGATAAAACAAGAAACTAAAAGACTCGATTGCAAGATCTAAAGATATACCTTCAAGCACTCACCTCCCCAGCAACGGCGCCAGAAAAGAGCTCGATGTCTACTACACAACCTTCTTCTTCTGGACGTTGTTGGGCCTCCAAGTGTAGAGGTTTGTAGGACAGTAGCAAATTTCCCTCAAGTGGATGACCAAAGGTTTATCAATCCGTAGGAGGTGTAGCATGAAGATGGTCTCTCTCAAGCAACCCTGCAACCAAATAACAAAGAGTCTCTTGTGTCCCCAACACACCCAATACAATGGTAAATTGTATAGGTGCACTAGTTCGGCGAAGAGATGGTGATACAAGTGGTATATGGATAGTAGATAAAGGTTTTTGTAATCTGAATAATAAAAACAGCAAGGTAGCAAGTGATAAAAGTGAGCGTAAATAGTATTGCAATGTGTGGAAAAAGACCTAGGGTTCATACTTTCACTAGTGTAAGTCCTCTCAACAATACTAACATAATTGGATCATAAAACTATCCCTCAACATGCAACAAAGAGTCACTCCAAAGTCACTAATAGCGGAGAACGAACGAAGAGATTATGGTAGGGTACGAAACCACCTCAAATTTATCCTTTCCAATCAATCTGTTGGGCTATTCCTATAAGTGTCACAAACAGCCCTAGAGTTCGTACTAGAATAACACCTTAAGACACAAATCAATCAAAACCCTAATGTCACCTAGATACTCCAATGTCACCTCAAGTATCCGTGGGTATGATTATACGATATGCATCACACAATCTCAGATTCATCTATTCAACCAACACAAAGGACCTCAAAGAGTGCCCCCAAAGTTCTACCGGAGAATCACGATGAAAACGTGTGCCAACCCCTATGCATAGGTTCCCAATGTCACGAAACCCGCAAGTTGATCACCTCAACATACATCAAGTGGCACATGGTATCCCATTGTCACCACAGATATCCACGGCAAGACATACATCAAGTGTTCCCAAGTCTTTAAAGACTCAATCCGATAAGATTACTTCAAAGGGGAAACTCAATTCATTACAAGAGAGAAGAGGGGGAGGAGAAACATAAGATCCAACTATAATAGAAAAGCTAGCGATACATCAAGATCGTATCATCTCAAGAACATGAGAGAGAGAGAGAGATCAAACACATAGTTACTGGTACATACCCTCAGCCCCGAGGGAGAACTACTCCCTCCTCGTCATGGAGAGCACCGGGATGATGAAGATGGCCACCGGTGAGGGTTCCCCCCTCCGATAGGGTGCCGGAACAGGGTCCCGATTGGTTTTTGGTGGCTACGGAGGCTTCTGGCGGCGGAACTCCCGATCTATCTTGCCTTCTGGAAGTTTTAGGTCACGTGGGTATATATGGGTGCAGGAGGTACGTCAGGGGAGCCACGAGGGTCCCACGAGATAGGGGGCGCGCCCTAGGGGGGAGGGGGGTTCCCCCACCCTCATGAGCCCCTCGTTCCTTCCTTGACATGGGGTCCAAGTCCATCGGGTGTGTTTCCTAATGGACCAAGACATTGGATCAAGTGTGAACATGCGTCTTTTGCGAGCACCCCCGCATTATATGCGTGGGGGTTGAAGCCGATGACTGCCATCTTTCAGGTTATATACATATATACATAAACGGTCGCATAGGAGGCATCACAGTACTTTCGGTAAAAAGTATAAATACAGCCTTGATAAACTCAATAAAACATTGTTTTTACAATGGGAATACATGTCACTGAAACATAATATTCTTCGAGCACTGAGCCTCTATCGAACGAGCGCCTTCAAGAACTTCTTCAAAGTAGTGCTCGGCAGCCACTCGGCCTATGGCCGAACCCTGTGCCGCAACAGTGGTGGCATCCATCTCCGCCCAGTATGTTTTGACACGGGCAAGGGCCATCCGTGAACCTTCTATGCACGCCGACCTCTTTACAGCATCGATGTGTGGCACAGCACCAAGGAATTGTTGCATTAAGCTAAAGTAGCTATTCGGCCTTGGCCCTCCCAGTCACAGATGATCCACAACGGACATCATGACAAGTCTGGATAATCTATGGAGCTCGGACCACTCGGCCATTTGCTCATTCAACAGCAGCGGACGGGCTGGAGCATGAAACTGTGACCAAAACAGTTTTCCACTTCGTGATCTTTCCGATCCTTGAAGTACTCGGCCGCATCAGCAGCACTTGCAGCCAAATCCACGTAGGCGTCCGCAGAACTCCATAGCCGGTCCAGAGGTGCATACTTCGGATCCCCAAACTTAGTCCGCAACAAGAAGGGCTTCCCAGATACAATATCCGCAGCTTGATGCAGCTCCTCCTTCGTCGCTCTAATTTTGGAGCGGGCTTCCTTGGCAGCCACCCGGGCCTTTTCCAGGTCCGTCGCCTTCGCCCGGTTTTCTTCTTCAAGAAGCTGGTAACGGTCAGCAGCATCTTTTAACTCTACAACCATCTTGGCTATTTTTTCTTTGCTCTCGCAACGCGCGGCCTGTTCAGCCCTTAACTCTTCGGCCGCCTTTAAAGCGGCCGCATTGCTACTCCATCCTTGCTCCTTGGCTCGGGCAAGCTCCGCCCGAAGGTTCTCCACAGTGGCAGCTCCATCTGTAGTCACAACATATTAAAGATACTGGCATCATGCTGCTCTTATTATGTGACAATCACCAGAAAAATCACCCACCCTGTGCCTCGTCAAGCCGCTTGTTGTCAAGTACGATGTCGGCATCTGCCACGTCAAGCTACCGCTTTAGCTCCGCAAACTCATCAGTCTGGCTGGCCACCGGACCCTCCGCCACCTGCATATTAAGGCAACACAATTATTCCTAGGACTATGATCCTCTGTGCGCCGTCGTCTTCGACAGCACCCAGAGTCTCAGGGGCTACTGTCTACATAGGGCACATCTAAAAATGTGCGGTACTGTCAAAAATGTACATCATTTTGCGTACCTCAAAACCCGTCAGTAGACTCATAAAGGCTTCATGCAACCCGCTTTCGGCGGACGAAATCCTTTCAATCACCGTACCCATCAACGTGCGGTGCTCTTTTGAGATAGCCGCTTGCTCTAGCAGATCCCTCAGTACGTCCGACCGCACACCAGACGGTGCCGGACTCTTTCAATTGCTCTCTTCAAGAGCCGGATCTGAGGACTTCGGATTTCCATAGGATTGCCTTCTGGCCTTGCCGGTGTTGGGGAACGTGGTAATTTCAAAAATTTCCTACGCACACGCAAGATCATGGTGATGCACAGCAATGAGAGGGGAGAGTGTAGTCTACGTACCCTCGTAGACCGACGGCGGAAGCGTTATGACAACGCGGTTGATGTAGTCATACGTCTTCACGGCCCGACCGATCAAGCACCGAAACTACGGCACCTTCGAGTTCTAGCACACGTTCAGCGCGATGACGATCCCCGGACTCCGATCCAGCAAAGTGTCTGGGAAGAGTTCCGTCAGCACGACGGCATGGTGATGGTCTTGATGTTCTACCGTCGCAGGGCTTCGCCTAAGCACCACTACAATATTATCGAGGAGTATGGTGGAAGGGGGCACCGCACACGGCTAAGAAAACGATCACGAGGATCAACTTGTGTGTCTATGGGGTGCCCCCTGCCCCCGTATATAAAGGAGTGGAGGAGGGGAGGGCCGTCCCTCTCTATGGCGCGCCCTAGGGGAGTCCTACTCCCACCGGGAGTAGGATTCCCCCTTTTCCTAGTCCAAATAGGAGTCCTTCCAAGTAGTAGGAGTAGGAGACAAGGAAGGGGAAGAGGGAAGCGAAGGAAGGAGGGGGCGCCGACCCTCCCCCTAGTCCAATTCGGACTAGTCAATGGGGGGGGGGGCGGCCTGCCTCTTCCTCTCCCCTAAAACCCAATAAGGCCCATATACTTCTTCCCCTGTATTCCCGTAACTTCCTGGTACTCCAAAAAATACCCGAACTACTCGGAACCTTTCCGATGTCCGAATATAGTCGTCCAATATATCGATCTTTACGTCTCGACCATTTCGAGACTCCTCGTCATGTCCCCGATCTCATCCGGGACTCCGAACTCCTTTGGTACATCAAAACTCATAAACTCATAATATAACTGTCATCGAAACCTTAAGCGTGCGGACCCTACGGGTTCGAGAACAATGTAGACATGACCGAGACACGTCTCCGGTCAATAACCAATAGCGGAACCTGGATGCTCATATTGGCTCCTACATATTCTACGAAGATCTTTATCGGTCAGACCGCATAACAACATACGTTGTTCCCTTTGTCATCGGTATGTTACTTGCCCGAGATTCGATCGTCAGTATCTCAATACCTAGTTCAATCTCCTTACCGGCAAGGCTCTTTACTCGTTCCGTAATACATCATCTCGCAACTAACTCACTAGTTGTAATGCTTGCAAGGCTTATGCGATGTGCATTACCGAGAGGGCCCAAAGATACCTCTCCGACAATCGGAGTGACAAATCCGAATCTCGAAATACGCCAACCCAACATGTACCTTTGGAGACACCTGTAGAGCTCCTTTATAATCACCCAGTTACGTTGTGTCGTTTGGTAGCACAGAAAGTGTTCCTCCGGCAAACGGGAGTTGCATAATCTCATAGTCATAGGAACATGTATAAGTCATGAAGAAAGCAATAGCAACATACTAAACGATCGGGTGCTAAGCTAATGGAATGGGTCATGTCAATCACATCATTCTCCTAATGATGTGATCTCGTTAATCAAATGACAACACATGTCTATGGTTAGGAAACATAACCATCTTTGATTAACGAGCTAGTCAAGTAGAGGCATACTAGTGACACTTTGTTTGTCTATGTATTCACACATGTATTATGTTTCCGGTTAATACAATTCTAGCATGAATAATAAACATTTATCATGAAATAAAGAAATAAATAATAACTTTATTATTGCCTCTAGGGCATATTTCCTTCAGTCTCCCACTTGCACTAGAGTCAATAATCTAGATCACATCGCCATGTGATTTAACATCAATAGTTCACATCACCATGTGATTAACACCCATAGTTCACATTGTCATGTGACCAACACTCAAAGGGTTTACTAGAGTTAGTAATCTAGTTCACATCTATATGTGATTAACACCCAAAGAGTACTAAGGTGTGATCATGTTTTTCTTGTGAGAGAAGCTTAGTCAACGAGTCTGCCAAAATTCAGATCCGTATGTATTTTGCAAATTTCTATGTCTACAATGCTCTGCACGGAGCTACTTTAGCTAATTGCTCCCACTTTCAATATGTATCCAGATGAAGACTTAGAGTCATCCAGATCAGTGCCAAAAACTTGTATCGACATAATCCTTTTACGACGAACCTGTTTTTCACCTCCATAATCGAGAAACATATCCTTATTCCACTAAGGATAATTTTGACAGATGTCCAGTGATCTACTCCTAGATCACTATTGTACTCCCTTGCCAAAATCAGTGTAGGGTATACAATAGATCTAGTACATAGCATGGCATACTTTATAGAACCTATGGCTGAGGCATAGGGAATGAATTTCATTCTCTTTCTATCTTCTGCCGTGGTCGGGCTTTGAGTCTTACTCAATTTCACACCTTGTAACACAGGCAAGAACTCTTTCTTTGACTGTTCCATTTTGAACTACTTCAAAATCTTGTCAAGGTATGTACTCATTGAAAAAACTTATCAAGCGTCTTGATCTATCTCTATAGATCTTGATGCTCAATATGTAAGCAGCTTCACCGAGGTCTTTCATTGAAAAACTCTTATTCAAGTATCCTTTTATGCTATCCAGAAATTCTATATCATTTCCGATTAGCAATATGTCATTCACATATAATATCAGAAATGCTACAGAGCTCCCACTCACTTTCTTGTAAATACAGGCTTCTCCAAAAGTCTGTACAAACCCAAATGCTTTGATTACACTATCAAAGCGTTTATTCCAACTCCGAGAGGTTTGCACCAGTCCATAAATGGATCGCTGGAGCTTGCACACTTTGTTAGCTCCTTTAGGATTGACAAAACCTTTTGGTTGCATCATATACAACTCTTCTTTAAGAAATCCATTAAGGATTGCAGTTTTGTTATCCATTTGCCAGATTTCATAAAATGTGGCAATTGCTAACATGATTCAGACAGACTTTAAGCATCGATACGAGTGAGAAAATCTCATCGTAGTCAACACCTTAAACTTTGTCAAAAACCTTTTTCGACAAGTCCAGTTTTGTAGATAGTAACACTACTATCAGCGTCCGTCTTCCTCTTGAAGATCCATTTAATCTCAGTGGCTTGCCGATCATCGGGCAAGTCAACCAAAGTCCATACTTTGTTCTCATACATGGATCCCATCTCAGATTTCATGGCCTCAAGCCATTTTGCGGAATCTGGGCTCATCACCGCTTCCTCATAGTTCGTAGGTTCGTCATGGTCAAGTAACATGACCTCCAGAACAGGATTACCATACCACACTGGTGCGGATCTTACTCTGGTTGACCTACGAGGTTCAGTAGTAACTTGATCTGAAGTTTCATGATCAATATCATTAGCTTCCTCACTAATTGGTGTAGGTGTCACAGGAACCAGTTTCTGTGATGAACTACTTTTCAATAAGGGAGCATGTATAGTTACCTTATCAAGTTCTACTTTCCTCCCACTCACTTCTTTCGAGAGAAATTCCTTCTCTAGAAAGGATCCATTCTTAGCAATGAATGTCTTGCCTTCGGATCTGTGATAGAAGGTGTACCCAACAGTCTCCTTTAGGTATCCTATGAAGACATATTTCTCCGATTTGGGTTTGAGCTTATCAGGATGAAACTTTTTCATATAAGCATCACAACCCCAAACTTTAAGAAACGACAACTTTGGTTTCTTGCCAAACCACAGTTCATACGGTGTCGTCTCAACGGATTTAGATGGTGCCCTTTTTTATGTGAATGCAGTTGTCCCTAATGCATAACCCCGAAACTATAGTGGTAAATCGGTAAGAAACATCATAGATTGCACTATATCTAATAAAGTACGGTTACGATGTTCGGACACACCGTTACATTGTGGTGTTCCAGGTGGCGTGAGTAGTGAAACTATTTCACATTGTTTTAACTGAAGGCCAAACTTGTAACTCAAATATTCATCTCTGCGATCAAATCCTAGAAACTTCATTTTCTTGTCATGATGATTTTCCACATCACTCTGAAATTCTTTGAACTTTTCAAATGTTTCAGACTTATGTTTCATCAAGTAGATATACTCATATCTGCTCAAATCATCTGTGAAGGTCAGAAAATAACGATACCCGCCGCGAGCCTCAACACTCATCGGATCGCATACATCAGTATGTATTATTTCCAATAAGTCAGTTGCTCGCTCAATTGTTCCGGAGAACGGCATTTTAGTCATCTTGCCCATGAGGCATGGTTCGCAAGCATCAAGTGATTCATAATCAAGTGATTCCAAAAACCCATTAGCATGGAGTTTCTTCATGCGCTTTACACCAATATGACCTAAACGGCAGTGCCACAAATAAGTTGCACTATCATTATTAACTTTGCATCTTTTGGTTTCAATATTATGATTATGTGTATCACTACGATCGAGATCCAACGAACTATTTTCCTTGGGTGTGTAACCATATAAGGTTTTATTCATGTAAAAAGAACAACAATTTATTCTCTTACTTAAATGAATAACCGTATTACAATAAACATGATCAAATCATGTTCATGCTCAACGCAAACACCAAATAACACTTATCTAGGTTCAACACTAATGCCGAAAGTATAGGGAGTGTGCGATGATGATCATATCAATCTTGGAACCACTTCCAACACACATCGTCACTTCACCCTTAACCAGTCTCTGTTTATTCTGCAACTCCCGTTTCGAGTTACTAATCTTAGAAACTAAACTAGTATCAAATACTGAGGGGTTTCTATAAACACTAGTAAAGTACACATGAATAACATGTATATCAAATATACTTATGTTGACTTTGCCATCGTTCTTATCCGCCAATCACTTGGGGTAGTTCCGCTTCCAGTGACCAGTCCCTTTGCAGTAGAAGCACTTAGTCTCAGGCTTAGGACCAGATTTGGCTTCTTCACTTGAGCAGCAACTTGCTTGCTGTTCTTCTTGAAGTTCCCCTTTTTCTTCTTTGCTCTTTTCTTGAAACTAGTGGTCTTGTCTATCATCAACACTTGATGTTTTTCTCGATTTCTACCTTCGTCAATTTCAGCATTACGAAGACCTTGGGAATCGTTTCCGTTATCCCTTGCATATCATAGTTCATCACGAAGTTCTACTAACTTGGTGATGGTGACTAGAGAATTCTGTCAATCACTATTTTATCTGGAAGATTAACTCCCATTTGATTCAAGCGATTGTAGTACCCAGACAATCTGAGCACATGCTCACTAGTTGAGCGATTCTCCTCCATCTTTTAGCTATAGAACTTGTTGGAGACTTCATATCTCTCAACTCGGGTATTTGCTTGAAATATTAACTTCAACTACTGGAACATCTCATATGGTCCATGACGTTCAAAATGTCTTTGAAGTCCCGATTCTAAGCCGTTAAGCATGGTGCACTAAACTATCAAGTAGTCATCATATTGAGCTAGGCAAACGTTCATAATGTCTGCATCTGCTCCTGCAATAGGTTTGTCACCTAGCGGTGCATCAAGGACATAATTCTTCAGTGCAACAATGAGGATAAACCTCAGATCATGGATCCAATCCGCATCATTGCTACTAACATCTTTCAACACAATTTTCTCTAGGAACATATCAAAATAAACATATGAAAGCAACAACGCGAGCTATTGATCTACAACATAATTTGCAAAATACTACCAGGACTAAGTTCATAATAAATTTAAGTTCAATTAATCATATTACTTAAGAACTCCCACTTAGATAGACATCCCTCTAATCCTCTAAGTGATCACGTGATCCAAGTCAACTAAACCATGTCCGATCATCACGTGAGATGGAGTAGTTTCATTGGTGAACATCACTATGTTGATCATATCTACTATATGATTCACGCTCGACCTTTCGGTCTCCGTGTTCCAGGCCATATCTGTATATGCTTGGCTCGTCAAGTATAACCTGAGTATTCTGCGTGTGCAACTGTTTTGCACCCATTCAAAAGGAGAAGCAGTTTAAACCGGCTGCCGGTTCAAGCTTGGTCACCAGCCTGGCCTGATGGTTGTGGGTCATCCCGCGCCGCTTCAACTTCAGTTTCTCTACCCAGCGGCTGGAAATCAACAGTTGTCCAGTCGATTCCCATTATTGCTTGAAAGACAGCTTCATCATGGATCAGCAACGACGGTTCAATATCGGGAGCATAAGTATGCTTACGGATTGGAGGGATAAGATTTTCCTCTTCATGAATTGGTGCAGCTACTCGCTTGTTTTGATTGTCATATTCGGCTTGATAATGAGACAAGTCTGCTTCTTCAGCCAATTGACAAGCTAGCGGACGCACCTCCGGGTTTATTGCTCGCAGATCCGCTTCACTAAACTCTGACCCGTCTTCCTTCAAGCTGGGATAGCCCTGAGCCGCTTCAATAGGATCAAAATCCTGCACCCAAGCTTTTTCCCGGATTAAGGCATTGATCGCACCGGTTCGAGCAGCAGATTTCTTCAGCTCTCCAACCCGGGCAGGAAGCACCGACAGTTTCTGCAGAGTGTCCTGAATCAAAGTGGGTGCCGGCTTGTTGTGGGATGCAGTATAGATGATCCGCTGTGCACCAGTGTACAGTTGTTCGATCAACGTATAGGCGGCTTTCAATTTCTTCCGCACATCTGATCCCAAATGACCAATGCGTGTCCCTGAAATATCACAAAGGGTTAACAAACCGGCAGCTCTGTAAGACGGCAGAATCACTTCAGAAATCAAACCGGCTTACCAAAGATAGCAGCGGTCATGGCATGCACGTGCCGCTTTATGCTGGTCAGTTCATCCACCACCGGTTTTAGTGCAGCCTCGGCGTCTTCTGCTCGTTTGGTTAAAGCGGATTTTTCAGTAGCCCAATCCGCACGCTCCTTCTTGAAATCCTTCTTAAGCTGTTCCATGACGCTTAAGGCGATGGTCAACTCCTCTTTTGCTTTTGAGGTTTCAGTCTGTTGGGACTTCAGATTTTCTTGGAGATCGGCGATTTGGGTCTCTTTTGTCTTCAGCTCAGCCTGCACACAGACAGTTATATGATTCAGCAAGCAGTGCAAGAATTGAAGCACCAACCACATAACAAGTTATGCACTTGGCGCTTGGGGGCTAATGCCTATTTGATCTTCATATTTCATTTGATTATAAAGTTCCATGCTCAATACAAGTATTCAACTTGGCACTTGGGGGCTAATGGCTATTTGTTCAAATAAGTTCTGATGTGGCGATATTAATTACTTAAGTCCCGGTTTAACTACACTAAGTTGAACCGGCCCTTGGAGGCTACATCAGCGAATTTCGAGGCTTTAAGATTTATATTAGTAAGTTCCGGTTTGAAAGAAGATTACAAACCGGTCCTTGGTGGCTAGGCGAGTCAGCAAGAATTGAAGCATACAAGCAGGAAAGAGCATATGGAAGTTACCTCATATTTATCTTTCACCATGTTAACCAGACCGGCTTCATAGTCACGACTGGTATACAACCAGTTCAGATAGCCGGAATGGATGTCTTGGGCGTTCAGAGCAGCGTAAGTCGCCAGATCAACATTCCACTTGCCCTTGCCAAAGGCAGCAAATTCTTCCTTGGCGGTATGTTTAGACAAAGCGACAGGATTGCTTGGCTCTGTATGGCCAATGCCAGTAATAACAACTTCATCATCCTTGGCGTCGCCGGTTTGCATTGGGGCCATCAGTTTATCAGTAGACTTGGATGGACTGGTGGATTTCTCAATCCGGATGGAGCTTCTGGGCTGGTCAACAGGACCGGAGGTATCAACATGTCTCTCTTCAGTAATAAAATCATCATCTTGTGGTGGTGGGTCGTTTGGCACATCCTCACGGATGGCCGCTTCAGGGTTGAGTACTCTGTCCGGTTCAGGAATAGCATCTTCTTCAGCCGCTTTATCTAGGCGAGCCTTCTTGCTTGGCTTAGGCTTGGCCCTGAAAGGAGTAACAAAGGTCAGTACAGTATATGCTACAAAGTAATACACCAGAAGCATTATGATAAGTATGGCTTACCCAAGCACCGTTTTGAGCGGCGGCAGCTGGGTAGCTGATGACTCGCCAGATGATGAATGGGAAGTGACCTGATAATCGGAGTCAGACGGATTAAGAGGTTGACGAAAACAGCCCATTTTAGGACAAGTACTGACAGGCAAATTAGAGACCTCTGAATGGCGTTTCCGAACCGGACTATTCGGTAAACCGGCGGAGGTAACTACCTGGCCACTATGCCGGGTCGTGCGGCGAGCTTCGTGCTGTTGGGTCTTCATAAGAAATTTGGGATCCAAGTAAGCAAGAGGATGAGAAAATTTAACCTTCCGGTTTGCCTGACGGATTTTTAGTGAAGGCAAAGGATCTGAATCGGAGGAAAGAATAATTACCTCTGCAACATCAGCATGACTGGCTTCGGCATCATCCTGACAAATATCATCATCAATAAGGCGCGTGAAAAATAAGCCAAGTGAATCAAGTTCTACCTCAAGGTCCGGGTTACCCACATCGTCATCAGCGGCCGGATCAGAGGATGCAGTGGTTCTTTTCCTGTGGGTAGTCTTCTTCACAGCTTTAGTCTTTTGCCGGATTGATCTTTCCGGTTTGTCTGGTTTTTCTGGTTTCTCCTGCGGCAGTTTCTTGCTCCAAAACGGATCATTGCCCTGTTTAAACAGGCATTGATATTAAACAATGACCAGATATATCAATAACAGGTTCAGAAAAAAGAACAATCAAACTCTTACAGCTGGCGGTTTGTTGGTGGCACAGAAGGGAAGCAGGCCGGTTCGAGCACAGACGTGTTCCGGTTCATTCAGCATTTTATTCACAGCCTCTGTGATTTCTTCATCGGTAAGCTGGATGTTAGCATGTCGCAGTGGGTCATCAACACTGCCAGTATACTCGCACATCAAACCGGAGCGCTGACTAAGGGGCAGTATGCTCCACGATATCCAACAGCGAGCGAGATCAACTCCTGTTAAACCATTGGCCATGAAGGCTCTGAGCTTGGACAGTTGAGGAGCGTATTTGCTTCTCTCCTTGGCAGTCAACCTTTGCGGAAAGGGGTGTGTATTGCTAAGCCGCTCCGGACGAAAACCAGGCAAAGGATTTTCACCAGCAGGGGAGGTGTCTTTGCAATAGAACCATGTTTGATTCCACTCTTTGGGGTGGCTGTGCAGCTTGGCGTGAGGGTATGTGACCTCTTTCCTTTTCTGAATCGCCACACCGCCCAATTCCGTATTGGAACCGTCAGAAAACTCAGTACGGCGGTTTAGATGGAAACAGTCTCTGAACAACTCTACTGTGGGCTCCTCTTGAAAGAACACCTCACAGAGCACTTGGAAGTGACACATGTTTGTAACAGAGTTGGGACCAGTGTCTTGTGGGTGGAGTTGAAAATCGGCTAAAACGTCCCGGTAAAATTTAGAACCGGGCGGCTTAAAGCCCCGGGCTAAGTGATCTACGAAAACGACGACCTCTCCTTCTTGAGGTGTGGGAGGGCATTCTTTGCCAGGAGCTCTCCAATGGATAGTGTTTTTGCTGCCTAAAGCGCCGATCAGGACTAAATTATTCAGTTGAGTCTCTGTGACGCGAGAAGGAACCCAGTTGCACTCATATACTTGCTTGGCCATGATGAAATCTACAAGATAGGTAATTCCGGTTCAAGAATGCATTTATTAAAGTGCACTGGTATGTACAATGTTAAACCGGAGACAGCTCTATCTAAACCGGAGTTTTATGAAGCAACAGCATCAGGCGGTTCAACAAGGGGACTAATGGTATATACCGGTTTGGCAATTTTTCTACAAAGTTAAACCGCCGGATCTAAGCATTGAAACAGTTGAGATTGCGGATAGATAAGTGTACAGAAACAGATTTCACAAGATTTCTCTACAGCGACGGATCTGAAGCAAGTTCAGAAAAGAAGGAAAATATTCAAGGTTCAAAAAAGAACAGTACCGAATCAATGGGCAGAGATACAGGTAGATCTATGGTCTTGAGGCATATAAGTAAAGGCGGATGCTAAGAACTACCGCTACACAGAGCAAAGGTTCACAGGTTCATCTAGGATCTATCATATGAGTACGAAGCAGACGATGAACACTGAAGAACTTGGAAACCCTAGAACGGATCTACGGAGGAAAAGGTGAAGAACTCACCGGAGCCGAGGAAGAAACAGAAGGTCGCCGCGATGCTCTGGTACAATCAGGGTGATGCAGCGGCCAAGGTTGGAGCAGAAGTCATCGACGGCGGCGGAGCTCCGAAGCTGGACGACGCGGGGAAGACGAAGCAGAAGGGCACGAAGGGGAAAAAGAAATGACCCTTCGGTCTTATTTATAAGGCAAGGGGCATGTGTCAGGCGCGAAAATCAAGGAACCGTGGGTCTGGAAATGGAGCTGTCGCCTCGATTGTCGCAGACCTATTAAACAAAAAAGGTATCATGGATAAGTTTCTTTATAACAGGTGACGTCACGCCGGTTTACAACGACCAGAGAAGATGACATCACGGCGATTCAACAAACTACAAGAAGGTGTTGAAGATGAAGATTTTTGCTAAGGATTGACATGAACCTGTTCAAATCAATCTGGGGCCTAATGTTGAGGATATCACTACTGGGCGTAAACCGGCCTATCTGGGCCGGGTTAACTTCTTCAGTAGTTAACTATGTTGAAACCCAAGAAGGCAGATGAGGGCTCAAGGCCCATAGTCGGTTCAAGGCCTGTAGCCGTAAACCGGCGTTGGTATGTAACTTGTATTGTAAGTTAGGAATAAGGAGAGACCAAACCGAACACATCAATGAGTCGGTATTGGGAATCTGTGAACCGACGGGCGTCACCCGTGTATATAAGGGGACGACCCGGCGGCGGTTCATAGAAGAGACAACAACTCGAGACATAGGCGAAGCTTGTTTGCTCCCTAGTCATCGAAACCCCATCAATCCCATCACAACTAGACGTAGGCTTTTACCTTCATCGAAGGGGCCGAACTAGTATAAACTCTCTTGCGTCCCTGTGTCCGCTTTAACCCCTTCAAGCTAACCCATCGTGATGGCTCCACGACTAAGTCCTTTCTCTAGGACATCTGCCGTGACAAAACCACGACACTTTCCATGCTTGTAGTAGTAATTAAAAAGAAACCCAAAAAGATTTCCTGTTCTTCTTTTGCTTCTTGGGAGCTTTCCCATGTAAATAGTTTTATTTCTTTTCTTTTCTTTGGGGGTCGATAGGAGAAGACCATAATGAAATTGTTGAAGTGGCTCTTATATGCATTATTGTTGATCTGACAAAAGGGCCCATATTGCCTTGCCTCCTCCTTTTTATTGAATGCTTGCAGATTCCAGCTTAGTCCAATGCATGCGCACTATTATTATTATTCACATTGTTCGGTCGTGCAAGTGTAAGGAAATTATGACGATATATGATGGACTGACTGAGATGAGAAAAGCTGGTATGAACTCGACCTCTCTTGTTTTTGTAAATATGATTAGTTCATCGTTGCTGATTCAGCCTATTATGAATAAACATGTTTGCAATGACAACTAGAGATCATAGTTTCTTGTGCCATGCTTGATTAGCTATGAGTTATAATGGTTTACCATTGCGTGCCAACATTCTATTAAAATGGTTGTGATGTGGTATGATAGGGTGGTATCCTCCTCTGAATGATTTAAGTGACTTGACTTGGTGCATGTTCACGCATGTAGTTGAAACAAAATCAACATAGCCTTCACGATATTTATGTTCATGGTGGATTATATCCTACTCATGCTTGCACTCGGTGTTGATTAATTTTAATGCATGTTCATGACTGTTGTCGCTGTCTAGCTGGTCGCTTCCCAGTCTTTTGCTAGCCTTCACCTGTATTAAGCGGGAATACTGCTTGTGCATCCAACTCCATAAACCCCAAAGTTATTCCACATGAGTCCACTATACCTACCTATATACGGTATCTACCTGCCGTTACAAGTAAATTTGTATGTGCCAAACACTAAACCTTCAAATAAATATCATGTTTTGTATGCTCGAATAGCTCATGTATCAACTAGGGCTGTCTGTATCTTCCATGTTAGGCGGGTTATTCTCAAGAGGAGTGGACTCCGCTCCTCACTCACGAGATAAATGGCTCGTCAACGGCCGGGATGCCCAGTCCCATGCTTTATGCAAACTAAATCAAAATAATGCCTAACAAAACTCCCCCTGGGACTCTTGTTAGTTGGAGGCACTCGTTGTTTCGAGCAAGCCATGGATTGCTGCTTGTTGGTGAAAGGGGGAGTATAAACTTTACCATTCTGTTCGGGAATCGCCTATAATGTGTGTAGCATGGAAGATATTGCCATCTCTTGGTTGTTATGTTGACAATGAAAGTATACCGCTCAAAATATTATTCACCTCTATTTCAAAACTGACCTCTGGCACCTCTGCAAATCCCTGCTTCCCTCCGCGAAGGGCCTATCTATCTACTTTTATGTTGAGTCATCATCCTCTTATTAAAAAGCACCAGTTGGAGAGCACCGCTGTCATTTTCATTCATTACTGTTAGTTTACATTGAGTATGACTTGACTGGATCTCTTTTACCATGAATTACAATGTCTAGTCAGTCCTTGGTCTTTAAAGGTGCTCTGCATTTATGTTTTGCGGTCTCAGAAAGGGCTAGCGAGATACCACCTTGTTATATCATATTATGATTGTTTTAAGAAAGTGTTGTCATCCTAGATTTATTATTATTTCTCGCTAGTTGATTATGCCATTGATATGAGTAAACTTGAGACCTAAGCGTTATTGTGAATGTGATTAGTTATAATCTTTGCTGAAAACTTGAATGCTGGTTTTACATATTTACAACAACAAGAGCAAACAGAGTTTTTAAAAGTTTTTCTTTATCACTTTCAGTTTGTTAACTAAATTGCTTGAGGACAAGCAAAGGTTTAAGCTTGGGGGAGTTGATACGTCTCCGTCGTATCTACTTTTCCAAAAACGTTTGCCCTTCTTTTGGACTCTAACTTGCATGATTTGAATGGAACTAACCCGGACTGACGCTGTTTTCAGCAGAATTACCATAGTGTTATTTATGTGCAGAAACAAACGTTCTCGGAATGACCTAAAACTTCACGGAGCAACTTTTTGGAAAATATAAAAAGTACCTGCAAAAGATGAAGGCCAGGGGGCCCACCACGTGTCCATGAGGGTGGGGGGCGCGCCTGCCCCCCTAGGGCGCACCCCCTACCTCATGGGCCCCCTGATGCCTCTCCGACTCCAACTCCATATATTGTGTTTCGGGGATAAAAAATCAGAGAAAAGAATTCATCGTGTTTTATGATACGGAGCCGCCGCCAAGCCCTAAAACCTCTCGGGAGGGCTGATCTGGAGTCCGTTCGGGGCTCCGGAGAGGGGAATCCGTCGCCATCGTCATCATCAACCATCCTCCATAACCAATTTCATGATGCTCACCGCCGTGCGTGAGTAATTCCATCGTAGGCTTGCTGGACGGTGATGGGTTGGATGGTATCTATCATGTAATCGAGTTAGTTTTGTTAGGGTTTGATCCCTAGTATCCACTATGTTCTGAGATTGATGTTGCTATGACTTTGCTATGCTTAATGTTTGTCACTAGGGCCCGAGTGCCATGATTTCAGATCTGAACCTATTATGTTTTCATCAATATATGAGTGTTCTTGATCCTATCTTGCAAGTCTATAGTCACCTATTATGTGTTATGATCCGTAAACCCCGAAGTGATAATAATCGGAATACTTACCGGTGATGACCGTAGTTTGAGGAGTTCATGTATTCACTATGTGTTAATGCTTTGTTCCGGTTCTCTATTAAAAGGAGGCCTTAATATCCCTTAGTTTCTGTAAGGACCCCGCTGCCACGGGAGGGTAGGACAAAAGATGTCATGCAAGTTCTTTTCCATAAGCACGTATGACTATATTCGGAATACATGCCTACATTATATCAATGAACTGGAGCTAGTTCTGTGTCAACCTAGGTTATGACTGTTACATGATGAACCGCATCCGGCATAATTCTCCATCACCGATCCATTGCCTACGAGATTTCCATATATTGTTCTTCGCTTATTTACTTTCCCGTTGCTATTGCTATCGTCAGTACAAAATACCAAAAACATTACTTTTGCTACCGTTACCTTTTGCTACCGTTACCACTACTATCATATTACTTTTCTACTAAATACTTTGCTGCAGATACTAAGTTTCCAGGTGTGGTTGAATTGACAACTCAGCTGCTAATACTTGAGAATATTCTTTGGCTCCCCTTGTGTCGAATCAATAAATTTGGGTTGAATACTCTACCATCAAAAACTATTGCGATCCCCTATACTTGTGGGTTATCAGGTATCATATGAAGACACATTTCTCTGATTTGGGTTCGAGCTTATCAGGTTGAAGCTTTTTCACATAAGCATCGCAGCCCCAAACTTTAAGAAACGACAACTTGGGTTTCTTGCCAAACCTCATTTCATAAGGTGTTGTATCAACGGATTTAGATGGTGCCCTATTTAACGTAAATGCAACTGTCTCTAAAGCATAACCCCAAAATGTTAACGGTAAATTAGTGACAGACATCATAGATCGCGCAATATCTAGTAAAGTGCGATTACGACGTTTGGATACACCATTACGCTGTGGTGTTCCAGGTGGCGTGAGTTGTGAAACTATTCCACATTGTTTCAAATGAAGACCAAACTCGTAACTCAAATATTCTCCTACATGATCAGATCGTAGAAACTTTATTTTCTTGTTACGATGATTTTCCACTTCACTCTGAAATTCTTTGAACTTTTCAAATGTTTCAGACTTATGTTTCATCAAGTAGATATACCCATATCTACTCAAATCATCTGTGAAGGTAAGAAAATAATGATACCCGCCGCGAGCATAAACACTCATTGGACCGCATACATCGGTATGTATTATTTCCAAAAAGTCTGAATCTTGCCAATGAGGCATGGTTCGCAAGCATCAAGTGATTCATAATCAAGTGATTCCAAAAGCCTATCAGCAAGGAGTTTCTTCATGCACTTGATACCAATATGACCCAAACGGCAGTGCCACAAATAAGTTGCACCATCATTATTAAACTTATATATTTTGTCTTCAATATTATGAATATGTGTATCACTACTATCAAGATTTAGTAAAAATAGACCACTCATCAAGGGTGCATGACCTTAAAAGATATTACTCATATAAATAGAACAACAATTATTCTCTCATTTAAATGAATAACCGTCTTGCATCAAACAAGATCTAGATATAATGTTCATGCTCAACGCTGGCACCAAATAATAATTATTTAGGTCTAAAACTAATCCTAAAGGTAGATGTAGAGGTAGTGTGCCGATGGCGATCACATCGACTTTGGAACCATTTCCCACGCGCATCATCACCTCATCCTTAGCCAATCTTCGCTTAATCCATAGCCCCTTTCACTTTGCCATCCTTCTTCTCCGCCAAATACTTGGGGCAGTTCTGCTTCCAGTGACCAGTCCCTTTGCAGTAGAAACACTCAGTCTCAGGCTTAGGTCCAGACTTGGGTTTCTTCACTTGAGCAGCAACTGGCTTGCTGTTCTTCTTGAAGTTACCCTTCTTCCCTTTACCCTTTTCTTGAAACTGGTGGTCTTGTTGACCATCAACACTTGATGCTCCTTCTTGATTTCTACCTCCGCAGCCTTTAGCATTGCAAAGAGCTCGAGAATCGTCTTATCCATCCCTTGCATATTATAGTTCATCACAAAGCTCTTTTAGCTTGGTGGCGGTGATTGAAGAACTCTGTCAATGACACTATCATCAGGAAGATTAACTCCCAGCTGAGTCAAGTGGTTGTGGTACCCAGACATTCTAAGTATATGTTCACTGACAGAACTATTCTCCTCCATTTTGTAGCTGTAGAACTTATTGGAGACTTCATCTCTCTCAATCGGGCATTTTCTTGAAATATTAACTTCAACTCCTAAAATATCTCATATGCTCCATGATGTTCAAAACGTCGTTGAAGTCCCGGTTCTAAGCCGTAAAGCATGGCACATTGAACTATTGAGTAGTCATCAGCTTTGGTCTGCTAGGTGTTCACAACATCGGGCGTTGCTCCTGCAGTAGGTTTGGCACCCAGCGGTGCTTCCAGGACGTAATTCTTCTGTGCAGCAATGAGGATAATCCTCAAGTTATGGACCCAGTCCGTGTAGTTGCTATCATCATCTTTCAACTTAGCTTTCTCTAGGAATGCATTAAAATTCAACGAAACAACAGCACGGGCCATCTATCTACAACAACATAGACATGCAAAATACTATCAGGTACTAAGTTCATGATAAATTGAAGTTCAATTAATCAGATTACTTAAGAACTCCCACTTAGATAGACATCCCTCTAATCATCTAAGTGATCACGTGATCCATATCAACTAAACCATGTCCGGTCATCATGTGAGATGGAGTAGTTTTCAATTGTGAACATCACTATGTTGATCATATCTACTATATGATTCACGCTCGACCTTTCGGTCTCAGTGTTCCGAGGCCATATCTGCATATGCTAGGCTCGTCAAGTTTAACCCGAGTATTCTGCATGTGTAAAACTGGCTTGCATCCATTGTATGTGAACGTAGAGCTTATCACACCCGATCATCACATGGTGTCTCGGCACGACGAACTGTAGTAATGGTGCATACTCAGGGAGAACACTTATACCTTGAAATTTAGTGAGAGATCATCTTATAATACTACCGCCGAACTAAGAAAAATAAGATGCATAAAGGATAAACATCACATGCAATCAATATAAGTGATATGATATGGCCATCATCATCTTGTGCCTTTGATCTCCATCTCCAAAGCACTTTCATGATCACCATAGTCACCGGCTTGACACCTTGATCTCCACCGAAGCATCGTTGTCGTCACGCCAACTATTTCCTCCACGACTATCGCTACGGCTTAGTGATAAAGTAAAGCAATTGCATGGCGATTGCATTTCATACAAATAAAGGGACAACCATATGGCTCCTGCCAGTTGCCGATAACTCTGTTACAAAACATGATCATCTCATACAATAAAATTTAGCATCATGTCTTGACCATATCACATCACAACATGCCCTGCAAAAACAAGTTAGACATCCTCTACTTTGTTGTTGCAAGTTTTACGTGGCTGCTAAGGGCTGAGCAAGAACAATTCTTACCTATGCATCAAAACCCACAATGCGATATAGTGATTGCTTTTTGATCTTCAGAAAGAACCCTGTTCATTGAATCCGATTCAACTAAAGTTGGAGAAACTGACACCCACCAGCCACTTGTGTGCGAAGCACGTCGGTAGAATCAGTCTCGCGTAAGCATACGCGTAATGTCAGTCCGGGCCGCTTCATCCAACAATACCGCCGAATCAAGAATCAACTAGTGACGGCAAGCAATATGTATATACCCACGCCCACAACTCCTTTGTGTTCTACTCGTGCATATAACATCTACCCATAAACCTGGCTCGGATGCCACTGTTGGGGAACGTAGTAATTTCAAAAAAATCCTACGCACACGCAAGATCATGGTGATGCATAGCAACGAGAGGGGAGAGTATTGTCTACGTACCCTCGTAGACCGTAAGAGGAAGCATTATGACAACGCGGTTGATGTAGTCGTACGTCTTCACAATCGACCGATCCTAGTACCGAAAGTACAACACCTTCGCGATCTGCACACGTTCGGCTCGGTGACGTCCCACGAACTCACGATCCAGCAGAGAGTCGAGGGAAAGCTCCGTCAGCACGATGGCGTGACGATGGTGGTGATGAAGCTACCGGCGGAGGGCTTCGCCTAAGAACTACGACGATATGACCGAGGTGGATATGGTGGAGGGGGGCACCGCACACGGGTGTAAACAATCAACTTGTGTGTTCTAGGGTGCCCCTGCCCCCGTATATAAAGGAACAAGGGGGAGGCCGGCCGGCCTTGGGGTGCGCCAAGGAGAGGGGGGAGTCCTCCTCCTACTAGGAGTAGGACTTCCCCTTTCCTAGTCCTACTAGGAAGGGGGAAGGGGGAAGCAAGGAGAGGGAGAGAGGGAGGAAAGAGGGGACGCCGCCCCCCCTTGTCCAATTCAGACTCCCAAGGTGGGGGGGGCACGGCCAGCCCTAGGCCCTCTCCTCTCTCTCTCTCACAAGACCCATGTTGGCCCATTAGTTCCCCCAGCGATTCCAATAACCCCCTGGCACTCCGATAAATATCCGGTGACCCCCGGAACTCATCCGGTGTCCGAATATAGTCGTCCAATATATCAATCTTTATGTCTCGAACATTTCGAGACTCCTCGTCATGTCTGTGATCATATACGGGACTCCGAACAACCTTCGGTACATCAAAACACATAAACTCATAATACCGAACGTTAAGTGTGCGGACCCTACACTACTAGGAAAAGGGCTATAGATGATATGACCACTAATGGCGCACCAGACATGTGGTGCGCCATTACTATATACTAATGGCGCACCATGTGTTGGTGCACCATTAGTAATATATTACTAATGGCGCACCTGGTGTGTGGTGCGCCATTAGTAGTTTTGAAAAAAATAAAAAAAATTGTTACTAATGGCGCACCGTGGTACAGTGCGCCATTACTAGTTGACATAGTAATGGCGCACCACACCCATCGTGTGCCATTAGTAGTTTTGAAAAAAAAATTGTTAGTAATGCCGACCCCCACCTCCCCTCGCCTCATCGCCCCTCCCCTCGTTGCCCCCTTGCCCCACCTCCCCTCACCCTGTCGCCCCATCGTCCCAACCACCCGCCACCGCCGCCGCCACCCGCCACCGCCCCCTGGCCCCACCGCTCCTCGCTCCGTCGCCCCCACCACCCACCGCCACCCCGGCGCCCCGTCGCCCGAACGACGCCCCGCCCCGTCGCCCGAACGGTGCCCCCCTGGTGCCCCGCCGCCCCCACCACCCGCCCGTCGGCCCCTGCGCCCGCGCCGCCCTCGAAGTCAGGCTCGCCTCGGCCCCTGCGCCCGCGCCGCCCCCGGAGCCAAGCTCGTCGCGGGCCCCTACGTCCGCCTCGCGCCCCCCCCCCCCCGAAGCCAGGCCCGCCACCGCTGCCCTAACCGCGGCCGTCCACCACCACCCCCTGCCCTGGAGCCAAGGTGATCATTTTTTTCTTTTTTCTACTGTTTTTCTTTGCTGTTTAGGTTTAATTAGGTTATTGATAGGTTTAGGTTAGTGGTTGGTTTAGGTTAGTGCTAGATTTAGGTTTAGATAATTAAAAGAAGAAAGTTGAAAAAAAGAAGAAGTAGTAGAAGAAGAAGAAGAGTAAAAAGGAAAAAAAGGAAGAAGAATAAGAAGAAAGTTGAAAAACAGAACAAGAAAGGAAGAAGGAGAAGAGGAGGAGGAGGAAGGAGAAGAAAGAAAAAGGAGAACAAGAAAAGAAGAGAGGTGGAGAAGAAGAAGATGGAAAGGAAAAGGAAGAATGCATCATTGTTTAATTGTAGAGGCTGATGATCGAAAAGTTGACCTTTCTTAGGAGTAGCATCTTCAAATAAGTAACCCTTCATGTATTCAAATAAAATAACAGAACAACATAACTCGGAACGGTAATATAACCAAGAATGCATCTTCGAGGACGAGAGCTTTTTTCAAGTGTTTATTTGCTGCTTCCTCATAAGCAACGAGACATCTCCGAGGACAGAACATCATTTTAGTAGGATGTAACAATCATTAGTCTTCGAGAAGAATGATATTAAATAACATAGTGGCATGTGATGTATTTTCATACCGAAAATGCATTTGGCACTAGTCCTTGCTTAACAACATCATGGGTGGGAAGCGGGAACTTCGGAAGTGCATTGGTGTAGTTGATTATCTTCTGCTCAAAATTTATGCTGCTATAATGTTGTAAGGGAACTAATTGGTCTCTTCTGCTGCTTATCAGAGATGGGGGGAAGCAGCCACCGCCGCTCTGCCTCACCGGAGTACGAGTTGGATGCTTTCGAGTTCTTCAGTATCATACTTGGGACTTCAGTATCAGCCACGAGGCAGGTATATAAAACAAGAGATCTCCCCTTCACCCATCTCATTATGATAACTTTGTTGTTTGCTACATCACTCCTTGTCCCAAATTGCAGAGGCTGCCTGACACTTTTATAAACATGCTGGGTGAAGATCCGCCAGATAATGTGAAGCTCCGACAGGCCGACAGCGGGGTTCGCAGGCTGTGGGACGTGGAGTTGGTGATCGAGGAGGGCCATATGTACCTGTGTCGTGGCTGGGAGAAGTTCTACAGTTCCTACGACCTGCGGACCGGGTACTTTCTTCTCTTCAGGTACGACGATGACGCCACAATGCTCATCGTGAAGGTTTTCAACGCGACTATGTGTCGCATGCGCTACGCTGACGACGAAGATGCCAGTGCGTTCTGCCTCTTCTTATTCCTCTACATTTGGCTTTGTCTCACATCGATTGTTAACGGTCATTGTTGCATTTGGACAGGCAATGGGAGCATCAGCAGCGACACTGGCTACAGCCAAGGCAGCAACGATTATGGCTGTAGCAAAAGCAACATCGATTCTGGCTTTAGCGAAAGCAGCAGCGATTCTGGCAGCAGCAAAGACAACAAGAAGGATGATCCAGACTGGAGTGCGGGAGAAGAGGAGCAGAGTGGGGATGAGGAGCTGCAGGATGACGATGGGCATCAAGCTGAGGATGACCTAGCGCTGGTGGTGGCTGACCATGGGCAAGAGATGGTGGTGGCTGAGGATGACCTAGCGATGGTCGTGCCTGTCCTGCCTGAAGGTGGCCTCGCGATGGTGGTGGTGCCTGACAATGACCACACACCGGTGGTGGTGTCGGTGATCCCACAGCTGGGCGACATGACCACACCAATTGTGGTAGAAGACTACATCCCACAGCTGCCTCCACCGCCTCGCCGCTCTTGGCGCATCAGGCTGAGGAAGGAGAAGGAGAAGAACAATGAGAACTGAACTATGTCAGGTATGTCAAATCTCCAAAATGATATATATATATATATATATATATATATACTTAGTTACCTATGTTATCTCTAATATGCTTAGTTTCCTATAGGTTAGCTCCAAAATTACTTATGTTAGCACAAAATGATCAAGTTTACATAATAAGCTTATAGTCTTCTTATTCTTCTTCTTCTTTTCCAAAATGACATATCTTAGCTTCATTTTACCTAAGTTGGCTCTAATATGCTAACTTAGAGCTTATATGCTTAGTTTCCTATAGGTTAGCTCCAAAATAACTTATGTTAGCACAAAATGATCAAGTTTACATAATAAGCTTATATTCTTCTTCTTATTCTTCTTATTTTCCAAAATGACATAGGTTAGCTTCATTTTACCTAAGTTGGCTCTAATATGCTAAATTAGAGAGCTTATATGCTTAGTTTCCTATAGGTTAGCTTCAAAATTACTTATGTTAGCACAAAATGATCAAGTTTACATAATAAGCTTATAGTCTTCTTCTTATTCTTCTTATTCTTCTTCTAGTATTCTTCTAGTGTTCTTCTTCTTCTTGTATTCATCTAGTCTTCTTCTTCTTCTTCTCTTCTTCTTCTTCTAACTTCTTGTTTATCATTTTGCAGATTTGATTTAATTCATGGAAGCTTGCATGGATGGTGTGCTTCTTTTTCATTTGTGTTTTTATTTTGTATCAACGTGAAACTTTTGTGAATTGACGGATAACGGTGTTGGATGAACAATGTGAAACTTTTGTAATATGTAACGATGGAACTATGTGTTGGCTATGTATGTATATATGATGAAACTTGTGTGTTGGATATGATTGTTATATGGATGCTTGTTGTATATATATATATATATGTGTTGGATATCTCATATGTGAAATAGTGACCTGAGATTAAGAAAAAACGATTTTTTTAAAAAAAATTGTTACTAATGGCGCACTTTCATGAGGTGCGCCATTAGAATATGTAGTGCGTCATTAGTAGCCAAAACAGATGCGCCATTAGTAGGCCTTTTCCTAGTAGTGCTACGGGTTCGAGAACTATGTCGACATGACCGAGACACGTCTCCAGTCAATAACCAATAGCGGAACCTGGATGCTCATATTGGCTCCTACATATTCTACGAATATCTTTATCGGTCAAACCGCATAACAACATACGTTGTTCTCTTTGTCATCGGTATGTTACTTGCCCGAGATTCGATCGTCGGTATCTCTATACCTAGTTCAATCTCATTATCGGAAAGTCTCTTTACTCGTTTCGTAATGCATCATCCCGCAACTAACTCATTAGTCACATTGCTTGCAAGGCTTATAGTGATGTGCATTACCAAGAGGGCCCAGTGATACCTCTTGCCCGAGATTCGATCGTCGGTATCTCTATACCTAGTTCAATCTCGTTACCGGAAAGTCTCTTTACTCGTTCTGTAATGCATCATCCCGCAACTAACTCATTAGTCACATTGCTTGCAAGGCTTATAGTGATGTGCATTACCAAGAGGGCCCAGTGATACCTCTCCGATACTTGGAGAGACAAATCCTAATGTCGATCTATGCCAACTCAACAAACACCATCGGAGACACCTGTAGGGCATCTTTATAGTCACCCAGTTACGTTTTGACGTTTGATAGCACACTAAGTGTTCCTCTGGTATTCGGGAGTTGCATAATCTCATAGTCATAGGAACATGTATAACTTATGGAGAAAGCAATAGCAACAAACTAAACGATCATCGTGCTAAGCTAACGGATGGGTCAAGTCAATCACATCATTCTCCAATGATGTGATCCCGTTAATCAAATGACAACTCATGTCTATGGTTAGGAAACATAACCATCATTGATTCAACGACCTAGTGAAGTAGAGGCATACTAGTGATACTCTGTTTGTCTATGTATCCACACATGTACTAAGTTTCCGGTTAATACAATTCTAGCATGAATAATAAATATTTATCATGATAAGGAAATATAAGTAACAACTTTATTATTGCCTCTAGAGAGAGAGATAAGTATTTTTTGCAATGCATTAGCATCAACAGGTTGATCCGCAGGGAAAGCAAAACAAGAGGTAAAACATCCTCGAACCCCGAGAATTAATGCAAAGTCAAGCCCGTGTGCTCGCTAGGCAGTAGTTCAAATCATTTGAATATTTTAAAAGTTAATTTGGTTTGAAGGTTAAGAAACTCAGTGCTTCAACACATCTTGTTCTTGCAGTGTTATTGATTATTGCAAGGTAGGGCACCATTGCCACCCACCGAAGCAACCAGGAACACAATCAATGGTGTAAAACAGAGCAGCTTGCACAAAGAATTGCTTGACAACTCCCATCAAAATGTTTGCCGACACTGCTTGGAAATATGATTTTCAACTGAAATTAAATAAGATCTTGCCACTTGTATGTCCGGATCTATCTTTGGCAGCAGTGAAAATAGCTTTAACGGAAAAAAATTGACGAAAAAGCAAGAATGGCTTTCACTCATCAACTCTTGAGTTCTCTTTAGTTAACCATTGCAGTTAGCAGCACCAAGGGAGCCCAGCTGAACCACTCACTGGCTGAACAACGAGCCCTTTCTTTTGTGGTTATGACGGTTTTCATCGAATTCTGACGCCGTGACAGGTGGTGACCAATGGGAGGGTCACGCCGTGCATCCACCATGTCAGGACGCCAAGGAACCGCGATTGCCTGTCGGTGCTGTTCAGGTGGTGGGGGAAGGACGGTGTCCTGCTGGGCGCCATGGAAGAGCTGGTGGATGAAGACCACCCTGTGGCCTACCGTGCATGTACGAGCAACAAATGCAGAAGATTCTGGCACTCCGACGGGTGCAGATTCGGTGATCCACTGAAGGCTTTCTGCGGGCGCGGGGTGGACAAGGAAGATGTGTTTCCCATGCTAGAATGATCACAGTTCGGTATCAGAGGAGGAAGCCCAAGTCGGCTACATATCTCAGTTGGAACAGGCTAGCGAAGAGTCTCTTATTTCTATGTTAAGAGTTGGTTGGAATCTGCAGCAGCAGTTACCTTCTGCAATAAATCAGAGGAAAATGAAAAAATAAAACAGAGCAAAATGATTTTCGTGCCCAAGAAGCTCAACCTTCAACCAAAATTATTTTAATTTTGATGTCGCCATGTCGGGATGTGACTATGGGCTAGTTTGGTTTGTGCCCTGAACACCACGCCTGGGAGATTTTTTATGCCTGTTATGCGCCTAAGATTTTTTTTTTAAAGTTGCCTGGTCAGGCTAGTATAGGATCGATGTGTTTGGTTCACGACCTGGCCTGGGGAGTGCTAATTAGTTGTTGTTCACTTGTTCTCCTAATGTCTAGCTGTTTCAGTTCTTTCCAGACGCCTTGTGTTTTAGAGGAAGTATCCTGTGCAACGAGCCAACTCGTGCACCCAGTACACCGAGCGATTCTGGCCCATTGGATTGGGAATAGACGGACTGGATGTGATCATAACGTGACTGCGGGTATATTTACACAATAGACCTTGTCAAGTTATTGAATTGCACAAAAGTTCTACCGAAATTCCACTCCTTCCCTTGCTCTGTCCCGTTGTGTACCTATCTCTTCAGCAAAACTCTCACCCCGATGGCTGCAATCCCTTTTCCCTGTATCTCCACAATCTATCCCTGTCCACAACGGTGCTGACTATGGCTTGGCAGGACCGACGCACACTCCTGGTCACCGCCGGTCCGCCGCCGCCGTTGCAGGCTCAGATTCAACGCCATCGCAAATTCCTAACAAGCTGAGTTGCTTTCTTTATTCAGATCGTGAGTTGCATATTTATTTCACAGGCGCAACGAAAAAAGAGCTAAGAATATTCTCCTGATTACTGATTACGGCGGATATCATTGAACTTCTTGTATATATGAGCCTTCTCCTATTGATGTGTGTGCATTTGCTATGTCCAAAATAGAAATCAGACTACAGTTGGTATTATTGTCTTTGTCATGCCCTTTTCAGATTCTAGTTGGGCCTTCTATTCTGAATTTTGTGCTGAAATAAGCAACTGAAAAAATAAGTGTAGTTTCTAACCTTGCACTGAAGTCATGACCACTGAATAAATGCTATGCGAGAAATATAATATGTTTAGAAAAGGAACAACAGATGCATCAAAGAAGGCCCGCTGTCGTATACAAAGTCGGATTCAAACATTGTACACATATATATGATGTAACGTATTTCACAAGGATAGCTTTGTTGTACACAACTCCCGAAAAGAAGGCCTGTTGTGCTCTATTACCAGTCACTTTATTACAATAGATACACTTCGTTTCAGATGCCAATATATCCTGACTTGAGCAATAGGTTGAGCACCATGCAGCTCCCGGAACCAGATCCTCTACCGTGCCCCAAGGCACGTCAGAGGTGCCGTGCCTTCTTGCTTTCCAGCAAAACAGGTGCACTGGGCCTGTAGCCTACGAGCAGAACGGCCCAACTAATGGCCTGTTGTTTTGATTGTTTTTTCTGTTTATTTCCAGCAGCTTGACAACATTTGTCTAAAAAACAGCTTGAGAACGGGAGCATCACACGGTAGTTGAATAGGCAAAGCAAGATTTTTTATGCGGAAAACATCCAACATTTTTTCTGGAAAAATCAAATCTACTATAAAAGTTCATCAAAAGTATAAATCATCTCAAACATAATAAAAATTACATCGAGATTCTCAAACCATCAAATGACCATTATCTTTTAATTTATTCATGAACTGTCAAGGTAGTACTCCCTCCGTCCCAAAATTCTTGTCTTACATTTATCTAGATACGGATGTACCTAATACTAAAGCATAATTTGATACATCCGTATTTGGACAAATCTAAGACAAGAATTTTGGGACGGAGGGAGTATAAAGAAAACAAGAAGTAAAAAATACATTTAAGTCCGTAGAGACCTAGCAATGACTACAAGCACTAGAGCAAGCCGAAGGCGCGCCGCCGTCTTCGCCTCTCCCTCTTCGGAACCCGCCAACCTTTTTGTTGTAGACAACTAGAAAGTCGTTGTGCCAAGGCTCCATATGATCAGCGCATCAGAACAACAACCACCACTGTTGAAGAGAGGCATATATCGGAAGGATTCAACCTGTAGACGCATGAACACAGACCAATGAAGATGGGATCCCGTGAGATCAGCCGGAGACAAACCTCCACACACCCTCCGATGATGCTAGAAACACCACCGGGACGCAAACTAGGCGGGGAGAACTTTATTCCATCTTCAGATAGTCACCGCCGCTTGACTTCTCTGGGGAGGACACAAACCCTAAGAAAACTAAAAAAATCTTGAAAAAACAGAGCCCTCTCGCCGGCAAGGGCTGGGATAGACCGGCGGCGGCACCGGCGGGAGGCACGAGAAACCCAACGTTGAATAGTCGCTCACATACACGAGCATACACTCACCTTATGAACACATGCATGTACACCCTACCCGTATGAGCACCTCCAAGAGACTGAGCTGCCATGGCATTTTGAGATTGTACGAAGTCACCACAGACATAGCATCTTGATTTATTTTATCAACTTTTATAATAGATCTGATCTTTCCGGAAAAAAATAGGTTAGAAGTTTTCCGCAGAAAAAATCTTGCTTTGCTATTTCAACGCACGCGTGATCCTCCCGTTCTCAAGCTGTTTTCTTTTTTGAGCCAAACGTTGTCTTTTTTTTTTTTTGAGACTAGCCAAACGTTGTCAAGCTGCTGAAAGTAAAAAATCAAAATAGCAGGCCCATTAGCTCGGCCGTTCTGCTCGTAGGCTAGAGCCCAGTGCGCTGTTTTCCTGGAAAGCAAGAAGGCACGGCACCTCTGACGTGCCTTCAGGCACGGTAGAGGATCTGGTTCCGCAGCTCCCATCGTCATCTAACAGAGATATCTTGGTTGGCTGAAAGAGACAAAGTGGATACAACTACAACATTAGTCTGCACAGCGAACTTTTTGTTTTCACTAGAGATGAGCTTGCAACTGAACATGCCGACAATACCTGAAAAAATAGGAACATCATGTATTTTTAGAAGCATATCCAATATGAAAGGTCAACAAAATTATCTGGTTGGATAAAAGAAACAGTTGAACAAAAATAATGATAGCCAGAGTACAAGCTAAATCAACAGGCAAAATAAATGTTGCCAAGCAAGAGCGCTTGATGATCGACCATGCGAGAAGATGTGAAATCGCAGCATGGTTCCTTCTAGATGTGTTCTGGGACATCATTAGCACTGACACATGAGCCTCTAACTAGCTTGCACAACCTATTCAGAATCATCCAATGAAAGCAAGTGTATACCTAGAATTAAAATTTATAGGTATTAGAGTTACATGTATCAAGAATTGTTGAGATGACTCCAGGCATGTACGCCAGATCATTATTGTTGATTTTAAAGTATTGTTTTTAGGGGATTTTGAAAGCATTGTTAGAAAGTGCATCGCAACAAGTAAAAAGTCATGAATAAGAAGAACTACTAATGATTTCAGAAAGTTCAACTGGACATCAAAGTGCAGTTTCGATTTAAGATCAACAAAATGAATCAAAAGAACACACAACAAAATATAATCTACTCCAGGCTCGTAATCATTTTTCACATACAAGTCATAACATTCATGCACAAATCTTACTTTATAGCCTGCAGGAGATATAGATACTGTTTACGACTTAAGTATGGGAACAACGAGCACACCTTTTGCCTGATTTCTAGTCCATTGCTGCAATTGGGGAAAACTGATAAATGGGAAGAAACGTAATACTTTGGGTAATCGAATAGGAGATCATACCTTGATACCTTAAGCTGCAGAAGATGGCCGTCTTCTTTGCGATGGCTGGGTTGACATTGCCCGGGCCTACAGCATGGCGGCGCTACATGTACGCGCTCGCCGACAGTGCGACTGTTTCAGGGGAGAGGAGCGGCGCTGGCGCTTGTACAACGCTGAAACTACGTACATGACCAGGCGGGAAGAGGTCGAGTGGCCCAGCAGAGGAGGGGCGGAGGGGAGAGAGGCGACAGAGCAAATTGCTAACCCCAGCTTGCAAATCGCCGGTGTACAGGTACGAGCAGAGCAAAGGGAAGAAGGCAATGGGATCTCGGAAGGACTGCTTTGCGCAGTTGAGTGCCTTTACAAGGTCCATTGTGCGAAATGTACCAGCTGCCACCGAGTACTAACATCCAGTGGCCCAGAATCAGCCGGCGCATGAGTGGCAGCTCTGCATGTGGAAGATCCATGTTATCAAAAGGCTCCATGAGCTCTTGCATTTGCATAAATTCCCCCTGATGCAGCTCAAGATCAACATTGAGGTCAAAATGTTCTTGTGGTCCCCAAGGATGAATATCGTGGACCTGATGGACAGGCACATTAACTAAGTTCAGGTCCAAATTGACATGATTATTGTTCTGTTCTTCTGCCTGGATATCTTGCTCTTCATTATTCTCCTCCTGTTGATGCTGATTGACAGGCCCAAAAAAATGGAGCTGGTTTGGATGAAAGTGCGGCTGCGGAGGAATTGGGTGCGGGTTTCCATCATGGGGGACAGGTTCTTCATCTGCTGGCCCTTCTTCAATGAGACGTTGCCACAGAATGGAAACTGGGCAAGACCAAGAATCTCCTCTGAACTCATTAGACCCTGTAATAAGAATACTTGAAGGGATATCTCGAAGTTCCTCCACTCTTATCTTGACTAGAATTCCAGCATCCGAGCTGAGCTGCTGATCCCACTACATGAAAGTGCTAAAGGATTTGACTGCATTCCTAACTTCAGCAAAATTGCGGAGATCTGCATGAAAACCCGCAATAAAGATCCAACACTCACGATTAAGCTGAAATCTTCTCCAGTTCATTCCTTCATCATGCTTCTCAAAGATGATATGGACATCATCAAAACGATGCGGACTCTGCAGAACCAACTCATCTCTGTCGAAAACATTATGTAACTGAACAAAAGCTTGTCCCAGCAGGCACGTGGAAATCTTCTGAAACCCTGGTCGCTTGTGAGTGGTAAGAAATTCAGAGAGGATTTCTCTTACATTGGCAAAGTGGACTTCTCCTGCGGGCATGGGAATGATCGTCGCCATAGCCAGAGTCTCATTCTTCCTGTGAATGTGTTCGCAAACAACTCGCACACGCGGTGGTCTTCCTTCAACTTGGAGAGGCTGGTGGCCAGAGGGAAGGAAGGGGAGGGGGTCAAAGGGGAAGTTCGCCATTGCTGCGGCAGAGGCGGAGCGGATGGCAACGAGGTCGGATGTTCTTGGGCGGGGCAGAGGAGGTGGCGGAGGAGTGACTTGACTGGTGCTAGGTGTGGTGGCATTGGGAGTTCGAAGCGTCACCGTGCGGTTGACAGGTAGGCCCAGCTCAAGGTTGGTAAGCCGAAATGATGGCGAGATTGACTGCTGATTTACCCTTTGCATATTTGGAGGACCAGAGGAATTCCGGGAAGCGGGCTCGTCAGGATTCTGGGCCGCATTGGGGCATTTGGCCCTAATACCCAGCTATTACTATTAGGGAACGTAGCGGAATTTTAAAATTTTCTACGCATCACCAAGATCAATCTATGGAGTCGTCTAGCAACGAGGGAGAGATGAGTGCATCTACATACCCTTGTAGATCGCGTGCGGAAGCGTTCAAGAGAACGGGGTTGATGGAGTCGTGCTCGGCGTGATCCAAATCATTGATGACCAAGTGCCGAACGGACGGTGTGATGGTGGAAGCAACGGTGATCTCGGCAGGGCTTCGCCAAGCGCAGGGAGACGGAGGAGTGTCACGGGAGGGAGAGGGAGAGGCCAGGGGCTTGGGTGCGGCTGCCCTCCCTCCCGCCCCCACTATATATAGGGTGCCTAGGGGGGGCGCCGGCCAAAGGGTGTGCCTTGCCCCCAAGGCAAGGGTGGCGCCCCCCACCCCTAGGGTTTCCAAACCTAGGCGCAGGAGGAAGCCCAAGGGAGGCGCACCAGCCCACTGGGGGCTGGTTCCCCTCCCACTTCAGCCCATGGGGCCCTCCGGGATAGGTGGCCCCACCCGGTGGACCCCCGGGACCCTTCCGGTGGTCCCGGTACAATACCGATTACCCCCGAAACTTTTCCGATGGCCGAAACTTGACTTCCTATATATAAATCTTCACCTCCGGACCATTCCGAAACTCCTCGTAACGTCTGGGATCTCATCCGGGACTCCGAACAACTTTCGGGTTACCATATGCTAATATCTCTACAACCCTAGTGTCATCGAACCTTAAGTGTGTAGACCCTACGGGTTCAGGAGACATGCAAACATGACCGAGACGCTTCTCCGGTCAATAACCAACAGCGGGATCTGGATACCCATGTTGTCTCCCACATGCTCCACAATGATCTCATTGGATGAACCACGATGTCGAGGATTCAATCAATCCATATACAATTCCCTTTGTCAATCGGTACGTTATTTGCCCGAGACTCGATCGTCGGTATCCCAATACCTAGTTCAATCTCGTTACCGGCAAGTCACTTTACTCGTGCCGTAATGCATGATCCCGTGATCAACCACTTGATCACATTGAGCTCATTATGATAATGCATTACCGAGTGGGCCCAGAGATACCTCTCCGTCATACGGAGTGACAAATCTCAGTCTCGATTCGTGCCAACCCAACAGACACTTTCAGAGATACCTGTAATGTACCTTTATAGTCACTCAGTTACTTGTGACGTTTGGCACACCCAAGGCACTCCTACGGTATCCGGGAGTTGCACAATCTCATGGTCTAAGGAAATGATACTTGACATTCAGAAAAGCTACAGCAAACAAACTACACAATCTTTAAGCTATGATTAGGGGTGGTGGAGGAGGAGGGCGCGTATAGGGGAGGAGATTGTGGCGGCAGTGAGGGCTCTCATAAGCAGCGGAAGTGGCGGCGGTGACACGACCCGCGACGCGCCTTTCTAGAGATTTCAACAAGTGACTATATACGGAGCAAAATGAGTGAATCTGCACTCTAAAATATATCTATATACATCTGTATATGGTAGTCTATTTGAAATATCTAAAAAGACAAATATTTAGGAACGGAGGGAGTAGTAAACACACCATGTGAACCTACTTGAATTTTTCTGTCAGAATTTGTACGACATTATGGTTGCAGTTACTACGTGGCCTGGGAACACAGACTGCAATAACGAGATAACACTACGGCACATCTCTACTCCTAATGGACGAGTTGGTTGAATAGTCCCACGACTTTCGTCTGGTTTTTTTTCGTCTGATTTTTTTTCGTCCCCTCCCTCCTCTCTTTTCTACTGGTTTATTTTCCTCTTCATTCTTTTCTTATAAACCAAGACTTTCCTAAGGTACAAAAGATCACAAATCTAACTTTCCTATCCTAACTTACCTAAATCAACTGATTTTTCCCATCAATGCAATTTGCTTTAGGAAATAAAATGGCGAATTCTAAGGAAAAAATAACAGAATTTAAGAACGATCCCTCGATCGGTGCATCCCCGGCCCACAGACGATCTCTCTTTCCCAAACCTCGCGATCGCCTGCCCTCTACTCTTCCCCTTTGGTTGATCGGCTCCACCACAGCCCCATCCTCTCCGCTACACCCTGCTCCTTCCCCACTGGCGACGACAATCAGGGCTGGTGGATAAGGTAGCTCCCAGCCCCTCTCGCTCATGAGATTGCCTGAGCCCCCATCGCCCCAACCTTTCAGGAGGCTGGGGTCGCTGGATCCAACCATGTCCACCGACGCCTTCCTCTTCATCGCCACCGACCAGCCTTGACCTGCACGTCGCCGTCTCTCGACCTTCATCGATCTCCTCCCGGCTGGCTACGTCCACGTCGCTAGATCAATGGAGGGGGACCTCCACTGTCGTCGTTCGTCTCCTTCCCGACCTTCCGTCGCCATGCTCCATGGATCTGGCGGTGGCCACAACCAATGCAGCTACATCGGCCACCACCGACGATGCTAGCGAGGTGGCCACGGTGGTCGCTGCAGGATCCATTGAGGAGCATATCAATCTTATTGCCTACATGTTTTATTTGCTCCGATGTTCCTTCTGTGCAGATCCACATCCAAGTTGAGGAGGCGCGGCCAAGGCCTGGAGGAAAGGCAGGTTGTCCTCGTCGCCAAACTGGGAGCTCTACGCTTTGGTGGTTCTCGCTTCAGTTATGGATTCCCTGAAGCTTCTGAACAGTTTTCAGTTATTTCTTTCTTATATTTTTGCTGTCAATTTCAATTCATTGCCTGAGCCTTGAAGCTTGGAGAGTATTACTAATTACTTGCTATTCATTATTGCCTGAAGCTTCTGAACATTTTAGTTATTTCTCCGGTAATGGATAGTTGTTATATATGTTCTTTACTGCAGAGGTCACTGATTATTCACCCCAGACTATGATGTTTGTGACTAACATCTATTTACCAGGACATGGGAGAAGCACGTCGTGGGTGAAGAAGTTTGCAATGGATCAACCTTGAAGACACTTGGAACATTTGCTCGGGCGATGATACTCGGCGGCGCACTCGCCACTGCCAAGCTGGTCAGGTCGTTCATGCTCGACCTCGCCGATTGTTGACCTCGCTGGCTTGACAGTGTCCTTAGTGATTGTGAACGTAGGTGCTACTCTCTTGGACGCCACTGACTCAGGTTTGAGAATTTTTCAAATGCATGCTTATCTCCTTTTTGTGGATTCAATTCATCAATTACTCCTCAGTTTGTTGGTTTAATGGAAGTGTTGACTTTCTTCTATAGAAGATCTATGTACTTCTCAATCCTGGTGAAGATGGTTTCATGGGCACAAAAGGATTGTCGATCAAATTGCTGCTAGGGATTCTTGGTTCATGATGCAGATATAACATATTTGATTACTGTTGTGTGGATTATGCATTCGAAATCAAATAGTAATGAAGTAACAAAAAATAATTTTCCTTCTGTATATCATTGATGATATACTTCTACTTTGTTTGTGGGTTCTACTTGCTCATGGAGTTTTTCTTCTCTTTTCCCTTTTGTTGAAGATAGGCCATAGCATCCGTGCTTCCCCTTCTTTTATATGTTATCAATGTTATGTATACATGTAGCGTTGGAGAATACTAACATATAGTGTTCTATAAAAAAAGGGCATCCATCTAATTCTACATGACAACCTTCCAACGCGAGGTAACATCATTTGTGGCATGTGTATATCTTATATCTACTAAATATCTCTTCTAGATATTGGCATTACCAAGTGTATACATCTATATTGCCAATGCATCTGCACTTTTGATAAATTACTCAACATTTTCATGTTTTCTTTACAATGGTATGGTGTTAGCAAGCGTGTTGTCTTATGAAAATTTGATGACTGCATCTGCACTTCGTATCTAAACATGTTGTTTTAGAGCTAATACTTTTACTAACTATTATGTTCTTTCAACTTCTTGTATAAACAGACCAGGACCAGAATTGTGAACCTCTTACCATTAAGGTAATCAACCAATATTTCGTTTATAGATGCACTAACTGATTGCTAATTTCAGCTTTGTTCTTCATTACTGCAGGGGCTTATCTGTATTCTAAGGAAATATTAGTGCACCTTGTAATTCTTTCTTGGCATGGCTATGGCTATTCTATCGAGGTTTAATTCTATGGTACACATAATAGTTTGCTGGTATGCATAACTATCATAATTCTATGGTACACATAATAGTTTGTTCTCCATGGAATACCCATTTTGTGTACGAAGTTTGTATACCATACAATAACAAATGGGTTCGAACTTGACTAACACTCTGCTGACTTATATTCATACAATTTTCACAAGGGCAACGCATCTTATCATTGCCGCTGTTATGTTGACAAGCAAAATCAATGAATGCATTCACCCCTGAAACGTAATCGCTTGAAAACCTATCAGGCAACCTCATCCAACTCTTATCCATACTCTATCTTTTCCTGCACAAGCACTCTACAAGTAAACCAAAATAGTACTAGAAATGTAAAATATAACAACATAACCACATTACCTACAAATCATTTTCAACCAGTCCACCCGACATGATAAACTAATTGATCTACTGAATTTTGGTTAAATCAGGCTTATATTTATCAAAATAACAATCCTACAGTACCCCATATATATGTGTCACATTGCCACTGTATTTTCAAAAGAAAACTTGCACTTTATCAAACTAAACCCGCAGCTTGCATATGTAATTATTTTTATATGCAGTAACATTATACTAAAATATAATATCACAGCAACAGCAGTCCATGGAACTCTATAATGTTGTACTAGAATTGTATGCAAAGACAGTCTTCAAATATTATACTACAACATTATACAAAGACAGTCTTCACATAACAGTATTTGAAGATAGTCATCATAGAACTGTACATCCTTTCTAAACATTGTACTAGTAAAATATACTACAAGTCCTGATGTTGTAAGTATCAATATACTGTATATTTTACTACATTCATATTATATTCAGATCACAAAACCGAACTCTACATCGTAGGCCAAGCCAGTTTTCAAATCACAGACCAAATGCTGCATGTATATGTAGTATCCCACTACGCGAATCACAAGAAGGGGATGAGAAACAGAGGGAAGACGGGGGATGAGATGCAGAATTCAGTTTCCATTCATTTTCCTCTCTGCACAGTACAGGTTGTTGGTCCTTATCTATAGGCATACGGGTACACGCACTCGCCTTACACGCTGGCACGCAGGCCCCACACACACACACACACACCCTGCCTTGATGCGCCTCTGAACCTGTTAGTTGTCAAACGGATCACAATACGACGGCGAAGAACCTCGTCCCAAATAGGAGCAGTTGGAAAACGACGGCGAAGAACATAATAGTCCTCCCAGGTGGCACAATCCTCCGGCAACGATGACCACTGCACAAGGATTTGAACCACAGGTTCGTTACCTTTTTGAACGATCCTTCGTTGCAAAATGATGCACGGCTGAGCTGAACAATCCTGGAACACACGTGGAGGTGGCAGAGACTGAAAATTAGGAGCAAAACTTGGATTGAATTCTTTCAACTGGGAAACATGAAACACCGGGTGAACTTGACAACCCTCCGGAAGAATTAGGCGATAAGCCACAGCACCAATACGAGTAGCAATCTTGAAAGGCCCGAAATATTTGAAAGCCAATTTAGGGCAGGGACGATTGACAATGGAAGACTGAGCATATGGTTGCAGCTTCAAGAGCACGGAATCGCCCACCTGAAACACCTTCTCAGAACGATGTTTATCAGCTTGTTTCTTCATACGCTCTTGTGCACGGAGTAGATGGGCACGCAACTGCTCAATATGATCCTGGGAAGGGAGGGCCAAACCGGAAGGAAGATGCTCAACAGCCAACGAAACATTAGGCATGCCACCGAAGTTAGGATCTCTACCATAGAGAGCTTTGAAAGGAGAGCATCCAGTAGAAGTATGAAAACTGGAATTGTACCAGAATTCGGCCATGGGCAACCATGACCTCCATTTGCCAGGTCGGTCATGAACAGCACAACGAAGATATTGTTCGACACATTGATTCACCCGCTCGCTCTGACCATCGGTTTGAGGGTGATAAGCGGTGCTATAACTGAGCTTGGAACCCACAGCCTTGAAGATGTCACGCCACATGGCACTGGTGAAAATCTTATCACGATCAGAGATGATTGAGTGAGGGACTCCATGAAGTTTGACAATAGAATCCAAGAACACTTTTGCTACAGAACTTGCAGTGAACGGATGTCGAAGGGGTAGAAAATGGGCATATTTAGTGAAACGGTCAACCACCACCAATATAGTGTCATAACCTTCCGACAATGGTAAACTCTCGATAAAGTCCATAGTAAGATCCTCCCATGGTTGTTGTGGGATAGGCAAGGGCTGAAGAAGACCAGCCGGCTTCGTGTGCAAAGGTTTAGCCTGTTGACAAACTTGACACTGGTGTACAAAGTTTTCAACAGCAGCTTTCATACCGACCCAGTAATATAGCTTGCGTAAGCGTTGGTATGTAGCCTGAATCCCCGAATGACCACCAATTGGGCTGTTATGGAGGGCATCAATTAACTGAGTTTGCAATGCTAAATTCGCACCTATGTAGATACGACCTTTGTATTTAATACGGCCACTATCCAGAGAAAAACCCTTCTCATTAGGAGAATGAATGGCAAGCTGGGCGAGTAAATCTTGCGCAACAACATCCAATTCATAAGTATGGGTAACATCCAGAATCCAACCAGGTTGACAAACTGACAACGCTTGGCATCCCATTTTATGCCCAACCCGAGAGAGAGAATCAGCTGCACCATTGTCCACTCCACGCCTATAGCGAAATTGAAACTGCAAACCCATCAATTTAGCCATTGCTTTTCGCTGCAAATCAGTGCCCAATTGTTGTTCAGATAAGGTGCATAAGGACTTGTGATCAGTAAGAATCACAAAAGGTCCTCTTTGCAGATATGTGCGCCAACGATCAATGGCCATAATCACGGCTAAAAACTCTTTTTCATATATTGATAGCTTGCTGTTCTGGATACCAAGTGCTTTACTCAAATAGGCTACTGGATGGCCATTCTGCGTCAGGACCGCACCCACGCCCGTTGCACAAGCATCGGTTTCAATGGTAAAGGAAGTGAAGAAGTTAGGTAGAGCTAGAACTGGAGTATTGATCATAGCTACCTTCAGAGCCTCAAATGCTTGTTGAGCTTGCTCATTCCACTGAAAACCTTTCTTCGTAAGCAGTCGAGTAAGAGGCTTTGATATCCAACTATAGTTCTTCACAAATTTCCTGTAATAGCTGGTGAGGCCCAAAAATCCCCTCAATTCAGTGACAGTGTTTGGAATAGGCCACCGAGCCATTGCAGAAGTTTTCTCAGGATATGTAGCAACCCCTGCATCAGAGATGATGTGTCCCAAATAGTTGATGCTAGATTGACCAAATGAGCATTTGGACAGCTTGGCAAATAGTTGGTGTTGGCGCAACAGTTCAAGAACTTGGCGAAGATGATCAAGATGCTCTGCCCAAGAAGCACTATATATCAGAATATCATCTAGGAAGACAATTAGGAACTTGCGCAGATGCTTGGCAAATATGGAATTCATCACGCATTGGAAAGTAGCTGGTGCGTTGGTCAAACCAAATGGCATAACTCGAAACTGGAAATGGCCATGGTGAGTTTTGAATGCGGTCTTGGGTTCATCTTCCTCACGCATTCGAATCTGATGATAGCCTGCCCGAAGATCCAGCTTGGAGAAGAACTTAGTGCCTGCCAATTCGTCCAAGAGGTCGTCCACTATTGGTAAGGGAAATTTGTTCTTTACCGTGGCATCATTTAACCGCCCGTAATCCACACAAAAACGCCATGTATTATCTTTCTTCTTGACCAGAAGCACCGGTGAGGCATAAGGACTCATGGACGGTATAATTATCCCAGCTTCCAACATCTCAGTTACTTGGCGCTCAATCTCGTCCTTGTGAAGAGGTGAATACCTATAAGGACGAGTATTGATTGGCCTTGCATCTATCTCGAGGGTAATTGCATGATCCAAGGCATGATGGGGTGGTAAGGACTTGGGTGCCTGAAACACATCTGCATAGGCATCTAACAACAATTGTAAATCAGGTGCTACAGGAGTAGATGCGCCTGCGGAAGATTCTGTTGCTGGAATAGAGTCAATGACAGCCATAGCCCAAACTTCATTCCCCGATATCCACTTATCCAATTGCTCCACACTCATCTCTTGTAGGGCAGAAGTTGACTTGGATGCCACACCCTTGAGAGTAACTACAGCCCCCTGATGCTTGAATTGCAAGACCTTGCCAGCCCAGTCACAAGTCATCAACCCACATTTGGATAACCAATCCATGCCCAACACTGCGTCATATGCGCCCAGCTCAAGAACACGCATGTCATCACAAAATGTGGCGCCATGAGACCACCATTGTAGCCCTTCAACCGCTGATATACAATTCATCACCTGACCATTGGCCACCTTGACGTTGATAGGAGATATCTTGGTGACTGTACACCCAGCTCGATCAGCAAAAGCAGCATTCACAAAGGAGTGAGAACTACTAGAATCGACTAACAACAACATCACCTGGTTGCCAACCATTGCTCTTATGCGAATAGTGGAATTGTCTTCGGTACCTGAGACAGCATGAACCGAGATTGTGCAACACTCTGCAGCTGGAGCAGCATCAGGCCTACCATCAAGCAAGTTCAGAGCATGAACTGTATCATCAGATAGAACTTCACCAAACTCCCCGACTTCAATCATCAGGACATGTGCTGGCTTCTTGCATTGATGGTCCTTAGAGTACTTGTCACCACACTTGAAGCAAAGGCCGTTGGTGCGACGAAAATCCCGGAGTTGGCGCTCCCGAGTGTATTCGTCGGTGGCCGCCCGGCGCGCGCCAACAGGGACCACAGCCGATCCCAGAGGAAGTGCAGTGCCCACCGTGGGATGTTTGGTGGGCGCGGGAGGCCGCGTGCGAGGTCGCTGGTGTTCCGCCTCCTCCTTTTGTATGCGTGCCAAGGAGGCTGCGCGGGTCACGCTTGATGGCGCCTGCAGGCGGACGGCAGCTCGTAGCTCGTCGCGGAGGCCAAAGACAAACTGAGAGACGAACCGGCGATTACTCAAGGATTCATCCAGGGAGAGAAGGTGATACATACATGATTCAAAGGCAGCCTTGTATTCAGGAACAGAGCCTGTTTGCTTCAGTTGAAGCAACTTGGACATTTGTCCCTCATACTCCTCCTGACCAAATTCGTCAACCACCGCTGCGATAAATGTTGTCCAACTTGGCTGGGCATGGCGACGCTTGTATGCACGGAACCATAACGCGGCATGGCCCTCGAGGTACAAAGTCGCCGTAGCCACCCAGTGAGCTGAAGGAACAGAGTACATGGTGAAATATGTGTAGGCCAAATCGATCCACAACAGCGGGTGTTCACCATTGAACTTGGGGAAGTGGTGCTTGGGTGGTTTGGCAAGAAATCCACCACCATCGCTGCCCGTAGCGCCGACGCGGGACGGATCCCCGAACTCGCGCGCACGCGATGGTTCCGGAAGCAGGGGTCTGCCATTGTTGGCGAGGACGGCGTGCCGCTGTGCCCCGGAAACAGTCGTCTCTGAAGGACGCTGCCCGGTGTCCTCCGTCTCCAAGCGCTTGGCCTTATCGGCGGTGAGCTGTTGACGGCGAATTTCTTCAAGATCCACCCCGAAATCATCCACCTGCTTGGTGAGGCGGACGACCTCCTCACTGTTGCCCTTCACATCGACGGCGACGGCGTCAAGCTTGGTGCCGAATCCCTTCAGCGTGGAGATGACCTCCTCCAGAGATTTTTGGAGCACCTCCATCTTCTCTAAAACGAATCGAGTTTGTGCGGAAGGCTTGGAGACTGGTGCCAGTGCAACTCCCCCCAAATCAACCGAACGCCAACTTCGGATTTACGGGAATCAAACCCGAGAGCGATTCCCAACCAGCTGGTCGATGTTACCGGTAGGATCGAGGGATTACGGAGCGCAGCCAGACCGAACCAAGCTCTGAGTACCAACTGTAGTATCCCACTACGCGAATCACAAGAAGGGGATGGGAAACAGAGGGAAGACGGGGGATGAGATGCAGAATTCAGTTTTCATTCATTTTCCTCTCTGCACAGTACATGTTGTTGGTCCTTATCTATAGGCATACGGGTACACGCACTCGCCTTACACGCTGGCACGCAGGCCCCACACACACACATACCCTGCCTTGATGCGCCTCTGAACCTGTTAGTTGTCAAATGGATCACAGCTGACGGGATCCGTTTCTTGAGTGTCAGGCTTCTAAGTTCCAACGGAAGAAGGCATGACAGTATATTTTACTTCCACATTTCCACAAACACTTGATGTGCATGATCTAGCCATCAAGTACTCCAAGCAAATAAATGGAGAAACACAGGGAAGGGGGCAAGGACAGAGGCGAGATCATTCTTACGGGTTGTAGCCTTTGCTGGTCTTGATGGTGAGAGCGAGATCTGGCGAGCTTGGAGCGTCGGTTGGTTCAGAGCTGGTCTTGATGGTGAGAGCGAGATATGTTGCAGCAGCCTAGGTATGTTGACCACGCGGCGGGCGGCCGCTGCTGCTTCCCCTCCCCCACGCAGCCGCGCTGCCACCGCCGCCGCAAGGGACACGCCCGACACTGCCGCAAGGAACACGCCCTCCGCCTTCCGCCGCCCCCTTCGCCGGAAGGAACAAGTCAGCCTACCGCAAGGACCCGCGGTTGCCGTCGACCGCCGCCAGGACGATTTGATTTGGGGGATTTGGGGCGAGTCACCTTGCCGTCGGCCGCCGCTACCTCGCCTCTGTTTGCTTCGAGCGTGGGGATGGATGAATGCCCTGGACTGAGCCGATTTGGCTTTTTTTCAATTTCCTCCCTGGTTGCTATAGGTACTCACGTGATTGAATAACCAAGTTTGTCCAAAACTGGTTGCAATTAGTACATCTGTAGGCACCAAAATGCTTGGTAACAATAGGTGTGGTCGCTAATAATACATTTTCTTGTAGTGCGCTTGTCAAAGGTTTTGCCTGTGTATATCACTTCCTAGTTGAAAGTGTTTGCTGCAATCATTATTAGCATCATGTTTGCAGTTTTTGTGGGACAATAGTGTGGAACTCTACTTGCTACTCCTAAACTCTCAACGAGTCAGTGATAGACAAGATTTAGGGTCTATTCATAGATGCGTTAATTTGTTTTTGTATCACTCCTTTCTGCCATCAATGTTTTACATCCAAATGAATTACACTATTCTTTTATACAATAAATTAGCAATATTTTGATTTCTTGATGATCGCTTAAATAAATAAATACCCACGGTTATCTGAAAGGAAACCATGTTTTTTTGTAACAGGAACTAAAAAGTACAGATGTAGTTGTCTAATTTCTAGGGACATAGACATTTATTTTCAGGTTGCAGATTCAAGGTGGCGGAGAAGATGGGATGTGGCTAGCTGTTCTGGCTGAGCTAACTATGTTGTTAGTGTTCCATAGCGGCTGCTGATTGGCGATGGCTCTGTCGCTGTAGAAATGAGAGATGACATAGAGATGAGGGTTGGGGCTACTTGATTCGGTGGGATTGAGAGAAATTTTAAGACTGAGAGTGAAAAGAAAATGGACGAGATTGAGATAGTGAATTGTGCCGCTGCTTGCTTCCTGCTTATGTCATCCATGTCCATATTGTGCATATCTATACTGGATTTTTTAATCTTTTAAATGTCATTATAGACTCCTTTACTAAATCACCTCTCTGTACCCTTTACCATTAAGATGAATAAGTACAAAGTTGTACTAAAGTTGAGACATTTATTTTTGGACAGAGGGAGTATAATGCTAAAAAGCAAACATCTGTATACCCAGTTTATCAATTCAAGTACGGGGTAAGGCATGAAAACTGCATTTTATCAAACAACAATACAGTAAAAAAATACAGATGGAGCTGCAGTTTGCATGTTTAATAACTAATGTGTATGTAAATATTAGGGACATTTTCTTATGAGCACCTGCAATATTTGCACAAATTTCTTAATGATGGTCAATTCTTTAGATTTCTTTCATCGTACAGATGTCTATCACCACAAATGGCATGAGTCCATAAGTATTTATATTTTAAGAGTTCATAAGTTGGGTTGACTGTGAGACTCTAAATACATGATACATGGTCTTCTACAATTTATATTACTGACCACTGAAGTGTTTTATATGTTAGTATCTTAACATAAATATTTTTGTGATTAAAAGTTTCAGCTTATTCCTTTGAATGACCTGAGAAATATATTTGGATCAGGTAAGCGTGAAGCACAGGCATGCAGAAATAGGCTTACAGAATCCTTTAGTACTGTTTTGGCTGCTGCTCCTAACAAAGCATCATTCCTCCAAAATCTCTGCCAAGAGTTACAGTTTGATACTGAACTTGCTAGCAAGATGCATGAAGATACCAACTAGACACTTGTTTTTTGTATTGCATCATTAGTTTTACATAATAGTTCTATGTTAGCTCAATATACCTACTAGGGAGATGTATACCATATTAGCTACAGTTTGAAGGTTATAATCCTTTTATACATTCCTCCAGTGTAAAAGTTATTATTTTCTGTCCAAATTTCTTCCATGAAGATGTTTTATTTCATGGCTTTCAGATCCTAACACTTTGAAATCAACTATCGGCAATGCATATCAAATGGTGTTATTGCATCCGTCCTACTCTATTTCGTTTAGTGGGTGCAAACCTTTATTTGTGTTTTAACTATATGTATTTGGTTATATCAAACTGTTTTTTCGCTATCCGATTTTGTTCCTGCAAAAGTTGCTTCTGATCTATATAGGTGTACAATTTTCATGTTAATTGGAAAGTACTCCCTCCCAAAACATCATATATTTAGGAAAGGAGAGAGCACACTAGTAGAAAACGGAGTTTTAAAACCGGTTCGTAAGGGCCTTTAGTACCGGTTTATGACACGAACCGGTACTAAAGGTGATCGTGGGGCCCCGGCCTGACGCCAGCCTGCCATCACCCCTTTAGTACCGATTCATGACACGAACCGGCATTAATGCATAGCCGTTAGAACCAGCACTAATGGTCACATTAGTGCCGGCTCAAATTCAAACCGGCACTAATGTGCTTCACATTTGACCCTTTTTCTACTAGTGGCACTAAAGTACCAAAGTTATCTATCCTAGCTGCACCAAACTATATTTTTCTTGTTTTATAAATATGAGAGATATAAGAATGTGCAGCGGGCATAGCTTGTACTCATGCTTGAGGATATTTGGGTTAGGCTCCTGGACTGCCACATGGCCACAGTGAAGATGTGACACTTGTGGTTATCTTCATGTGGCATTGGTAGTTAGATAAACAGAACAAAGCTGGAGTGAAAGGGTGAGTTGTGTCTTTGTTGGCAGGTACATCAGTTAGTGCTCTGAAAATCGGAAGTGATTGCCAAAAAAATGTGCCAAACATTGAAGTTGATTTCAGTTCCTTTGCATATGTGTTCATCCTTCTAGCATAAGAAAATAGGGTGCTTTGCTTGGAAACATTGTGGCTTAATCTTAGAAGGCGTTAAGTTTCCATACATGATGGTATTGATCAAGCCATCCCTCTAAAACATGATACCCTCTTTCACATGCTTCATCGTTTTCTCCTCTTCTTGGTGGACCTTGGTGCTCCCATGGTGGCGAAAAGATGCAGCGGTGAGCGACTTCTGGATGATGGTGCATGCCCTCATGGACCTGACTTGGCGGTCCTGCGTGGGGGCGCGCGTCTTCCTGGCGTCGGCTCGACTTCGGCGAGCATGGTGCACCAGGGTGGCCGGCAGATCTGGTGGGCCTCGTGCCCAGTTCTGGAGGTGCCCATTCCTTCCCGCTGAGGCGCAACACTAGAAGGGAGTCCTATGGTGGCGTGGTGCAGCTTGGCTGGTTGGTGGTGGCGCGAAGAGTGCTTGGTAGCGGCACGGTGTCCGTCGGCTTTGCGGGTCAGATCTGGGCCCCGGAGGGCCTGTGACACTATTCCTGGCTGTGGTGGGCCTGCAACGTCGGCGATCGGCGATCGGCTTTGGTGGGGGGGGGGGGGGGGGGGACTTGCCTATTCTAGCTGGGGCTCGGTGGTCGGCTTCCTCTATAGCTCGTTGGTTTGCTGCACTGATCCAGATGAAAACCTTGCAATTACCTTGTCGATGCCGGCGGCAACGATGTCCTCAGACGTCGTTTTTCTCTTTAGGGGTGTCGTCATGGATTTTGTGGCAGCTCCACACACCAACTCCTCAGGCCGCCACCACCTACTGTCACCAACTTAGCCTTGTTGACCCGAGGGGCGATACCGATGATTCCCTTCTGGCGGGCCTTTTTCTCTGCCTTTTCATCGTCCTCAAATCACTGAATCGCCCATCGACACTTAGTACTTCACTGTCTCTGGTGTCTCCTCAAATCACTTCAATTGTTGCCTCCACCACCACCACCACCTCGGCACACGTAGATGGCTAGCCCGCTCCACCGTGGCTCGCCATCGTTATTCGCCCTCCATCGTTATTCGCACAAGGAAGAAGGGCCTTGAAAATGCAACCTTAAATTATTTATGGGCGTGGCGATGCAAATCCTTGGTTTAGTCATATTGATCCTGTGATCCAGCGCGTGCTGCGTGCCCCATTAGTTTACTAACTGCCTCTGATCCTGCGACGTGCTGATAATATATTGAAATGCAAATTGTATGTATATGCTACTACTACATGTCTACAGGCCAGCTAGGGTTCTTAAAAGGCTGCGTATATATCCGGCCAGCGAATTATTGTTAAGCAAGCATTTCCCCTGACCTGGCACACAACTAACCAATTCCGTTGCAATAATAATAATGCAGCTTGCTTACAGTAGTGCGTTTACTTGATTCATCTCTTGATCCCTCCAGCTAACTGATGATATAGTTAAGGAACAGCAACGGGTCTATAAAACGGACTCGAGGAACCGCAACGGCCTCCAAACGGAAACTAACCGATCCAGCACACAGCTTCAAAGCAGCATCTGCTCTGCAGCCACGATCCATGGCCGTCGCCACGAGGAAGCTGGCGACAATGACCGGCACAGCCCAGGCGGTGGTGGTGGCAATGGTGCTGGTGGCGGCGGTGGCCTCCGTCGAGGCCCAGGCGGACGGCTGCCGCTACATCGACCCGACGGAGGGGAGGACCTGCGAGCTCGCGGCGGGCGGCGGCATCCCGGGGCTGCTCGAGCACTGCTGCGTGTAAAACGAAGGGTTTTAGGGTTTGTGGCACACCTCCAACGTGGGGTGGCCTTTATATTATATAGGGGGTACATCATCATGTACAAATACAATTACAACTATAATACATGTAGGCCCAGTATATACAGAGTCTAACACCCTCCCTCAATCTCAACCGAGCTCAGAAGAGTTTACTAGGTTGAGATTGTGCCTACAGCCTTCAAACTGAGGAAGCGGCAGTGGCTTGGTGAAGATGTCAGCAAGTTGATCCTTTGAAGAGATGAACTTGATGAGAAGCATCTTCTAGGCAACACGTTCTCTGACAAAGTGATAGTCAACTTTGATGTGTTTTGTTCGGGCATGGAATACAGGATTCGAAGACAGATACGTAGCACCGATATTATCACACCAAAGAACAGGAGGTTGCTTCTGAGAGATCCTCAACTCTCGAAGCAAGGACTGTATCCAAATCAGCTCAGCTGTAGCATTTGCAACTGCTTTGTACTCAGCCTCAGTGCTACTGCGAGACACTGTTGCTTGTTTACGAGCACTCCAGGCGATCAAGTTAGCACCAAAGAACACTGCATAGCCCCCCGTTGATCGCCTGTCATCCAGATTCCCGGCCCAGTCTGCATCAGAGAACGCGGAAAGAGCTGCAGAGGTCGCCGGTTGCAAATGCAGACCATACGAAGGTGTCAACCGAATGTAGCGTAAGATACGCTTAACAGCAGTCCAATGAAAATCTCGTGCATGCAGAAACTGACAGACATGGTTGACAGCATAAGAGATATCCGAACGAGTAATAGTCAAGTACTGCAGACCACCAACAATACTCTGATACTCAGTGGCCTCATCAGCACAAAGAAGAGAACCATCGAGGGCAGACAGTTTGTCAGTAGAGGACATAGGTGTAGTAGCAGGCTTGCACTTGAGCATACCAGCACGTCGAAGAACATCAAGAGAATACTTTTGCTGAGTCAGCGTCAAACCAGAACCAGAGTACGAGACCTCCAGACCGAGAAAGTAGTGCAGTTTTCCAAGATCCTTAACCGCAAAATCTGCCCGCAAGGAAGACACCAGGCGATCCGCAGCAAATACTGAAGAGCTGACAAGAATGATGTCATCAACGTAAACTAGCAGGTACATAGTAACTGTAGGACGCTGAAGAAGAAACAGTGAGGTGTCAGCCGTAGAGGGAACAAAACCATGAGCCCGAAGAGTGGTGCCAAGACGTGCATGCCAAGCACGCGGAGCCTGCTTCAGGCCATAGAGCACCTTAACAAGGCGACACAGGTGCTGCGGTCGAGCGGGATCAACAAAACCAGGAGGCTGACGCATATATACCTCCTCCTCTAATACCCCATGAAGAAAGGCATTCTGAACATCAAGTTGACGAAGAGACCATCCACGAGTAACAACCAGTGAGAGCAAAAGTCGAATGGTAGTGGGTTTAACCACCGGACTGAAGGTATCCTCATAATCAAGACCCTGACGTTGTTTGAATCCTTTAGCAACCAGGCAAGCCTTGTAGCGCTCAATAGAACTATCGGCATGTCGCTTAACCTTAAACACCCACTTAGAATCAATAACATTGACACCTGCCTTGGGAGGAACTAAACACCACGTGTCATTCTGAAGAAGAGCTTGGTATTCTTGTTCCATCGCAAGACGCCAGTGAGGAATGCTCATAGCTGCCTGAAAATGCCTTGGTTCAACAGTAGGATCCGCATGTGCTTGCGCCATGCAAGTCGTGAGCCAGGCAACAGTCCCGTCCATGCGCTTCTTCAGTTGAACAACGCCACTCTTGCTGCGTGTATGAGGACACGACACAGGTGCAGGGGCAGGTGGTGGTGAAGGCGCCAGTGACAGCGGCAAGGAGACCACCACCTCAGAAGAGGCCAACGGCGAGGAAGCCGATGAAGACGTGGCCGATGGCGACAGAACAGGGGACGACAGTCCACCGGAGGACAAAGCTGGCCCAGGCGACACGAACGACCCAGGCGAGCTCAGCGGAGGGGACCCGATAGGCGAGGCCGACCCAGGCGAGTGCGGCGTAGCGGGCCGAACAGGGGAGGCCGGCTTAGCTGAGGCCGGCCCGGGTGAGACCGGCGTGGATGCAGCCGGTGGAGGAGACCCGGGCCCAGGCGAGGCAGTCCACTGGACCGGAGCACGGCCAGCTGGCGGGCAGGCTGCATGGGGCATGCAGGTAGCCGGCTGATCGTCGTGCGAGGTCGTGGAGGAGGGAGTCGGTGACTCTTCCTCGTCCAAAAGCTGCAAGCGTGTGCCTCGTCCAATACCTGCGCCATGGTTAGACAATAAAAGGGGCTAATGTGCAGCATCTAAAAATTAACCAGGCAAGGTACTGGAGGGGTGCACAGGCGGTGTGGAGGCGGCAACAGATGCGGGTAGAGCAGAAAAGGGAAAAACATGTTCATCAAAGACAACATCGCGGGAAATATACACACGATTAGATGGAACATGAAGACACTTATACCCTTTGTGAACAGAACTATACCCAAGGAAGACACATCCTTTAGATCTAAACTCAAGCTTGCGATTGTTATAAGGACGGAGGTGCAGCCAGCATGCACACCCAAACACCTTAAGGACGTGTAATCAGGAGTTTGACCAAGTAAGAGTTCAAGTGGAGTCTTCATATGAAGGAGCCGTGAAGGGAGCCTATTTATAAGAAAACAGGCTGTGGTGAAAGCATCACTCCAAAAACGAAATGGAACGGATGCATGTGCTAGCAAGGTTAACCCAGTTTCAACAATATGACGATGCTTACGTTCAGCCAAACCATTCTGCTGATGTATGTGTGGGCAGGACACACGATGAGCAATCCCAAGTTTTTCAAAGAAAGTGCTAAGATTGCGGTACTCACCCCCCCCCCCCAATCCGACTGCATATGAATGATTTTATGATTGAGAAGACGCTCAACATGTGCTTGAAACTTATGAAATACATCAAAAACATCAGACTTATGTTTAAGAAGATATAACCAAGTAAACCGACTATAAGCATCAATGAAACTGGCATAATATTCATGACCACTAACAGATAGTTGGGCAGGGCCCCATACATCTGAAAACACAAGCTCAAGAGGAGTTTTGACTATGTGGTTGGAAACAGAAAAAGGTAACTGATGACTCTTGCCTTGCTGACAGGCATCACAGATAGCAGCATCATTATTTCTAGACTCTGACGGTAGCTCATGACGGTGGAGAACATGGCGAACAATGGGTAACGCAGGGTGACCAAGACGTGAATGCCACAATGCAGGAGACACGCGAACCCCGCTGAAGACCTGAAGATCAGCAGCGGCAGCAGGCACGGCGGTGGGTGCATCCAGAGCATACAAGCCTCGGCGAAAACGACCTCTAAGAAGTATGTCCCTCGTAGCTCGGTCCTTAACAAAAAGATGATACGGGTGAAACTCACAAAAGACATTATTATCCTGAGTAAGTCTAGGAACAAAGAGCAAGTTACGAGTAACAGAGGGAACACGAAGAACATTTCTAAGATGCAAGTTCCTAGAGGTGTTCGTGAGAAGTGATGCCTGACCAATATGAGAGATGTGCATACCTGCCCCATCTGCTGTGTGAACCTTGTCGTGGCCATAGTAGGGTTGCTGAACGTTGAGCTTGCCCAGTTCATTCGTCACGTGGGCTGTTCCTCCAGTATCCATATACCAAGAAGGATCAATAGGATATGAAGGCGTATGTCCCTGCTGCACCATAAGAACTTGGCGATCATTGCCCTTGCCATTGTTGCCGAGGCCAAGGAAGTCGGTCTTGAAGCGACGATGACAGCGAGAGGCAACATGACCTGGCAGACCACAGAGTTGGCACGGCTGGGCCGCTCCACACGCAGCACAACATGCACGTGGACGGCCATCAATCGTGACCACAGAGGAGCCAGGGCGCGAGGGCGGCTGCTGACCCGAGGATGTGCTGCCACCGGATTTGCCCCCCCCCCAGGCGAGGAAGCAGAAGGGCCGTGGCCACCTCCTTTGCCACGATACACAGCGTTAACAGAGAGGTCCACGGGAGTGTCCGGGCGGCGTGCGTTGAGCCGTTGCTCCGTTGAGAGGAGGCGGCTGTAGAGATCCTGAGGACGGATAGGAACTTTGCGTTCATTGATCACTTCCGCCAACGAGTCATAGTCGTTATCCAGGCCCGCAAGGATGTAGGATGTGAACTCAGTGTCACGAAGAGGTTCGCCAATGGAAGCAAGGGTGTCCGCCAGCTTCTTGATTTTGTTGTAGAAGACGGTCACCGACCCGTTGTCCTTGCGAGTGTCAGCAAGTTTAGCGCGGATGGACATGCTCTGCGCAGTAGACTGCGAGGAAAAGCTCGACTCCAGGATGTCCCACACCTCATGAGATGTCGTGGCAAAGAGAACCAGGCCGGCAACACCCTCGCCCAGGGAGGATTGTATCGCCGAGAGGATGGCCTGGTCCTGAGCAATCCACGCGCGAAACATCGGATGATGCGGCGGCGGACACGGCAGGGTACCGTCGATGAAGCCCTCCAAGTAATGGCTGCGAAGCAAAGGTAGCACTTGCGCACGCCAGTAGAGGTAGTTATCCGGCTTGAGCTTGACCGGGAGGAGGTGCGAGAACAGGAACGGCGGCGAGGAGATCGCAGCCAAAGCAGCTTCAAGATCCATGTAGGGCGGCAGCGCGGACAGGGGTTGATGTGTGGAGCGCCATACGCCGCAGTGCCATGGGACGAGGGTGCATCGTACGCTGCCGGCTGACCATACATCGAGGAGGCCGCGGGGGCGCCGAACCGAGGATATGCGCCGAGTGGAGGGCGCGGCGCGGGCGAAGAGCCGTACGGAACACCATATAGAGGAAGGCCACCATACCCGCCGTAGGCCACGTGGGGGGCGTCGGCGACAGACGAGTCCGCTGCGGTGTAGACGACAGCAGTCGGATCAGACACGGCCGGGCGCATCATCGGATGCGGGGCGGCCGAGGGCGGCGGCGCAGGTACCAGCGGGTACGAGGCGGCCGGAAGCAGGGTAGATGCAGAGGGCGACGAGGAGTAGCCGGCGTACTGGTAAGCGACGGGGCCGGCGTACTGGTGGCCTGAAGATTGCGTCGACAGGGGGCCGAGCGTACCCTCCGTCGTGTAGGGCGCAGCCCCTCCATAGAGGAGAGCCGCGAGTGACGGTGGGAGGAACGCGTGGTCCGTGGCGACGGATCGGAGACCCACACCAGCGGCAGCAGCAGACGATGCGGCGGCGAGGGACGCTGCGAGGGCAGCGGCGGTGTCGGTGGCCGGATGCGTCATGACGGCGGCGGCTGGCGGCGGGGTGGGAGCGGAAGACGTAGTTTAGATCGATAGGCGTGATACCATGTAAAACGAAGGGTTTTAGGGTTTGTGGCACACCTTCAACATGGGGTGGCCTTTATATTATATAGGGAATACATCATCATGTACAAATATAATTACAACTATAATATATATAGGCCCAGTATATACAGAGTCTAACACTGCGCCATCTTGTCCGCCGACCGGGACAACTGCCTGCACCTGCAGTGCCGGCTGCGGGAGCTGCTCGTCGGGAGGGAGCAGACCCTCACGGAGATCTTCCGTGCATCGTCGAGGAGGCCGCCTGCCCGCTCGCGGGTCCAACCGATGATCGACCACTGTTGTTGTCAGCTGGCATTTGATTTCCGCTTGAGGATCAATCTCTCCAGCTCCATACGCTTCATACAGGCGACTCTTTAACTATCGCCGCTGTAAATATACTCAAAATTCTGGGTACTGTAAGAGCTCAAAATTTAAACTTTTTTTTCACGAAAAGATCAAATCTGTTATAAAAATTCACTTGAAGTACAAAACACCTAAGATATAATAAAAATAATATCGAAATCCATGGACCATTGAAAGGCCATTGCCGTTGTCGCCACTCCCATACTGGAGCCGGCATGACCTTGTCGATGACAGCAGAGAAGTCTTCGTGCACGTGCCCCTAAGGGCATCTCCAGCCGTTCGGCCCCCCAGGGCGCCTAAATAGAGCGGCCTGGGGGCGTGCCGGCGCTAGTTCGGCCCCTGGGGGCGACCTAGCTCCCAGTCACGCCCCCAAGCGCCGGCCCCAGGATGCGGGAAATTTAAAACTTGGTCGTTCCCGCCCTTAAAAGACGCCACAAATCCGGCGATCGGACGTAGTCTGACATTACAAAAAATAGAGCGTCGCACGCCGTAAGTTCGCGTGCATGATTCACTCGGTGGGGTCGGCTCCAGGCGTTGGCGGAGTCGGCGTGCTCGGGCTCGGCGGTGTCGGAGCTGCTTCGGTGCTGGGCTGTGTCGGCGCGGCTTCGGCACTGCTGGGCGGCGACGTAGAGGCGTCGTTCGGGCTTGGCGTCCGTGTGGTCGTGGGCGCGGGAGCTTGCGTCGTCGGCGTCGTCGGCGTTGCCGTCCGCATCTGATTCATGATGAGGCCGCGCTCCGTCATGTACCACGCCCTGAGCTCCTCGTCGTCGCTCTGGAGCATGTCCGCCCCGCCCATCAGAAAAGCCATGTCGGTGTTCCTCTTCTTCGCGGCGACGTTCGTCCGGAGCAGGTCGAGCTTGATGGCGCTGTTCTTCATCAGCGATGACCACCGCGCCTCGGTCTTCTCTTCACGTAGGACGGCCCGGGCCTGGGCATCGGCGAGGCAATGCTCGATGGACTCCTGTACTCGTGCGGTTGCCGCGTCGGCGTTTTTCCCCTTCTTTGCCAATTTGTGGCCGTCCGGCCGCCCCTCACTCGCGCCCGGAGTCGTCGCGTCCGGCTTGTATGTCTCCTTGGCCTTGTCGAGGGCACGTCGGACTTCCGCCCACTTCTCGCACTTGTCAATGCGCTTGTAGACGTGGAGGTGCTTGAAGTCGGCGTCTTGGTTGTCGCCCCGATACATGGCGAACATACGCAGCAGCTGCGCGGAGGAACAAACAGTTGGTGGGCGGTGGGCGTAGCCGACGAAGATATGCGGGCGAACGGCGTGCGTACCTGATCCTCAATGTTGGCGCCGCTCTCCGGGCGAGCCGCGACCTCCTCGACGATTCCATGCCATTTGTTGCACGCTAACTGGATACACCCCCAATGGTTCGCCATCGCCTTGGAGCCGCGCTGCATGTAGACGCCTTTGAAGTACGGGTCGACGAGTTTCCGCTCGTCGAACTCGGCCTTGATGCGGTCCTAGTACGTCTCCAAGCTCTGGTTCGCGTCGGTGGTCGGGTCGAGGCAGACGACTTTCCATGCTTCGGCGAGGCATTCCTCCTTCTTGGACGTCCACTTGATGCGCGATTCGCCTGACCTAGCCGCCCGCTTCTTCTTCTTCTGGCGCCCCTTCATCGGAACAGGAGCCGGCTCCTCATCCTCCTCCTCCTCGTCCTCCTCCTCCTCCTCGGGTTCCTGCGCTTCGTGCGCGTCCTCGCCGTAGACGTAGCCGAGCTCGGCCTCCATGTCGTCGTTGAGATCCACTACCTCGTCCTGGGTGGCGAACCCGGGAGACGCGGCGGCCGCGGTCGATCCTGTCTCGATGATGTCGTCCGTGTCGGCTCCTGTGTCGTCGGCGTCGCCGAGGTGCGAGAAGGGCAGCGGACCACGTCGGAGATGGGGCGTCGGTGTGGACGCGTAGGCGGCGGGCGGCGAGTAGTTGTATGGAGGGTACTGCACGCCGACGAAGGCGGGCGAGGGTGTGCACGTCGCGGGGTGGCCATGGGGGAAGGTCACGTTTGGGTTGAACCCCCCGTGCGCGTCGCCGTCGGCGTAGCCGGGCGACGACGATCCCCATGGAGAGCCGACGCCTTGCTGTCCCCAGGGCGCGTACTGGGCGTGGCTGACGGCGGGTGGATTCATCATCCCCGCGTGGTCGACCGATGAGGAAGACGCCGCCGCACGCGCCGCGTTGTCGCGGGCCTTCTTGGCAATGGCCCTGTTCCGCCGGTCGGTGGTGACTGCGTCGTGTCGCTGAACTTCCACCCTCCACTCGGCGCTCGACATGCCCGGTGGCTTCGATGGCGGCGCCCTCGGCTTCCTCTGCTTCGGCTGGGCCACGGTGCCAGTCATGGTTGCCGCCGCGCGCGGCATGACGTACTTCTTCGGCGGCATGGCGGCGACTGGAAGGCGAGCTAGAGGGGGTTTGGCGGGAGAAAGGGAGAGAATAGCGGGAGGAAGGCGAGCGAGCGGGAGAGATGCGAGGGAAAAGCGTCAAGAAATGGCGGGAAAAGGCCCTTGGGTCGCCGCCAGGGCGGGCCCACGCGCCTTTTTCGCTTGCGCCGGCTCCCCAAGCGCCTCCCAGGGCGCCGGGTTCGGCCTGGGTCCGTCGGCACCAGTTTTTGCCCGAGCCGGCGAAAAACGGGCTTCTGGGGGCGCGACTGGGCCGTTTTTTTGGCGCCGGCGTGGCAAAATCGCCTGGGGAGGGCCTGTTGGGGGCGCGGCTGGAGATGCCATAAGGACCAGCGTCCCGGAGTCGCAGTCGTCGCCGTTGGATTCTTGAATCGATCCGAAGAATTTGACACCGAGTATCGCCATTTCGTACACACGATGAGAAAGCTTAACCTCGACGTGCCAAAGAGCTGGTAGGAATCTACGCCAGAGCTCCGTCTAATCCGTCCTAGCGGATGAACTTGAGAAGGATCGAAGGCCGGAAGAGTGGCCTGAAAAGAAAATGCAGCCCTCCGTCCAAACATCGCCACTGCGAGAACTAAAACCCTACCTATCTACTAGCTGGAGACGAGGCACCAAAAATACCCTCCCCGCCACCGTCCGTCGGAGCGACAGGCGGAGGGGAGGCGAATCCACAGGCTCGCCGATGGAGATCGAGAGGAGGAAGGCTTTCCATAGTCGCCTCGCGAGAGGGGAAAGAAAAGCAATCTGTAGCTCAAAATTTACCAGTAGGATATTTTCAACTGTTTCCCATTTAAAAGAAAAAGGAAAACTAGAAATCAGGGAAAGATTTAAAAATATACAAGGAATATTCATCATGAGCTACAGTTGCGCATATTGCTGAAACACATATAAGTTCTTTTTCCTCCAAAAAGAAAAAAAAGACATATAAGTTTTGTATCGATAGTGACCATTGTGGTGCAGTGGTCATAGATGATGGGCATCGCGTGGATGTGGCTATATACTGTGACACTTCGATTCTTTGAAGATGTCAACCTAGTTGTGTTCAGATGTTTAGTAATACTAGATAGTTTATTATCACATTCGCAAAAAAGAAAGATACTTCCTCTATTCACTTTTATAAGGTGTTGTAAACACTTCAGACAACGTGCAAAACAACTCAATTTCAGTTGTCTGAAACTATTTATAAAAGTGAACGGAGAGAGTGGTATATTATTGAGTTTGTCTAGATTTTTGTTTATCAAAGCCATGACGTATGAGTCACTTACTTGTAAACCGGAATGGGGTGTTTGTAGCAAATTATTGTGTTGGGGCAAGTCTCCGTGCATTGGTCTGTAGCTCTAGTATATAAACCGAAGAGAGCGGTGAAGAGGTGCAAGGGTTGCGCACCACCAAATTTTCTTGTGGAAACCTCAAGGAAGTTGAGATCATGGAGAAAATTTTCCGTTCAAAGATTGACAATTCACGTATATCATCAGAGCAGCTTACCAATACATCAAGAATATGACCATAACAAAGGTAACTACTCACCTGCAACACCAACATGGGAGGATGAGACAACTAACTCTTGTACTCGTGTGCTACTGAGACCCCAAGTAGCAAAGGAAGGTGCGAAGGTGGTGAAAGCTCTAATTAGATGAAGCGTGGCGGATACACTGACTGCAAGTCATGGTAAGGCCAGTAAATCTAATGCACGAAAATCTCAGAATTTTGATCTATCCAAGGTCAAGTGCTTCATCAGATGTGTTACTTTTTGAAGGAATGTTTGCAGCCTAACCTTGAGATCAAGGAAAATTTGGCGAATCATGAAGTCGACGGCCCAACTCTTCTTATGGACGAGGATGATTGTAAACCAACTGGAAGGTACTACTTCACAAAAAAAGAGTAAAATCGAAGTTATCCAGGAAACATAACGTGGCATGGTATCTGGACACAGTCGCACATGCGCGTGGTAACCACATGAGGGGTGCATGAAAAAATTCCTCGAGCTAGAGCTCTATGTTCAAGATTCGACAAAATTTGGTTGCAGTTCAACAAAATTGAGATTTCCGAGCAAGGGGCCATGTTGTTTGAGTGTCTTACATGCAACATACTCATCGGAGTATGCTATATTTCACAGCTTTATAACAACATCATCTCTGTGGAGCAAATTGACATCATCTACACCATTTAATAACGGTTCAACTGTTGAGATATTGTTGGAGATGGAGACATGGGTTGGTGTTGTGGACGGAATTGGTGATGCTGGAGTGGATGAATATGCTCCCAATCAGGGCCTTTAACTTGGTGACAATGGCTTTGAACTCAACCGGCCACAGGCAGCATACCTAGGATCAACCTCTGTAAGGGTGAAAAGTATGGTTCTTTGTTCCTCCCAAGTGGTGAAAAAATACGGTAAAGCCAGGTGTTGTTTTTATGGCAGTTGAGATGATGGTGGCATGTAAAAGTAGGCAATCAGGGGAGCTATGTGGGCGCCGCACATCCTACACACGCGTCATGGGCCGATGGAGCATGGGCCCCATATGCCACCATATGGACCCATCTTGTCTCCGGTGATCTTTTCCTTCAAAAAAGACTGTTGTATTTTATGCTTAATTATTTCTCTCTTCGAAAAGTATTTTTCATGAAACCTTCATTTTCCGGCTCTGATAGACTTTCAGCGCCCCCCCCCCCTTCGTGCAACCTTGCAATAAGAGAGAAAGTAGAGATAAAATAGTAGACTTATAGTTGAGTATGCATATTGAGCAATTTATCTTTATGAAGTTGTGATGCAAAATGCACATATCATGCTCTGACGAAGCTAGTGACCAGCAAGACTCGTATGAAGTAACATATGTATGCAAGCTGAATCGACAGATGTTCGTGTGCGGCTCGTGTAAGGACCATAGAGCCACACTTCTCAAAGCTCCTACGCACCACCACAATGGTGTTCATGGGATGTGAGAGGAATTTTGGCACCAATGCATGCTACTTTTTTGACACAAAGTGGCAATAGGTCGGTTTCAGCTCGGGTTGAACATTATCAAATCCATACCCAAATTCATGAAGACATTCTATACCCACCCAAGGAAAAAACCTACGAGCTAAACTTTATGTCCATGACCAAACCTAATGAATGTCCATATCAGGTCCTCTCGACAATACCACAGGAAAATAAACAAAAATATAGACCATTTTGAGACTAACAATCCAAACAATATCCAATAGTCACAAGTGCACAACACATATTTCACAGTCTAAGAGCAACTCTAACAGCTCACTTAAGAAACTTATAAATTTAGTGGAAGTGGTCTAAGAGCTACTTTTGCCAGTTCCCGTAAATTTCTTCCCCTAAATTCATTTTTTAATTAAACAAAAAATAGATAATGGTCTTGGACCCGCAATCAGTGGCACACGTGACGGCCGCTAGCGAGGGACGGTGCGAGGCGGTCTGGTGGCAGTTAGAGAGGTTATATGATCCCCTAAAATAGTTATAAATGGTTTACGGAACTGTTAGAGAGGTTCGCTCCAACTTCCCGTAAACATCAGTTTTTCTATGGATAGGGGAGCTATTGGAGTTGCTCACAAAATGAAATAGCGCAATATATTAATTAAGCTCTTAGATTCTCACAAAATCTCATAGCACAAGTGCACCCCATCAAGGAAGCTTTCGGTTTCTTACAAAATGACAAGCACAAGTTGTTTCTCATTGAGCGCACATAATTCAGTTTTACTTGAAATGACCATGGCAGTTTGGTTTAAGAGAAAAGATCAACATACAACCCGAAAAGTATAGCAAGTTGTTTCTCATCGAGCGCACACAATCCAGTACTACGTATTCTTGCTCATCTAAAAATATACTCCGTATTTTATAGGTAAGAAAAAATCGGTGTCCGGCTTAGAAATCCCCCTTGGGACATGCCTAAGCTAACATATTTTCCTTTTCACCCGCAATTTTTTTTCTTGTTCCCATGAAAAAATTATTTTGCTCTAAAGAGAGGGGGTGCGCGAGTGCGGATTTTTGGAGGTCGAGCTCCAGTGAGCTCGGTATTTTGAAAAAATCAAAAAGCGTATTTAAAAGTTCCAAAAAAATCTGAAAAAATATCATGAAAACTTATATGTATTCCACAAGAACGTGATAAATTTCGTCGAAAAATGTTGTGATTTGTAGGCTGTACAAAAATAACAAATTTCTGGCCCAATAACAAAAATAAAAGGCCCATTAAAAATGTGTATTTGTCTTTTTCCTGTAGGCCACATGTAAACGTATAATACTGTGAAATTTTGCATATACATAGTATACATGTGCATGTGTGTTCAAAAAATAAATTTCGAATTTTTCGTGCTCCAGAAAAATAAAAAATGAAAACGAGCTCACTGGAGCTCGGCCTCCGATGGCATTTTCCGGGGGGTGCGCAGGTTATGTCTCCAATTAGTATTTCAAAAATGCCCCTAGACTCGAGAGCAAATTACGGAACGTCTGCCACTGAGTGTATATTCGCACTTTCCTCCCTCGATTTTCCTCTCCTCTCCCGGCTCGTCTCCATCCGCGACGGAGCGGCGGCCTAGGGTTTGCGCCGCGCCGCCGCCCGCGCCGCCCTCCCCGCCGCCCAGCCCTGCCCGACGCCAGCTGCCTCTCCGAACCCGCCGAAGAGCGCTGCGCCTCCCGAGGACCAACGGAGCCGGTCCCGTCCGTGCCCCCCCTCCCCGGCGAAGCCTAAAGGTGATTTCTTTTTCTGGTCGTGCTTGTATCTCCTGAAAGATCAGAAGGAATTGCACCCCTCTGTTGCTCGTGTGTAAGAAATTCTATGCCAACTTGTCATACAATTGGTGAATTATCTGAAATTTCATCTTCAATCCAACCTCTGTTCTAGAGTTCGTATTCTTCTGAACCAGAAATCCTTGGAGCCTCTTGTTTGCACAATTATTCTATGAAGAGAAAATGAATTATATATGCGGAGTTAAATATTTGAAGGGGGAATAAACTTTATGGTATATATACTTTCCAGTACCAGAATGTAATTTCTTCTTCTAAAATGCAGTGTCATTGCGGAACAACAGAGGAAGCATGACGGAGGGTGGTATTGTGGTGGCCATCTGCCAGCACGGCGGGGAGTTCACCTCTGGCCCCAATGGGAATTTGGTCTACAAAGGGGGGGAAGCGCACGCCGTTGACGTCTCTCGGGAGATGCCACTGGACATCTTCAAGGATGAGGTGTCCAAGGTGTTCCATGTCGATGTCACTGACATGTCGTTCAAATACTTTCTGCCGAACAACAACAGAACGCTCATCACAATCTCATGTGACCGAGATTTGCAACGGATGGTTGATTTTACTGCTAGTGCTGCGCAAGTAGACGTTTTTGTCATTAGTACAGGGGAGAACAGGTATTTCTTCTTCTACTGTTTTGTGTAGCCTTTTTATAGTTCATCTAGAAGAGCCAATATCAAGTATCTCTGATGCGACTGACATTTTTGTTATACTGGGTAACTAGGAGTGTTGTAACTTACACTGGAGCTTCCACTGTTAAATCTGGATCTAATGCACAGGGTGACAAAAGGAAAAGGCCAGCTTCCAAAAACAAGTAGGTGCTACTGCTCTGATTCTGTTTTTCTAATGTTATTAGTTATTACTCTTTCACATTATACTCAATGGTCTCTGTGTGTGTGTGTGTGTGTGTGTGTGTGTCCAGGGTATCCAAAAGTAACAAGAAGATTCCAAATGCTAACGGTGCTGCAGTTCAAGCTAATACCCATGATTTCAATCAGCCAAGACCGATGGAGACTTTAAATGATTACAACGAGTACATTTCTATTGCTACATCTTTGCATTTCTGTTGTGCCTTTGTTGCTACCTTATGACATGTACCTTGGTTACAATCTATTGTGCCCTTCAAAACAGAAACAGGAAATTCAGAATCCCTATTTTTTTAATGTAGCCTTTCTTCAGTCAATGAAATATATGCCTACTTAAAGAGGTGCAGATTGTCAAGCTGTGGTTATCATAGAAAATTAAACCCTACATTATTTGCTGGAGTATTTAGTTCTGCCACTGATACCATCATTTTCATTTATTCATGTTTGGTGAAATCTCTAGTTAAATCTCGCCAGCACCTTGGTTTATAGCATCATTTTGTCTATGAAACATGTCATATCTTCACTAATTTCTGTCTGTCCCTTCCTTTCAATTATGGCAATTGCTAATTCATATCTACTAGTAGCCCATGTTATAGCTGTTTCTTTTACCTAGTTTCCCGTGACACTTTCTGCAGTTCGCATAGTTATTTGAATGGTTCCATGTTCTGATTGCGTGCCTTAGGTGATTTTTTTTTGCAGTCTCTGTATTTTTCTGTTACTGCTACTTTTGTTGTTCCTCTTTCATTTGAAGGAGTTACAGATTTGTTTTTATGAACCCTACTTTGTGATCAGTTAATGCTTAGTGAACTGTTAGTTCATCATAGATAGATGCCCTTCTTCCAGCCACATGATTACGTATATGTTATCCGTTGGTTGGACTGTTATGCACGATTACTTTACTTGTAGATTGTAAGGACTAAGGATCAATCATTTTACTTGTGATGTGATGCTGTTTGAAACAAATAATTTATTGTCCTTGATGAAACTAGGGATTTTCAACTAGAATTTGGGCGTGATGTTACCTTTGCCACCACAGCTGAAGCTGTTTCCTCTGCTCCAGAGGTTATGAATCAGGAGAAGCTTGCTCTCGTTGATACCACACAAAGGTAGTTATCTAGTCAAGTTATGTCTTGTGCTTTACAAAGTTCGTAAAAATCAAAAAATGTAAGTTCCAACGATGCTTGCATGGCTTTTGCAGGGAACTAATTGGGCCTTTTGATGATTCAATCAATGCATATGATGGTTCGGAGATAATAATAGATCCTCCCCAGGAACTTACCAGTAACCCCACTATGTTCTGGGATGACATTATTAAAGGTGTTGGTCAAGAATTTGATAACGTGAAGGATTTCCGAGCTCAGTTGTGCAAGTATTCCATCGCGAAAGGATTTGCATACCGGTTCATAAAAAATGAAACCACCAGAGTGACTGTGAAGTGTGTTGGGGATGGCTGCACCTGGCGATTGCATGCATCTGAGTCATCTCGTAGCAAGAAGTTTGTTATCAAGAAAATGACTGATGTGCACACATGTGGAGGAGAAGGTGGAGAGGGTCAGCGGCGAGCAACAAGGCAGTGGCTGACTACCATCATTAAGGAGAAACTGCGTGTGAATGCATCACTCAAGCCGAAGGACCTTGTCAAAGAAATATATGAAGAATATGGAGTTCTGCTGACCTATTCACAGGTTTGGCGGGGTAGAGAAGTGGCACAGAAGGAGATGTTTCATGTTATGAGGGAGACATTTGGCCATTTGCCCTGGTACCGTGATAGACTTTTTCAGACTAACCCAGGGAGCTCACTTGAATTGTCTCAGACAGTGGATACACGCCGTGTTTTTATCGCATTCCATGCTTCTTTACACGGTTTTGCAAATGGGTGCAGGCCCCTCCTTTTTCTTGACAAGGTTCCGCTCAAGGCCACAAATGAGTACAAGTTGCTGGTTGCGGCTGCAGTTGATGCAGATGATGGTGTCTTTCCAGTGGCATTTAATGTGGTTGAAGATGAAAGTTATGACAGCTGGGTTTGGTTCTTGATGCAGCTGAGGATTGCTCTCCAATATCACAGCTACCCATTCAATGCTATGACATTCTTGTCCAATGGACAAAAGGGTCTGGATGCTGCTGTCCCACATGTGTTTGAAGATAGCCACTATGCCTTCTGTTTACATCATATCATGGAGGAATTCAGAGGAGAACTGAGGAAGGGACCATGGTCGCAACAGATAAGAGATGCGATGGTCGAAGATTTTACTCGTGCGGCCGAAGCATGCAGCATTGATGAGTTTAATGCATCAATTGAGAGCATAAGGAATATATCCACTGAAGCTGCCGACTGGATCATTGCGAGTAAGCCAGAGCATTGGTCAGATGCCGTCTTCACGGGCTGTCGGTATGACCATTTCTCATCAAACATTGTTGATGCATTTAATAACTGGATACCAACAAAGGAGGGGTCCATGGTGCTGATGATAGACTCTCTGAGAATAAAAATAGCGGAGATAATGGAAGCAAGGCGTGAAGCCTGCAAGTCATGGGAAGGGCCTTTAACACCTTCCATGGATTTCAAAGCGCAGGGTGAGATGTCGAAGGCTAGTAAGCTGACCGTGCTGTGCTCTTCCGAGACTGTGTTTGAAGTGCGGGGCAGTGGTATTTTTGTTGTTAATCTTGCAAATTGGGAATGCACATGTCGGAGGTGGCAACTTTCTGGCCTCCCTTGTATGCATGCTGTTGCTGTGTTTAACAGGATTGGACGATCTTTCTACGACTACTGTTCCAAGTTTTTAAAAATAGAGAGCTACCATATGACATATTCAGGAACAATCCTCCCAATTCCTGACATGGATACCTTTGATTTTAGTGCCGGGGCAACGATCCCACCTCCCAAGCCACGCACATCAGATAAACCAAGAAGAAAGAGGTATAATCCCAACAAGGTAACCACTCTTATACGGCTCTGTAGCAGGTGCAAGCAGGCTGGCCACAACAAGGCAACGTGTGAAGCTCTTCTGTAGACAAAGCAAATTCTTCATCTGCAGTATGTATAGCAGGTATATCTTGTCTTTTGCCGCACATTTTCTCCAATAAAATAACCACTTCCCTTGATCTATCCAGTTCGAAACGTCCTGTTCAAATTGGTCAATTTTGCTGGAAAAGTGACATCTTAAATAGTGGATGGAATTCTTCAGTGATGTTCACAGTGATTATTGTAATGAAACAAGCCCCGCACTGACTCAAACATCAATGTGGATAGTTGAGGGTGCACGCAATTAAATGGTATTGGAGTTCAGGATATGATTTGACTCAGAGAAGCAATATTCCTAGGATTTAAGAGGGGGCAAACCATTGCATAGCATTTGTCAATTGCACACTGTTTTTATTGATATAAAATCGATCTGGTTTGCCTTGCATATTCTCTCTCGGTAGAATCCTACTGCTGAACTAACTGCTTTCCACTGGTAGCACAGAGGATCACACCGATGAATGGAATTCAGACTGCTGTTGTTTGTCCAACCTGCTTGGCTAATCAAACAACGTTTTTATGGGTGCAGGTTCACTTGGAGGTCCGATGTGGTGAAAGAGAGTTCATGGTAGTGGGCTCTGTATCTAGATGGAAGGACGGAGATAACACGACATCATTCGATATGATTTTGTTTATATGAAGGGTGTAACTTAAGTTCTGTAGCAATGGACTAGAGATGATGATCCGGTGCTATCTTCTGGACAGTGTCGACTGAAAACAGAGTAGTCGATGGTTAGCTGTTTAGTTATAGCTGTAGGTTCAGTTATTTTATCCTAGTGTCATAGTATTATTCTCAAATTCTTGTGTATGTCATAGTTCTTGTAGTCAGTTATTGCTCTGCATAGCAGCTGTCTATTGTGGCCAGGATCACTTTTCCTTTTAGTCCATCAAGCTTTGCTCTCTGTTCTGCTGGGATCATGTATAGCAGATAATAATGATTCTGTGAGCACTTTGGAAGTATATACATTCTCATGATTCGTGTGCAAAGACTAACTGAATCCTGAAACATAATTCTGCATTGGATGAAGTATTCCAAATTTTAAAATGAGTAAATGATCCATGTACTGTTAAGTATTTTCAATACTACAAGGAACTCAAGCTCTGTGATTTTTGTATGTATGACAGCATAAATCTGTTTTGTTGTAAGATAAGAGAATGATTCTTTGGATTTGAAGACTGCACCGATTCTCTTCATCGGTGTCTGGAGCAAGCTTCTCTTGCTTTTCTTTAGTTGTGTGCGAGCTTTAGCACTAGTATGAGACAATAGAGTGGCACTGTTGTTGGAGATGGTATTGGTTTGGGCATCCAATGAGATCTATGGTGAGCAGCAATTGCTAAATTAGAGATGAGCAATAGGATAAAAGGTTCATGGGGACATGAACTATGTACGCAAAATCATTAAAGGCGATGATTTCCTGCACTGAATACTAACATATTTTTTTATAAGGATCTCTTCCTGCTAAATCTTCTTCGCCTTCTTAATAGGGGATCTACCAAAGGCGATGGCTCCCCTTCGAATACAACCAGGAAGTTCGTTGAACCCTCTAGAACATTACTTTGAACAAAGTTCTGTAGCGCTAGAGATGTTGTCAGCGGACTTGTTGTAGAACTACTCCCTCGCTACATGATCGGGCAAACGTACTTACTGAAATCTCATGGGCTATTCTTTATTAAACCCAATGACATCTGTATCAGTTTTTGACAACGCGTTGTTCAGTGTTTCCCGACACCTCTAATGCCCATGAGTAATTCAGGAGCAAAGCAAATGATGACAAGATATGGCACATTATTTAGGTAGGAAGGAGAGCAAACCGATAGTTCAATGGCATGGGTATGAGCAAGAATGATATGTAAGGATCTCAAACTGCACTATCTCTATTACTAGGCAGTATATAAATATAGGCATTTGGTAGGTATGTCATGACTTCATCGCGAATAACTGTGCCTACTTTCGATATATGATTATTGAGTTTAATACAATAACACCTAGTTCACACGAGAGTCTATGAAATAGACAGAGAATACTATGGTATTTCTCGTCTTCTGCCCTGTATTTTCTCCTATAAAATAATCACTCTCCTTGATATATCCAGTTAGAAATGTCATGTTCAAATTGGTCAAATTTCCTGGAAAAGTGACATTTTAGATAGTGGATGGAATTCCTCAGTGACGTTCAAAGTGATTACTGTATATGAAACGAGCTCCACATTGACTGAGACATCAATGTCGAATGTCACTGCCTTCCACTAAAAAATTCACAGGAGAACGTCTACTTGTGGTAGCTGAACGTTTTTCGCAGTTTAGTTTTCACCACAACTCTAATGCCGTTTAACTCACGCCTTGAAGAACTATAATCAGAGCCTTGAAGAACTGGCCCCAACTCGAAGTTCTATTGTCCTCCGGATCATCCTAGATGGCTTCCTCTCCTTCTCCCCCTTCCTTTGTTTTTGTTCCCTCCCATACCGACCACACATTTACCCAAACAACATTTTGCTACTCAATACCTTCGGTTGCTTTCAAGTTAGGCACATACTTCAACGGTTGCGGATGGGCATCCGCTGGCCACATCTGTTGCTAGCAGTGGGCGGAAGGGCTAGTTTTTGTCATCGACTGACCGGCTATGTTTGGATGTGGAAGGACACATCGTCGTCGCTGGCATGGATGGAAAGGTGGCAGTGAAGTGTTGGGTGGATGAGTTGTTTTATTTTTCTTCCCAATTCTCATGCCAGACATGTTAGTCTGCTTTCTTGTAGAGGATGAGGTGGCAAAATTGATGATTCGGCAGGCATGTAACATTTTTGATAGTTGTAAATGGTGTTGGAGTTCATGATATGATTTGATTTTAAGCAATGTCCTAGGATGTAATTGGAATGAAGGACTGGATAGCATTTATCAATTGTACATGCTGTTTTTCACTTTTTCTTTGATTGAATCGTTCTGGTTTTCTTGAATTTTGAGTGCTTGCCAATGTCTATTGTTTCATTAGCTTGCATATTTTCTTCCGTAGAATCCTACTACTGAACTAACCGCTTTCCATTGGTAGCATTGGTGATCATAGTTATGAAAGGAATTCAGCCTGTTGTCTGCCCAACTTGCTTGGCTAACCGAACATGTATTTACCATTGCAGGTTCACCTAGAGGTCTGATGTGGTGAAAGAGTTCATGGTGAAGGCTGCTGTATCTAGACAGAAGGGTGGGGACAATGTGACATCAGTTGACATCATTTTGCTTATATGAAGGCTTTAACTTGAAGTTCTTTAGCGGTGTGGACTAGAGATGATGATAAGGTGCTAGCTTCCAGAAAGTGTCTACTGAAAACAGTGCAGATGATGGTTATCACGATATTCATATATCTAGGTACATTTAATTTACCCATGCAGTAGCAATATTCTCAAGTTGTTGTGCTTGTCATAGTTATTGTACTCCCTCCATTTCTAAATAAAAGTCTTTTTAGAGATTTCAATACGAACTACATACAGATGTATATAAACATATTTTAGAGTAGATTCACTCATTTTGCTTCGTATGTAATCCATATTGAAATCTCTAAAAAGACTTATATTTAGGAACGGATGAGGTAGTTAGTTGTTGCTCTGCATCTTATATGATCTATTGGAGTATGTTGGTTGTGCTGCCTTGTTCTGCCCTTGTTATGCTCTTCACTTGTGCTTGGCCAAAGTGTTAGTTCTCTTACTTGTGCCTACTAGTTTTGGCTCCAGCCCAAGACAATGCAGAGTGGTGCCGTTGTCATTGGAGGTGGTGACGGTGGCAATGAACATGAATCACTAAATCCTATTGGACATCAGGTGACTATGTTCCTTGACTACTTTGATAATGAGCAGTTTATCTCTTGCCAAGGAGTCTACCTAGAGTAGTTAGGACTTAGGAGCAAGAATATGCGTCAATTATTTGAAAATAGGCTTAGGAGCAACATTATCCCTAACTTATTGGAGGAGATGGTCAGAGCACTATGATAGAAACACTCTGATATAATGTGACCTGGCAAATGTACTTGATGAAATCCCATGGGTTCTTCAGTACCAAACTCACCAACATCTCTATGGCTACTTGTCAACGTGCAATTGAGAGGTTCCCAATACCTCCAATTCGTATGAGTATTCGAGGAGCAAAGCAAATGATGACACATTGTTTAGACGGGAAAGAAAGTAAACCACTTGTTGAGCTGGACGGCTAAGACTAAGGATTCAGGTGCACGGCTTAGAGTGAGGATGGTATATATGGAGCTTGGAATTGTACCATCTCCATTACTAGACAATAGTAGGCGAGTCATGACTTCAGCAAAAGTAGCTGTGTCCAGTTTCGATATGTGTTTATCAATTTTAATATGACAATTAGTTAAGTGAATAGTGCTTATATACAATTGGTGCTAGCCCATCATTGTTAATTGTACATATGTTAATCTAGCATATTCTAACCCAACAACTAGGTTTCACTGTGCAACAAGTTGGTGCCTATGTATGGTAGTGATAGAGGAAGTAGATAGTGCAGTCGGCAAGAGACCCACACCCCCTGCGCCGCCCTCCCTGGCGGCGTCAGGGAACCCTTTAATCATGCACAACATCCCCTCCCACCTCCCCCACCACACCGCCATTGGAGGAGCGGCTAGCGAAGCCCATGCTAGCTCCCTGTATGGTGGCCGCGGGGCACCCCGGCTGGCTCCGGCCCCATTTCTTGAGGATCTCCCTCCACGCCCCTCGGTTTGCCACCGGTCGATGCGCCCAGTGCCGGCGCGTTGATCCACCCGCCCCCCTGCTTCCCGACCTCACCCACCTACTTGCCACCGGCTGCCACCTACGCCCGACGTCGACAAGGTTCCTTCCGCCCCCCCCGATCCTATGCCAGATCTGGCGCTCGTTGGCGTCTCCTGCATCCGTCAGCGCAGGCTCTGGGGATGGTGGCGGCGGGGGCTCCTTGGCTGGGTCAGGCCACCCTTGGTGGCGCCGTGATGGCATTCTTATTCCTCTGATATGCGGCCATTGCTCCGCGACTATGGATTTTAGTGGGTTTCTTGTGGTGTCTCCCTAGTGGCGGCTGCCCTTGACGGCGTGTCGTACAAGGAATGCGTCTGGCGTCGCGATGAGCCTCCTACTGATGTCACTCCGACCTAGGAGGCCATGGACCTGTGTTCTCTAGTGTCCATGGCTTACCGATGTGACAGAGCTAAATCCGGCAGATCTCGGGTTAGTGGACCCCGAGCTAGATGATTAGACACGATGGTAGGTACATGGTTTATCCATGTTTGGGCTTTTCAAAGAGATAACACCCTACGTCCTGCTTTTGTTTATTGCGTTGGATTGGAGTACAAAGTAGAGATGGTCAACCTTGAGATTTGTTGTCTGTCTTCTATGAGACATAATCCTAGGTTTATATATACAGAGGGGTCTAGGGTTACAACATCCTAATCGGCTACATATGAGGAGATCGAGTCATGACAAGCCTTCGAGAGCCTTATGTTTATACATCATGGGCAACCCATCATGGCCCACTCCTGAACCAGACATGGGGTGTACTCAAACCGGCCCACTAGGCCAGGAGACAACTTGGTGAGAGTGACAATGCATAATCCGATCATTATCCTTCGCAGGGTAGCGATCGTGGCCGCAAGTACCGGAACGAAGGTCGTGCAGGGGTTTTATCCAGGTCCAGGCATCCAGTGAGGAGTAATACACTATGTCGTGTTTTGTGTTGTTATTCATGGTGGGTGTACCTTGTGCGAGGGTTACATGTGTACCTTGTCTTCATCTAAAGTATGTATAGTAGGTATATCTTGTCTTTTGCCCTGTATTTTCTCCAATAAAATAACCACTTTCCTTGGTCTATCCAGGGAGGAACGTCATGTTCAAATTGGTCAATCTTGCTGGAAAAGTAACATATTGAATACTGGATGGAATTCCTCAGTGATGTTCATTACTGTATATGAAACGAGCCCCGTATTGACTCAAATTAATGTCAGATAGTTGAGGGTGCACCCATTAAAATGTATTGGAGTTCAGGATATGATTTTACTCTGAGAAGCAATATTCCTAGGATTTAAGAGGGGCAAAACATTGCGTATCATTTATCAATTGCACACACTGTTTTTTATTTGATAAAATCGATCTGGTTTTCTTGAATTTTGAGTGCTTGCTAACAACTATTGTATCATTGGCTTGCATACTTTCTCTAGGTACAATCCTACTGCTGAACTAATTGCTTTCCACTGGTAGCAAGGAGGATCACATGGATGAAAGGAATTTGGACTTCTGTTGTTTGCCCAACCTGCTTGGCTAACCAAACACATATTTATCTTTGCAGGTTCACTTAGAGGTCTGATGTGGTGAAAGAGAGTTTATGGTGGTGGCTGCTATGTGTAGACGGAAGGACGGCGATAGTCAGACATCAGTTGATATCACTTTCTTTATATGAAGAGTGTAACTTGAAGTTCTGTAGGGATGGACTCGAGGTGGTGATAAGGTGCTAGCTTCTGGACAGTGTCAGCTGAAAACAGAGTAGCCGATGGTTAGCTGTTTAGGGCATTTCTAACCGATCCCCTAAAAAGTTAGCGGAGTATATATCTTAGTGGAGTATATATACTCCACTAAAATTTTGCCGCACCTAGCTGATCCCCTAAAGTTAGCGGAGCAAACTAAATTTGCACAAATTCAATCAAATTTGAATCGCAAGATGATGCATTTAAACATAAGTTCAACACATGAAGTTCTCGGTACCGAACATTAAATATAAATTTAAACTAAAACTAAACTAGAACTAGTTTCTGCTGAAGTGGAGGTCGAGCCAATCCTTCCGGGTGAGGCCACCCTCGGTATGAGCTGGGTTCGGGCTGGTGCCATCCTCCTCCTCGTCGTCGTCGGGGAAGTCGCTCCGCCACTCCTCGACGTTGATCTCATCGTCGTCGCCCACCTCGCCGCCCGTGTAGATGTCGTCGTCGTCGGGGATGACGATAACTTCGCCATCATTGACGGCGAAGATCGCCTGCTCCGCCTCCACTAGCTTCAGATACTGCTGGCCGAGCTCATTCATGTAGGCCGAGGCCGAGGCCCTCCCTTGCCTCCCTGTCCTCCTGCGCCATCTGAGCGGTCACCATCCCCAGCTCCGGCGGGACAAGGTGGACCGGAGCCATGCCGAATGGAAAGTTGAGCCGCGCGTTGCAGCCATGGAACCGGACCTGCCACCAGTCGTATTCCATGGCAGCGAGCTCGGCGGTGTGGAACGAATCAACCCACTTCCGCTTGTGGGTCTCGCAGCCTGTGATTTCGGCCACCCACGTCCCCCACGACCACTGCCGGATGCCCATGTAGTTCCTTGTAGGCGATCGTGGCAGTGGAAGGGTCGGGAAGTCCTCAAACTGCGTGAGGGGCCTGGCGGCGGGTAGATCGGCTGAGTGGCGGCAGCTCAAGGAAGCAGCAGCGGACGATGACCCGTGGGTGTGGCGGCGCGGATCCGCGCTGCGGATCAGCGGTGGGTACCGATGGCCACCTCATCTGGCCATCGGGAAGAGGGAGGGCGGCGGAACAGGGTGGGGGTCGCACCGGCGACGGGGCCAGGGGGAGAAGAGGAGCCGGGGGAGAGGAAGAGAGTGTAGGGAAATTTTACTCGGGCGCCGCGATCGGAGTAAATATAATGAGCAATGGGAATGGAGTAATTTTTTTACTCCACTAACCGTTATAAGGGATCGGCTAGGTGCGGGTTAGAGGAGAAAAAAGAGCCAAATTTACTCCCTTACGGCTGGATAAGGGATCAATTAGAAATGCCCTTAGTGATAGCTGTAGATATTTTATCCTATTATCATGGTATATTCTCAAATTGTTGTGTAGGTCAATTGTTGTGATAACTTTCCTTTTGTTGTCCATCAAACTCTGCTCTCTGTTCTATCGGGGTACACATGTAAATAACAACTTTCTTGATGTTAAATGAGTTTTTCAATACCGAGGAAAAATATACTCCCTTCGTCTGGAAATACTTGTCGAAGAAATGGTCAATTTTAGATACATACATTTTTATCCATTTATGTGACAAGTAATTCCGGACGGAGGGTATACATTACTGTGGTAATAGTTTTCTTGATGTTAAATGAGTATTTCTTGGTTCTCTTAGTTGCATCTGCGAATTTTCACCCACGATGGAGAGTGACAGCACTGTTGTACAAAACAGAGATGGTGTCGACATCTGTTGAAATCTACGCTGAGCAGGAATTGCTAAATGAGGGAATGCAACAACTAGAAAAGAATAAAGAGTACAAAGGTTTATGGGAAAAATACAAACTTTGGATACAAAATCATCGAGGCAATGGTCTCGTTCGCAAATACTAACATCACACCAACATTGGCTTTTCACAGAAAATTGTACGAAGACAGAAAATGTAGATTATATTTTAATCAAGGAAATAAGCAGCAACTCTCTTTGATTGGGAAACACAATCACGTAGTATTACATAGTTGTTTGAGCCAAAGTCATTTGCAGAGGGTACAGACAGGCCGATTCCTAGACTGTTACGAGAACTAATATCCACAGGCCATCTATATCTAGGCAGACAACATTGATCAAACCTTCTAATCATCTATATTAAACCATCACACAATGACACAACCATCACACCTAGAACAACAGAATACTTGCAGATAGTCATTATCTTGTGAAAATACATAAACAGTACGTGGCGCTCCAAAATATGTCGCTCCAAAATAGGGATAGAGTAACAATATTCCCAACTTTTTTTGAAAGGTTTAAGTAGATGAGCTGCAGGAAAGATCCAATTTTGGATCTACCTTCTGATAAAGTGACCAGTTTAATGTACTTACTGAAATCTCATGGGATCTTCTGTATCAAACTCAATGACGTCTCTGTCAGTGTTTGAAAGCATGATGTTGAGAGGTTCTCAACACCTCCGATGCCTATCAGAACTTGCAGAGCAAAGCAAAAGATGACAAACATGAAACATTATTTAGGTGGGAAGGAGAGCACACCGCTAGTTGAGTGGCACAGGTAAGAGCAAGGATGACATATAAGGAGCTTAGAATTGTACCGTCTTCATTACTAGGCAATATGTTGGTTAGGTATAGTAGGTGAGTCATTGCTTCACGAGAAGTAGTCATGTATAGTTTTGATATATGTTAATTGATTTTAATAGAATAACTAGTTCGCCCAAGAGTCAGTTGTTGCCTATGATCGTTACCTGTACGTATATTAAGCTATAATTATTATTTTTATAGCACGGCAACAACCGTGCTGCCTTGTGTTGATATTTATAATAGATCGAGGAGTATGTGTGCTCATCCTGCAAAAAAAATCTGCAAGTCATTAGTGTCCTATTAATACAAAGGGAAACCTTTTCCCATTTCTTTACTTAGTACTCCCTCTGTCCCATATTAAGTGTTGCTCAAACGGATGTATCTAGTATTGAAATACGGCTACATACATCCGTTTGGGCAACAGTTAATATGAGACGAGGGGAGTACCAAACATGACATATGTGTATGAATTATTTAGATTATGACCGCCAATACTTGTTCAACAGTTTCATGTGATCATTTAATAGTGAAACAATGAACAATTAATTAATCCGAGAACCCAGCACCATTATTTTTTTAGTGAGGTGACTTGGAGAGACAAGAGTTTTTTTAGAATCAACCTTAGAATTAATGGATCAGCGTCCTAGGAAACAAAGGTCCAATTTATCATTGTCATGCATCTTTGTTTTCTTGCGGTAGAATTGTACTCCCTCCGTTCCAAATTACTCGTCGCAGAAATGGATGTATCTAGAACTAAAATACATCTAAATACATCCATACTTGCGACAAGTAATTTGGAACGGAGGGAGTACTACTGAAATAACTGCTTCCCATTGGTAGCATTGAAAGGAATTCAGACTGATGTTTAAACACGTTATTACCATTGCAGGTTCAGAGGTATGATGTGCTGAAGAGGGTTTATGGTGGTGGCTGCTGTATGCGGACGGAAGGGATAATTAGACATCAATCAAATACCATTTTGTTTATATAAAGGGTGTAACTTGAAAATCTTTAGCAGTGGATTAGAGATAATAAGGTGCTAGCTTTTGTATACGGTCAGCTGTTAACAGAGTAGGAGATGGTTATCTGTTTATCCATAGTTGTAGGTACATTTATTTTATCGTAGTGTCATGGTAATATTCTCAAATTGCTATGTATGTCATAGCTATTGTGGTTCGTTGTCGGTCCTCATTGTATTTGATATATTAGAGTACACAAGTTCTGCTTCCTTGTAAGCTTTTGTTTCGCCCTGCGATCTTTGCGTTATATTTTTTATCACACAGAAATTTCTCTTCATCAGTGTCTTGAAAAAGTGTTGACTCTCTTAGTTGTAGTTGGAGAAGGTGAACACTGTCAACATTCAACGAGACAATTGTTAGATCTACAGTGAGCAGAAACTACTTAATCAGAGAACCAATCACAGTAAAAGGATAAGGGGGTACAAGGTTCATGGGAGAAATATGAACTATGTATTACTAAATCATCAAGGCAATGGTCTCATTCACAAGTACTAACATTTACCGAGCGCTGGTTTCACATTCCAGTTTGCGAAAAGAGAAGGGTTCTTGAGTTTAGTATAATCTCGAAAACTGAGATTATATTATACACCTCAAGAGTTCGTGAAATACAACCATTTTCAGATATACAATGCTAATGCTCATCTCCTCTTAGTCTGAAACAACTGATCTGATATAAAATCTTTGTAAATATTTATTGCATGAAATCCATACACCTTAAAGTGACACCACTATTTTTTCAAGAGAGTTGAACATCTTGGTCACTAAAAAACATCAATATATATCACAAATATTTTAGCACATAGATAATAAGCCACCCCAGATCTAGTAGAACCACACGTACATGTCAAACTGGAAGTATAACAAATTAAGGACTGAAATTATCGCTGCTCAGCAAGCATTCAGTATTTGAGTTCATGAGAACACAGCACAAGAGGCATGTAGAACCACACATACATGTCAAACTGGAAGGAGGGCGAATTAAGGACTGGAATTATCATTGCTCAGCAAGCATTTGAGTATTTGAGTACATGTGAACACAGCACAGCACAAGAGGCATAAAAATCATTTTTAGTACATGGCCGGCAAGACCGAGTGGTAAGGACTGAAAGTATCACCGCCCAACAAACATCATGATACAAGACCAAAAAGATCTATCATTTTGCCTCGTGTTAGTGCTTCCTGGTAATTGAGCTTCCTGATGGGAGAGATGACAACCTGAGTGGACTCTTATACACTTGATCAATTCAATCTACCTAGCTAAGCACACCAAGTAAACAGGTGTCAGTTAGAAACATATACCAAATAGCATATCTTGAGAAGAGAGACAGTCATTATATGTCCAGCTTCATTCATCACACCAACCCAAGATATACATAACCTATATGTCAAATTAGGATGAAATTCCTAACATATTAATACACATGTAACCAATCAGGATAACTTTATAGGTCAAGCTGGGAGTTTTCACATCGAATAGAAGTGGCATGTAATAGTTGGATGTCTAACAGAGAGTGCACATATTTTTGTTGCAGCATATTCCGTCATTCCATTACAGATTATGTTATGTTGTTATACCTAATAACTTATAAAACCAACATCAAAACTCATTTTTTTGCATGAGATCAGTATAATATATGTTCTAACCCAAAAAGAATTCTGACAACCGACGAAGATTAATGTTTATACCATTGGATGGCCCTTAGCTGCTTGCATAAAAACCAGCTCATAAAAGTTCTGTAGTGGTAAAGGTTAGAGATTATGACCCAAGTTTACAATTATAAATCGGACTTTGCTCATCTAAAAAGAAAATTATTGGGCATGGATAGAAACATATTTGCCATACAAAAAGTTGAGCTGGGTACCTTGAGAAAATATGAACATAGGCTCCTGAAACAAAACAAAACAAAGCATGCCAGTGTCCTGAAACAAGAAAAAATGAGAAAGTCATCTCCAATTTCAAGCTCGCAAATTAGAAGGCTGCGGCTTCAACATGCATGCCAGTGCAGCTTAGGCAGCTGCATAGCTAGCAACATCTTGATTAACTAGCTCTAATACTATACTCCGTTCTTCTACTTCTACTATTTTTGTAATTTTCTTAAACACGTGTTGGCAAACTGTTACCCACACGTACATAGATACACATCTCTATGATTTGATGTCTCCTATCGAGATTTTCACATCAACTTGCTATTAGGGTGTGAAACAATTGATTGGTGTCAATTCATCAAAAGCCTTGAGTTTTGTTAGGTAAATCTGCAATATGCATACCCAAACCAGCAAGCACACTAGCTTGGAATAGCAACAAATTCTTTAACTAGCTAACTAACTAAAAAGGCTGCAGGTTAACTAGATGGATGATACATTGTTGTATCAGCTTGATCTTGCCGGATATGCATATGTCGTGCCCAAGATTGGCTGGTTCTGTTTCTCCAGTATGATACTTATGCCCCTTGGTCAAGGGAAATTATATATTCACTTTTCAATCACCGGTTAAAACCAATTGAACTATAAGCTAGGTAAATTTAGCTAACCATTTCAGCCATGTACGCGTAGAACGTAAGTGAAGGAATGCCAAATTGATAACTGTGCGCGCTCTAGGCATAATTCCCCCAGCTAGATGATAGCTAGCTAGTTCACCAAATCAATCAAAGACGTGCACTGTCTCTAAAGTATCCAGGCTTTTAATTCAAGAGAATATATGGTTCAATACATTAAACATAAGTGTGTAATGGAGTAATTGTACCAAACTACTCGTGGAGTCAAATGGCTACATGCAACATAGACCATGTGATAAACCGGTGGCTGGGTGTTAGACTAGGTATATTGTATATATACGTGTTGTAACACAATACCTGTACCTGTACGTTCTCTCCTATATATACATGACAGCCGTACCCGCTTAGGGTATCGAGCATTGTTCAAACCCTAGTTTGTCTAATATGGTATCAGAGCGACGCGTTCGATCCGCGCCGTGCTTGCGCTTCGTCTGCCGCCGCCGCCGTGCCGCCTCCGTCAATCCTGGCGACGGAATCGCCGTTCATGGCGTCCGCCCCGCTCGCCTGGGCCCGTCCGGTCGAATCAGGATCACGCCCGCCCGTGCCCCCATCGCCCGCAATCCAGCCGTCTCTCGTCCGTGGTGAATCGCTGGAACAAAACTCCCACAATCGCTATGATCGCACACAGCATGTGCATGTTCCGAACTCCCACGATCGCATGCAACAGCTGCCCCGCGATCCGGCTGTCGCTCGCCCATATGGCGCCTCTGCGCAGCGCGACGCCACCTACAGCGATTCCATTGTATGCTGCGCCGCCGCCGTACGTCGGGATCCCATCGCATGCTGCGCCGCCGTCTTCAGGTCCCCATGGTGCCCCTGTTCAGGTGCCCTACGGCGGGTCGTATCCAGCGCCCTACGTCGCGCCGCCGCCATCACCGTCCGTCGCGCCGGCGCCGTATGCTTCGTCCTTCGCGGTGCCCTACGAGGCGCCGTATGGCGCGCCCTACGCTACCCTGGCGCCGTACGTCGCGTCGCTGCAGCCCTACGGCGTACCTCCTACGGCGCCCTACGGTCATCACCAACACTACCGTGTGCCTCCGTCGGCCGATGCGCTGATTTCGTACAGTGCTCCTCCGGCATACGACTCGCAGCTTCCCGCACCGGTGGCTGAACCAGGACCGTTCCACTTTGCTCATCTGGTGACGGTGAAGCTCTCTGCTGATAACTACCTCATGTGGCGTGCTCAGGTGTTGCCGCTGATGCATTAGTCACTATCTTGAGGGGTATGTCGACGGTACGCTGCCGTGTCCCCCGGCCATGGTTCCGGTTCCCTCGGCTGCTGGTGGCTCCGCCATGGTGTCCAACCCTGCTCATCGTCGGTGGATTGCTCAGCATCAAGCTATTCTGGCCGACATGGTGGTCTTTGCCGCTACGTCGAGGGATGCATGGGCCACGCTCGACTCCAGCTTCTCCTCGCAGTCGCTGGCACGTTCCTCTGCCATTCGTAACCAGCTAGGTGAGGTCAGAAAAATGATCTCTCCGTCACGGCCTTCTTCAACAAGGTCAAAAGTTTGGCTGATACACTGTCATCTATTGGGAAGCCTCTCCGTGATGAGGAGTTTACTTCGTTCATTCTCAATGGGCTTGATGAGGACTATGATTCTCTTGTTGAAAACATCAATGGATGTGACATGCCGATGCCGCCTCGCGACCTCTACGCACGCCTCCTCAACACCGAACAACGGCTAGCTGCTCGCCGCTCCGTCGGCGTCTACACGGAGGGTCCTTCTGCGAACGCTGCACTTCGCGGGGGTGCCCGTGGTGTCAAGCAGAAGGCGCCGCCGTCCGCGGGCAACCAGCCCCGTTCGCCCGCTCCACCTCCTCCGACGGCTGGCCGCAAGCGGCTACACTGCGAGGCATGTGGTGGTGGGGTTGAATGTCAACTCTGCGGCATTGAGGGGCACTTGGCGTCTCGCTGCCATCATCGCTTCAAACGCAACTTCCTTGGCATTGGGAACAACGGGAAAGGCAATGAGAAACAAGCTGCTCTCGCTAATCAGGAGCCTGGGTTTACTCCTTCTTATTCTGTGGATCCTTCCTGGTACATGGACACCGGTGCCACAGATCATCTGACAAGTCAGCTCGACAAGCTGGCTACTCGCCAGCCCTACACTGGTCATGACCTGGTCCGCACTGCCAATGGATCAGGTATGTCCATCTCACATGTTGGTCAGGCATCTCTTCTTTCACGTACCACTAAAACCTTGCGTCTCCTTGATGTTCTTCGTGTTCCTTCAGTCACACGTAGTTTTCTCTCGGTTCCTAAATTAACTCGTGACAACAATGTGTTTGTTGAGTTTCACCCTTTCCATTTTTTGTTAAGGACCGGGCACGAGGGACGTTCTTCTTAGTGGTCGAGCTCGCCATGGCCTATATGCTCTTGATGTGCCGCCTGTTTCTGCAGTTTTCAGTGGTGTTCGGGTGTCGTCGTTGCAGTGACATTCTCGCCTTGGCCATCCGGCCACCCCTATTGTGCGCCATTTGCTTCATTGCCATAGTCTTCCTGTCGAGTCAAGCAATAAGGAGTTTCTAGTGTGTGATGCCTGTCAACAGGGAAAGAGTCATCAGTTACCTTTCTCTGTATCGAGTCGTGTTGTCAAGGCTCCTCTTGAACTTGTGTTTTCGGATGTGTGGGGCTATGCCCAAACTTCTGTTAGTGGTCACAACTATTATGTCAGTTTCATTGATGCCTTTAGTTGCTTTACTTGGATTTATCTTATTAAGCGCAAATCTGATGTGTTTCATGTTTTTATGCAATTTCAAGCTCATGTTGAGAGGTTGCTTAAGTGCAAAATTGTCCATGTTCAGTCTGATTGGGGGGGGGGGGCGAATATCACAATCTTAATACCTTCTTCCAGAAGCTTGGCATCTCTCATCATGTGTCTTGTCCTCATACACATCAGCAGAACGGTGCAGCTGAGCGCAAGCACCGTCACATAGTTGAAACTGGCTTAACACTGCTCGCACATGCCTCTGTCCCATTCTGGTTCTGGAGTGATGCTTTTGTTACTGCTTGTTTTTTGATAAACAAGCTTCCCACACGACTTCTTCACATGAAATCTCCCCTAGAGGTATTACTTCATGAAACTCCAGATTACTCTCTTCCCAAAGTGTTTGGTTGTGCGTGTTGGCCACACCTTCGACCATACAATAAGCATAAACTCGAGTATCGATCTAAGAAGTGTGTGTTTCTCGGATACAGTCCTCTTCACAAAGGTTATAAGTGTCTCCACATTCCGACGAATCGTGTTTACATTTCACGTGATGTTGTCTTTGATGAGACTGTTTTCCCTTTTTCCACGCTCTCACCATCCACTGATACTTCTGTTGGAAATATGCCCTAGAGGCAATAATAAAAGCATTATTATTATATTTCCTTGTTCATGATAATTGTCTTTATTCATGCTATAATTGTGTTATCCGGAAATCGTAATACATGTGTGAATAACAGACACCAACATGTCCCTAGTGAGCCTCTAGTTGACTAGCTCGTTGATCAACAGATAGTCATGGTTTCCTGACTATGGACACTGGATGTCATTGATAACGAGATCACATCATTTGGAGAATGATGTGATGGACAAGACCCAATCCTAAACATAGCACAAGATCGTATAGTTCGTTTGCTAGAGTTTTCCAATGTCAAAGTATCTTTTCCTTAGACCATGAGATCGTGTAACTCCCGGATACCGTAGGAGTGCTTTGGGTATGCCAAACGTCACAACGTAACTGGGTGGCTATAAAGGTAGACTACGGGTATCTCCGAAAGTGTCTGTTGGGTGACATGGATCAAGACTGGGATTTGTCACTCCGTATGACGGAGAGGTATCACTGGGCCCACTCGGTAATGCATCATCATAATGAGCTCAGAGTGACCAAGTGTCTGGTCACGGGATCATGCATTACGGTACGAGTAAAGTGACTTGCCGGTAACGAGATTGAACGAGGTATTGGGATACCGACGATCGAATCTCGGGCAAGTAACATATCGATAGACAAAGGGAATAGCGTACGGGATTGATTAAATCCTCGACATCGTGGTTCATCCGATGAGATCATCGTGGAGCATGTGGGAGCCAACATGGGTATCCAGATCCCGCTGTTGGTTATTGACCGGAGAGTCGTCTCGGTCATGTCTGCTTGTCTCCCGAACCCGTAGGGTCTACACACTTAAGGTTCGGTGACGCTAGGGTTATGAAGATATGTATATGCAGAAACCCGAATGTTGTTCGGAGTCCCGGATGAGATCCCGGACGTCACGAGGAGTTCCGGAATGGTCCGGAGGTAAAGAATTATATATAGGAAGTGCTATTTCGGGCATCGGGACAAGTTTCGGGGTTATCGGTATTGTACCGGGACCACCGGAAGGGTCCCGGGGGTCCACCGGGTGGGGCCACCTGTCCCGGGGGGCCACATGGGCTGTAGGGGGTGCGCCTTGGCCTAGATGGGCCAAGGGCACCAGCCCCTATAGGCCCATGCGCCTAGGGTTTCCACCATGGAAGAGTCCATGTGGTGGAAGGCACCCCTAGGTGCCTTGGGGGGGAGGGAAACCTCCCCTTGGCCGCCGCCCCCCTAGTAGATGCCATCTACTAGGGCCGGCGCCCCCCTGGCACCCCTATATATAGTGGGGGGGAGAGGAGGGATTTTACACCAGCCCCTGGCGCCTCCATCTCCCCCCGTTACGTCTCTCCCTCGTAGTCTCGGCGAAGCCCTGCTGCTGTGACGCCCTGCATCCACCACCACGCCGTCGTGCTGCTGGATCTTCATCAACCTCTCCTTCCCCCTTGCTGGATCAAGAAGGAGGAGACGTCTCCCGTCCCGTACGTGTGTTGAACGCGGAGGTGCCGTCCGTTCGGCGCTGGTCATCGGTGATTTGGATCACGTCGAGTACGACTACATCATCACCGTTCTTTTGAACGCTTCCGTGCGCGATCTACAAAGGTATGTAGATGCATCTAATCACTCGTTGCTAGATGAACTCCTAGATGATCTTGGTGAAACGAGTAGGAAATTTTTGTTTTCTGCAACGTTCCCCAACAGTGGCATCATGAGCTAGGTCTATGCGTAGTTCTTCTTGCGCGAGTAGAACACAATTTGTTGTGGGCGTAGATTTGTCAACTTTCTTGCCGTTACTAGTCCTTTCTTGCTTCAGCGGTATTGTGGGATGAAGCGGCCCGGACCAACCTTACACGTACGCTTACGTGAGACCGGTTCCACCGACTAACATGCACTAGTTGCATAAGGTGGCTGGCGGGTGTCTGTCTCTCCTACTTTAGTTGGAGCGGAATCGATGAACAGGGTCCTTATGAAGGGTAAATAGAAGTTGACAAATCACGTTGTGGCTTTAACGTAGGTAAGAAAACGTTCTTGCTAGAACCCTAATTCAGCCACGTAAAACTTGCAACAACAATTAGAGGACGTCTAACTTGTTTTTGCAGCAAGTGGTTTGTGATATGATATGGCCAAAGTTGTGATGAATGATGAATGATCTATATGTGATGTATGAGATGTTCATGCTATTGTAATAGGAATCACGACTTGCATGTCGATGAGTATGACAACCGGCAGGAGCCATAGGAGTTGTCTTTATTCTTTTATATGACCTGCGTGTCATCAAGAAACGCCATGTAAATTACTTTACTTTATTGCTAAACGCGTTAGCCATAGTAGTAGAAGTAATAGTTGGCGAGCAACTTCATGGAGACACGATGATGGAGATCATGATGATGGAGATCATGGTGTCAAGCCGGTGACAAGATGATCATGGAGCCCCAAGATGGAGATCAAAGGAGCTATGTGATATTGGCCATATCATGTCACGTTTATTATTTGATTGCATGTGATGTTTATCATGTTTTGCATCTTGTTTACTTAGAACGACGGTAGTAAATAAGGTGATCCCTCATACTAATTTCAAGAAGTGTTCCCCCTAACTGTGCACCGTTGCGACAGTTCGCTGTTTCAAAACACCACGTGATGATCGGGTGTTTTATTCAGACGTTCACATACAACGGGTGTAAGACAGATTTACACATGCAAACACTTAGGTTGACTTGACGAGCCTAGCATGTACAGACATGGCCTCGGAACACAGAAGACCGAAAGGTCGAGCATGAGTCGTATAGAAGATACGATCAACATGAAGATGTTCACCGATGTTGACTAGTCCGTCTCACGTGATGATCGGACACGGTCTAGTTTAACTCGGATCATGTAATACTTAGATGACTAGAGGGATGTCTAATCTAAGTGGGAGTTCATTAATAATTTGATTAGTTGAACTTAATTATCATGAACTTAGTCTAAATATTTTACAATATGTCTTGTAGATTAAATGGCCAACGTAGTCCTCAACTTCAACGCGTTCCTAGAGAAAACTAAGCTGAAAGACGATGGCAGCAACTATACGGACTGGGTCCGGAACCTGAGGATCATCCTCATAGCTGCCAAGAAAGATTATGTCCTACAAGCACCGCTTGGTGACGCACCCGTTCTCCCTGCAGAACAAGATGTTATGAACGCTTGGCAGGCACGTTCCGATGACTACTCCCTCGTTCAGTGCGGCATGCTTTACAGCCTAGAGCCGGGGCTCCAAAAGCGTTTTGAGAGACATGGAGCATATGAGATGTTCGAAGAGCTGAAAATGGTTTTCCAAGCTCATGCCCGGGTCGAGAGATATGAAGTCTCCGACAAATTCTTCAGCTGTAAGATGGAGGAAAACAGTTCTGTCAGTGAGCACATACTCACTATGTCTGGGTTGCATAACCGCTTGACTCAGCTGGGAGTTAATCTCCCGGATGATGCGGTCATTGACAGAATCCTCCAGTCGCTTCCACCAAGCTACAAGAGCTTTGTGATGAACTTCAATATGCAGGGGATGGAAAAGACCATTCCTGAAGTATTTGCTATGCTGAAATCAGCAGAGGTAGAAGTCAGGAAGGAACATCAAGTGTTGATGGTCAATAAAACCACTAAGTTCAAGAAAGGCAAGGGTAAAAAGAACTTCAAGAAGGACGGCAAGGAGGTTGCCGCGCCCGGCAAGCAAGCTGCCGGGAAGAAGCCAAAGAATGGACCCAAGCCCGAGACTGAGTGCTTTTATTGCAAGGGAAGCGGTCACTGGAAGCGGAACTGCCCTAAGTACTTAGCGGATAAGAAGGCCGGCAAAACAAAAGGTATATGTGATATACATGTAATTGATGTGTACCTTACTAGTGCCCGTAGTAGCTCCTGGGTATTTGATACCGGTGCAGTTGCTCACATTTGTAACTCAAAGCAGGGGCTGCGGAATAAGCGGAAACTGGCAAAGGACGAGGTGACGATGCGCGTCGGGAATGGTTCCAAGGTCAATGTGATCGCCGTCGGCACGCTACCTCTGCATCTCCCTTCGGGATTAGTTTTAAACCTTAATAATTGTTATTTAGTGCCAGCTTTGAGCATGAACATTGTATCGGGATCTCGTTTAATTCGAGATGGCTACTCTTTTAAATCTGAGAATAATGGTTGTTCCATTTTTATGAGAGATATGTTTTATGGTCATGCTCCTATGGTGAATGGTTTATTCTTTATGAATCTCGAACGTGATGCTACACATGTTCATAATGTGAGTACCAAAAGAAGTAAGGTTGATAATGATAGTCCCACATACTTGTGGCACTGCCGCCTTGGTCACATAGGTGTCAAACGCATGAAGAAGCTCCATGCTGATGGACTTTTAGAGTCTCTTGATTATGAATCATTTGACACGTGCGAACCATGCCTTATGGGTAAAATGACCAAGACTCCGTTCTCAGGAACAATGGAGCGAGCAACCGACTTATTGGAAATCATACATACTGATGTGTGCGGTCCAATGAGTGTTGAGGCTCGCGGTGGCTATCGTTATGTTCTCACCCTCACTGATGATTTAAGTAGGTATGGGTATATCTACTTAATGAAACACAAGTCTGAAACCTTTGAAAAGTTCAAGGAATTTCAGAGTGAGGTTGAAAATCAACGTGACAGGAAAATCAAGTTTCTACGATCAGATCGTGGAGGAGAATACTTGAGTCACGAGTTTGGGGCACACTTAAGAAAATGTGGAATAGTTTCACAACTCACGCCGCCTGGAACACCTCAGCGTAATGGTGTGTCCGAACGTCGTAATCGCACTCTGTTAGATATGGTGCGATCTATGATGTCTCTTACCGATTTACCGCTTTCCTTTTGGGGCTATGCTTTAGAGACTGCCGCATTCACTTTAAATAGGGCTCCGTCGAAATCCGTTGAGACGACACCGTATGAATTATGGTTTGGGAAGAAACCTAAGCTGTCGTTTCTAAAAGTTTGGGGATGCGATGCTTATGTCAAGAAACTTCAACCTGAAAAGCTCGAACCCAAGTCGGAAAAATGCGTCTTCATAGGATACCCAAAAGAAACTATTGGGTACACCTTCTACCTCAGATCCGAAGGCAAGATCTTTGTTGCCAAGAATGGGTCCTTTCTGGAGAAAGAGTTTCTCTCGAAAGAAGTAAGTGGGAGGAAAGTAGAGCTTGATGAAGTATTACCTCTTGAACCGGAAAATGGCGCAACTCAAGAAAATGTTCCTGAGGTGCCTGCACCGACTAGAGAGGAAGTTAATGACAATGATCAAGATACTTCTGATCAAGCCCCTACTGAAATTCGAAGGTCCACAAGGACACGTTCCGCACCAGAGTGGTACGGCAACCCTGTCTTGGAAATCATGCTGTTAGACAACGGTGAACCTTCGAACTATGAAGAAGCGATGGCGGGCCCGGATTCCGACAAATGGCTAGAAGCCATGAAATCCGAGATAGGATCCATGTATGAAAACAAAGTATGGACTTTGACTGACTTGCCCGTTGAGCGGCGAGCCATAGAAAATAAATGGATCTTTAAGAAGAAGACAGACGCGGATGGTAATGTGACCATCTATAAAGCTCGGCTTGTCGCTAAGGGTTATCGACAAGTTCAAGGGGTTGACTACGATGAGACTTTCTCACCGGTAGCGAAGCTGAAGTCCGTCCGAATCATGTTAGCAATTGCCGCATTCTATGATTACGAAATATGGCAAATGGACGTCAAAACGGCATTCCTTAATGGTTTCCTTAAGGAAGAATTGTATATGATGCAGCCGGAAGGTTTTGTCGATCCTAAGAATGCTGACAAAGTGTGCAAGCTCCAACGCTCGATTTATGGGCTGGTGCAAGCATCTCGGAGTTGGAACATTCGCTTTGATGAGATGATCAAAGCGTTTGGGTTTACACAGACTTATGGAGAAGCCTGCGTTTACAAGAAAGTGAGTGGGAGCTCTGTAGCATTTCTCATATTATATGTAGATGACATACTTTTGATGGGAAATGATATAGAACTCTTGGACAGCATCAAGGCCTACTTGAATAAAAGTTTTTCAATGAAGGACCTTGGAGAAGCTGCTTATATATTAGGCATCAAAATCTATAGAGATAGATCGAGACGCCTCATAGGTCTTTCACAAAGCACATACCTTGATAAGATATTGAAGAAGTTCAATATGGATCAATCCAAGAAGGGGTTCTTGCCTGTGTTACAAGGTATGAAATTGAGCTCAGCTCAATGTCCGACCACGGCAGAAGATATAGAAGAGATGAGCGTCATCCCCTATGCCTCAGCCATAGGTTCTATTATGTATGCCATGCTGTGTACCAGACCTGATGTTAACCTTGCCGTCAGTTTGGTAGGAAGGTACCAAAGTAATCCCGGCAAGGAACACTGGACAGCGGTCAAGAATATCCTGAAGTACCTGAAAAGGACTAAGGAAATGTTTCTCGTTTATGGAGGTGACGAAGAGCTCGTCGTAAAGGGTTACGTCGACGCTAGCTTCGACACAGATCTGGATGACTCTAAGTCACAAACCGGATACGTGTATATTTTGAATGGTGGGGCAGTAAGCTGGTGCAGTTGCAAGCAAAGCGTCGTGGCGGGATCTACATGTGAAGCGGAGTACATGGCAGCCTCGGAGGCAGCACATGAAGCAATATGGGTGAAGGAGTTCATCACCGACCTAGGAGTCATACCCAATGCGTCGGGGCCGATCAAGCTCTTCTGTGACAACACTGGAGCTATTGCACTTGCCAAGGAGCCCAGGTTTCACAAGAAGACAAGGCACATCAAGCGTCGCTTCAACTCCATTCGTGAAAATGTTCAAGATGGAGACATAGAGATTTGTAAAGTACATACGGACCTGAATGTAGCAGATCCGTTGACTAAACCTCTCCCTAGAGCAAAACATGATCAACACCAGAATTCCATGGGTGTTCGATTCATCACAATGTAACTAGATTATTGACTCTAGTGCAAGTGGGAGACTGTTGGAAATATGCCCTAGAGGCAATAATAAAAGCATTATTATTATATTTCCTTGTTCATGATAATTGTCTTTATTCATGCTATAATTGTGTTATCCGGAAATCGTAATACATGTGTGAATAACAGACACCAACATGTCCCTAGTGAGCCTCTAGTTGACTAGCTCGTTGATCAACAGATAGTCATGGTTTCCTGACTATGGACACTGGATGTCATTGATAACGAGATCACATCATTGGGAGAATGATGTGATGGACAAGACCCAATCCTAAACATAGCACAAGATCGTATAGTTCGTTTGCTAGAGTTTTCCAATGTCAAAGTATCTTTTCCTTAGACCATGAGATCGTGTAACTCCCGGATACCGTAGGAGTGCTTTGGGTATGCCAAACGTCACAACGTAACTGGGTGACTATAAAGGTAGACTACGGGTATCTCCGAAAGTGTCTGTTGGGTGACATGGATCAAGACTGGGATTTGTCACTCCGTATGACGGAGAGGTATCACTGGGCCCACTCGGTAATGCATCATCATAATGAGCTCAGAGTGACCAAGTGTCTGGTCACGGGATCATGCATTACGGTACGAGTAAAGTGACTTGCCGGTAACGAGATTGAACGAGGTATTGGGATACCGACGATCGAATCTCGGGCAAGTAACATATCGATAGACAAAGGGAATAGCGTACGGGATTGATTAAATCCTCGACATCGTGGTTCATCCGATGAGATCATCGTGGAGCATGTGGGAGCCAACATGGGTATCCAGATCCCGCTGTTGGTTATTGACCGGAGAGTCGTCTCGGTCATGTCTGCTTGTCTCCCGAACCCGTAGGGTCTACACACTTAAGGTTCGGTGACGCTAGGGTTATGAAGATATGTATATGCAGAAACCCGAATGTTGTTCGGAGTCCCGGATGAGATCCCGGACGTCACGAGGAGTTCCGGAATGGTCCGGAGGTAAAGAATTATATATAGGAAGTGCTATTTCGGGCATCGGGACAAGTTTCGGGGTTATCGGTATTGTACCGGGACCACCGGAAGGGTCCCGGGGGTCCACCGGGTGGGGCCACCTGTCCCGGGGGGCCACATGGGCTGTAGGGGGTGCGCCTTGGCCTAGATGGGCCAAGGGCACCAGCCCCTATAGGCCCATGCGCCTAGGGTTTCCACCATGGAAGAGTCCATGTGGTGGAAGGCACCCCTAGGTGCCTTGGGGGGGAGGGAAACCTCCCCTTGGCCGCCGCCCCCCTAGTAGATGCCATCTACTAGGGCCGGCGCCCCCCCTGGCACCCCTATATATAGTGGGGGGAGAGGAGGGATTTCACACCAGCCCCTGGCGCCTCCATCTCCCCCCGTTACGTCTCTCCCTCGTAGTCTCGGCGAAGCCCTGCTGCTGTGACGCCCTGCATCCACCACCACGCCGTCGTGCTGCTGGATCTTCATCAACCTCTCCTTCCCCCTTGCTGGATCAAGAAGGAGGAGACGTCTCCCGCCCCGTACGTGTGTTGAACGCGGAGGTGCCGTCCGTTCGACGCTGGTCATCGGTGATTTGGATCACGTCGAGTACGACTACATCATCACCGTTCTTTTGAACGCTTCCGTGCACGATCTACAAAGGTATGTAGATGCATCTAATCAGTCGTTGCTAGATGAACTCCTAGATGATCTTGGTGAAACGAGTAGGAAAATTTTTGTTTTCTGCAACGTTCCCCAACAACTTCGTCTACCGAGTTGCACTCCTTTCCAGTTTTTCCTGATCAATTTGTAGATGCTGCATATTCTCCTCTATTATTGCCTAACCATGGTGCAGGAACTAGACGGGGCGCTCGCCTTGAGCTTCTTCACGATGACATGGTTGCTACGGCACCAACTGCAGTCGTGACGCCGGATGGGTCGCTTGACGACGATCGCACGTGCATGCCCCATGCACGTGGATCGGGTGGGGCGGCTACCGCGCCTAACCCGGCTGCCACACCCGGGCCGGCGACTTCCCCGGCCTCTGCCCCGCATGGGCAATCCTCGCCGGCCCCTCCGGGCCTAGCATCGCCTGGCCCGCCTTCGCCAGTCACTCCGGGGCATGCAGAGCCCGCAGAGCCTGTGGACTCTCCCTCGGCAGAGCCTGTGGACTCGCCTGCTGGTGTGTCTTCCGTGCCGCTCCCAGACGTTGGCTCTCCTGTCGTGGTGGCTTCTCCGACACCTCCACCGCCTGTCATACTGCGCCCTCATACGCGCAACAAGAGTGGCATTGTCAAGCCTCTCAAGTGCACGGATGGTATGGTCGCATGGCTTGCGGCCTGTGTTGCTCGTGCTGAGGCCTATCCTATGGCTGAACCGCGACATTTTCAGGCAGCGCTTGGCATTCCACACTGGCGCGCTGCTATGGAACAGGAGATTCATGCTCTTCGAAAGAATAATACCTGGCGACTGGTTCCACCTCCATCTGGTGTCAATGTTATTGATTCTAAATGGGTGTTCAAGGTGAAGAAACATGCTGACGGGTCCATTGAGAGGTACAAGGCACGACTGGTGGCCAAAGGATTTAAACAAAGGTATGGCCTTGATTATGAACATACGTTTAGTCCTGTTATTAAACCTATGACTATCCGTGTTCTTCTTTCGTTGGCTGTTACTCGAGGCTGGTCACTTCGTCAGCTTGATGTCCAGAATGCTTTTCTTTATGGAGTTCTAGAAGAAGAGGTCTATATGCGTCAGCTACCAGGCTTTGTTGACTCCGCTCAGCCACATTATCTGTGTCGCCTCGACAAGGCTCTCTATGGTTTGAAGCAAGCTCCTCGTGCGTGGCATGCATGTCTTGGCGGTGCTCTTCGTGCACATGGGTTTGTACCATCTACAGCAGACACATCTTTGTTCATTCTCCAGCGACCTGAGGTGACCATGTACATTCTGGTCTACGTTGATGACATCATACTTGTCAGTTCATCCGTCACTGCTGCAGATCGGCTTGTGGTTTCTCTAGGGGCTGTTTTTGCTGTCAAGGATCTTGGGAGACTGCACTATTTTTTGGGCCTGGAGGTTCTTCATTCTGACATTGGTTTGACTCTCACTCAGCAGAAATACTCTCAGGATCTGTTACGCCGTGCGGGTATGATGCAGTGTAAAACTGCTACCACTCCTATGTCCTCCACAGACAAATTGTCAGCTTTTGATGGGGACTTTCTCTCCTCTGAGGATGCCACTGAGTACCGCAGCATCGTTGGTGGACTGCAATACTTGCTCGTTACTCGACCAGATATATCATTTGCAGTTAACCGTGTGTGTCAGTACCTCCATGCACCGCGTGATCCTCATTGGACGGCTGTTAAGCGCATTCTGCGCTATGTTCGACACACTGCTTCATATGGTCTACATCTGCAGCCTGCGACTTCTGGTTTGATCTCAGCCTTCTCTGATGCGGATTGGGCTGGTAGTCCCGATGATAGGCGATCCACGGGGGGACATGCTGTGTTCCTTGGTCCTAACTTGATCGCCTGGCAAGCTCGCAAGCAAGCTACCGTGTCTCGGAGTAGTACTGAAGCTGAGTACAAAGCAGTTGCTAATGCCACGGCTGAGATCATATGGGTGCAGTCATTGCTTCGAGATTTGAAGGTCTCTCAAGCCCAGCCGCCTGTTCTTTGGTGTGATAACATCGGTGCTACATACCTTTCATCCAATCCGGTATTTCATGCCCGAACGAAACACATCGAAGTTGATTATCATTTTGTGAGAGAACGCGTTGCACAGAAGCTACTTCAGATCAAGTTTGTTTCTTCTAAGGATCAGCTTGCTGACATTTTCACTAAACCCTTGCCCTTACCTTCTTTTGAAGGATGTCGACACAATCTTAACCTCCTGAGTGTTTCAGGACATAGTTAAGATTGAGGGAGGGTGTTAGACTAGGTATATTGTATATATACGTGTTGTAACACAATACCTGTACCTGTACGTTCTCTTCTATATATACATGACAGCCATACCCGCTTAGGGTATCGAGCATTGTTCAAACCCTAGTTTGTCTAATACTGGGCATATGCCCGGATTGGAATACAAGCTAGACTTTTGTTGGGGAACGTAGCATAAATTCAAAATTTTCCTACGTCTCACCAAGATCTATCAATGGAGTCATCTAGCAACGAGGGAGGAGTGGATCTACATACCCTTGTAGATCGCGCGCGGAAGCATTCAAGAGAATGGGGTTGATGGAGTCGTACTCGTCGTGATCCAAATCACCGATGATCCTAGCGCCGAACGGACGGCACCTCCGCGTTCAACACACGTACGGAGCAGGGACGTCTCCTCCTTCTTGATCCAGCAAGGGGGAAGGAGAGGTTGAGGAAGATGACTCCAACAGCAGCACGACGGCGTGGTGGTGGTGGAGCTGCAGTACTCCGGCAGGGCTTCGCTAAGCACTATGGAGGAGGAGGATGTGTTGGAGAGGGAGAGGGAGGCACCAAAGGCTTAGGTTTAGAAGTCCTCCATCTCCCCACTATATATAGGAGGGCCAAGGGGGGGGGGGGGCGCCGGCCCTAGGAGATCTAATCTCCTAGGGGGTGCGGCCAAGGGGAGGAATCCCTCCTCCCCAAGGCACCTAGGAGGTGCCTTCCCCTCCTAGGACTCTTCCTTTAGGGTTTCCCCCACCCTAGGCGCATGGGCCCTAGGGGGAAGTGGCGCCCCAGCCCACTTTGGGCTGGATCCCTTCCCACTTCAGCCAATGGGGCCCTCCGGGATAGGTGGCCCCACCCGGTGGACCCCCGGGACCCTTCCGGTGGTCCCGGTACAATACCGATGACCCCGAAACTTGTCGCGATGGCCGAAATAGCACTTCCTATATATAATTCTTTACCTCCGGACCATTATGGAACTCCTCGTGACGTCCAGGATCTCATCCGGGACTCCGAACAACATTCGGGTTACTGCATATACATATCCCTACAACCCTAGCGTCACCGAACCTTAAGTGTGTAGACCATACGGGTTCGGGAACCATGCAGACATGACCGAGACGTTCTCCGGTCAATAACCAACAGCGGGATCTGGATATCCATGTTGGTTCCCACATGTTCCACGATGATCTCATCGGATGAACCACGATGTCAAGGACTTAATCAATCCCGTATACAATTCCCTTTGTCTAGCGGTACGATACTTGCCCGAGATTCGATCGTCGGTATCCCGATACCTTATTCAATCTCGTTATCGGCAAGTCTCTTTACTCGTTCCGTAACACATCATCCCGTGATCAACTCCTTGATCACATTGTGCACATTATGATGATGTCCTACCGAGTGGGCCCAGAGATACCTCTCCGTCACACAGAGTGACAAATCCCAGTCTCGATTCGTGCCAACCCAACAGACACTTTCGGAGATACCTGTAGTGTACTTTTATAGCCACCCAGTTATGTTGTGACGTTTGGCACACCCAAAGCACTCCTACGGTATCCGGGAGTTGCACAATCTCATGGTCTAAGGAAATGATACTTGACATTAGAAAAGCTTTAGCATACGAACTACATGATCTTTGTGCTAGGCTTAGGATTGGGTCTTGTCCATCACATCATTCTCCCAATGATGTGATCCCGTTATCAACGACATCCAATGTCCATGGTCAGGAAACCGTAACCATCTATTGATCAACGAGCTAGTCAACTAGAGGCTTACTAGGGACATGGTGTTGTCTATGTATCCACACATGTATTTGAGTTTCCTATCAATACAATTCTAGCATGGATAATAAACGATTATCATGTACAAGGAAATATAATAATAATAACTAATTTATTATTGCCTCTAGGGCATATTTCCAACAGTCTCCCACTTGCACTAGAGTCAATAATCTAGTTCACATCGTCATGTGATTAACACTCACAGGTCACATCGCCATGTGACCAACATCCAAAGAGTTTACTAGTGTCACTAAACTAGTTCACATCATCATGTGATTAAGACTCAATGAGTTTTGGGTTTGATCATGTTTTGCTTGTGAGAGAGGTTTTAGTCAACGGGTCTGAATCTTTCAGATCCGTATGTACTTCACAAATTTCTTATGTCATCTTGTAGATGCAACTACTACGCTACATTTGGAGCTATTCCAAATAACTGTTCTACTATACGAATCCAGTTTACTACTCAGAATAATCTGGATTAGTGTCAAAGTTTGCATCAGCGTAACCCTTTACGACGAACTCTTTTACCACCTCCATAATCGAGAAAATTCCTTAGTCCACTAGTTACTAAGGATAACTTTGACCGCTGTCCTGTGATCCATTCTTGGATCACTCTTGTACCCCTTGACTGACTCATGGCAAGGCACACTTCAGGTGCGGTACATAGCATAGCATACTGTAGAGAGCCTATGATAAAAGCATAGGGGACGACCTTCGTCCTTCCTCTTTCTTCTGCCGTGGTCGAGCTTTTAGTCTTAACTTCATACCTTACAACTCAGGCAAGAACTCCTTCTTTGACTGATCCATCTTGAACACCTTCAAGATCATGTCAAGGTATGTGCTCATTTGAAAGTACCATTAAGCGTTTTGATCTATCCTTATAGATCTTGATGCTCAATGTTCAAGTAGCTTAATCCAGGCTTTGCATTGAAAAACACTTTCCAAATAACCCTATATGCTTTCCAGAAATTCTACGTCATTTCTAATCAACAATATGTCAACAACATATATTTATAAGAAATTCTATAGTGCTCCCACTCACTTCTTTGGAAATACAAGTTTCTCATAAACTTTGTACAAATCCAAAATCTTTGATCATCATCAAAGCATACATTCCAACTCCGAGATGCTTACTCCAGTCCCTAGAAGGATTGCTGGAGCTTTGCATACTTATTAGCATCTTTCAGGATTGTGAAAACCTTCCGGTTTGTATCACATACAACCTTTCCTCAAGAAAATCGTCGAGGAAACAATGTTTTGACATCCTATCTGCAAGATTTCATAAATAATGCAGTAATCGCTAATATAATTCCAACAGACTCTTAGCATCGCTACGAGTGAGAAAGTCTCATCGTAGTCAACTCCTTGAACTTGTCGGAAAACATGTTAACGACAAGTCGAGCCTTCTAAATGGTGATACTTACCATCATTGTCCGTCTTCCTTTTAAAATCCATATGTACCTAACAGCCTTACGACCATCAAGTAGTTCTTCCAAAGTCTACACTTTGTTTTCATACATGGATTCTATCTCGGATTTTATGGCCTCGAGCCATTTATCGGAATCCGGGCCCACCATCGCTTCTCCATAGCTCGTAGGTTCATTGTTGTCTAGCAACATGACTTCCAAGACAGGATTACGTACCACTCTAAAGTAGTACGCATCCTTGTCATCCCACGAGGTTTGGTAGTGACTTGATCTGAAGTCTCATGATCACTATCATAAGCTTCCACTTCAATTGGTGTAGGTGCCACAGGAACAACTTCCTGTGCCCTGCCACACACTAGTTGAAGTGACGGTTCAATAACCTCATCAAGTCTCCACCATCCTCCCACTCAATTCTTTCGAGAGAAACTTTTCCTCGAGAAAGGACCCGATTCTAGAAACAATCCCTTATTGCTTTCGGATCTGAGACAGGAGGTATACCCAACTGTTTTGGGTGTCCTATGAAGATGCATTTATCCGCTTTGGGTTCGAGCTTATCAGCCTGAAAGTTTTTCACATAAGCGTCGCAGCCCCAAAGTTTTAAGAAATGACAGCTTAGGTTTCCCTAAACCATAGTTCATACGGTGTCATCTCATCGGAACTACGTGGTGCCCTATTTAAAGTGAATGTGGTTGTCTTTAATGCCTAACCCATACGTGGTAATTCGATAAGAGACATCATGGTATGCATCATATCCATTTGGGTGCAGTTATGATGTTCGGACACACCATCACGCTACGGTGTTCCAGGCTATATTAGTTGTGAAACAATTTCCACAATGTCTTAATTCTATGCCAAACTCGTAATTCAGATATTCATCTCTATGATCACATCATAGATATTTTATCCTCTTGTCACGACGATCTTTCAACTTCACCCTGAAATGACTTGAACCTTTCAATAATTCAGACTCGTGATTCATCAAGTAAATATACTCAACATCTACTCAAATCATCTGTGAAGTAAGAACATAACGATATCCACTACATGCCTCAGCACTCATTGGACTGCACACATCAAAATGTATTACTTCCAACAAGTTGCTTTCTAGTTCCATTTTACTAAAAACGAGGCTTTCAGTCATCTTGCCCATGTGGTATGATTTGCATGTCTCAAGTGATTCAAAATCAAGTGAGTCCAAACGGTCCATTTACATGGAGTTTCTTCATGCATATACACCAATAGACATGGTTCACATGCCTCAAACCTTTCAAAAACGAGTGAGCCCAAAGATCCATCAACATGGAGCTTCTTCATGCGTTTTATACCGATATGACTTACGTGGCAGTGCCACAAGTAGGTGGTACTATCATTACTATCTTTTGGCATGAACATGTGTATCACTACGATCGAGATTCAATGAACCATTCATTTTAGGTGCAAGACCATTGAAGGTATTATTCAAATAAACAGAGTAACCATTATTCTCCTTAAATGAATAACCGTATTGCGATAGACATAATCCAATCATGTCTATGCTCAACGCAAACACCAATCTTGATGGTAGAGGGAGCGTGCGATGCTTGATCATATCAACATTGGAAACACTTCCAACACATATCGACAGCTCACCTTTAGCTAGTCTCCGTTTATTCCGTAGCTTTTATTTCGAGTTACTAACACTTAGCAACCGAACCGGTATCTAATACCCTGGTGCTACTAGGAGTACTAGTAAAGTACACATTAACACAATGTATATCCAATATACTTCTATCGACTTTGCCAGCCTTTTCATCTACCAAGTATCTAGGGTAATTTTGCTCCAGTGGCTGTTCCCTTTATTACAAAAGCACTTAGTCTCGGGTTTGGGTTCAACCTTGGGTTTCTTCAGTAGAGCAGCAGCTGATTTGCCGTTTCATGAAGTTTCCCTTCTTGCCCTTGCCCTTCTTGAAACTAGTGGTTTCACCAACCATCAATAATTGATGCTCCTTCTTGATTTCTACTTTTGCGGTGTCAAAAATCGCGAATATCTCAAGGATCATCATATATGTCCCTGATATATTATAGTTCATCACGAAGCTCAAGCAGCTTGGTGGTAATGACTTCGGAGAAACATCACTAACTCATTTGGAAGATCAACTCCCATTTGATTCAAGCGATTGTTGTACTCAGACAATCTGAGCACAAGCTCAACAATTGAGCTTTTCTCCTTAGTTTGCAGGCTAAGAAAATCGTCGGAGGTCTTATACCTCTTGACGTGGGCACGAGCCTCAAATCCATATCCTCTTCCATGGGGCAGATGGCATCATCTGCCGGAACGGTTGGCCCTCCTTCATCATGTCTCTCGATCTTAGCAAGCAGCACAGACGATGGTTGTACTTGTGTAGATGGTGTTGTGGTCATACCTTCCTCAGGTCCCCTTGGTGTGCTCCCAGCCACCTCGACATGAAGAAGATTTTTCAGCCACAGGATCGGCCAATTTTTGCACTGGCCAAGCTGCATGGGGGTCTCGTCATCCTCTCCATTGGGTTGTATCGGACGAGGGAAACACTCATAGCCTGCTTTCACACTCGCCACAGAGACCCTTAAGGCGTTATCAGGCATCTGCCAGCGGTGAAACAATCGATCCTTAGGCTTGACTATAGTACCCTTCCCCACATCCACCAACCCGCCCTTCATGTGGTAAAGGAGGGTGCACGGAGTGGAGTCGGCCTACAAAGACATATACGTGCGGGGTCAAAGATCCAAAAAGAACGACAACATAAGATTAATTAATTAGTTGAGTTGATGAAGGTGCGATGCATATTTACTGTGAGGGCATCGAGCTCAGCCAATGTCGACGACCCGATATTCAAGCCAGAGACGGAGCTAGGGCTACTGTGAGAGCTGGGTGCAGGAGTAGGTGCTAGAGGAGGTGCGGGTGCGGTTGCCATACTAGGTACGGGTATGGGTGCGGTGTTCATTGAGTTGCTCCCGGTGAAGCTGGGCATGGGAAAATCAGTTGGTGGCGCGTTTGGATTTTGTTGCACCCATGTGACCACTGTTGGACTCAAGCTTGTAAAGGCAGCCACCATGTCATCTCTCCAGGCAGCGATTATCTCACCTTTGTTCTCAGCTTTTGCTTTCTCCATCGCCCGCGCCACCTTCTCGCCGATAGTCACTTGACTGGACTTCTTTCTCTGTTTTTTGGCCTCGGAGTCCTCGTTATAATAGTACTTCCACGTGGCACCATCCCCGGCATCGTGCACACGTCCATATTGTGGCCGCTGGCCGGGCGGGTGTCCCATCATTATGTTCATGGCCCGGTTGAAAGTAGTGTCCCACTTGTACTTCGCCGACGACTGAGTCGATGAAACTTGTGTTGCTGTCTCTGCAAAATGGACCATGAATCCTTTATGAATGCGACTAGAATGTAGTAGACTTCATTGATTCGAAGCTAATATGTTTAAAAGGATAATTACCAGTAATCTCATAAATTTCCTAGTCGGCCCGTCGGTGAAAAAAAATCTTTTTTTGGGGGGGGGGGTCCCAAGAGAATCGGGCCCTGATGAAGTCGTGCTCCTGCTGGTCGGTGAACTCAGCCAATGGGTCTGCGATCCCCTCACGTTCACGTTCTGCGTTCTCCTTAGCCCACATAGGCCTCTTTCCCGTGTAACCATGACTTCCAAGGCGGTGGTTCCCCATGTTCTTTGCCTGCATCTACTTGCCTCTCTCCGACCTGGCCTTGGTAGCTTCTTCATTGCAAGTCTCCTTGAACTTTTCAAAGTCCTCTATCATAATTTTCGGATTGTCTGCAACAATCTCTATGCAGGTTTCATGGTCTACTTCAATCGCCTTTTTACCCTAGTTTTCCAAGCGCTCAATGCGTTGCTGAACTTCCCTAGGGCTTTGTTGTTGATTTTTTTCATGGCATCATCATCCCATGGGTCGACATCGTCATTCCGACCGGGGAACAGGAATATTGCATGCAACCTGGTTAGGAACAGCGTCTTCAAATTTTCATTATTTCGTAATTTCGTGGTGTTGATGTTAGCTATATCCCGTAGGATGCATGCTAGTTGGTTGCCGTAACACGCTGCCACTTCCCGCGGCTCTATTGGCTCGAACTCGCCAGGGTGCACCGCCGTGACCACTAGTCTTCTGGTGCCGAGCTCGTTTGGGCGTCGTGTCCTCTTTTCCTTCTTTCCCTCACTGGCTTGGGAGGTCCCACCTTTTGTGCTGTAGTTAGGAACATCATCAGCGCCAGTCTCAGTGCTGGTGTCGTTGGTGGCATCAGTGTCGGCGCCGGCGCCACCACCGTTGTCATCCGTCATGACAAGGGGGTCCTGACACCCAGCTTGCTGTCTCTCTTGATCTGCCAGAAAGTCTAGGTAGGCGTGTGCTTGAACTAATTGGGACTGAGAACCTCCGGCCTCATCGGTGCCGGTCATGTTTCCTAGGGTTCAATGTCATAGTCGTTTAATTATCGAGCTTTATATAATAAAGTGAATAATGAAAGGAAAAGTGACCTTTGTTTTGCCGGAAATGTCATTTCATTCGCGTCGCGACAAATCTCGAGCACTCGATATGTCCAACTTTCTAGCACAAGTCATGCCGAAATTCACGGAAAATTTTGGCATTATCATTGCTAGAAAGTGCACATATAGAGCGCCTGAAATTTGCCAGAATGGAAATGAATCAATATTTCCGGCAAAACATAGGTCACTCGCAATCGGGAAATGAGTCAACAACCAAAGTCCGGTAGAACTATAGTAGCACAACAATATAGGATGCTCACTATAGCAGCACAACAACCACATGCACATGTACTCTCCTCTAGCATCTGCATGGACAGAGCTCTATATAGTGTGGGTTTTGGGATGCTCACTATCTCCCTGTCGAGGATGAGGGTGTGGTGTCGATGATCTTCGAGCGGCGTCGTCGAGCGGCACGCCAGTGATCTACCTGTGCGTCAAGCATTCACAAGATAAATTATTGTAGACACACAAGATAAATTATTGTAGACACACGAGATCAATTGTGGACCTACAATCTGCCTAATAAAATGTTCATTTTCATTTTATTTACTCTATCAACAAACTAAACACTCATTTTCATTTACTCTAGCAACAAAATCCAAAACAAACATATTAACAGCATTCTAACAATAGGCATTTTAACAGCAAGCATTTGAACACTCTAACAATAGGCATTTTAACAGCAAATGAACACTCTAACAACACACATTTCAACACTCTAACAACAAACATTTTAACACTCTAACAACATACATTTTAACAGCATTCTAACATGCATTTTAACAGCATTCTAACATGCATTTTAACATGCATTTCAACATTTGGACAACAAGCATTTGAACAAAACAAGGATATGAAAAGGGAGGGAAGAGGGGGTGGCACACCTCGGCCGGGGTTGGGATCAGGGTCGGGGTCGCCGGGGCAGAGGGGCCGGGTGCACCTAGGTCGAGGTCGCCGGGGCAGAGGGGCCGGGGTCCTTCTCTGCGGGCGTCAGCGGTGGCGTGGGCGGGTGCGGGCGTCGGTGGCGTGGACAGGTGCGGGCGTCGGTGGTAGCGTGGGCGGGTGTGCAGGCGTCGGCGGGGTGGGTGGGTGTGGGCGTCGGCGGCGTGGCGGGTGCGGGCGTCGGCGGTGGCGAGCTCAGAGAAAGGGGATCGAGCGAGAGAGTGAGAGAGAGGAAAGAGATAGGACCTAGCGGACGGTGCTGTAGGCAACTTAGCTATAGCGCGTGTTGGCAAAACACGCTATAGCTAAGTTAGCTATAGCGCTACCCAAGCCAAAATGCGCTACTGCTATTTTTTTCTTTTTCTTTTTCTTTTCCTTAGCTATAGCGCTGCCCAAGCCAAAACGCGCTATTGCTATTTTTTTTCTTTTTTCTTTTCCTTAGCTATAGCGCTGCCCAAGCCAATACACGCTACTGCTAACCTTTTTATTTTTATTTTTCTTTCATTTAATTTTCCACAACTTATTAGTTCCTTTTTCTTTTTCTTTCATTTCATCTTGCAAAACTTCCTTTCTTTTTCTTTTTCTTTTTCTTTCATTTGCACTTTTCTTTTTCTTATCTTTCTTTTGCTTCCTTCCTTCCTTTAATTTGGTCTGTCGTTGGAACAATACCACTGTTACCCTCCGAATAATAAGTAGTATAATATATATTACATGTTTTGACCGCTAACGCCGGTATACAAAATAGACACACACAAAATTGTGGATTAGTTTGTCAGCTTGGGCGACGACGACGCTTTAGACTGATCTTCTTCCCTCTTTTGTTCGTTGTCGAATAATTGAGCCCCTGGTCGTGACTTTTCCTTCTCGAGGGATTACGATCTTTTGTAGGTAATGTAGTCTTCATTCTTCTTTTGACGTATGTTTCATCGTCATTAGCATCATCTTCCCTCATCGGATCACCGTATTGGTCGTAGTCTTCCTCATTGGCGACTCCATCCATTCCAGCGATGGTCCTTTTGCTTCTCCTCACGACAACACGGCTGGGATTGATCAGATCAGTTATGAAGAAACATTGTGTCACGTGTTTAGCGTGTACCCATGGCTCATTTTTGGCGATGGCGTTGATGGTACCACTATCGGAGTCGGGTATACACATGGTAGTGAAATGTTGATTTTCTCTTTGTACATTCTTAGCCCATCTGACACGGAACATCGTCGCGCTATGCATTCCGGAGTAGTTAAGCTCCCATATCTCTTCGACCCTTCAGTAATATCTTTCAATTACATTCCCGGTCATGGCTTCCATCGTCACCCTGAGGTTTGGTCATCACTGTTTATATCTTTCTCCTCCGTGTAGAACGTGTATCCGTTGATATCGTATGCTTGATAAGTCACGAGGTTGGTCGAGGGGCCATGTCCTAAGGCATATATGAGCATTCCATTCGGACAACCCTCTTCCGGGGGATTAGCCAGAACTTGCTCTTTAAACCAACGCAAGAAAGTGGAGTTGTGCTCTCAAATAACTTCAGCGTGCGTCCAGTGCACCCCACGGCCACGGTACTTCTTTGCGATGGTCTCTTTATGCAGTGTCACGAAATCTTCTAGCACATCTAGGTGTTGTAGCACCACTAAATTTTCCCTGTCAAGGTCATTTTGTCGGCCCGAGTGTAACACATTCACATCCCTATGACCGTTGGTGTGACCTTCGCCTTCGAGCCTTCCACAGTGCTTGTTGACGGGCAAACCAACAACAGGGTCTCCGGTGCCTACTAGATAACTCTCACAGAAAGAGATGCACTCTTTGGTCAGATATCCCTGGCTATGCTTCCATCTGGACGGGACATGTTACGAACGAATCCTATGATGACGCCATTCATCCTCTCGAATGGCATCATGCTGTGCAGGAATGTCGGCCCTAGGTCGATGATATCGTCCATGATGTGGACACATAGATGCACCATGACATCAAAGAACGCGAGCGGGCAGTACATCTCTAGCTCAGTCAGTATGACAACGATCTCTTCCTGTAGCGTATGGAGTTGCTTCACACTGATCAACTTTCGAGAGATAGCATAAAAAAGTGGCATAGGTCAGTAAGCGTCTCACGCACATGTGTGTCCATAATCCCTCTAAGTGCAATCGGGAGTAACTACGTCATCATCACATGACAATCGTGAGACTTCATCCCACTGAACCTTTTTTTCTTAGTGTCTAGATATCTGCTTATCTTCCCACAATATCGGGAACTAACTTTGATTCCGGCAAGGCACTTGAACAATTGATCGACCTCCTTCGGATCTAAGGTGAAGCAAGAGAGGGGGGGCAATATTGTTCTTCCTTCTTGTTTACTTTTTTGCCCCTATCTTCCATCTCCGTCTCCGTCTCGGTCTCCTCTGACGACCTTTTACCGGGCATTTAGATATCTTTCCTGATATTCAAAAATTCCAAGTCTTTTCTTGCCTTTGGCCCATCCTTGGTCCTCTCGGGCATGTTCATCAATATTCCAACCAAACTCTCAAGGATATTTTTTGTGATATGCATTTGATCAAGGCTATGAGGCGTGTCGAGTATGGGCCAGTATTCTAAGTCCCAGAAAACAGATCTCGTCTTCCATACCTTCAGCAGGGGCTCCGACACCTTTTTCTTTGTCTTTCCCGGTGAGGGGCACTCTTCCCAGTTCTTCAATAACTTATATATTTCTGCACCGCTACGCTTACGTGGAGGACCTCGATGCTCAGCCTTACCATTGAATAGATCTCCACGCTTTCTCCACGGGTCATCCTTCTTGAGCCATCTTCGATGCCCTATGTAAACGATTTTCAAAGACCCACCATCTTTCGATAGCTGCAGAGAAGTTGTATCATCCATGCACCTCGTGCATCCGCAATATCCGTGGCACACCTGGCCGGAGAGATAGCCGTAACCGAGATAGTCCTACACCGTCGTGATCAGCGCGGCTCTCATGTAGAGATACTCTCCTTTGCTTGCATCCCATGTCTTGGCTGGCATTGTCCATAAGGTATGTAGCTCCTCTTTCAGTAACCCGAGATACAAATTTATATCATTTCCCGGTTGTCTCGGACCTTGAATAAGCATAGCCATGTGTATGTATTTTTCCTTCATGCACAACCAGGGGGAGGTTGTACATCCATACAAACACGGGCCATGTGCTATGATTGGTGTTCTGGTTGCCAAATGGATTCATGCCATCACTACTAGCGCCAAGCACGATGTTCCTTGGATCATTTGCGAAAAAAATCAAATTCAACATTTAATGCTCTCCACTGGCTAGCATCTGCGTGGTGTCTCTGCTTCGGCTCATATCCTTCATCTGGCTTCACCCTCTCCGCGTGCCAGCGCATAAGCTTTGCTTCCTTAGGATTTATGAAATACCGTTGTAGATGCGGATTGATCGGATAGTACCATACAACTTTCTGTGGAGCTTTCTTTCCTGCCTTTTTATATCGTGAAGCATTGCACTTTGGGCAGATGGTTTTTTCTGCATGCTCGTTCGGTTATATGATGCAATCATTGATGCATGTGTGATATCTAATATGTGGCAGATCAAGAGGGCACACGATTTTCTTTGCCTCCTCGACATTAGTAGGACACAGGCTTCCCGCGGGAAGAACCTTCTTTAGATACTTCAAAAGCTCATCCAAGCTTGTATCTGTCTATTTGTTTTTTGCCTTCATCTTTAGAAGTTCTAGTGTGAAACTCAACCGGGTCACCTCGGGATTGCAACCATCATACAAAGGAGTCATCGAATCTACCTCCAGTTGCGCCATGAAAGTGCGACTATCCCTAGGTGGTTTTGGTAATTCCTAACAACATATAGCTCATTGAGCTAATGCAATTCCAAGATTAATATTTCAGGAAAAGCTCAATGAATGGCATGGCATGGATGAGGAAAGTGGACCCCTCAAAATACTAAGGACAAAAAGATTGGCTCAAGCTCAAAGCTCGAGACTCTACATTTTATATTTTAGTGATCCAAGATCACATTGAGTCTATAGGAAAAGCCAATACTATCAAGGAGGGATGAGCTGTTGTTTAATGAGGTTCTTGCTTCATAGTGCTTAGTGATATGCTCCAAAACCCTCAACTACCTTCCCACATCCACATATGACCTAAACCAAAAGTTAAACTCGGCCCCATTGATACTTTCTATCCGGCGCCACCGAGTTTCAAATGTCATAGCCACTACCACAAACCCTAGGAAAATCGGTCTCACCGATAGGGATTTCGGTCACACCGAGATGGGGTTGTAATCTCTCTGTTTCTCTTCGTAATGTTTCGGTCCTACCGAGATGAGCGATCAGTCCCACCGAGATTGCAATGTAAACTCTCTGTTTTCCCTTCGTAATGTTTCGGTCTCATCAAAATGAGCGATCGGTCCCATCGAGTTTACCTGACCAACTCTCTGGTTAGCTTATTACCAAAATCGGTCGCACCGAGTTTGTGTAATCGGTCACACCGAGGTTATGTTATGCCCTAACCCTAACCATATCGGTCCTACCGAGTAGCATCTCAGTCCCACTGAAAATCCTAACGGTCACTAGGTTTGCTAAATCGGTCCGACCGAGTTTCTCAATCCGGTCTCACCGAGATTGGTAAATTGTGTGTAATGGTTAGTTTTTGTGTGGAGGCTATATATACCCCTCCACCCACTCTTCATTCGTGGAGAGAGCCATCAGAACATACCTACACTTCCAATACACATTTTCTGAGAGAGAACCACCTACTCATGTGTTGAGGCCAAGATATTCCATTCCTACCATATGAATCTTGATCTCTAGCCTTCCCCAAGTTGCTTTCCACTCAAATCTTCTTTCCACCAAATCCAAATCCCGTGAGAGAGAGTTGAGTGTTGGGGAGACTATCATTTGAAGCACAAGAGCAAGGAGTTCATCATCAACACACCATTTGTTACTTCTTGGAGAGTGGTGTCTCCTAGATTGGCTAGGTGTCACTTGGGAGCCTCCGACAAAGATTGTGGAGTTGAACCAAGGAGTTTGTAAGGGCAAGGAGATCGCCTACTTCGTGAAGATCTACCTCTAGTGAGGCAAGTCCTTCGTGGGCGATGGCCATGATGGGATAGACAAGGTTGCTTCTTCGTGGGCCCTTCATGGGTGGAGCCCTCCGTGGACTCGCGCAACCGTTACCCTCTGTGGGTTGAAGTCTCCATCAACGTGGATGTACGATAGCACCACCTATCGGAACCACGACAAAAACATCTGTGTCTCCAATTGCGTTTGAATTCTCCAAACCCTTCCCTTTACATTCTTGCAAGTTGCATGCTTTACTTTCCACTCCTCATAGACTCTTTGCATGCTTGCTTGAATTGTGTGAAGATTGCTCGGCTTGTGCTAAGATAGCTAAAATCTGCCAAAGACTAAAATTGGGAAAATGATAGATTTTTATTTGGTCAAGTAGTCTAATCACCCCCCTCTAGACATACTTTCGATCCTACAAGTGGTATCAGAGCTTTGGTCTCCATTTGCTTTGATTTTCATAGCTTTTGGAAGTCATAGTCTTGGTTTGACAACCTAGGAGAGTATGACGTCTAGCGGGGGAAACTACCACCGTAGAGGTCCTTACTTTGATGGCACTAATTTTGCTAGTTGGAAGCATAAGATGAAAATGCATATTCTTGGACATAACCCCACCGTTTGGGCTATTGTGTGTGTTGGCTTGTAAGGCGAATTCTTTGATGGGAGAGAACCGAATCGTGAAGCTACCGTGGATGAGTTGAAGATGCTACAATACAACGCTCAAGCTTATGATATCCTCTTCAACAGATTGTGCCCCGAAGAATTCAACAAAATCAGCCGTCTTGAGAATGCAAAGGAAATTTGGGATACTTTGATTGATATGCATGAAGGTACCGACTCCGTCAAGGAATCCAAGTTGGATGTGCTTCAAAGTCAACTTGACAAGTTCAAAATGAAGGATGGTGAAGCTGTCGCTGAAATGTAGTCTAGGCTTGCTCTTATCACAAATGAGATTGCCGGCTTAGGAAGTGAAGAGATGACCAACAAATTCATCATCAAGAAGATCCTAAGAGCCTTGGATGGAAAATACGATACCGTATGCGCATTGATCCAAATGATGCCAAATTACAAAGATCTCAAGCCAACGGAAGTCATTGGAAGAATTGTTGCTCATGAGATGTCACTCAAGGATAAGGAGGAACTTCACAACAAATCAAGTGGTGCTTACAAAGCCTCATGCAAAGCCCCCACATCATCAAGTGAGAAACAAACCTTCAATGAAGAATTGAGCTTAATGGTGAAGAACTTCAACAAATTCTACAAGAGTAGGAGCAAAGAGAGAAGCTCCAAGTCAAGGTCCTACAATGACAAAAGATCTTCTAGTCGAGAGCGAAACTGCTACAATTGTGGAAGACCCGGACACTACTCCAATGAGTGTTCGGATCCCCACAAGAGAAGAGAAGATTCTCCCAAAAGAAGAAGTAGAAGAGAAGAATCACCATCAAGGGAGAGAAGGAGTAGGGATGATCGACATGAACGAAGATCCTCACGGAGAAGCAAGATTCAGAAAGGAAGGACAAGTCATCAAGGAGCTACACAAAACGAAGACATGAGCTCATGTTGGTGAATGGGTATCCGGCTCCGACTCCGACAATGACTCCGAGAGAAGCTATCACTCCGACTCCGAATATACTCAAGATGAAGGTGTTGCCGGTCTAGCACTTGTGTCAACCAACTCCTACGCCATATTTGATTCACTAAATGAAGGAATTGGAAGATGCTTCATGGCCAAAGGTCCAAAGGTATCACACCCCGAGTATGTTGATTTCAATAGTGATGAAGATGACTTGTTAGGTGATGATGATTTACTTGTTGACAACTATAGTGATGAATACTATGATGAAATGAATGACAATGATAAGGAGAAGATTGAGTCTCTAACTAAAGAACTAAACACTCTTAAGCATCTTCCAGTTCCTTCATTTGGTGAATCAAATATGTCGTAGGAGTTGGTCGACACAAGTGCTAGACCGGCAACTATAGTGATGAATACTATGATGAAACGAATGACAATGATAAGGAGAAGATTGAGTCTCTAACTAAAGAACTAAACACTCTTAAGTTAGCTCATGAAACTATCTTAGGAGATCATTGAGAACTTTTAAGGACTCATGAGAAATTATGTTTTGAGAAGCTCAATCTTGAGCAAGAGTATGAGTTCTTAAAGGCAATCAATGATGATCTTCGCAAGAAAAGTTCTTCTTACATTGCCAAGCGTTTACTCTTACCCACTTACATACCTCAAGTCAAGAACAAGAAGGATTCTTCTTCTAGTAGTAACAATAATCATGCTAAATCCAATATTGTTGCTCCTAGTAGTTCTCTTGATTCCACTAACGATTCTCTTAGCCAAGTTACACTTGAGCAAGAAAATAGCTTATTGAAGGGAATTATAGAGAAAGGTGTTTACAAGAGCCTTGCCGGGAGTAAGCAATTCGAGGAAATTGTACACAAGCAAGGAAGGCACCGGAAGAATCAAGGTATTGGTTTTGAACGAAAGTTCAATGCCAATGGAGTTGAGTGGGAAGAAGATCAATACCCCAAGACGAAGTTTGTTCCTCAACAAGGGAAGTATGATCCTACTTCATCCAAAGGGACACAAGCTCAAGATGATCTTCCACCACAAGACCACACGCAAAAAGGCAAGGACAAGCTTCAAGAGGAAATTGATGCATTTGAAGAAGCTCCTAAGGCCTTGGTCAAGTGGGTTCCCAAGACTACATAAAGTTCCACTTCATCGAGTACAACTACAACTCCGAGGATTCCCATCAAGATGGTGTGGATCCCGAAGAAGAAGAACTAGAGAGTTCTTGAGGGTGACTCCGCCAACATACTTCACTCTTATCATTTTGGCAAGAACAAGTGCAATCAACTTCCACATCTTGCACTAGTTCATGGAGTCACAAACCCTCTTGTTGGTAAGACAAGGGACAAGGTAACCTAAAGCTTTCATAGACATCATCTTGTGTGTGCATCACTCTATGTCTATGGATATCCTTGTATGTTCCTTGTGGGACTAAACTGTGTAGGTATTGAAAGTGCAAATCACTCCAAAGGATAGCTCCAAATGATCTACATCAACATAGAGCATCCACATCTTCAACACCTACATGAAGTCATCATCGACAAAACCCAAGTTAGTTCATCCCTCTTAGGGAGGATCTCACATCTAGGGGGAGCTTTACTATAAGAATTGAGTTAAAGCAACTCTAATGGTGTGAACACAACAACGCTTTATGTAAAAATGGTAACCCCACTTGTGCTTAAACGATGAGTATGACCTATGATCAAATGCTCTCATTTGACTCCTAAGTCAATATACTCATATATAGATGACCTAGTCATCGCCAATTGCTTGATAGATGCTAGAATTGTTTGTGCATGCTTTGCCACATATTTCAATTGCCATCTTATTGTTTGAGCATGTTGGTTGCATAATTTACTCATTCGAGGACATCCACATGTTGTTTTGATTGATTGGTTTCCTTTTCTTTTGGCCAAGTGGATGGACAAGAATGCCTAAGAACCTTCTCTAGCTATCTATGCTTTTCTCGTCTCAAACTCTATTCATGCCGCATCACAAAATTTGATCAAGTCAGATTCGAACCACTCTGTGTGAGGAGCACTCGAAGTCCCTGATTCGTCATAGACTTAAACTTACAAAACTTCTTTGTGCGTTTCGGTCTGACCGATTCATCCATTTCGGTCATATCGAGATCACTAAGTCGATCTAGGTTTTCAATCTGGTTGCAACCGATTTGTACTTTTCGGTCACACCGAGTTGTAGTAACTGCTTGCAATTATGCATCTCGGTGCCACCGAGTTGTTCCACTCGGTCACACCGACATGGTCGGGCTATATATATACACGGGTCGAATTTTGGAAAACTTTCCGAACCTCCTCGACCCGCGCTTAGCCCGCTCTGCCTCCAGGGTCTCCAGATCGTCTTCCTCGTCGCCAGCCGCCTCCTGCCGCTGGTCTCCGCCGCCGTCAACGGGAGTCAACCCCGCCGTTGCCGCCATAGCGAGTTCATCACCGAACTAGGGTATGAACTCGATCACTGTGCTATCCCTATCTGATTCCTAGCACATTGTGTTCACCATGTATCTTGCCACGATTGAGATCATTCTTATCCAGTCAAAACACTCTGTAGTTTAGTCGTGAATTGAAAATTTAGGGTCAGGTTTCCGCTGAAACCATCTCGGACCCACCGAGTTGTAGAACTCGGTACCACCAATTCGGCTCAGACCATTGCACATGTGATTCTCGGTCTGACCGAGAATTGCAAATCGGTGTGACCGAGTTCAGGACTTTGTGAAACCCTAGCAGTCTCGGTGCCACCAAACTGTGACTCGGTCTGACCGAGTTCACTAGTTTAGGTTCCAACATCTGCTTCGGTAGATCCGAAATGCTTTTTGTGAAAAACTAAAACTAAGTTTTTGACTCATTCTTTTGCAAAAACCTCTGCATTTTGTGATGCTCATCCACTCTATCTCATCTATATCTATTCACAGGGTCTTCTGTCAATGTTTGCAATATGTCTGATCAGAGTGACAGCCAAAACAAGTCAGAGGAGCAGGTTCACTTGAGTGAGGGCACTAGTCCCTCTAGCAGCTCAGATGATGGCAGCAGGAGCACACCAAGCAATCTGCCAAAGGCTACCACCAGGGCCAGCAAGAAAAGAACTTCAGAGTCAGAGGATGAGGACTATGTGGCTGAGGAAGAAGAAACCACCTCAAAGAGGAAAGTCCTGAAGAAGGAATATGGCACAACTGCTACAACTAAGCCTGGTATGAAAACCAAAGTGCCTGCAAAGAGAATTCCCATGTCTAAAGCCAGAGCATCTACTCAAGAGACTTTGGGATCTGCACCCAAAGAGCAGGTTGTGGCAGAGAAGAAGAGGAAAGAGAGGGTCAAAAAGACCACTGCCAGAGTGCTTGGGAGATCCTCAATCATGAGAGATTCTAAAGAGGAAGAGGAAGAAGATGCTGCACCAGCACCCAAAGCTCAGAAGCTTATGGGTGATGCCATCAGGGCATGGGCTACTCCATCTAAGCCTAAGACTGCTCCAAAGGCTGCTGCTCCAGCTCCAAAGCCAAAACCAAAGAGGAGCACCAGGAACATCCCTGGTGAGGAGAAGAACAAGGCCCCAGTGCCTGAAGCTGAAATGGAAGAAGAAGATGATGAGTCACATGTCTTGAGGAAGCTGAAGCCAAAAATCCCAGATCACAATGATGCTCATCCAGTTGCTGAGAGCATGAAGATCAGGAAGGACTCAGGTCTGAGGCTATGGAGAGAGTCTGATCCATATGCCACCAGGAGAAGGACTGTTGTGGACTACATGTTCCATACAAAGGAACAGCGGGACTTCTATGAGACAGTGTTGCTTGACAAGAAGCCCATAGTGTGTGACATGAGATGGGTCGACTGGGACTACATCAAAGAGAATGATGAACATTATCTAGGTGTGTATGACAGTTTCAAGGCTTGTGGAGTTGATGAGTTTGTGGCTCAAAAGCTCAAAAAATGGAATGATGAGCTCATCATGCAGTTCTACTCCACAACTCACTTCTACCCAGATGGAAGGATTGTCTGGATGTCTGAAGGTACGAGGTACCAGTCAATGGTTGCTGAATGGGCGAAGTTGATCAATGCCCCAAAAGAGAGTGAAGCTGACTTGGATGTCTACGCCAACAAGAAGAAGGATCACAACTCCATGGCACACATGTACAAGGAGATCCCAGATGCTGCTCTTGAGACACACAAGTTTGGATTTGTACATTACCTGCTGTCAGGACTGCCTACTATCAAATGGATCCTCAGGCACACTCTCTTGCCAAAGTCAGGTGATCACAAGATGATTAGAGGCCATGCGATAAACTTGCTGCACATTTCTGATGTCCCACAGAAGTTCAAAGACATGAGCCTTATAGTTGAAACTATCAAGAGGACAACTGCAGATCGGAAGAGAAGTTGTGGGTATGCCCCACAGATCCAGGAGCTGATTAACTCCAAGATGGGCACCGGTACATATGTGCTGGACAAGGAGCACATGCCTATCTACCCAGAATTTGAGGACAACACTATGGTGATGGATGAAAATGAACCATCTTCTATGCACGCAGAAGCCAAGAAGGAGAAGGCAAAGGCTGAAAAGGCTGCAAGGATGCCAACTACTGAAGAAGCATCTCAGTATCTTCTGAAGAGCAAGTAAGATCAGCTTGGCTACTTGATTGCCTCCACTCTGAGGATTGAGAAGGGACTGGCCACCCTGACTCAAAACCAGGAGAGCTTGGAGAGGATCGTGGAGCAAAAGTTCTATGACTTGGATGTGAAGGTAACTGAGATTCAGTTTGTTGTGGAGCAACTTCAGGATGATATTCAGGAGAGGAAGGGCAAGACAACCACTGATGCATTTGCCAGAGTGCCTAGAGCTCAGATATCTGCTGCAGTGCCAGTTCCAGAAACCAGAGCCACTTCATCTGCACCAGCTACAGCTTCAGTGCAACCAGCTCCAGCACCTACTCCATCGCCTCCATCTACTTTGACTGAAGCCTTCATTCTTGGAGTTATCCGGACACCACCACCTGAAGACCAAGCCTGAGAGACGATTTAGGGCTATGCATTTTCTAGGAACTTTTTGGTAACTTGTTGCCAAAGGGGGAGAAAAATGTATAGATCATAGGCTTCGAGAGAGAGCGTTTCTTTTTATTCTCTCTTGATTTGGTGGTTGAACTTTATTTGCTTTGCTTGTTTGATATACTTTTTGCCTGCATGATACTTGGATGATCATGTGTTTGATCATATGCTACTTTAATACTTGTTGGATGACATTATCTTTTTATCCCTATACGATCATTCACTTTGCTTGGTGATGAGTGCATGTATTTAATTATTATCATTTTGAGCGCTCCACCAAGATGTATGTGACATGGAAGAGTAACCCATGAGCCTAACTCTTTGTGCATTTGCAGTCCAAAGCAAATCATAAACTATGCACAAATTTAGGGGGAGCTCTTGCTTTTCACATACTTCTCAAAGCAACAATGCTTTTCACTCTTATTATCATTTGTCGAAGCTTTGATCTATATGTTGTCATCAATTACCAAAAATGGGGAGATTGAAAGTGCAACTATCCCTAGGTGGTTTTGGTAATTCCTAACAACATATAGCTCATTGAGCTAATGCTATTCCAAGATTAATATTTCAGGAAAAGCTCAATGAATGGCATGGCATGGATGAGGAAAGTGGACCCCTCAAAATACTAAGGACAAAAAGATTGTCGCAAGCTCAAAGCTCGAGACTCTACATTTTATATTTTAGTGATCCAAGATCACATTGAGTCTATAGGAAAAGCCAATACTATCAAGGAGGGATGAGCTGTTGTTTAATGAGGTTCTTGCTTCATAGTGCTTAGTGATATGCTCCAAAACCCTCAACTACCTTCCCACATCCACATATGACCTAAACCAAAAGTTAAACTCGGCCCCATTGATACTTTCTATCCGGCGCCACCGAGTTTCAAATGTCATAGCCACTGCCACAAACCCTAGGCAAATCGGTCTCACCGATAGGGATTTCGGTCACACCGAGATGGGGTTGTAATCTCTCTGTTTCCCTTCGTAACGTTTCTGTCACATCCCTAGAAATCTTTTGTAATTAGTGGCATTGCATCCATGCATCATTTTCATTTTCAATTAATCTTGAAATGGGGATGCTTAAACCCTAGCACCAAATGAATCCAACTAGGGTCAAAATAAAATCTTTTCCATTGCACTCAAAATGCCCTCTAAAAATGTTCAACATTTTTGGATTGAGGTGGAAGCATCTACCAAAAAATGGTTTAAATTTTTGCAGGACATCTTTGGGCTTTGAATTAATTCAAACATATTTGATTTGGAGCTATTTAAATGCTATATATATATTTTAAGTGCTCCAAAAATGCTGGAAGTTTTTTATGGGTCATTAGAATAACTCAAATAGCACCCCTAATTATTTCCAGGATTTTATTAAATGGTTTAGTATTTTACTAAACCAAAACAGAATAAAAAAATAGAAAAGCAGAATCAGCAGAGAGAGAGATAACAGCACCTGGGCCTCTTCCCTGGCACCCACCAAAGCCCACCTGGCTGGCCCAGCTGGCCAGCCCAGCCCACTAGCCTTCCCCCCTGTCGTCTTCCTCGCGACAAAAGGACGCCGGGCGTGTGCCCCGTGCGCGCGGCCACGCGCTCCGGCCACCTCCTGCTTGCTGCACCCCCTCGACGCCTGGACGCCTCTGGGAGACGCCATGACACCCCCCCGGACCTCTCTCACTCTCCCCCTTCTCCCCTCTCGCTCTGGACCCCCTCCCCCTCCTCTACTCTCTCTCACGCGCACGGCCGAGCGAGACCGTCGCCGCCGCTTGCCGTCACCGCGTCCACCGTGTTCCCCGAGCCTCCCCGAGCTATCCTCGAGCTCCTCCACCTCGTTCCCTACCTCCTCACCGAGCCAAGCTACCGGAAGGCCCCCTAAGCGCCACCCCCACCGCTTTTCCCCTCCTCGGCCACCGAGGATCGCCGCCATTGAATTGCCGCCGTCTCCGCCTCCCCGAGCTCGCTGAGACCATCTCCGACCCCGCTGTGAGCTCCGCCATCTTCTCCCCTGCTCCCCGCGCTCGTACGCACTCTCTAGCCGCCTGCTCTACCGGAGCCGAGCCGCTCCGCCGCATGAGCTCGACACCGGTGACACTCTGGTGACCATTTGGTCATGCGCCAGTGTGCAACGCGTTAGCAGCCTAACGTAGAGCAGCCCCCGAGCGTTAGTTCGCGCGTTTGCGCGCCGTAGCACCTAACCCGAGCAAGCCCGAGCTCCGGCCGCTGCTGCACTGCTCGCCGTCGGTGTTCCCGGCCACCCCAGGCCTGGAGCCTATCACCGTTCGATGTGCCGCTTCGCCAACATCCCGGAGAGCCCAACCGTGTGCCGAACGGTGCACCAGAGGGGTTCTCCGAAGCCCCTCAGCGCCGCTGACCTCACCGGCGACTCAACGCCGGCGAGTTTGACCTGCTCGACCCAGGGTTTGACCTTCCTGGGGTCAATACATGTGGGCCCCACCCCTTACTCGTTTAGTTTAGGACTAATTACCCCACTTCTGACACTGACAGTGGGCCCAATGCCTGTTAATTTGTTTAGTTAATCCTATTTAACCCTGTTAGTTAATTGAGTCACTGACCAGTGGACCCCACTGGTCAGGTTTGACCCGGACCAGCTCCTGTTGACCAGCTGACATCACGCTGACGCACTGCTGACACAATAAAGCATTTACTGGATTTATTCTTTTACAGGATATTCCAGAAAATAGCCAAAACTTCTAAAAATCATAGAAAATAATCTATAACTCAGAATGAAATAAATTATATATGAAAAATTATTAGAAAAATTCAAGGAATCTGTTTATGGCATTTTCATGCATGTTTGAACAATGTTTGTCCTCTGTTTTGGACAAAACAAATAAATGGCATTTAACTAATCATATATGGAGTTTGAATTTGAATCTTGTATTCAAACCAACTTCATTTAATTATGTTGCTAGTTGCATTAGCTCAATCAACAACATATTGCCATGTCATTATCATGCATCATGTTGTGCATTGCATTGATTGTGTTCCTTCTCTATTGCCGGTGGTTGTCCCCTCTCGATAGACGTTGTACCGACGCTGTGATCGTTGACACTGATGAAGACCCAATGATATCTTCAGAAGTGCCAGGCAAGCAAAAAACCCCTTGTTCATTCCGATACAAACCCACTCTCTTGCTCCTGCTCTCTTTTACTGCATTAGGACAACAATGATTCAACTGTTACATGCTGCGGTAGTTGAACCCCTTTCCTTTGCATGACCTGTCATTGCCACAGTAAATAGATGAAACCCACTAGCATGAGTAGGAGTTTTTTGAGCCCTGATGTGCCTACTCATTCATGTTTGATTGTCATTCCTGCTATTGCTTAGAGTTGCGTCAGGTCTGATTAATCGAGAATGAATTGGAATGGTGATAAACATGTCCTACCGTTGAGAGCTAAGTGTGTGAACACGATTTGGTAAAGGTAGCGGTGAGAGGCCATGTAGGAGTACATGGTGGGTTGTCTCATTGAAACCATCCTCAGAACTGAGTTCTGTGCCTGTGATCCATGAACAGCTACTATCACTCATTGGGATCCCTAATTGACCCTCTCAGCTTCTTAATCACCCTAGTACTCTGTCCAGGAGTTGCAACTAGTTTCTGGTGTTTGTAGGTTATGTGTTGGCGCCCGTGCGTAGTGCTGACCCCAGGGGTGGGCTATGTTGCGGTAGATACACCGTGGCACGGTGTACCGGGCGCCCGTTTGGTGTCTCGGGAACCCTGTTCACATCGTTCGGGGCCGTTTGTGGAAACCTCGGCCGAACTCCCTGCGGATGGAACTTGGATAGGCGATAAACCTGGACTAGAGACTTAAGTGTTTAGGTAGGCCGTGGCCAACACCCTCGCCATGCTTCCGCTTGAAGGTTGCCGAGATACATGACGTGTATATGGTGGTAAGTGGTGGGAGCGTGTGTGAAGAAGTACACCCCTGCAGGGTTATCATTATCTATTCGAATAGCCAGATTCCTTGGATATGGAAACTCGGACCCCTTGCATAGTTCATAGACAAGTGAAAGTGGATACCCTAAAACTCGCAAGATAAGCGTGAGTGCTATGGATGGGTTTCTCGTAGGGAGACGGGAGCGGATCCATAGTGGTTTATTGAATGGTGAATATGTGGACTCGTGTGCGCCACCCCAAAAGAGTTGCTTGCAGTCGTAGTTCAGGTTAGCCACCGAGTCAAAGCTGGCTTGCTGCAGTTAAACTCCACCACCCCCTTTGTTGATACCGATGCATATGTAGTTAGTTCTGATGTAAGTCTTGCTGAGTACAATTGTACTCACGTTTGCTTAATTTATGTTTTTGCAGAGAGGCTTCAGTCTCGCTAGTAGTTCCGCGTGGACTTCGACGTTTAGCTTGATACCTCAGCTACGATCTTGTGCCCTCGGCAGGATCTGGTAGATAGTCAGGCTTCTTAGTATTTTTCCATTTGTAGATGTCTGTACTCAGACATGTTAAGCTTCCGCATGTGTTTGACTTGTATGCTCTGAATGTTGGGTCATGAGACCCATGTTTGTATTTCTGGCTCCTCGGAGCCTAATGAATAAATACTTGAGTCATAGAGTTATGTTGTGATGCCATGTTGTATTTACTCATATCGAGCATATTGCGTGTATGATTGAAATGCTTGGTATGTGTGGGATTCGACAATCTAGTTGTTTATCCTTGGTAGCCTCTCTTATGGGGAAATTTAGTCTTGTGCTTCCATGAGCCATAGTAGTCCGCTACAGCCCGGTTCACCAGAGTCCTGCTGGCCCAGCACTACTGCTCAGGACACTTGACTGGCCGACATGTGTTTCACTTGGTTCCTATGTCTGTCCCTTCGGGGAAATGTCACGCGGTGACATCCGAAGTCCTGCCTAGCCTGCTATAGCCCGGGTTCCCCGGAGTCCTGTTAGCCCAGTGCTACAGCCCGGAATCACTCGCTGATGACCGACATGCTCGATGTGATTCATGTATGCCTATCTCCATAGGCCTGTGCCGCTTTGGGTTCACGACTAGCCATGTCGGCCCGGGTTCTCTGTCATGTGGATGCTAGCGACACTATCATATACGTGAGCCAAAAGGCGCAAACGGTCCCGGGCCATGGTAAGGCGACACCCGTGGGAATACCGTGCGTGAGGCCGCAAAGTGATATGAGGTGTTACCGGCTAGATCGAGGTGACTTGGAATCTAGGTCCTGACATCGTTGGTATCAGAGCCTGACTGCCTGTAGGTTTACCAAGCTAACTGGTCGAAGTTGAGTCTAGAAATGCTTTAGTTATATGTAGGGGAATTGATTGTGGGAGGGAACGTAAGGCTCTTTTTACTCCTTTACCCTATGCCCTTCTGATCTGAGTCAACCTCTTCTTTTCTACGGGGATTAAGAATTAGGCCTTCTCATCTATCTATTAGGATGACGTGCTACTAATCGATAGACTTATAGAATTGATAGTTTCAAGCCTCAGTTCCGTTCATACTACTTCCGTATGTTGACAGTTGATCTCAGAACCTTGACATTTTGTTGTTGAGTGGTTATGCCACCATTTTTGCAGGATGTCTCAAATAATTTTGAGCATTTACAGCCGTTATGCTATCCGAGTCATCCCAGGTCTCTAAACAGTCTGATGCAGTTGCAAATCCCTTCTTTCCGTTCCCGATGTCCCTTTGGGCCAGTCCAACCACACTAATCGATGAGTTGAGGTACTCTATTGCCTCAACATATATGTTGGAGCTATTTTTATGGCCTAGGTGTTTTAGGGAGTCACCTAGTGATCTAGCCATGTTTTTATCCCTAGTGTGTGATTCTGGCCATTATTATCGAAAGCATCCTGTGATGCCATGTAGTAGTAGGTACTCTATTCATGGGTTCTTGAACCCGAGATTCACCCTACTTACCTCATGTTGATAGTGTTGCTAGTTCCTTTAGGATATTAGTAACCTTTGCGATAGTCCTCGAGGTTCGTGGTACATCCTTCTTCCAATTATCATGAGGCATTCTTGGCAGGAGTTCTTTTGAACCAAAAGGTCACGACAGAGTGCTCCTGATGAGTTCTCCATTCTATGTTGTGACTCTGCCAACCCTACCTTTCTGCATGGGTTATCCGGAAGAAATATGTTGAACTCGTTCGACATACTAATCTATGCATCCACAACTCAGAAAGTTATATGTACCTTTGAGTTGTCCCCCTTCCGTTATATTCCGATCTTCGTCTATCAATTGATAGTGAGGAGTATGTATGCATTCTGTTCATCGATGCCTAGTATTCTTGTGGTTCGTCAAGCCGTTCTATTTCAGAATGACTAGGAGAAACAAACTCCAGTACCTCATCCATATCCAGGATTGGGTCAAAGCAGTTGTATTCCGCAGATCAAAATGCAACCCAACTTTTGGTTCTGTTCTACCCTGAAGTATTACCCACTTTATGTCAGGAGCGTCGTGAGAATTGCACCTTCTCTTATGAATTCTTGACGTAGTGATACTTCTTGCCATCATTGTTCATTCCTCGGTTCCCGTGTTATTGTAACCAGAATGTCGGCAAGTGAGTCGTGATGTGTGAAATCAATACTCCTAGCAACTCCATTGCTTGGTAGTTAATGGACAATATTCTCATTCTTAGCATGTTGGTTATAGAATCATCATTCTAAGATAGATTGTGCTACCTAGTCCTTATTTCCTGGTGCACTCTTCGATCAACGAGTTAGGATTTTGCCAAACCCTTGCTCTATCGATCATATCGTCTTGCCCTGAAAAGCAAGATTGATCTCGAGCTTAGTATCATATCAGTGGTTCGTGATGTTCCGATTATCTTCTCGGAAGTATTACCTGGTTGTCACCTGACCGCTATGTTGAGTTCGTGATCATGTTGGTTTTCCTCCAACCACCCATTCTCCAAGAATCTGTGTTGGATACCCCTGAGCTAGTTGGTTAAGCTTAACAACAACTTGGAGAGTTGGAAGATAAAAGCTTGTCTGACTTAGTTCATGTTAAGGGCTATCTTTGTGTTTGTGAGTGTGTTGAAGAAAGATGATATCTTCACCAATTGGTCCTCATGATCAGTTGTTGGATCTATTGTCTTGTCAAAACTTTGACTTGAGTATGGGCTATCGTCAAGTCAAATCAGAACCAACGATGTTCGTAATGTTGTCTTACTCGTGTTTGATCCCTCGAGCATACACCATTACATCTTTGGTCTGACCAATGTTAGCACCGTGTTCACATGATGGTGGAAGTCCAGTGATATGGAAATTCTGATGAGTTGTTGTTGAGCCCATCAGCAACATTTTGTCTCCCCCATGATTCATGACTGAACATCAACCTAGTGTTGAAAACCTTGTAAGCAATGCCTTCGTGTTCCGTTCATGAAGCTTATGCTTGGATGAAAGAAGTGACCTTCTCCAAGTTCACGTGCACTAGGTGTAAGTTGCCGCCATGAATTTGAGGAAGGTTTTTTATGTTTCCCCTGGAATCATCCCAAGTCAGTCATGCATACGTGCGAAGTATTCTATGGTTTGGTAGATTAATTACCTCCACTCCATATGTATTCCCTAGCACACCAAGCCACTGATTGATTTGTTCAAGGAAAAGGGGTTGTTGTGCGAATACTAGTTCATGCACAAGGACCTCGATATCCTCAATGATGGTTCCCCACCTGAACTCGGTAGTATTTTGTTGTAAGACTTCTACATGGTCATGCTTGTCTTGGACAACGTGTTCACATATATGGAGCAGAACCAGCTCATGTTTTGGAGTTTACTATCGTAGTTCAATTCCCGAGAATCTTGCAACATCGTCTCGTCGGTTTGTGTTGCAAACTTTCTTTCCGGACATGTTGTCTGAAATATCCCGTTACCAACCAGATCTAAATCTCAGGCAGATATGATGGTTGGAGCTATTCCAAGATTTATGATGTAGGCATGACAAGATTGTTGTTCTGGCGGACACACCTAGCTGGAAGATCTATCGTTGTAGAATCTTGATTGAGCTATTTGCCCATCTTCTCCATGAGGATTTAGTGCCACTTATTCTAGAAGTTGTTCCTAAGGGGTCGTTGTGCTCTCGGTTCCCTCGATTATGCTAGAACCATTCAAACAGTGGAATCACTCTCTAGTGTTGAGCTTATGCCCAGTTACTAAAATCATTCCCACATTTGCATTTTGTTCCCAGCTTGCACCGCCATTGTGCCATTCTATCTTGGACTACCTTCCCGGTAATTCCTAGTCAGGATCATCTTCAATAGTGGTACTACCATGGGTTCCATCCATTTCCGATGATAAGCAAAAATCATCCACTGCGTTGCCTTCAACAAGGTAGTTCACATCATCCATTCTAGTCCGGGTATGCCATCCCTTCGTACTCCTCTAAGAGATTGTTGTGATTTGCCTTAGACTGGTATAAAGAGTTTCAATGATCTCTGAATCAAAAGTAATTCTTTTTGCCACTTAAGGGAATATTTCTGCGAGTCACCTTCCTTAAGATGTCTCGCTATGGTATCATGGCAACCCAACCCCTCGCTACGTTGACACCGTTCACCACCCTCCTAGGTGTGGGAATTCCGCTACTTACTTAAACCTTGTCATATGCTCATTTACATCATTCTTGATGTGTGTATCGTGTCTCATCTCGACAGATGTCGCTATGTCTCGTTCTATGAGTTGATCGTCGGTTGCTCGATCTTCAAGAAGATCGATTCTTCGAGAGTTTCTTTTCTTCTCGTCATCGCGTGGATGAAGATCTCAAAAGCAAAGATGTCAGAGTCAACGTATGCAATGAATCAACAACCCTAAGAGGTGCAACCTGGATCGTGAAGATTGTGTTGGTCTTGTGCCCCCTCTGTCTTCTTACCTTACGTCTTGAATCTCGGGACAAGATTCTTGTTTAGTGGGGGTGAGTTGTCACAGCCATAGAAATTTTTGTAATTAGTGGCATTGCATCCATGCATCATTTTCATTTTCAATTAATCTTGAAATGGGGATGCTTAAACCCTAGCACCAAATGAATCCAACTAGGGTCAAAATAAAATCTTTTCCATTGCACTCAAAATGCCCTCTAAAAATGTTCCACATTTTTGGATTGAGGTGGAAGCATCTACCAAAAAATGGTTTACATTTTTGCAGGACATCTTTGGGCTTTGAATTAATTCAAACATATTTGATTTGGAGCTATTTAAATGATATATATATATTTTAAGTGCTCCAAAAATGCTGGAAGTTTTTTATGGGTCATTAGAATAACTCAGACAGCACTCCTAATTATTTCCAGGATTTTATTAAATGGTTTAGTATTTTACTAAACCAAAACAGAATAAAAAATAGAAAAGCAGAATCAGCAGAGAGAGAGAGATAACAGCACATGGGCCTCTTACCTGGCACCCACCAAAGCCCACCTGGCCGGCCCAGCTGGCCAGCCCAGCCCACTAGCCTTCCCCCCTGTCGTCTTCCTCGCGACAGAAGGACGCCGGACGTGTGCCCCGTGCGCGCGGCCACGCGCTCCGGCCACCTCCTGCTTGCCGCACCCCCTCGACGCCTGGACGCCTCTGGGAGACGCCACGACACCCCCCGGACCTCTCTCACTCTCCCCCTTCTCCCCTCTCACTCTGGACCCCCTCCCCCTCCTCTGCTCTCTCTCACGTGCACGGCCGAGCGAGACCGTCCCCGCCGCTTGCCGTCACCGCGTCCACCGTGTTCCCCGAGCCTCCCCGAGCTATCCCCGAGCTCCTCCACCTCGTTCCCTATCTCCTCACCGAGCAAAGCTACCAGAAGGGCCCCGAAGCGCCACCCCCGCCGCTTTTCACCTCCTCGGCCACCGAGGATCGCCGCCGTCGAATTGCCGCCGTCTTCGCCTCCCCGAGCTCGCTGAGACCGTCTCCGACCCCACTGTGAGCTCCGCCGTCTTCTCCCCTGCTCCCCGCGCTCGTACGCACCCTCTAGCCGCCTCCTCTACCGGAGCCGAGCCGCTCCGCCGCACGAGCTCGACGCCGGTGACACTCCGGTGACCATTTGGTCATGCGCCGGTGTGCAATGCGTTAGCAGCCTCACGTAGAGCAGCCCCCGAGCTTTAGTTTGCGCGTTTGCGCGCCGTAGCACCTAACCCGAGCGAGCCCGAGCTCCGGCCGCCGCTGCACTGCTCGCCGTCGGTGTCCCCGGCCACCCCAGGCCTGGAGCCCATTGCCGTTCGATGCGCCGCTTCGCCAGCATCCCGGAGAGCCCAACCATGTGCCGAACGGTGCACCAGAGGGGTTCTCCGAAGCCCCTCGTCGCCGCTGACCTCGCCGGTGACTCAACGCCGGCGAGTTTGACCCGCTCGACCTGGGGTTTGACCTCCCTGGGGTCAATACATGTGGGCCCCACCCCTGACTCGTTTAGTTTAGGACTAATTACCCCACTTCTGACACTCACAGTGGGCCCAATGCCTGTTAATTTGGTTAGTTAATCCTATTTAACCCTGTTAGTTAATTGAGTCACTGACCAGTGGACCCCACTGGTCAGGTTTGACCCGGACCAGCTCCTGTTGACCAGCTGACGTCACGCTGACGCACTGCTGACACAATAAAGCATTTACTAGATTTATTCTTTTACAGGAAATTCCAGAAAATAGCCAAAACTTCTAAAAATCATAGAAAATAATCTATAACTCAGAATGAAATAAATTATATATGAAAAATTATTAGAAAAATTCAAGGAATCTGTTTATGGCATTTTCATGCATGTTTGAACAATTTTTGTCCTCTGTTTTGGACAAAACAAATAAATGGCATTTAACTAATCATATATGGAGTTTGAATTTGAATCTTGTATTCAAACCAACTTCATTTAATTGTGTTGCTAGTTGCATTAGCTCAATCAACAACATATTGCCATGTCATTATCATGCATCATGTTGTGCATTGCATTGATTGTGTTCCTTCTCTATTGCTGGTGGTTGTCCCCTCTCGATAGACGTTGTACCGACGCTGTGATCGTTGACACTGATGAAGACCCAATGATATCTTCAGAAGTGCCAGGCAAGCAAAAAACCCCTTGTTCATTCCGATATAAACCCACTCTCTTGCTCCTGCTCTCTTTTACTGCATTAGGACAACAATGATTCAACTGTTACATGCTGCGGTAGTTGAACCCCTTTCCTTTGCATGACCTGTCATTGCCACAGTAAATAGATGAAACCCACTAGCATGAGTAGGAGTTGTTTGAGCCCTGATGTGCCTACTCATTCATGTTTGCTTGTCATTCCTGCTATTTCTTAGAGTTGCGTCAGGTCTGATTCATCGGGAATGAATTGGAATGGTGATAAACATGTCCTACCATTGAGAGCTAAGTGTGTGAACACGATTTGGTAAAGGTAGCGGTGAGAGGCCATGTAGGAGTACATGGTGGGTTGTCTCATTGAAACCATCCTCAGGAACTGAGTTCTGTGTCTGTGATCCATGAACAGCTACTATCACTCATTGGGATCCCTAATTGACCCTCTCGGCTTCTTAATCACCCTAGTACTCTGTCCAGGAGTTGCAACTAGTTTCTGGTGTTTGTACGTTATGTGTTGGCGGCCGTGCGTAGCGCTGACCCTAGGGGTGGGCTATGTTGCGGTAGATACACCATGGCACGGTGTACCGGGCGCCCATTTGGTGTCTCGGGAACCCTGTTCACATCATTCGGGGCCGTATGTGGAAACCTCGGCCGGACTCCCTGCGGATGGAACCTGGATAGGCGATAAACCTGGACTAGAGACTTAAGTGTTTACGTAGGCCGTGTCCGACACCCGCGCCAGGCTTCCGCTTGAAGGTTGCCGAGATACATGACGTGTATATGGTGGTAAGTGGTGGGAGCGTGTGTGAAGAAGTACACCCCTGCAGGGTTATCATTATCTATTCAAATAGCCGGATTCCTCGGATATGGAAACTCAGACCCCTTGCATAGTTCATAGACAAGTGAAAGTGGATACCCTAAGACTCGAAAGATAAGCGTGAGTGCTATGGATGGGCTTCTCGTAGGGAGACGGGAGCGGATCCATAGTGGTGTATTGAATGGTGAATATGTGGACTCGTGTGCGCCACCCCAAAAGAGTTGCTTGCAGTCGTAGTTCAGGTTAGCCACCGAGTCAAAGCTGGCTTGCTGCAGTTAAACTCCACCACCCCCTTTGTTGATACCGATGCATATGTAGTTAGTTCTGATGTAAGTCTTGCTGAGTACAATTGTACTCACGTTTGCTTAATTTATGTTTTTGTAGAGAGGCTTCAGTCTCGCTAGTAGTTCCGCGTGGACTTCGACGTTTATCTTGATACCTCAGCTACGATCTTGTGCCATCGGCAGGATCTGGTAGATAGTCAGGCTTCTTTGTCTTTTTCCATTTGTAGATGTCTATACTCAGACATGTTAAGCTTCCGCATGAGTTTGACTTGTATGCTCTGAATGTTGGGTCATGAGACCCATGTTTGTATTTCTGGCTCCTCGGAGCCTAATGAATAAATACTTGAGTCATAGAGTTATGTTGTGATGCCATGTTGTATTTACTCATATCGAGCATATTGCGTGTATGATTGAAATGCTTGGTATGTGTGGGATCCGACAATCTAGTTGTTTATCCTTGGCAGCCTCTCTTATGGGGAAATTTAGTCTTGTGCTTCCATGAGCCATAGTAGTCCGCTACAGCCCGGTTCACCAGAGTCCTGCTGGCCCAGCACTACTCCTCAGGACACTTGACTGTCCGGCATGTGTTTCACTTCGTTCCTATGTCTGTCCCTTCGGGGAAATGTCACGCGGTGACATACGAAGTCCCGCCTAGCCTGCTACAGCCCGGGTTCCCCGGAGTCCTGTTAGCCCAGTGCTACAGACCGGAATCACTCGCTGATGACCGACATGCTCGATGTGATTCATGTATGCCTGTCTCCATAGGCCTGTGCCGCTTTGGGTTCACGACTAGCCATGTCGGCCCAGGTTCTCTGTCATGTGGATGCTAGCGACACTATCATATACGTGATCCAAAAGGCGCAAACGGTCCCGGGCCATGGTAAGGCGACACCCGTGGGAATACCGTGCGTGAGGCCGCAAAGTGATATGAGGTGTTACCGGCTAGATCGATGTGACTTGGAATCGGGGTCCTGACAGTTTCGGTCCTACTGAGATGAGCGATCGGTCCCACCGAGATTGCAATGTAAACTCTCTGTTTTCCCTTCGTAACGTTTCAGTCTCACCGAAATGAGCGATCGGTCCCACCGAGTTTACCTGACCAACTCTCTGGTTAGCTTATTACCAAAATCGGTTGCACCGAGTTTGTGTAATCGGTCACACCGAGATTACGTTATGCCCTAACCCTAACCATATCGGTCCTACCAAGTTGCATCTCAGTCCCACCGAAAATCCTAACGGTCACTAGGTTTGCTAATTCGGTCCGACCGAGTTTCTCAATTCGGTCTCACCGAGATTGGTAAATTGTGTGCAACAGTTAGTTTTTGTGTGGAGGCTATATATACCCCTCCACCCACTCTTCATTCGTGGAGAGAGCCATCAGAACATACATACACTTCCGATACACATTTTCTGAGAGAGAACCACCTACTCATGTGTTGAGGCCAAGATATTCCATTCCTACAATATGAATCTTGATCTCTAGCCTTCCCCAAGTTGCTTTCCACTCAAATCTTCTTTCCACCAAATCCAAATCCTGTGAGAGAGAGTTGAGTGTTGGGGAGACTATAATTTGAAGCACAAGAGCAAGGAGTTCATCATCAACACACCATTTGTTACTTCTTGGAGAGTGGTGTCTCCTAGATTGGCTAGGTGTCACTTGGGAGCCTCCGACAAAAAATATGTGAGTTGAACCAAGGAGTTTGTAAGGGCAAGGAGATCGCCTACTTCATGAAGATCTACCGCTAGTGAGGCAAGTCCTTCGTGGGCAATGGCCATGATGGGATAGACAAGGTTGCTTCTTCATGGACCCTTCATGGGTGGAGCCCTCCGTGGACTCGCGCAACCGTTACCCTCTGTGGGTTGAAGTCCCCATCAACGTGGATGTACGATAGCACCACCTATCGGAACCACGACAAAATCATCTGTGTCTCCAATTGCGTTTGAATTCTCCAAACCCTTCCCTTTACATTCTTGCAAGTTGCATGCTTTACTTTCCGCTGCTCATAGACTCTTTGCATGCTTTCTTGAATTGTGTTAAGATTGCTTGACTTGTGCTAAGATAGCTAAAATCTGCCAAAGACTAAAATTGGGAAAATGATAGATTTTTATTTGGTCAAGTAGTCTAATCACCCCCCTCTAGACATACTTTCGATCCTACATGCCAGTTTGGCCTCCTCTCTAGAAGCAGCTCTATCGCTAGTCGTCTTCTTGCGAAGCAGGTCTCGAACATGCGGGTCCCGCATGGATGAACTTAGTAGCGACGAAGACGGCGGCGTGTCCGCATCTTCTCCGCCTTGAACCGCCTCTTCGCCATCGACATTTCCGAGGCCATCTTCCTCTTCGGGCACTTAATTGGTCATCTCTTCGTCTGGTGGCCCCATGTCGTTATTTCCTGCCCCGTCGACATCCTCATCATCATTGTCATCTTCACTTATCCACCGAGTATGGCCATGCATGAAACCATGCATGAGCAGGTGCACCTTGAATGTGCCACCCTCAAAGGGGTCGAGCCTGACTATTCCTTTGCATTTTCGACACGGACATAAAACATCCTTCAGTCTTTTTTCATACATGTCGTCCACAGCGGATTGCCACTATCTTTCCACCATCCTTCCATTGAACTTCATGATCACCTGTGCGCAGAGCAAATATTATAACCACGTATATATGCATGCATGGATAAATTCATACAAAAATTCGGCATGACCTTCCCTAAACATAGGACATATTGAGTTTGCCCGAAATTCGCCGGAAACAGAATTGAATCGACATTTCGGCAAAACATAGGCAACTCATGTCACCCTCATTATTTCATCAAATACACAATGTAGGCAACTCAAATTATGCCACACACAATTCGGTATATTGTGTGTGTGTATATATATATATATAGAGCTACTAGGTAATTAAGAAGAAAGGTCCCTAGGGAGAGAGAGAGCTAGGCAGAGAGTGGGAGGAGAGGAAGAGAGGAGAAGAGGGAAGACATAAATGGAAGGGGGTGTGGGAGGGCAAAGAAGAGGGGGAGGGAGGGCATTAATGGAGGGGGTGGTGGTGGAAGGGCAAAGAAGAGAAGAAGGGAGGGCTCTAATGAAGGGGTGGTGGAGGGGGAGCATTAGAACAAGCAAGGTGCAAGGAAAGGGGGAGAAAGGAAGGGGGAGAGGAAGAAGAAAGGGGAGGAAGGAGGGGAAAGGTGGTAGGTGGCTGGCGACCATAGCAGTAGCGAGGGGAGCCAAAACACGCTACTGCTATGGCAGTTTGCAAAATATCTACGGCTAGTGTTGCACTACCTATAGCGCGGTCTAGAGAAACACGCTACTGGTAAAATGTTATACATAGAAAAAATAGCAGTAGCGCGCTTATCTAAACAGGCGCTATAGATCCAAAACTAACAGTAGCTCCGGTTGGACGACCAGCGCTGCTAATATTTATTGACCAAGGGGTGTGGTGTGTTACACTTAGCAGTAGCGTGGGGCTAGGTAACAAGCGCTGCTGCTAACACATACCAGTAGCGTGGGGTCATAAACAAACACTACTGGTATTATTCTATCTATAAGCATTTTTCTAATAGTGTCTGAACATCAAAAGAAGCAACTTGAGGAACATAATAATCTCAAAACCCAATATGAACAGGACTGAACACCCAACCTGGATAAGCTTTTGATGGAACGCATCCAGATCAATTAGTCGATCACCTCTCTCCGAAGAATAATATACACCATCAAATTCGGATGTTGCAGAATTCCATAGGATCTCTTCAATCTAAGAATAGAAAAACTGATGAGAGACCAAAAAACAAAATAATAATTTCACAGGTTCAAATGCACACCTTCGATCCAACTCGCTGATTTGAAAGAAACTGAGGGTATTTCATTGAAGTGTCTGGTGAACCGTACAACTTCAAAAAATTCCAAAACCTACATGAAACAAATAGTACGTAAGATTTTCCAGCGGATGAATGGTCAAGATATCTTACTCTCACTGTTAATGAATAAAAGTTTAGCAAGTCGGTGAACCATTCAGGACTGCTCCATGTGCAGGCATGAGTTTTATTAATGCGCTGCAACAGGAGAAACATATTGTGTAAGCAAATTTTTAATTTCATGAGAATAGTATGTGCAAGCATAACACTATGTGTTTCGCTAAAAAAAAATGCTATTACGTTTTCCCGTCCATCAAAACGCCCACCAGTACTGCATAGTAGCATCTGGAAATGCAAACCCTCCCTAATCTATCCCCGGCGTCAGCTCTCTGGCTACTCTTAGGGTTGAAAGATAAAAGGGCACTATTACCTACTTTTCTCTTCTGCAAAACACTATGACCTGTTCCTAGAGGTAGTATCACAACCCGTAATTGCAAGTAAGAACCCATGTAACGCGGGCACCCAACTTTAGCTGATCTGGTCAGTGTATGCCTTTTTCCTAGAGGCGAGATCGCAGTTTTGTTTCACAAAAAATAAATCATGGTTTGGTTTCGGTTGGGTGAACTGAAATAAAAATTTGTTAGTGAATGTGACCAATAGCTTGGAGCTTTGTATTTTTTTATGTACCATGACTCAATTAGCAGATTTTATGACCCGCAGTGAGGCACATACTACTACCTTAAAACTGTATTGTGGGTGGAGTAACATAGAAGGAGTCTTACGTGGACGGACCAATACGTAGCATAACTGCAGAAGACAAAAAATCCGAAGGACAAATTGAGATTGCTGTAGAGATAAATTAAATCTTTATAGAGAAAATAACTCACCCCTGAAAAGAAAAGGGAGGGACGAACTAGTTCAGTGTCATGTACTGTGTTGATCCTGGCGCCGAGCACCTCCATCATCATCATGGTTCTATGTCTATCGGCTACCGCACACCAGCAGGGCTCCTCTATGCCAGTTGTAGGCACCTGTGCTGCAACCAGGAACCAAACCACCGCTGGGCCCTGCCAGGCCGCCGCCACCCGGCACTGTTGCTGCTTCTGGATGACGCCGACCTTCAGAGCATCTCCATGAGGCACGCTAAACAGGCACCGCGCCGCAAATATACCCAGTTTAGCGCGTGTGCAACCCGGCGGGGGGCTCCAGCGGGCGCGCAATAACCGCGCGTGCGGTATAAGAACATCTCCAGCCACGCCCCCAGAAAGGCCTCCCCAGACGTTTTTTTCACGCCGGCGCTGAAAAATCGGCCCAGTCGCGCCCTCAGGAGCCCGATTTTCGCCGGCCTGGGCCGAATTTAGCGCCGGCGGACCCAGGCCAAACCCGGCGCGCTGGCGGGCGCTCGAGGGTGCCGGGGTGAACGGTTTTGGCGCGAAAGAGCCGCGGGCCCGCCGCGTCAGCGACACCGCGCGTCATCTTCCCCGAACGCCTCGGTTTCCCGCGGGGAATCAATGGCAAGACTGCCGCCGGTCAGCCTTACCAGTGATTCCTCACGGGCGGCGCGTTCACGGGGTGGCGCGTCGATGCCTCCCCTCCCTCGCACGCGTACACACGGGGTGGCGCCGCTATATAAGCCGGTGGCCTCCCTCGCCTCTGGCTACACCAGCCACACCCGCCCTAACCCACCCTCTATCTCTCCCGAGCACCGCCGCCGAGCCCTGCCTCTCCCGAGCGCCGTCGCCGATCCCTCCCTCTCCCTCCCTCCCTCCCTCCCTCCCTCCCTCTCCCGATGGCCGAGCGGTTCCTTGGCGATGAGGCCGCGGCCAACGGCTTCGGCCGCCCATTGCTCCGCGAATAGGAGTCTTGACTCCTGTTCCAGGCGAACATCTCGGCGCCGCCGGACATGCGCGCCGGGCCGACGGGTTGGAATCTCAGTAACGGGGGAGCCCATTCCCCCGTTGCCTGACGCTGTGGCCAAACCCGGGTACTTTGCCGAGGAGGTCGACGTCGTGCGTGCCTCCCTCACCGCCGCCCAACTCTCCCTCCCCCAGTACGTCATCGACAACCATGCGGTTTGGGCGGCGTACTTCGAGCACCGTCAGCAGCAGCAACTGGCGTCCACCAATGGCGCGGCGGTCGTCGCCAGCATGAAGAACAACGAGGGGCGCCGCCTGTGGTGTGGCGTCCTCGGCCGCACACTCGAGGGCGTGCTGACGCACCTCGAGGGCGGCAACAACCCGCCGTTGGCGTACCCCCCGGCGAGGGCGGCCGCCACGGCCATGGCTCACTGCCAACGCGACGGGCAATGGTTGCCCAGGAGGTTCGGCGCCTCCTCTTCTTCCTCCTCATCACGCTCTTCTTCGCACTCCTCCAGCTCTCCGGCGTTGCTCGGCGTCAAGGCCGAGCCCGCGGCGAAGAGGCCGCTCGGACGGCGCACTAGCAGCGCCGGCATCGTCATCAACGAGGGCGGCCGATGTGCCTCCTCATCGGCTCCTCCTCCGCGCTTCATCAAGCCCAAGACGGAGCCGGGGCTCGCGCTGGTGAAGACAGAGCCGGGCCTCCTCCCCGCGGTGAAGACGGAGCATGACAGACTCCCTAAAGATGGCGAGGGAGCGCCAGTGCGCCGCCCTGCAGCGCTTCGCGCAGCACCACCGGGGCCGCGACGAAGAAGGCGTCATCGTCATCGAGGACAGCGACGACGACGACGCGCCGCCGCCACCAGCCCGCGTTGGCGACGCCGGTCAGGGGTCCACCAGGGACGGCCGCGTCAAGGAGGAGAAGCCCGACGACGGCGGCGACGATGGCGACTACTCGGCGTTCATCCAGTTTCTTTTTTAGATTAGTTATCTATTTTTCTATGTAATGAAAATCCGTGAACATGTCTAATATATGCCCAAGTTTGCCGAAATTTAGTCGTGTTTAGCCGAACTTCGCCGAACTTTGCCGGAATTTGCTATACTTTTTTTTAATCGCGCCTGGGGGCGGCCCTTGGGTCGGCGGCTGGGGACAAACTCGCCCCCAGGCCCATTTTTTGCGCCGGCTCACCCCCAGACAGCGATTTTAGGCGACCCCTGGGGGGCCAACGGCTGGAGATGCTCTAAGGAGTTGGGCGCGTGGCAGGAATCACTATCTCGCACGGTGTATTTGGGGCGCCCGCTTCCGCGCGTGGCACACTCGAGCGCTCGCGCTGCACTCTGTCTTCTCCGCCTCTAACGCTCCGTGCGCGCCGGCGCCGGCGACCCGCACCCCATGGACGCACGCACCGGCACCCCGCTCACCCCGTCCTATAGCCGCGACCCCCCCTCCCACCACCGCAAACCCTAGCCCAGGTGGCGTTGGCCTTGCCTACGCCGGAGCTCCTCGGACCATCGGCCTCGCGCGCGGCCTCTTCATGCCGCCGCGGATGACCTCGGCGGCGGGTGGCGTCGCGCCGGCGCCGGCCCGAGCCGCCCCCCTTCTCCTCAAAGCTCCCCAATGCAGCGCGGCCAAAGAAGGGCAAGACATTGGCGAGGAAAAACAAGGCGGCAGACAGCTTCGGCACCTCCAAGGCGAGGAGGAAGAAGCTTGCGGGGCGTGCGACGGGCGTGGCGGCTACCGAAGCGCCGGCGAGCTCACTCGTTGAGCCGGCGGCCGACGCGCACAACATGTTCGACGAAATACCCTCCGACGCTATGGCCACCATGGGAGGCATGGGTGCACCGCCGGCCGCCATGGGCGGAATGTCTTTCGATGTGCCTCCTCACACACATTCCCATGAAGATGCCGTTGAAGATCTTGCCAACACCGTCAGAGCTTCACGTGATGCGGTGTGCTACGAGGAGAGGGAGGAAGATTCATCTTCGGAGGCGGAAGAATCGTCTTCCGAAGATGAGGACGAGGACGAAGACGAGGACGAGGAATGATGTGTCTTTCATTTGTGTATTGAACTTTATTTACATTTTGAACTTGGTTGGATGAACTTGTGGGCATGATTTTGAACTTGTGGGCATGAACGTTTCTTCATCAACTTGTTTGTGTGAAATTTTATATGTCATGTTCATTGCATTTTGAATGTTTCATCAACTTCATTTTGTGTTCAAAATGCCATATGCAATGCACCCGCGAGTCGTGCACACTGCATTTTAGCGCGGCTGCTGGAGCTAGCGCTACGTGCCGCGCCAAACCGGCGACGGGCGCGCGGCGCATTCGGCGCCTGTTGGAGATGCTCTCACAAAAGACATGTCCAATGGCTCAGGGAGCTGCTGCTGCTGCTGCTGCGAGTAACGGAAGAATGGATCCCATCCCATCCACCCATCCCCAACCCTCCTGCACGGGCACCATACATCGCCCCCTCCCCCCGCAACAGGTTCGCATCTCATGCAAAGGCTGCATTTGTGCGTGCATCAGGACGGATCCCAGAGTGAAGGAGGCCGGGGTCGCCTCCTCGCGACCCAAGCACCGCAATGTCGATAGAGAGGAGAACATCCGCGCTTACCTGACGAAGATGGACGGGGACACCTGCGCCGGCGTGCCAACCATGGCCTTGTACAGGTTGGCGACGCGGATCTGCGTCCCCACACCAGCGGACAGGTCAGAGCTCTCCCACTGCACCACCGGTGAGGCTTGTGTAGAGGGAGCCACCGGCCTCAGCTCCCGTCTTCGGTCGATCCTCTCCTCCTTCCTTCATGCGCCGCACCAGGAGGGGAGCGCCGCGCCCCAACCACGGTGCCGCCCCGGAGAACACTGACGCCTTTTGCTCACTCTGGATCCGGATGCCACTGCCGTTCCCCGCGTCGAGCCCGTGCGCCGCCGCCGCCCTGTGACATTGCTCGATCGGATCGAGCGAGAGAGCCGCCTACCGCACGCTCGTTGACTCGCCATGATCCGGATCGATCGGGTGGTCACGGATATAATTCTTACAAATGCAGGGTCTTTTTGAAAAAAATGGAGCGTTTTCTAAGATCCACTTAGAAAAGAACAGCGGGTTGAATTACCGAAAACGACAAGGACTTTTCTGTAAAACCACCACCACGGTGAGCGCGCGGGCAGAAGCAATAACTGCTTTATTATTAGGGAAAGATAAAATGTTTTTATGTGTGTCTCTTATGACACACAACCGTGATCTTACCCAATAAATTGCTTAACTTATCAAAGTAGGAGTAAATTCTCCTAAACAAAGGATAAACCCCACTACAAGAAAATTGAGATACTGTGACGAAAATCCTCGTGACGGTGGTGGACAACGTCACACAAATACCTGATGTGTGACGTTTTATAGGTGGAGTCACTGATCTTTGTTAATCGATGACAGTTAACATCACAAAATCGCCTCCACAGTTGAGTGCCACCTGTCTGCCAATTTCTATGACGATTTGGTAGTTTTGATGACGAACCTATTAGAGTCATCGAATATTAAGAATGTGTGATGCTAATTTTTTTGTCATGTAACATCTAGCAACGGGACCCACCGCAACTGCTTCACAACTTATTGAATGGTAGGACCCACACATCAATGTTGATAGTGGGGCGCACCATTGTTTCTTCATAGGCTATCGAGTGATAATTATTTTATAATATCTAATATAAATAGCCAGTGGCAGAAAGAGGATATTACAGGCATTCGTGAGGTGATGCATATGGCGTTGTATTTGCTTGGTTCTATCTCAAAATAAAAATGGTAGGTAGTGGCCGGCAAAAAAAGATGTCTATCGTGGATACTTAGAGGAACAGTAGGTCCAATTTTAAGTCAATTGATTAGTGTGTTGGGTATTGATCGAACGACCTCCTGTCTATTTGTACATGCCACCGCCAGTGAGAGCTCGTGATAAAAAAGGAGTTTTATACATTAAAAAAGGTTTTATTTATTAAAAGAGTTAAAAGAAATCTTTAGTCATTTGTATTTTTTCTTCAAATCACATACTCATAGTTAAGAGCCCTGGTGTACAACCTTCCACATATTTATTTACAGTTTTCCAAAAAAAGAACATGAAAAGTACCACATCATAGTGTGTACTCCCTCCGTTCCTAAATACTTGTCTTTCTAGGCATTTCAACAAGTGACTACATACGGAGCAAAATGAGTGAATCTACACTCTAAAATATGTCTACATACATTTGTATGTAGTAGTCATTTGAAATGTCTAGAAAGACAAATATTTAGGAATGGAGGGAGTATGTAAGATTTACATTTTTTAATAATTATTTGCTATTTATTTCGAATTAAAGTGGAAATGAAATTCTGAAAATGAACCATCTCTCCAACAAAAAAACTTTCTCTCTCCACCCTCCACTTCTCTAAATTTTCCCGCATCGACCCTGTGTCCCCACCCGTCAGAGACACATCCAATTTTCCTCCCTTATATTTCACCCGCGAAGAGCCACCGCCTACCCCGCATTTATCTTCTCCCCCGATTTAACCGTCTCTCTCTTCTCCCCACGACTACAACCCCGATTACAGCGATCGGCGACGGCGGATCGGGGGAGGCCGTCCCACCGGCTGAGCTCGTATCTACCTCAACATCCTGCCCTGCGAGGACCCGACCCTCTCCCCCCCAATTGCAGCGTCCGGCTATGGAAGATTGGAGGAGGCCGCCCCACCGCGGCACCGCCGAACATAGATCCACCGCATCAACCCGCCCTGCGAGCACCCGTCTCTCTTCTCCCCTGCGATTGGCGGCGTCTCTTTGTGACTTCCTCATCCCGCCACCCCTTGATGTTCAATGGTTAGGGTTCATGCATACTACTCATCATCCCGTCCTTCTCTGTAATTAGGATTTTCCACAGCCTGCTATGGTAAAAAGTCTGAGCCTCCTACTAGATAACTTTACTTTATATCCTATTGATAGATCTGTTCAAAACTGCAGTAGTGAACCTGGTTTTGCGTTTGCTACAGCAGCTATGGTAAAAAAAAGGCTTGAATCTGAAGATATGCCACTGTAGTCAGTTAGCCATTACGCAGAATGTAGTTAACTATCAGATGCACGACCTTAGTTTAGAGATTTCTTTACGACATGTCTAGTTCATTCTACAAAACAAATCAACAAGCTTTAGTTTCGCCCCATAGGGATTTGAACTAGGCTCCAAGGAGTCTCTAGTGCTCCCAGTAACCAGTCGTCTATTGCCCAATCCTGATACAAAGGGGCATGATAGAGCCCCTAATCAACTGTGTCTAAGGAGAATGACGTGCCTGAATTCTATTGCAGTAAATCGGCGAATTATCACTTGTGTAATTAAGATTAATGAATTTGAAATTTTGCTTAACTAGAGTTCTTTTCATACTCACATTCTTTGTCGTTGTTACCTTTTGTAATCGGTGGTTTGACAATGTCGTGTTTTATGCATTTTTATCAGGTTCCACTATATCCTGCTTTCACACTTAGAGAATGAAAACCGATGGGGAAGGCATGAGCTTTGTTTTCTATTTTAGATTTTCAGAAGGTTACTCAAAAGCGCTTCCAACCTTATTCATAGAGAATAGCCGAGTAAGATTTTTGATGGTTCTCATATCTTTCACAGCTTCATTAACTATTTACATTCTGTGTATATAAATTAAATATATGTAAAGATGATGGCAGCTTGGATGCTGTATTACATATGCTGTTTGTTTGGTATGTGCTTGTATGGATACTCTTGCATCCAGAAAATTATATGTTAGTGTGAAGATGATGTTCATGGGCTTTCCCAGATTAGAATTTTGGTATTGGTATATTTGAGTCGCCACAGGTACTGTGAAGATTTGAATTTTTGCCAGACACCATGGCATGTTATATAGGATGGTCGATGTACATTTCATAGGGTCTTATGATCATTATCATCGATTACACTTGCATGATTTCCAGTGCAGAGCCGCAGGAATTAGTCAGTACCAACATACCTTTCCGTAGACAATATTTGCATGACTGCCTATGGTTACTCTAAATTTTATTTGTTCTTTTTGGGTTGTTCTGTTCCTCACATGTCGACACTTCAAGCTGGTACGAGTTTTCCTTTATTTTTCCCTTGAGGAATCATGGTCTCTTTGTGAAAAATGATTCAATGGTAGTTAAATTCATGGAAATTGGGAGATACGTTGCAAGTTTCGAAAAAATAAGCTTTGACCAACACTCAATTTTCCTTTACTAAACTGGTAAAATCAAAGCTGATTGTTAACTTGCTACATAAAGGTCTAGCTATAAGTGGAGTGTCCACTACTTGAATAAGCTGCTCCTACTTTAGAAACATAGAGCATCATCCATCGAGCCTTAGTTTTGAAACAGTATATTAAACTTTCTGCTTTTCTGAACTATGACAGAACCTACAGTAATGATATTATTTTTGTTGTTTTTTGTTCCGAACTTCCTGGTCTTGTTTTTCTAGGGTTGTTGGCTGCTTCTCCTTGACTGTGCCCCGGTTGCATCTTACATGTTGCTTGCTTCACTTGTTACATCAGAACGCATGAAGTCTTCATTTTCTCTTTATGTAATCTGACATGAACTGCTTGTGAGCAGTGTCAGATGTTTACAATTATTTTACACAATCTATGTCTTTTGGCAATTCATTTAGTTCACTCCCTGTCATCTTTTCTAGCTTAAGTTACTAAAATCATGCCACAGGTGGGGAAGCAGGGCATATCTTGCGGAACGGAAAATAAAGGGTGAGGCGTATTTGAAGGAAAGGGGAGGAAGGAAAGGAGATGAAGAGGAAGCTGCTCTTCCTATGTCGAAAGCAATGGTAATATATCGTGTGAACATACATCTTCAATAATATGCACTTTAATGTGGATTAAGCGGCTTTAATTCTGCATTGCTCGTATCATGTGTATGTCACTGTGCACTATAAGTATCACAAATAACTGACTAAAGATTGATTCACAGCTTCTGTTCCTCCACTCCTTTACTCTCCTACTAATTAATCTTGATTATGATTTTTTTGTTCACTACATTCCTATTTGAACTACTGTTGACATTGCATAAGTGAATGTTGATTCGCTGCCTTGTTTTACCTTACGTGTTTGACCCAGGCACCTGAAGGTTCTACCATGCCAAAAAGATAAAAGTGTGTCAGATCCACGAATAGTGCAGCTCCTACCTCAAGAATAACAAGATCTAGAGCTACCGCAACAATTGAGTCAGTTGAAGGTACAAACCATCAAGAACAGTATGGACCAAGTCCAACAAACACATCACCTCACCACACTAATATTCATTTTCTTCATATAGGTAATATGTCAATTGAACAAGGAAAACCAAGAAGATGTCAGGCATCACCAAAGGATTGGATCTAGGTCTTATGTTGCCCATTTCGGTAAATTTTTAAGAATTCCAAATTCCTTACTTCTAGTCCTATGTCTACCACATTATATATGGAGTAGTAATGTTAGGATTTCATATATCGTGTAGAAAAAAGACAAGTACGATAATCATGACCCAAGTCCCATTGAGTTTTCCAAAGACACCCATGCAAACAAGACTTGCTTGCCTGTCATTTAATAATGTTAGGATTTCATATATTATGCAGTACTAATGTTTTTTGAACCGTCATGAGTTATTTTTGATTGCATGTCATTTAGTAATGATCTCAGATTCATAATTTGATGACTTGTAAGCTTCTTAGTGGTACTATTAGTCCTTGTTATCTTTTCATCTCATTAAGATGAAACACGTTGTGTTTCGTCAACTTATAGGCACAAGTAGGAGTTACCCGTGAGACTTAAAGCATAAGACAGATCATTTGAAAGATGTAGAGGAAGCATCAAGAAGAATTGGAAGTTGTGAAGAAGAGCTGACAAGAGAAGAATGAAGCCTGGGAAAAGAAGCAACATGAGACAGATAAACTAATTGGTATTCTCTCAAGGGCTCAAGCAACTCAGCAAGCAAATCAGACGAAACTTGATGGTGCATGAAGGCCATCCTTGCTGAATAATACATTACAATAATTAGGACAACACATGTGATCTTTTAGTTATCAAAATATTACTTTTTATCTTGTCTATTGTCGTGTCAAACTTGAGTCGGTGTTATTTTTATTATCATTTCTACTTAGTAGATGATATGGGTGAGACGATTGGATGTATAATATAATTTGTTTTTCATTTCAATATAGTAGATTTGCTAATACATTGTAAATTATTTGAAATAAAATAAATATATTTTGATGATATCCTTTTCATTAATAATGAAAGTAGTGATGCTAGTAGTGGTATAATCTGCTCGGTGTTGGTGTGGCATGAAGTCGGTGACGTTGCTCCGTCACTGAATATAGTACAATATGGCATCTTTGCTCCTACATGTGACATTAGTCGACTGTCACAGAAATAGCAAGTTGTTGACGTTCTAGAAAACGTCACCGAAGGTCCCAATTTCAGTGACACATTTTTGTGCATGGCGTCACTAGGAGTAATCTGTGACGGGGATTCCGTGACGATGCTTGTGACGCCCATGAAATGTCACTCAAGGGTAATCCGTGACGTTATTAGCTATTCGATGACATATTTTGGCACGTCACAATAGGCCTGATCTCTTGTAGTGCCCATTCGAATGGACAATGTCATTAACTCATTTCACGAGCCTTTTTATGATTGCATTCGGTACCCTATGTAGATACTCAAAATGGTTTAACTAAATTTCTTATCAAAGATAGTCAAATGAATTACATGACCACTTTTAAAAAAATGTAAATTTACTCGGGATGTGGCGAGTGGCAAGTGGGTGCCTTCGAGCGCGGCCCGGCATGTCGGAGCTCGCGGGTATATAGTCCGCTCCATCCTGTGTAATCACTGATAAAATCGAGTTCGAGCTCGTGGAGAAATAGAAAAAATCCCGTTCGTGCAGGGGGGGGGGGCGTTCGTGCGCCGTCAAACCTTCTGTGGTCTCCTTCCTCCTCTCCGATCGTGTCTCCGGTGATCGCCATCGCTTGCCGTAGCCCGCTGCACCAACAATTGGTATCAGAGCGAGGTGAGGAAGTGAGGTGAGCGAGATCGCCGACATCGATGGATCTGGTTCCGCACGGCGGAGGCGGCACGGGCGGGTCGGTGTCCATGGAGATGCCGATGCTCGCGCCGGACGGCTACACCATGTGGGCGATCAAGGCACATGCGATCGTTGAAGCTCACACGCTGTGGGAGGCGGTGGCGCCGACGGGCAACGCGGCGGTGAACGACAAGAAGTGCAAGACGGCACGGGCTATGATCCTGGCGGGGCTGCCGGAGGACGTGCTGCTCTCGGTGGCGACGTAGCCCACCGCCAGGGAGGTATGAGACTCCCTGAAGGTGAGGTTCGTCGGCGCCGAGCGGGTGCGCGCGGCGAGGAGGGCAACGCTGCGCGGCGAGCTGGATCGGCTGAAGATAGAGGACGACGGGTCGGTGGACGTGTACATTGGAAGGCTTGCGGGCATGGCGGCGCAGTCCGCAGGCCTAGGGGAGACACTGGGTGACACGGAGCTGGTGAAGAAGCTCCTGGACACGGTGTCGGACTGCCTCTTCCCCGTCATCACCGGCATCGAGCAGTTTTGCGTCCTCGAGGAGCTGACGTACGACGAGGCGCTCGGGCGGCTGTGCGCATTCGATGAGCGGCTGCAGCGCCGTGGCAGAATAGCAGCGAGTGGGCGGACTGCCAGCTTCTGTACATGGCAGCGCAGTGGCGGGCACGGGAGTAGCAGCAAGGCGGAACGCGGGACAACGACGACGCGCGCAGTGTGGCATCGGGAAGCGGCGGCAACAAGCGAGGCTGCTGCTACAAATGCGGCGAATGGGGCCATTTCAAGCGGGATTGCCCGCAGCTGCGCAAGGCTGCGGCAGCGGAGCATGCGATGATGGCGGACGCCGGCGTCGAGGACGGTGGCCTCATCTGAGCTGTGCCTTAGGGGTGTGTGTGTTGGGCAATAAGCAACGGCGAGCGTGGACGCAGTGCACGTGTGTGTGCGCGCGCTCGGCCCGTGGCAGGCGCGGGTGCATGCGTGCGAGCCCGTGTGTGTTGGTGTGTGCGTGTGCGTGTCAGCGCGTGTGTGCATGTGACCGCATGGGTAGCTAGCGAGGGATCAGGAGGAGTTGACCGTGACCGCGTCGATCGCGTGCGTGCGAGCCGGTGCGCGCACGGGATGTGGCGAGTGGCAAGTGGGTGCGTTCGAGCGCGGCCCGGCATGTCAGAGCTCGCGGATATAAAGTCCGCTCCATCCCTGTGTAATCGCTGAGGAAAATCGAGTTCGAGCTCGAGGAGAAATAGAAAAAATCCCGTTCGTGCGGGGGGGGGGGGGGGGGGGCGTACGTTCGCCGTCAAACCTTCTGTGGTCTCCTTCCTCCTCTCCGATCGTGTCTCCAGTGATCGCTGTCGCGTGCCGTAGCCCGCTACACCTACATTCTTCCTAGCTGTTTCTTCCCTGCCAACCTCTCCAACTCACGTGCTAGCATAGGAGCACACCGAGGGTTTATATTGTTGCCTGCAACAAGGTGCTGAATGAGACACATGATTCTTTCTAAAGATAGGTTGGTTCCCCGACTCCTCCTGTGTCGCCCCTGCGCGGCAACTGGGGGAACCGTAGCGCCGCCCCATCCTCGTCCCTCCCCTGACCTCTCCTCGCCACCGCCGGGGTGCACCGTCGGGCAAAGCACGATCGGCGTTGGCGGCGGCGGGATCTCTTCTCCCACGGCGCCCTGGAGGCGTGGCGCGTCGGCGCGGGTGAGGGAGTCCTGGATTAGGGGGTGTTCGGGTAGCCGGACTATACCTTCAGCCGAACTCCAGGACTATGAAGATACAAGATTGAAGACTCCGTCCCGTGTCTGGATGGGACTTTCCTTGGCGTGGAAGCCAAGCTTGGCGATGCGGATATTCAAGATCTCCTACCATTGTAGCCAACTTTGTGTAACCCTAACCCTCTCCGGTGTCTATATAAACCGGAGGGTTTTAGTCCGTAGGACAACTTCATCATACAACAATCATACCATAGGCTAGGTTTTAGGGTTTAGCCTCCTTGATCTCGTGGTAGATCTGCTCTTGTACTACCCATATCATCAATATTAATCAAGCAGGACGTAGGGTTTTACCTCCATCAAGAGGGCCCGAACCTGGGTAAAACATTGTGTCCCTCGTCTCCCGTTACCATCCGGCCTAGACGCACAGTTCGGGACCCCCTACCCGAGATCCGCCGGTTTTGACATCGACATTGGTGCTTTCATTGAGAGTTCCTCTGTGTTGTCGCTTTCAGGCCCGATGGCTTCTTCGATCATCAACCACGATGCAGTCCAGGGTGAGGCTTTTCTCCCCGGACAGATCTTTGTCTTCGGCAGCTTCGCACTGCGGGCCAACTCGCTTGGTCACCTTGAGCAGATCGAAAGTTACGCCCCTGGCCATCAGGTCAGGTTTGGAAGCCTAAACTACATGGCTGACATCCGCGGGGACTTGATCTTTGACGGATTCGAGCCACAGCCAAGCGTGCCGCACTGTCTCGATGGGCATGATATAGCTCTGCCGCTGAACAGTGCCTTGGAGGCCGCACACGCATCGGTTCCGACCATTGATTCGGAGCCCACTGCGCCAATCGAGGATCAACGGTTGGACGCTGCGTCAGGGGCTGCGATCTCAGAGGCAATCGAGCCGAACTCCAGCCCCGCACTCCGCATGGCCCGTGACTCCGAGGAGCCGGATTCCTCTCCAAACTCCGAGCCCCCCGCGCCCCCGCCGATCGAATCCGATTGGGCACCGATAATTGAGTTCACCGCCGCGGACATCTTTTAGCACTCGCCCTTCGGCGACATCTTGAATTCTCTAAAGTCTCTCTCTTTATCAGGAGAGCCCTGGCCGGACTACGGTCAACAAGGTTGGGATACGGACAATGAAGAAATTCAAAACCCACCCACCACCCACTTCATAGCCACTGTCGACGACTTAACCGACATGCTTGACTTCGAATCCGAAGACATCGACGGCATGGACGACGATGCAGGAGATGAACAAGAACCAGCACCTGTAGGGCGTTGGAAGGCCACCTCGTCATATGACATATATATGGTGGACACTCCAAAGGATGGAGATGGCGATGGAACGCGGTGGACGATACCTCTAAGAAACAGCCCAAGCGCCGGTGTCAGTGGCGCCGCTCTAAATCCTGCCAAAGCAAAAACGGTGATTCTGGCACGGGAGATAATACTACTCCGGATAGCGCCGAAGAACACCCCCTCCAGCAAAATTCAGCACAAGAGGACAGAGAAGCCAGCCCTCACGAGAGGGCGGCGGACCATGAGGTTGAGGACGATAATTATACGCCTCCCTCCGAAGACGAGGCAAGCCTCGATGACGACGAGTTCGTCGTGCCAGAGGATCTTGCCGAACAAGAGTGTTTTAAACGCAGACTCATGGCCACGGCAAGCAGCCTCAAGAAAAAGCGGCAACAACTTAGAGCTGATCAGGATTTGCTAGCTGATAGATGGACTGAAGTCCTTGCGGCCGAAGAGTATGAACTCGAACGCCCCTCCAAGAGTTACCTAAAGCACAGGCTGCTACCCCGACTAGAGGAGGAAGCACCTACATCACCAGCGCATGACATGGCCGACCGGCCACCTCGTGGCCGCGACAGAGAGGCCTCTTGGCCCTCCACTCAAGCCATGCCCCGGCACCGCGTCAAGCATACTAAGGCATGGGAAAATGCACCCGACCTGTGCGACATCCTGGAGGACAAGGCAAGGCAAACAAGATCGATCTACGGATCGCGCAGGCGCCCCACGGCATGTGACAGTGATCGTCACTCCAGACGCAATGAATCCAGCCGGGCCGAACTCAACAGACAAAACTCCTTCGAGCTGCGTCGTGATATAGCCCAATACAGAGGCGCCACACACCCACTATGCTTCACATATGAAGTAATGGATCATAAAATCCCTGAGGGCTTCAAACCCATAAACATCGAATCGTACGATGGCACAACAGATCCTGCGGTATGGATCGAGGATTATCTCCTTCATATCCACATGGCCCGCGGCGATGATCTACACGCCATCAAATACCTCCCACTCAAACTTAAGGGACCGGCCCGGCATTGGCTTAACAGCTTGCCAGCAAACTCAATCGGTTCTTGGGAGGACCTGGAAACTGCATTCCTTGACAACTTCCAGGGCACTTATGTGCGACCACCAGACGCCGATGACCTAAGCCACATAATTCAGCAGCCAGAAGAATCGGCCAGGCAATTCTGGACACGGTTCCTAACAAAGAAAAACCAGATAGTCGACTGTCCGGACGCAGAGGCCTTAGCGGCCTTCAAGCATAATATCCGTGACGAGTGGCTGGCCCGGCACCTGGGACAGGAAAAGCCGAAATCTATGGCAGCCCTCACGACACTCATGACCCGCTTTTGCGCGGGAGAAGACAGCTGGCTAGCTCGCAGTAACAACTTAACCAAGAACACTGGTAATTCGAATACCAAGGACAAAAGTGACAGGTCGCGTCGGAACAAACAAAAGCGCCGCGTTAACAGCGACAGCAACGAGGATACGGCAGTTAATGCCGGATTCCGAGGCTACAAATCCGGTCAACGGAAACAGCCATTCAAAAGAAAAACTCAGGGCCCGTCCAGTTTGGACCGAATACTCGACCGCTTGTGCCAGATACATGGCACCCCCGAAAAGCCAGCCAATCACACCAACAGGGATTGTTGGGTGTTCAAGCAGGCAGGCAAGTTAAGAGCCGAAAACAAAGACAAGGGGCTGCATAGCGACGACGAGGAGGAGCCCAGGCCGCCGAACAACAGTGGACAGAAGGGATTTCCCCCGCAAGTGCGGACGGTGAACATGATATACGCAACCCACATCCCCAAGAGGGAGCGGAAGCGTGCGTTACGGGACGTATATGCGATGGAGCCGGTCGCCCCAAAGTTCAACCCATGGTCCTCCTGCCCGATCACCTTTGATCGAAGGGACCACCCCACTAGCATCCGTCACGGCGGCTTCGCCGCATTGGTTCTAGACCCAATCATTGACGGATTTCATCTCACAAGAGTCCTCATGGACGGCGGCAGCAGCCTGAACCTGCTTTACCAGGATACAGTGCGAAAGATGGGCATAGATCCCTCGAGGATCAAGCCCACCAAAACGACCTTTAAAGGCGTCATACCAGGTGTAGAAGCCAACTGTACAGGCTCAGTTACACTGGAAGTGGTCTTCGGATCTCCGGATAACTTCCGAAGCGAGGAGTTAATCTTCGACATAGTCCCGTTCCGTAGTGGCTATCACGCACTGCTCGGGCGAACCGCATTCGCAAAATTCAACGCGGTACCGCACTATGCATACCTCAAGCTCAAGATGCCAGGCCCTAGAGGAGTAATCACGGTCAATGGGAACACTGAACGCTCCCTCCGAACGGAGGAGCACACGGCAGCGCTCGCAGCAGAAGTACAAAGCAGCCTCTCTAGGCAGTTCTCCAGTTCGGCCTTCAAAAAGCCGGACACTGTCAAGCGCGCCCGGAGTACCCTACAACAAGACCGCCTGGCACGTTCCGAGCTAGCGTAGCAATGCGGCCCCAACCCTAGCCCTCGCGATATAGCGAAACCAGCGCTTCGCGTACATAACTACGCTCTTGAAATACCATGGGCACAGGGGAAGGGGCACTATCACGACACACCCGAAATATGGCTTAAACCGCACTAGGGGCTGCCGGATTCCTTCTTTTTTCTCTTACTCTCAGGACTCCATACTTCGGACGACCCGTTCGGCAATTCAACTGCCGCACAAACGATGCAAGATCCAGGGAAGCAGACAAGCCACGCCGCATTATGGAACTCCCAGGTGGTCTCTATTGCGAGCAGTATACCTATTTTTAATACAATTCCGCGGCCTGCCCCTGGCCAGGACATGTCAAATAGTCCAATTTATTTTGCCTATCGCACTATTTGTATCGTTCCGCTTTCATAGCAGCTTTTCTATAAACAATGCATAGCTTTTTGTCTATTTTTTGCATTACCCTCTTTTATATATATGTTTATTAATAACATGCTGCATCCGTACACTGTGGTACGGCAAAATACGCCAGGGGCTTCAGTACCCATCAATATGGCGTGAGAAGTCCGTCCACTTTCACAAGTGCGGCACCCCGAACTTATAGCACTATATGCATCGGCTCCGAATCATGATTTGGGTCAATAGTTGGGTTTGCCCGGCTCCTATGTTTTGGTGCCTTACGTTCCGCTATATCGGCTAAGGTAGCACTAGGAGAACCACTGCGATTGTGCCCCAGTTGAGCTGGGCCGAGCACCTCAGTGGAGAAAGCTAAAACTGACTGTCATGATGAGGCGAGAGACCGGTCGCTGTTCGAGAGGTTTTTCGAGTCCTTAAAGGCTTATGCCGCTTCGAGCGAGGAACCGGCTTTGTCCGGCCAAGGCGTGGATAGCGCCCCGAACTCGGTCTTCCGAATACTAGGGGCTTCGCTGAAATTTAAAATTATAGAGTTCTATGGCTAAGTGAGAGTGTTCAAGCATTATAGTCCGATTGCCTTGTTCGTTGTGCTGACCGCCTCCCTCGACGGACCCAATCATGGGAAAAAGAGCGCTCAGGTTTATCCCGAACACCCCAGCACTAGTGGCATGGGGGCAGAAGCCGACGACTGGCCATCTCTCAATTTTTTGATAAACGGCCGCACAGAAAGTAATATTTTAAATTCAAGCATTGCTTAGCGCATATGAACAAGTTTTCAGCGCACAGGATAACACGAGCGAGTTCATTCAAAAATTACATCCTTGGTACATTCATCCGCCACAAGGCGGGCACCAGCAAGAACATCCTTGTAATAGTTCTCGGGATTGCGATGCTCCTTCCCCGGCGGCGGCCCGTCCTTCACAAGCTTCTCACCGTCCAGCTTACCCCAGTGCACCTTTGCACGGGCAAGGGCCCTACGGGCACCTTCGATGCAGACGGAGCGCTTGATGACCTCGACCCTTGGAGAAGCCTCCACCAGCCGCCGCACCAGTCCTAAGTAGCTCCCAGGTAGGGCCTCTCCAGGCCACAGCCGAACTATGAAGCCCTTCAGGGCCTGTTCGGCCGCCTTGTGGAGCTCGACCAGCTGCTTCAGCTGGTCGCTCAAGGGCATAGGGTGTCCGGCCTCAGCGTACTGAGACCATAACACCTTCTCCGTCGAGCTGCCTTCCTCGGCTCGGTAGAATGTGGCGGCATCGGATACGCTGCGGGGAAGATCTGCGAATGCCCCTGGAGAGCTCCGGATTCGGGTAAGTAACAAGTAGTTTACTTTTATATGTCTGCTTTGCATATAGAATGCCTTACCCGCCGCTATCTTTTTCACCGCATCCAATTCCTGGAGGGCCTTCTGGGCTTCGGCCTTGGTAGATTTGGCAGTTTTAAGGGCCGCAGCAAGCTCGGACGCTCGCGTCTTCGAGTCGAGCTCCAAACTCTCATGTTTTTGCATGAGAACCTGAAGCTCTTGCCGCACCTCGCCGACCTGCGCCTCAAATTTCTCCCGCTCGGCGTGCTCCGTGGCCTGCTTGAGGGTCGCCACCTCAGTTGTGGCCCCTACAATAAGCAGTATACTCCTGTCATTTTTTGCAATTGCGCCTTCCTATAGGCATTTTTTCTATAAGGTATCTCTTACCTTCTTTCTCCTCAAGCTGCCGTTTGGCAAGGCCGAGCTCTTGCTCGGTCCGCTCGAGGCCCTGCTTCAGGGCACCCACCTCCACAGCAGTGCGGCGGTGGCCAGCAGCGAAGCCTGCATACGTATATTGACTCATTTTTAGTTAGACTACTGCGATATTTAATAGATCCTCTATTCGGCTTTTCTTTCCGAACGCCAAACGGAGCATCAGGGGCTACTGTCTATACGGTAATATTTTTACATATTTTTACTTACCTCGAAGCCTGTTAGAAGGCTAGAGCGGACCGAACCTTCTGGACCACCGTACTCATGATGGCACGGTGCTCCTCGTCGATGGAGGCGCCCTTAAGCTCCTCCAGCAGATTGTCCGGCGCCTCCGGTTGGACGGAGGACGCCGGCTCAGTAGGCTTGCTCCTCTTGGCAGGAGTTCGCCTACCACGGTCCGGAACCGTTGATGATTCCGGCGTAGTGTACGGCTTAAATCCGGACTTGGAGCCCAGGGGTGTCTTGTCCCCTTCACTCCTGGAGTCCGGGAGGTCGCCTCGCGGCTCCTCCTGGACCACCTCCTCTCGCCCCGGAGCTTGTCGCGACGCCACTTTGGCGTCATCCGCAGCACAGGGGGAAGCAGCGGGCGGAACTGAATTCACGTCCGATGAATCCAGGGAGCCGCTCGACGACTCGTCGAGCCCGTCCTTGGGCGGACTGCATGATTATATCCGATGTTAGGGAAAGCTGTGCAACAAAAGGAATATCACGAGTTACTCTGGTATCCGAACACTTACGATCTCGCCGGACGCTTGGCCCTGTCCGGCCACTCCTCTTCGTCCTCGTCGGCGTCGGGGACGTAGTCCGGTGGAGGGGTTTTCCTATTCTTGGACCCCTCGGCTTCCCCTACTGGGGCGGCCTTCCTCTTCTCTCCTCCCCCCGCTGGAGGGGGAGAGGTTTCTTCTTCCTCCTCGTTTTCATGGGAGGAGTGCGTCTCGGACTCGTCGGACGACGAGTCCGACACCACCATATGCCGGGAACTCTTTCGAGTCCCCGTGGCCTTCTTCTTCTTGGCCTTCTTCTCTGGCACCACATAAGGTGCCGGAACCAGCAGCTTCTCTAGGAGAGAAGGGGCTGGGTCTTCGGGCAAGGGAGCCGGACAGTGAATCTGTCCGGACTTCTCCCGCCAATCCTGTCAAAGGTGAGGGAGTTTAGATCCCGCATAGAGTCAAACTATGAAAAAACTTAACATCCTGTAAAGGATGGAAATATCTTACCTCGCCAGCAGGACGCTGCGAGCTGAATCCGCGGTCTTCGGAGGCGGATGTGGGAGCCTCGGCGCCTTTGGTTAGCCCCCTCCAGACATCTTCGTACGTCGTGTCGAAGAGCCTGCTCAGAGTGCGGTGCTGCGCCGGGTTGAACTCCCACAAATTGAAGTCCCGTTCTTGACACGGAAGGATCCGGCGGACGAGCATGACCTGGATTACGTTGACAAGCTTGAGCTGCTTGTTCACCAGGGACTAGATGCATTTTTGCAGTCCGGTCAACTCTTCTTCGTCGCCCCACGACAAGCTCGTCTCCTTCTAGGACGTGAGCCGCGTAGGGGGTCCGGATCGGAATTCAGGGTCTGCGATCCACTTCGGATCGCGTGGCTCTGTGATGTAAAACCACCCTGACTACCACCCCTTCAAGGTCTCCACAAAGGAGCCCTCGAGCAATAGGACGTTGGCAATTTTGCCCGCCATGGCACCTCTGCACTCCGCCTGGTTGCCGCGCACCACCTTTGGCTTGACGTTGAAGGTCTTGAGCCAGAGGCCGAAATGGGGGTGAATGCAGAGGAAAGCCTCACACATGATGATAAACGCCGAGATATTGAGGATGAAGTTCGGGGCCAGATCGTGGAAATCTAGGCCATAGTAGAACATGAGCCCGCAGACAAATGGGTGGAGAGGAAAACCGAGTCCGCGGAGGAAGTGGGGAAGAAATACTACCCTCTCATGGGGCCTTGGGGTGGGGAGAAGCTGCCCCTCCTCAGGAAGCAGGTGCGCGATGTCTTTGGACAAGTATCCGGCCTTCCTTAACCTTTTGACATGGCCCTCCGTGACGGAGGAGACCATCCACTTGCCTCCCGCTCCGGACATTGTTGGAGAGGGTTGAGGTAGGAAGTGCGGGCTTGGACGCTGGAGCTCGGGTACGCAGAAGATGGATAGGCAAAGGAGGAAGAAGGCGTAGGTAAAAAGGTGGATCCTTATCCCCTTATATGGGCGGATGCGACTATGCGTCCCCATCAGCCTAGTAAAACTCGCTTGCCTCCCAAGCGCCGTGATAAGTGGCGCGGTTGGGTTACCCACGTCCGTATTAACGAGAATCCCGTAAACAAAGGGGACACGATCTCTGCTTTGACAAGACGTGCCAAGGAAACCGCCTCGCAAAACACGCTGAGGTGGAGAAGTGAAAATGATTCGAATAAAGGCTTGGCCGTAGTGTGATGTCACGCTGCGGAATACGCCAGCAGATTAGATTGGTGTTAATATTATTCTCTCTATGGCAATACGTGGAAGCTTATTTTGCAGAGCCGGACACTACTCTTGGTGTTTACAAAACTTTTATGAAGAATTTGGAGGAGGAACCTGCCTTGCAATGCCGAAGACAATCTGCGCGCTGGACTCTCGTCATTGAAGCCTGGTTCAGGGGCTACTGAGGGAGTCCTGGATTAGGGGGTGTTTGGGTAGCCGGACTATACCTTCAGCCGAACTCCAGGACTATGAAGATACAAGATTGAAGACTCAGTCCCGTGTCCGGATGGGACTTTCCTTGGCGTGGAAGGCAAGCTTGGCGATGTGGATATTCAAGATCTCCTACCATTGTAACCGACTTTGTGTAACCCTAACCCTCTCCGGTGTCTATATAAACCGGAGAGTTTTAGTCCGTAGGACAACTTCATCATACAACAATCATACCATATGCTAGGTTTTAGGGTTTAGCCTCCTTGATCTCGTGGTAGATCTATTCTTGTACTACCCATATCATCAATATTAATCAAGCAGGACGTATGGTTTTACCTCCATCAAGAGGGCCCGAACCTGGGTAAAAACATTGTGTCCCTCGTCTCTTGTTACCATCCAGCCTAGACGCACAGTTCGGGACCCCCTACCCGAGATCCGCCGGTTTTGACACCGATAGCGGGCTTGGGGGCGACGGCAGGGCTCACACTTGCGGTTTCCCCTGGTGTGCATGGGAGTCCGCTCGGGGCGCGCGGCGGCGGCCCTCGGCAAGCGGTGGCGGGCGTTGGGCTCTCTGCAGCGCGCCGGCGTGTGCAGGCGGCGGTGGAACCTATGCGCGGTCGGCGGCTCCGTCTCTGACCCGGGCGGCGCGGGAAATGGCGGCGGCCCGACATGTCTGGCGATCTGGATGCGGTGGTCCCGGCCGCTCGCTGATCTGCCGATGCTCCATGGTTCTGCCTGGTGGTGCTGGTGATGACGGCGGCCCGTGCACGAGAGTTGGATCCCTTCGAACTGATCTGGGTGAAAACTTGCCTTCGGCATCTACTAAGGCCGGCGGTGGCGGCGCTATCTGCGTCGTTCCCTTCTTGAAGGCATCGCCGTGGAGAAGCTCAAGTCCACTTTCTGCTACCTCCAGGGGAAGCCCTAGATCGGATGATCGGATGACGGCGGCGCTCTGGTGTCATTCCTCCCTTGGGGGCGTCATTCTTGGAGCTACACACGTGATCGAGGGACCAGAGGACGGATTCTTTGGTGGAGCGGTGATTCATCCTACACACTGATGGCGATGGATCTTGACGACGTGGCGCAGTGCAGATTCGGAGTTCGCTGTGGGAGGATGGACTCGCGCAGGAGGACAACGCTGTCGGGCGTCGTGGTGGCGTCCATGGCAGAGAGACCTGCCAGGGTACATGCAACATGACAACTCTGAAGATGGATTGGTGGCAGGTGGCTGCGGCGGCCTCATACCCGACAGGCCAGACTGGTAGGTGCCCCATACCAGACATGCGTCCTGGTTGGGACCTCAGGCCTTAGATGTTTAGGTTTGGCTGCGATGTCTGTTTGGTATTAAGCCCGGACTATCTATGCACCTTCATCAATTGGATAGATGTAGTAACAGTTGTTGCTTAGATTGTGGTTTTAGTTTTGCTATTGTTTGACTTTATAAGGTCTTGTGAGAATAATTGATAAAGTGGCCGTATGCATCGCCCAGATGCAGAGGCCAGGGGTCATCCTCCTTTTTTTTTTTAAACGTTCTAGTAGGTATCTGATGGATGGACAAGCAGCTTATGCTTGATCCCTCGATCCAAAAAAAAGGGGATCGCCCCTTCGTCCTAGGGCAGAGCCCTCCACTCCCCACCAGCGCCAGCCTAGTGAGACTGCAGCTCCACCGCGGCAGCTGAGGGTGTTGCCTCGATCCCAACCACGTGGGCGCCCAGCATGGCGTCCTCGCTCTGCCACCGCTCCATAATCGCTCCAACAAGCTCGGTGGCTATCATGGACTACCAATGTTGGCTTTGCCCCAGGGAAGAAGGAAAGCACACACACACACAATATGAAAGAATAACACACACAAGTCTGGAGGTTGAAGAAGATACGCACACCTTTGCCTTTTCTCTGTTTCTCCTCCACTCCTAACTCAACTGATTACAAGTGCTTTTAAAGGGAAATATGCACGCACACACACACACGCACGGCCAAGCCACACCTGCTTGATCCGATTTTAACTCATCACTAACTAACTTGACCACTAACCCAGTCGGTGCTCACATGCACATGCACCCATTCTCAAGGACTAACTCAACTTCACGTCTAAGCCTCTTAACTAACTCACCACAACTAGAGCTAGTCTCTCGTCCACCAATATACATATCCTCACGCACTATTAGCTGCATCCACCGGCCAGTTACTATTTTGACAAGTACTCAAGTAATGCATCCATGCACTCATCTCCTGGCTTGCCCATCCTACAACGTTCACTCGCTATGTCTCTGTGCTATCGATCAACTCGCTGCACTACACCCTCTATCTCTGTGTTATTGTGTTATGCTCTCTGCCGATCCGGCCGCTGCCATGTCGCAAGGATGCAAACACTAGTAATTAGCTCACTACTAATGCAAGTCTACGGCAACAATGCCATGCAATAAATTAAACATGATCTATCCTAGCATTAATATCAAGATTACTTCCAATAACCAACAGGAGAGGCCGTGGAGCTCGATGGCGCGGCCGCGTCGCTCAACCCTTCTCTATCTGGCAGGTGGCCGGTGCGTGGAGGCAAGGGCTCAGTGTGGCATGCTGCGGCGGCTGCATCGTGGCCATGCAATGTGTCCTTTTTGCCATGGACCATGGCCCCGGACAGGATGGTGGCACCGCGAAGCTGCTCCCGGTTGATGATTTGTGACAGCAATGAACAGCGTGTTGGGCAGCGTGAGATGCTGCGGTGCCAAGCAGCGGTGGAGACGGCCTTGGTTCATCATAGTTGCATTGACGACGATGGTCAGATCATGCGACTGCTGGATTTGGCGGTGGCGGCGACTCTCGATGACCTCAACAAAGAGACAATCGCGTGGCAGCGCAACTAGGAGCACATCAGCATTCGACGATGGGGGCCGCGTGAGGCGCCAGCATCAGGCACCTAACACTAGGGCAGCGGCGCGCGTCAGAATTTTTGCTGGCACAACCATGGCGATCGCGTGAGGTGCCAGCATCAGGCACGTAGCACTGGGGCAGCGACTTCGGGAGTATGGTGGATGTTACATAGTGACTCTACATGTGGAATGGCAGCGGCCAGTTCCGCACCTAATTGTAATGGCGATGGTATGAGATGGAAAATCACCTCAAAATCTGCTAGTCCTTTTTTTTGGCCTGGCTTGGAGTACTGGCTGATGCAACTATCGAATGAGTCGTTCCCAAAGATGCTTATTGGGACACCACTTCATTTCCGGGTGAAAACTCTGTCCTCGTTTATTGGTTGTGCTCACCAATGACAAAATTGCATCATTATTTTATTGAAGGCGTTTTCTATATGTTGTTGTATCGGTCTTTATTGACCAATCTCGGCAAACACAATGAAAAAGCTTTGTCCACGTCATTCCTGACTAGATGTGACGATGATGACACGATGACATTTATCTCTTCTTGAAAGCGTTGTTGTGGAATAAATTAACTTAGTCATTGTTATTTCCTTTCTTGTAATGGCTTGGGCGTTGTTGCCTTTGTTACGTACTCTGTTTAATAATTAATAAAAAGGTTGTGCGCATCATGATAATAGAGAGGCAATGGATTTAACCTTCTTTTCGAAAAAGAAAAAAAAAGCTCATAGGCTACCTCTTAATTAGGAGTAATGCTACATCTACGAAAGGATTTACAGGGTGGGATGAGGTGGACGGTTTTGATTAGTAATTAGAATGAAGTGGGCCCACGTTAAATTCATGAGGGGGCGAGAGATTAGTGAGGGGAGTTGGATTAGTCTGGTAACTCGGTAACTCCACCACTGTATGTCTAGCATTTTTGCTTAATTAGTTACAATGCCAAGTTGGTCCCATTCTGGGACTCCAGGATGAGCAGAGAGTCGAAGCTTGCATGGCGGCCCTGAGACCTTTTGAACTGTTGCTTGACAACCCCTCGCCACCTTTCTATCAGCATGTTGCCACGCCAGCGTGCCACTGCACTAACACCTGGACGATTGACTCGTTGATGCTACATCACCTCTTCAAATATTGCAGTTGTGCGTCATGTGATGGTAGCGAAGGTAATGCCTAACAATCGGGCTTCAAAACCTTGCATAATAAGGATACAAGGAACACTGAATGTGTTCCACTTCTATCCATCTGCTCTTAGTAGTGATCAACTTCCCCAATGGGCTAAAGTTCTGATATTTTAATGTTCCGATGTCTCTAATTCCCATGTGCATGCCATTGCATCAGATCTCTCCGTTCTAGTCTCATCTTCCCCTTCATCCATGTTTGCTTCTCGCCTATATGAATGAACAACCTGACTAGATATCTATTTCGGTGAAGATACCTAGGGTGGTATATGTATAGGGGAGAGGAGAGGGGATAGAGACCATTATTCACACAATTGTAGCATGTTAGTTGAATATTGATTATGCATCCATGGTATCAAGGACCATGGGTACTATAGCGTTTATGTACATAGGAGCTCCCAGGCCCCAACTACTTGTTGGTAAGCATGTAGTCTTCATGAAAGGCACACCTTAACCCCGTATAACTATGATCAGAAGTTCATCGTATACTATTGATACGCCATATGGTTCTATGCCACCTATTTCATAGGTTCCTTGGTTCTGTTTTTTAGAGATGGTTACTTTGTGCTAGTAGGTCATGTAAGCAGAGTGAAAGATATAGAGAAAGCAGCCGAGGTCCATCCCATATGGTCCACGTACCATTGCGGGGGAGCAGGACATGCAACGGGAGCTCCTATTTGGTGTTTTAAGCGTCGATCGGAGGTGCTGGTGCTCGCAGGGGGTCTGTAGTGGGCCGACCCGGTACCTGGCTACCTGCTAAAGAAAGCAACATGAAGAAAAAAAAACAAAGAAAATTTGTATGGCCAATGGGAGAACCAGGACTCAAACTCCTCTCATCAACAACAACATGCAGGCACAGTAACCACTAGACCGAGCACTATTTGAGCCTTCTTCTAGTACAAAATTAACATATACTAATATATACATAATATAAATTACAAGAAAATGACCAAAAAAATTTAAAAGGAATTCAAGAATTTTTTTTCTAAAACGATGAATTTTGAAAAACAAAATGAAAGGTTCATACAAATTGAAATAAGCTCTCAAATTTGAGAAAACATCATGAATTTGAAAAAAAGTTCATGAAATTCCATAAGTTCAGAAATTGGGTAAAAATACATCGAATGTAATGGTTAATCGAATTTGGAAAAAAGTTCATCGAATTTGAAAATAGTTCATGGAAATTGAAAAAAAACAACAAAATTGCAAAAGTTCATTGAAAATAAAAATGCTCTTTGAATTTGAAAAAAATGAAATTTGACAAAAGTTCATCGTAAATGAAAATTAGTTTATCAAATTTGAAAAAAAGTTCATTGATTATCAAAAAAGTTCATCGAAATTGAAAAAACATTCCAAGCCAATTAGGTACAAACATGACGTTAGTCCATTTGGTAACTGCCTTTGCTACTGAAATTGTAGCTTTACTATTCGAATCCCATAACTCACAATTTCATTTTCACGATCCAGACAGCACATTGCACACAGCCGTGTTGACATTCTAAAAAAAATAACACCCGTGTTGACAGGGGTAGTTATGGCTCCTTCATAGTGCCAAGCTGCCATTACAGTTTGGAGCTGAATAATTCTATGTGTATCCTCCACTACGTAGAGTACGGATGTGGCTGCAGTGATCTAGGAGCCGCCGCCATATGTCAACATACTCGTCGGTCGGTCGGTGGCAAGCTTGCCGAGGGCGCCTTGGATGTTCGGAATCCAGGTTTGGCACAGGATGACCTTCCAAGCCAATCTGCAGTTGCACCGGCGTCGAGGCACGAGAACGACAAGCGCGGGAACGATCTCCTGATGGAGGAGTCATCGAGCCAAGGGTCCGTTCAGAAACGGCACTTGGCACTATCTCCAAGTGTCCATGATGTCGAGGCTCGAAAGATCTGTTTGACCTCCGTGTTGCCTGAAAGGTGAAGGTGACTCCAAGGACGCAATAGATCTGTGGCTTGCATCCATAGCCAACAGACATGTAGCGCTATACCGGTGCTCTGCAAGTCTCGAATCCCAAGGCCTCCAAACTTTAGGCAGCTTAAGATGAACAGGCATCGCCGTGAGAACATGGCAGACAAGGGCCAATTTCTCCCCGCGGGTGAGAAGGAAGCAGTTCTACAAAATTCCAGTATCTTTAACTCATAACATAAGGAAAATTTTAGGTTTACTTGGTATGTAGCTTGTACTGTTAACTTTATCACATGCAGGGATTTTTGAATCGTATTTCAAACAATGGTTCCAAGGCCCTACTCCAGTCGTGCTTTGTGCTACACAGAGCAACGCAAATTATACGAGTACAAAAAAAATTAGCCACCAACATTCACATGATTCATGGGAAACAGTTTGAGGCTACGCACACATGAGTTACTCATATTTCTTATCAACGCAAAGCTTCGCTTCATTTGCAATGCTGGTGTTGTCGCCATAGCCAGTAGGTACAGTTTAGTAGTTTACACATTATTTGCGCATGTATGGCCATGAAGTGGAAACTGGTAGTTTACACATTATTTGCGCATGTATGGCCATGAAAGCGGTGACGCGCCTGAGTTATTGGTTGTGCTCACCAATGACAAAATTGCATCATTATTTTATTGAAGGCGTTTTCTATGTGTTGTTATATCGGTCTTTATTGACTGATCTCGGCAACCACAATGAAAAAGCTTTGTCCACGTCATTCCTAACTGGATGTGCCGATGATGGCGCGATGACATTTGTCTCTTCTTGAAAGCGTTGCTGTGGAATAAATTGACTTAGTCATTGTTATTTCCTTTCTTGTAATGGCTTGGGCGTTGTTGCCTTTGTTATGTACTCTATTTAATAATTAATAAAAAGGTTGTGCGCATCATGATAATAGAGAGGCAATGGATTTAACCTTCTTTTCGAGAAAGAAAAAAAGCTCATAGGCTACCTCTTAAGTAGGAGTAATGCTACATCTACGAAAGGATTTACAGGGTGGGATGAGGTGGACGGTTTTGATTGGTAATTAGAACAAAGTGGGCCCACGTTAAATTCATGAGGGGGCGAGAGATTAGTGAGGGGAGATGGATTAGTCTGGTAACTCTGTAACTCCACCACTGTATGTCTAGCATTTTTGCTTAATTAGTTACAATGCCAAGTTGGTCCCATTCAGGGACTCCAGGATGAGCAGAGAGTCGAAGCTTTCATGGCGGCCCTGAGACCTTTTGAACTGTTGCTTGACAACCCCTCGCGACCTTTCTATCAGCATGTTGCCACGCCAGCGTGCCACTGCACTAACAGCTGGACGATTGACTCGTCGATGCTACATCACCTCTTCAAATATTGCAGTTGTGCGTCATGTGATGGTAGCGAAGGTAATGCCTAACAATCGGGCTTCAAAACCTTGCATAATAAGGATACAAGGAACACTGAATGTGTTCCACTTCTATCCATCTGCTCTTAGTAGTGATCAACTTCCCCAATGGGCTAAAGTTCTGATATTTTAATGTTCCGATGTCTCTAATTCCCATGTGCATGCCATTGCATCAGATCTCTCCGTTCTAGTCTCATCTTCCCCTTCATCCATGTGTGCTTCTTGCCTATATGAATGAACAACCTGACTAGATATCTATTTCGGTGAAGATACCTAGGGTGGTATATGTATAGGGGAGAGGAGAGGGGATAGAGACCATTATTCACACAATTGTAGCATGTTAGTTGAATATTGATTATGCATCCATGGTATCAAGGACCATGGGTACTATAGCGTTTATGTACATAGGAGCTCCCAGGCCCCAACTACTTGCTGGTAAGCATGTAGTCTTCATGAAAGGCACACCTTAACCCCATATAACTATGATCAGAAGTTCATCGTATACTATTGATACGCCATATGGTTCTATGCCACCTATTTCATAGGTTCCTTGGTTCTGTTTTTAGAGATGGTTACTTTGTGCTAGTAGGTCATGTAAGCAGAGTGAAAGATATAGAGAAAGCAGCCGAGGTCCATCCCATATGGTCCACGTACCATTGCGGGGGAGCAGGACATGCAACGGGAGCTCCTATTCGGTGTTTTAAGCGTCGATCGGAGGTGCTGGTGCTCACAGGGGGTGTGTAGTGGGCCGACCCGGTACCTGGCTACCTGCTAAAGAAAGCAGCATGAAGAAAAAAAAACAGAGAAAAATTTGTATCGTCAATAGGAACCAGGACTCAAACTCCTCTCGTCAACAACAACATGCAGGCACAGTAACCACTAGACCGAGCACTATTTGAGCCTTCTTCTAGTACAACATTAACATATACTAATATATACATAATATAAACTACAAGAAAATGACCAAAAAAATTTAAAAGGAATTCAAGAATTTTTTTCTAAAACGATGAATTTTGAAAAACAAAATGAAAGGTTCATACAAGTTGAAAAAAGTTCTCAAATTTGAGAAAACATCATGAATTAGAAAAAAAAGTTCATGAAATTCCATAAGTTCAGATATTGGGTAAAAATACATCGAATGTAATGGTTAATCGAATTTGAAAAAAAGTTCATCGAATTTGAAAATAGTTCATGGAAATTGAAAAAAAACAACAAAATTGCAAAAGTTCATTAAAAATGAAAATGCTCTTTGAAATTGAAAAAAAATAATCAAATTTGACAAAAGTTCATCGTAAATTAAAATTAGTTTATCAAATTTGAAAAAAAGTTCATTGATTATCAAAAAAGTTCATCGAAATTGAAAAAACATTCCAAGCCAGTTAGGTAGAAACATGACGTCAGTCCACTTGGTAACTGCCTTTGCTACTGAAATTGTAGCTTTACGATTCGAATCCCATAACTCACAATTTCATTTTCGCGATCCAGATCACACATTGCACACAGCCGTGTTGACATTCTAAAAAAAATAACACCCGTGTTGACAGGGGTAGTTATGGCTCCTTCATAGTGCCAAGCTGCCATTACAGTTTGGAGCTGAATAATTCTATGTGTATCCTCCACTACGTAGAGGACGGATGTGGCTGCAGTGATCTAGGAGCCGCCGCCATATGTCAACATACTCGTCGGTCGGTCGGTGGCAAGCTTGCCGAGGGCGCCTTGGATGTTCGGAATCCAGGCTTGGCACAGGATGACCTTCCAAGCCAATCTGCAGTTGCACCAGCGTCGAGGCACGAGAACGACAAGCGCGGGAACGATCTCCTGATGGAGGAGTCATCGAGCCAAGGGTCTGTTCAGAAACGGCACTTGGCACCATCTCCAAGTGTCCACGATGTCGAGGCTCGAAAGATCTGTTTGACCTCCGTGTCGCCCGAAAGGTGAAGGTGACTCCAAGGGCGCAATAGATCAGTGGCTTGCATCCATAGCCAACGGACATGTAGCGCTATACCGGTGCTCTGCAAGTCTCGAATCCCAAGGCCTCCAAACTTTAGGCAGCTTAAGATGAACAGGCATCACCGTGAGAACATGGCAGACAAGGGCCAATCTCTCCCCACGGGTGAGAAGGAAGCAGTTCTACAAAATTCCAGTATCTTTAACTCACAACATAAGGGAAATTTTAGGTTTACTTGGTATGTAGCTTGTACTGTTAACTTTATCACATGCAGGGATTTTTGAATCGTATTTCAAACAATGGTTCCAAGGCCCTACTCCAGTCGTGCTTTGTGCTACACAGAGCAACGCAAATTATACGAGAAAAAAAAAGTTAGCCACCAACATTCACATGATTCATGGGAAACAGTTTGAGGCTACGCACACAGGAGTTACTCATATTTCTTATCAACGCAAAGCTTCGCTTCATTTGCAATGCTGGTGTTGTCGCCATAGCCAGTAGGTACAGTTTAGTAGTTTACACATTATTTGCGCATGTATTCCCATGAAGTGGAAACTGGTAGTTTACACATTATTTGCGCATGTATGGCCATGAAAGCGGTGACGCTCCTGAGTTATTGGTTGTGCTCACCAATGACAAAATTGCATCATTATTTTATTGAAGGCGTTTTCTATGTGTTGTTATATCGGTCTTTATTGACTGATCTCGGCAACCACAATGAAAAAGCTTTGTCCACGTCATTCCTAACTGGATGTGCCGATGATGGCGCGATGACATTTGTCTCTTCTTGAAAGCGTTGCTGTGGAATAAATTGACTTAGTCATCGTTAGTTCTTTTCTTGTAATGGCTTGGCCGTTGTTACCTTTGTTATGTACTCTATTTAATAATTAATAAAAAGGTTGTGCACATCATGATAATACAGAGGCAATGGATTTAACCTTCTTTTCAAAAAAGAAAAAAAACTCATAGGCTACCTCTTAAGTAGGAGTAATGCTACATCTACAGAGGATTTACAGGATGGGATAAGGTGGACGGTTTTGATTCACTAGTAGAAAAACCCCTATTCGTCCCGGTTGATAAGGGCCTTTTGTCCCGGTTTGTGAACCGGGACTAAAGGGTCGTTACTAATGCTCTAACCCTTTAGTCCCGGTTCTTACACGAACCGGGACAGATGGGCCTCCACGTGGCCGGTGCGCCGAGCCCAGGCAGGAGGGCCTTTGGTCCCGGTTGGTGGCACCAACCGGGACCAATAGGCATCCACGCGCTAGCATTTCAGGGGTTGGGGTTTTTGTTTTTTTTTGAAAGGGGGGGGAGGGGGGTTGGGGGTTTTGGGGGTTTAATTTAGGTGTTTCATATATTGTGTTAGCTAGCTAATTAATAGAGAGAAGTGTCCTCTCTTATGTCCGTGCTTGGTCGACGCTATATATACGTATATATAAAGAGGACTAGACACGCTAGCTAGTAAGCAAATGAAGGAAACAAAAGATCGTCATGAACATATGCATACAGAGAGAAGTGATATCGACCACCTCTCCTTCTCCGAGAGATTGGTCGAACAACAAGTTCTCGTATATCTATCCGACACTACCGGCTACATATATACAATAATTATCTCTTGCAATATAATCTCCTAATTATATATGAACACATGGTCACATAGTATTCTCCGTCTTCAGCGATCACGTGGTCAAGGAAGAATGCCGCCAATTCCTCTTGAATTGCTCGCATACGATCTGGTGCTAGGAGTTCATCCCGCATCCGAAACATCTAGTTTGAACAAGGGGGTCAATACAAATACATATATATATATATATATATATATATATATATATATATATATATATATATATATATATATATATATGAATAAATGAAACTCAACACAAATGATGGTAATAAAATAAAATTGTGAATATTATTGCTTACGCACTTCATATTGTTGGTCGGAGTACCCCCGTTCACAGGTCGTGTGGCGGATGGACTCGCAAACGTAGTATCCATAGAAATTATTCCCTTGTTCCTGCCACAACCACTTTACAAGAAATAGAGGTCAATCAAACTGATAAGCAAGCATGCCAAATGGTATTGATAAAACTAGCGCTTGAATCACTAGGAGATGCGCGGAACATGTTACCATAGTACTTACTTTTGGGTGTCTAAATTGTAGCTTCTTCGGCAGTCCCGGAGCTTTTTTGGTGAATTTTCTCTAAACCCTGCCAGACAAAGAAAACAATTACTTGATATCAGGAAATGAATAAAGTTGCTGATAAGGTGGATAATGATCGATTTAATTTACTTCTCGAGCATTTGAGTCATGTCCGCATAGTCCGGGGATCTTTTCGTCTTGAGTCTAAGACGGTTACTAGTCCCTACTCAAGCTTAATCTCTAGGAGAATATTGTGGAAGCTGCACACGCATGCATAACTCATCAATTACATTACGATAACCTGGACTAATAAGGGAAACCGAATATGCACAAGACAGTAACACTCACTTGAAGTTGTAAGGAAAGAGTATTATATCTTTGTTTTCATTTATTACCAACGATCGTAGCAAGTTGGCCTTGGTATCTTTGGCACGATATTTAACCCCAGTTGCATCTATGAGATTTGTGTTAATGAACCCAATATCACCGATTTGTCTTTTCTTCAATTCGGCGATCTTCAATCTGCATAATATAGTGAGGATAATTATAAATACATGCAATGAAAGAGCTGACCTATATAGAGAGACTTAATGACAGAAGTAGTACTACTTACAGACAGTAGCAAGTGATCGTTGCTTTATCGAGGGCCTTTTCATTGAAAAACTGGAAGAACTCCTCAAATGGAACATTCAACAGTTCAATTCCAACGAGGTCATGCTCCTGTCTAACTCTCAGCGTCAAAGTATCCCTCCCCCCAGACTCTCTGCAGGTTTTCATGTACCAATCATGGAATCTTCGCATCATCGTTGTTAGAAATCTTTCATCTTTGACGAGAGGTTTCCCGTACTCGTATTTGTGTTCCTCCACCTCCAAGAAATCATAATGTACATTGTCGGGCAGGTAATCTCCAAGATTGCTATAACCGGGCACCATCCTCGGATCATTAGCGACGATGTCGCTAGACACCTTGAGCGGGGGGCACGATTGGTTCGCTTGTTCGCCGAGCTGGGCAATTTTTTTTCCCAGCTCGCCGTTCTTTTATCCTTTGATCACTGACAGTACTTCCCGACCGCTCCGCTTCGACAAATTTCTTTGCAATAATGCGATCATACTTGTCTTTCGGCGAAGACTTTGCTGGTTTTTTCAGGGCAGCCAGAGTGCGCTTCGCTTTCACCGGATCTACCTTCTCCTCCGGAGGTGGATGTTTCTTTGCTTTCACCCCTTTAAAGAAGTTCGTCACTTCGGCTCGCGCGATCTTCGCGTTCTCCTCCGGGGTCCTCTTGTATGGTAACTTCTCTGGAGTCTTCAGAGAAGAACCGAATCTGTATTGCCTCCCGCCTCTGGCTGTACTGCTAGACGCCGGCAGAGCATACGGAGCGGCTGCGGCTGTCTTCTTTCCTTGCTTACGAGGCGGAGGAGAAGGACTACGACGCACCGGAGCAGCCGGAGCGGCGGCGGGTCTCTTCCACCCTTGCTGACGAGGTGGAGAAGGAGGAGGCTGGCTGCTCGGGCGCGCCAGCGCAGGAGTGCCGCCACGCGTCGGAGAAGGAGGCTGAGTGCCCTGATCACTCACCGGAGGAGGAGGTGGAGGAGGAGGCGGAGTGCCCTGACTCGCCGGAGGAGGAGGAGGAGGCGGAGGCGTCCAGTTTAGAAGCTTGATGAGCTCCTTCCGCCATAGGCATGGAGTCAATAGACAAGAACCCAGCCGAGTCTCCCCTTCACCGGTAGGGTAGTCAAGCTGGAGGTCCTCAAATCCCTCCGTTATTTCGTCCACCGTCACCCTGGCATATCCTTCTGGAATCGGACTACATTGAAAAGTTGCGCCGGGTTCAGTAGGTCGAACAGAGCCGACAACCGCCTTGACTTTGACGTTCTACCATTGCGTCATAAGGTGGCAATGTTGAGACTCCATGATAGCATCCATGGGGTAGCTAGCAGGAGCCGTCAATACATGCTCCGGCTGAAGCAGCTCGGTGGAAGCCATGCTACTTCTTCGCTGAGATGGCGGGGTAGCTTCGGGGGTAGTTTCAGCAGGTCGCTTGCTGTGAGCTACTTCTCGTTCCTCTAGCGGTTGAACCCTTTTGTGCAGCGTCTGAATTTGGGCATGCTCCACTTTTTTCCTCCTCTCCTGGCATTTGTAACCGCCTGCGTCCGGAAAACCAGCCTTCCACGGAACGGAGCCTGGCGTGCCTCGTGTCCGTCCAGGGTGCTCAGGATTCTCGAGGGCCATTGTGAGCTCGTCGTTCTCTTTGTCTGGAACGAACGTCCCTTGCTGTGCTGCATCGATATAGTGCTTTAGCTTCTTGACTGGTATGTTCATTTGCTCGTCCGTCCAAACACATTTCCCTGATACAGGGTCCAAGGTTCCGCCAGCCCCGAAGAACCAAGTACGGCAACGGTCTGGCCAGTTCATTATCTCTGGTTCGATCCCTTTATCAAGAAGATCACTCTCAGCCTTGGCCCACTTAGGTCGGGCTTTGAGGTAGCCACCTGACCCCGTGCGATTGTGAAGCTTCTTCTTTGCAGCATTTTTCTTGTTTGTCGCCGACATCTTCTTCCTCTTTTTCGATGTCTTGTAGGCCACAAATGCGGGCCAGTGATCTCTAATCTTCTCATATCTGCCGATGAATTCTGGTGTCTCTTCTTTGTCGACAAACGTTTTCAGCTGATTCTTACACCTCCTGAATAGTGTTGGGGAACGTAGTAATTTCATAAAAATTCCTACGCACACGCAAGATCATGGTGATGCATAGCAAAGACAGGGGAGAGTGTTGTCTATGTACCCTCGTAGACCGGAAGCGGAAGCGTTAGCACAACGCGGTTGATGTAGTCGTACGTCTTCACGGCCCGACCGATCAAGCACCGAAACTACGACACCTCCGAGTTCTAGCACATGTTCAGCTCGATGACGATCCCCAGACTTCGATCCAGCAGAATGTCGGGGAAGAGTTCCGTCAGCACGACGGCGTGGTGACGATCTTGATGTTCTACCATCGCAGGGCTTCGCCTAAGCACCGCTACAATATTATCAAGGATTATGGTGGAGGAGGGCAACACACACGGCTAATAGATCTCAAGGATCAATTGTTCTGTCTATGGGGTGCCCCCTGGCCATGTATATAAAGGAGTGGAGGAGGGGAGGGGCCGGCCCTCTCTATGGCGCGCCCTAGGGGAGTCCTACTCCCACCGGGAGTAGGATTCCCCCTTTCCTAGTAGAAATAGGATCCCTTCCAAGTAGTAGGAGTAGGAGAGAAGGAAAGGGAAGGGAAAAGGAGAAGGAAGGAAGGGGGCGCCCCCCTCCCTAGTCCAACTCGGACCAACCCATGGGGAGGGGTGTGGCCACCCTTTGAGGCCTTTCTCTCCTTTCCCGTATGGCCCATTAAGGCCCAATACGAATTCCCGTAACTCCCCGGTACTCCCGAAAATACCCGAATCACTCGGAACCTTTTCGATGTCCGAATATAGTCGTCCAATATATCGATATTTACGTCTCGACCATTTCGAGACTCCTCGTCATGTCCCCGATCTCATCTGGGACTCCGAACTCCTTCGGTACATCAAAACTCATAAACTCATAATATAACTGTCATCGAAACCTTAAGCGTGCGGACCCTACGGGTTCGAGAACAATGTAGACATGACCGAGACACGTCTCCAGTCAATAACCAATAGCGGAACCTGGATGCTCATATTGGCTCCCACATATTCTACGAAGATCTTTATCGGTCAAACCGCATAACAACATACGTTGTTCCCTTTGTCATTGGTATGTTACTTGCCCGAGATTCGATCGTCGGTATCTCAATACCTAGTTCAATCTCGTTACCGGCAAGTCTCTTTACTCGTTCCGTAATACATCATCCTGCAACTAACTCATTAGTTGCAATGCTTGCAAGGCTTATAGTGATGTGCATTACCGAGTGGGCCCAGAGATACCTCTCCGACAATCGGAGTGACAAATCCTAATCTCGAAATACGCCAACCCAACAAGTGTGACGTTTGGTAGCACACAAAGTGTTCCTCCGGTAAACGGGAGTTGCATAATCTCATAGTCATAGGAACATGTATAAGTCATGAAGAAAGCAATAGCAACAAACTAAACGATCAAGTGTTATGCTAACGGAATGAGTCAAGTCAATCACATCATTCTCCTAATGATGTGATCCTGTTAATCAAATGACAACTCATGTCTATGGTTAGGAAACATAACCATCTTTGATCAACGAGCTAGTCAAGTAGAGGCATACTAGTGACACTCTGTTTGTCTATGTATTCACCCATGTATTATGTTTCCGGTTAATACAATTCTAGCATGAATAATAAACATTTATCATGATATAAGGAAATAAATAATAACTTTATTATTGCCTCTAGGGCATATTTCCTTCAGTCTCCCACTGCACTAGAGTCAATAATCTAGTTAACATCGCCATGTGATTTAACATCAATAGTTCACATCACCATGTGATTAACACCCATAGTTCACATCGACATGTGACCAACACCCAAAGGGTTTACTAGAGTCAATAATCTAGTTCACATCGCTATGTGATTAACACCCAAAGAGTACTGAGGTGTGATCATGTTTTGCTTGTGAGAGAAGTTTAGTCAACGGGTCTGCCACATTCAGATCCGTAAGTATTTTGCAAATTTCTATGTCAACAATGCTCTGCATGGAGCTACTCTAGCTAATTGCTCCCACTTTCAATATGTATCCAGATTGAGACTTAGAGTCATCTGGATCAGTGTCAAAACTTGCATCGACGTAACCCTTTACGACGAACCTTTTGTCACCTCCATAATCGAGAAACATATCCTTATTCCACTAAGGATAATTTTGACCAATGTCCAGTGATCTACTCCTAGATCACTATTGTACTCCCTTGCCAAACTCAGGGCAGGGTATACAATAGGTCTGGTACACAGCATGGCATACTTTATAGAACCTATGGCTGAGGCATAGGGAATGACTTTCATTCTCTCTCTATCTTCTGCCGTGGTCGGGTTTTGAGTCTTACTCAACTTCACACCTTGTAACACAGGCAAGAACTCCTTCTTTGACTGTTCCATTTTGAACTACTTCAAAATCTTGTCAAGGTATGTACTCATTGAAAAACTTATCAAGCGTCTTGATCTATCTCTATAGATCTTGATGCTCAATATGTAAGCAGCTTCACCGAGGTCTTTCTTTGAAAAACTCCTTTCAAACATTCCTTTATGCTTTGCAGAATAATTCTACATTATCTCCGATCAACAATATGTCTTTCACATATACTTATCAGAAATGCTGTAGTGCTCCCACTCACTTTCTTGTAAATACAGGCTTCACCGCAAGTCTGTATAAAACTATATGCTTTGATCAACTTATCAAAGCGTATATTCCAACTCCGAGATGCTTGCACCAGTCCATAGATGGATCGCTGGAGCTTGCATATTTTGTTAGTACCTTTAGGATTGACAAAACCTTCTGGTTGCATCATATACAACTCTTCTTTAATAAATCCATTAAGGAATGCAGTTTTGTTTATCCATTTGCCAGATTTCATAAAATGCGGCAATTGCTAACATGATTCGGACAGACTTAAGCATAGATACGAGTGAGAAACTCTCATCGTAGTCAACACCTTGAACTTGTCGAAAACCTTTTTGCGACAATTCTAGCTTTGTAGATAGTAACACTACTATCAGCGTCCGTCTTCCTCTTGAAGATCCATTTAATCTCAATGGCTCGCCGATCATTGGGCAAGTCAATCAAAGTCCATACTTTGTTCTCATACATGGATCTCATCTCAGATTTCATGGCCTCAAGCCATTTCGCGGAATCTGGGCTCATCATCGCTTCCTCATAGTTCGTAGGCTCGTCATGGTCAAGTAACATGACCTCCAGAACAGGATTACCGTACCACTCTGGTGCGGATCTCACTCTGGTTTACCTACGAGGTTCGGTAGTAACTTGATCTGAAGTTACATGATCATCATCATTAGCTTCCTCACTAATCGGTGTAGTAGTCACAGGAACAGATTTCTGTGATGAACTACTTTCCAATAAGGGAGCAGGTACAGTTACCTCATCAAGTTCTACTTTCCTCCCACTCACTTCTTTCGAGAGAAACTCCTTTTCTAGAAAGGATCCATTCAAAACAACGAATATATTGCCTTCGGATCTGTGATAGAAGGTGTACCCAACATTTTCGTTTGGGTATCCTATGAAGACGCACTTCTCCGATTTGGGTTAGAGCTTATCAGGTTGAAACTTTTTCACATAAGCATTGCAACCTCAAACTTTAAGAAACGACAGCTTAGTTTCTTGCCAAACCATAGTTCATACGGTGTCGTCTCATTGGATTTAGATGGTGACCTATTTAACGTGAATGCAGCTGTCTCTAATGCATAACCCCAAAATGATAGTGGTAGATTGGTAAGAGACATCATAGATCGCACCATATCTAATAAAGTATGGTTATGACATTCGGACACACCATTATGTTGTGGTGTTCCAGGTGGCGTGAGTAGTGAAACTATTTCACATTGTTTTTAACTGAAGGCCAAACTCGTAACTCAAATATTTTACTTCTGCGATCATATCGTAGAAACTTTCATTTTTGTTACGATGATTCTCCACTTCACTCTGAAATTCTTTGAAATTCTCAAATGTTTCAGACTTGTGTTTCATCAAGTAGATATACTCATATCTGCTCAAATCATCTGTGAAGATCAGAAAATAATGATACCTGCCATGAGCCTCAATATTCATCGGACCACATACATCAGTATGTATGATTTCCAACAAATATGTTGCTCGCTCCATTGTTCTGGAGAATGGAGTCTTAGTCATCTTTCCCATGAGGCATGGTTCGCAAGCATCAACTGATTCATAATCAAGTGATTCCAAAAGCCCATCAGCATGGATTTTCTTCATGCGCTTTACACCAATATGACCTAAACGACAGTGCCACAAATAAATTGCACCATCATTATTAACTTTGCATCTTTTGGTTTCAATATTATGAATATGTGTATCAGTACGATCGAGATCAAGAAACCATTTCATTGGGTGTGTAACCATATAAGGTTTTATTCATGTAAACAGAACAACAATCTATTCTCTTACTTAAATGAATAACCGTATTGCAATAAACATGATCAAATCATATTCATGCTCAACGCAAACACCAAATAACACTTATTTAGGTTCAACACTAATCCCAAAAGTATAGGGAGTGTGCGATGATGATCACATCAATCTTGGAACCACTTCCAACACACATCGTCACTTCACCCTTAACTAGTCTATGTTCATTCTGCAACTCCCGTTTCGAGTTACTACTCTTAGCAACTGAACCAGTATCAAATACCGAGGGGTTGCTACGAACACTAGTAAAATACACATCAATAATCTGTATATCAAATATACCTTTGTTCACTTTGCCATCCTTCTTATCCGCCAAATACTTGGGGCAGTTCCGCTTCCAGTGACCAGTCCCTTTGCAGTAGAAGCACTTAGTCTCAGGCTTAGGACCAGACTTGGGCTTCTTCACTTGAGCAGCAACTTGCTTGCCGTTCTTCTTGAAGTTCCCCTTCTTCCCTTTGCCCTTTTCTTGAAACTAGTGGTCTTGTCTACCATCAACACTTGATATTTTTCTTGATTTCTACCTTCGTCGATTTCAGCATTACGAAGAGCTTGGGAATCGTTTCCGTTATCCCTTGCATATCATAGTTCATCACGAAGTTCTACTAACTTGGTGATGGTGACTAGAGAATTCTGTCAATCACTATTTTATCTGGAAGATTAACTCCCACTTGATTCAAGCGATTGTAGTACCCAGACAATCTGAGCACATGCTCACTGCTTGAGCTATTCTCCTCCATCTTTTAGCTATAGAACTTGTTGGAGACTTCATATCTCTCAACTCGGGTATTTGCTTGAAATATTAACTTCAACTCCTGGAACATCTCATATGGTCCATGACGTTCAAAACGTCTTTGAAGTCCCGATTCTAAGCCGTTTAAGCATGGTGCACTAAACTATCAAGTAGTCATCATATTGAGCTAGCCAAATGTTCATAACATCTGCATCTGCTCCTGCAATAGGTTTGTCACCTAGCGGTGCATCAAAGACATAATTCTTCTGTGCAGCAATGAGGATAAACCTCAGATCACGGATCCAATCCGCATCATTGCTACTAACATCTTTCAACTTAGTTTTCTCTAGGAACATATCAAAAATAAAACAGGGGAGCTAAACGCGAGCTATTGATCTACAACATAGATATGCTAATACTACCAGGACTAAGTTCATGATAAATTAAAGTTCAATTAATCATATTACTTAAGAACTCCCACTTAGACAGACATCCCTCTAATCTTCTAAGTGATCACGTGATCCATATCAACTAAACCATGTCCGATCATCACGTGAGATGGAGTAGTTTCAATGGTGAACATCACTATGTTGATCATATCTACTATATGATTCACGCTCGACCTTTCGGTCTCCGTGTTCCGAGGCCATATCTGTTATATGCTAGGCTCGTCAAGTTTAACCTGAGTATTCCGCGTGTGCAACTGTTTTGCACCCGTTGTATTTGAACGTAGAGCCTATCACACCCGATCATCACGTGGTGTCTCAGCACGAAGAACTTTCGCAACGGTGCATACTCAGGGAGAACACTTGTACTTGATAATTAGTGAGAGATCATCTTATAAAGCTACCGTCGAACTAAGCAAAATAAGATGTATAAAAGATAAACATCACATGCAATCAAAATATGTGACATGATATGGCCATCATCATCTTGTGCCTTTGATCTCCATCTCCAAAGCATCGTCATGATCTCCATCGTCACCGGCATGACAACATGATCTCCATCATCTTGATCTATATCAATGTGTCGTCACATGGTTGTCTCACCAACAATTGCTCTTGCAACTATTGCTATCGCATAGCGATAAAGTAAAGCAATTATTTGGCGCTTGCATCTTATGCAATAGAGAGATAACCATAAGGCTTTTGCCAGTTGCCGATAACTTCAACAAAACATGATCATCTCATACAACAACTTATATCTCATCACGTCTTGACCATATCACATCACAACATGCCCTACAAAAACAAGTTAGACGTCCTCTACTTTGTTGTTGCAAGTTTTATGTGGCTGCTACGGGCTGAGCAAGAACCGTTCTTACCTACGCATCAAAACCACAACGATAGTTTGTCAAGTTGGTGTTGTTTTAACCTTCGTAAGGACCGGGCGTAGCCACACTCGGTACAACTAAAGTTGGAGAAACTGACACCCGCCAGCCACCTGTGTGCAAAGCACGTCAGTAGAACCAGTCTCGCGTAAGCGTACGCGTAATGACGGTCCGGGCCGCTTCATCCAACAATACCGCCGAACCAAAGTATGACATGCTGGTAAGCAGTATGACTTATATCGCTCACAACTCACTTGTGTTCTACTCGTGCAAAACATCAACGCATAAAACCTAGGCTCGGATGCCACTGTTGGGGAACGTAGTAATTTCAAAAAAAATCCTACGCACACACAAGATCATGGTGATGCATAGCAACGGAAGGGGAGAGTGTTGTCTACGTACCCTTGTAGACCGGAAGCGGAAGCGTTAGCACAACGCGGTTGATGTAGTCGTACGTCTTCACGGCTGGACCGATCAAGCACCGAAACTACGAAACCTCCGAGTTCTAGCACACGTTCAACTCGATGATGATCCCCGGACTCCGATCCAGCAGAATGTTGGGGAAGAGTTATGTCAACACGACGGCGTGGTGACAATCTTGATGTTCTACCGTCGCAGGGCTTCGCCTAAGCACCACTACAATATTATCGAGGATTATGGTGGAGGAGGGCACCGCACACGGCTAATAGATCTCAAGGATCAATTGTTCTGTCTATGGGGTGCCCACTGGCCACGTATATAAAGGAGTGGAGGAGGGGAGGGGCCGGACCTCTCTATGGCGCGCCCTAGGGGAGTCCTACTCCCACCGGGAGTAGGATTCCCCCTTTCCTAGTAGAACTAGGATCCCTTCCAAGTAGTAGGAGTAGGAGAGAAGGAAAGGGAAGGGAAAAGGAGAAGGAAGGGGGCGTCCCCCCTCCCTAGTACAATTCGGAACAGCCCATGGGGAGGGGTGCGGCCACCCTTTGAGGCCTTTCTCTCCTTTCCCGTATGGCCCATTAAGGCCCAATACGAATTCCCGTAACTCCCCGGTACTCCCGAAAATACCCGAATCACTCGGAACCTTTCCGATGTCCGAATATAGTCGTCCAATATATTGATCTTTACGTCTCGACCATTTCGAGACTCCTCGTCATGTCCCCGATCTCATCCGGGACTCTGAACTCCTTCGGTACATCAAAACTCATAAACTCATAATATAACTGTCATCGAAACCTTAAGCGTGCGGACCCTACGGGTTCGAGAACAATGTAGACATGACCGAGACACGTCTCCGGTCAATAACCAATAGCGGAACCTGGATGCTCATATTGGCTCCCACATATTCTACGAAGATCTTTATCGATCAAACCGCATAACAACATACGTTGTTCCCTTTGTCATCGATATGTTACTTGCCCGAGATTCGATCGTCGGTATCTCAATACCTAGTTCAATCTCGTTACCGGCAAGTCTCTTTACTCGTTCCGTAATACATCATCCTGCAACTAACTCATTAGTTGCAATGCTTGCAAGGCTTATAGTGATGTGCATTACCGAGTGGGCCCAGAGATACCTCTCCGACAATCGGAGTGACAAATCCTAATCTCGAAATATGCCAACCCAACAAGTACCTTCGGAGACACCTGTAGAGCACCTTTATAATCACCCAGTTACGTTGTGACGTTTGGTAGCACACAAAGTGTTCCTCCGGTAAACGGGAGTTGCATAATCTCATAGTCATAGGAACATCTATAAGTCATGAAGGAAGTAATAGCAACAAACTAAACGATCAAGTGCTATGCTAACGGAATGGGTCAAGTCAATCACATCATTCTCCTAATGATGTGATCCCGTTAATCAAATGACAACTCATGTCTATGGTTAGGAAACATAACCATCTTTGATCAACGAGCTAGTCAAGTAGAGGCATACTAGTGACACTCTGTTTGTCTATGTATTCACACATGTATTATGTTTCCAGTTAATACAATCCTAGAATGAATAATAAACATTTATCATGATATAAGGAAATAAATAATAACTTTATTATTGCCTTTAGGGCATATTTCCTTCAGTCTCCCACTTGCACTAGAGTCAATAATCTAGTTCACATCGCCATGTGATTTAACATCAATAGTTCACATCACCATGTGATTAACACCCATAGTTCACATCGACATGTGACCAACACCCAAAGGGTTTACTAGAGTCAATAATCTAGTTCACATCGCTATGTGATTAACACCCAAAGAGTACTGAGGTGTGATCATGTTTTGCTTGTGAGAGAAGTTTAGTCAACTGGTCTGCCACATTCAGATCCGTAAGTATTTTGCAAATTTCTATGTCAACAATGCTCTAGATGGAGCTACTCTAGCTAATTGCTCCCACTTTCAATATGTATCCAGATTGAGACTTAGAGTCATCTGGATCAGTGTCAAAACTTGCATCAACGTAACCCTTTACGACGAACCTTTTGTCACCTCCATAATCGAGAGACATATCCTTATTCCACTAAGGATAATTTTGACCAATGTCCAGTGATCTACTCCTAGATCACTATTGTACTCCCTTGCCAAACTCAGGGCAGGATATACAATAGGTCTGGTACACAGCATGGCATACTTTATAGAACCTATGGCCGAGGCATAGGGAATGACTTTCATTCTCTCTCTATCTTCTGTCGTGGTCGGGTTTTGAGTCTTACTCAACTTCACACCTTTGTAACACAGGAAAGAACTCCTTCTTTGACTGTTCCGTTTTGAACTACTTCAAAATCTTATCAAGGTATGTACTCATTGAAAAACTTATCAAGCGTCTTGATCTATCTCTATAGATCTTGATGCTCAATATGTAAGCAGCTTCACTGAGGTCTTTCTTTGAAAAACTCCTTTCAAACATTCCTTTATGCTTTGCAGAATAATTCTACATTATCTCCGATCAACAATATGTCTTTCACATATACTTATCAGAAATGTTGTAGTGCTCCCACTCACTTTCTTGTAAGTACAGGCTTCACCGCAAGTCTGTATAAAACTATATGCTTTGATCAACTTATCAAAGCGTATATTCCAACTCCGAGATGCTTGCACCAGTCCATAGATGGATCGCTGGAGCTTGCATATTTTGTTAGTACCTTTAGGATTGACAAAACCTTCTGGTTGCATCATATACAACTCTTCTTTAATAAATCCATTAAGGAATGCCGTTTTGTTTATCCATTTGCCAAATTTCATAAAATGCGGCAATTGCTAACATGATTTGGACAGACTTAAGCATAGATACGTGTGAGAAACTCTCATCATAGTCAACACCTTGAACTTGTCGAAAACCTTTTTGTGACAATTCTAGCTTTGTAGATAGTAACACTACTATCAGCGTCCGTCTTTCTCTTGAAGATCCATTTAATCTCAATGGCTCACCGATCATTCGGCAAGTCAATCAAAGTCCATACTTTGTTCTCATACATGGATCTCATCTCAGATTTCATGGCCTCAAGACATTTCGCGGAATCTGGGCTCATCATCGCTTCCTCATAGTTCGTAGGCTCGTCATGGTCAAGTAACATGACCTGCAGAACAGGATTACTGTACCACTCTGGTGCGGATCTCACTCTGGTTTACCTACGAGGTTTGGTAGTAACTTGATCTGAAGTTACATGATCATCATCATTAGCTTCCTCACTAATCGGTGTAATAGTCACATGAACAGATTTCTGTGATGAACTACTTTCCAACAAGGGAGCAGGTACAGTTACCTCATCAAGTTCTACTTTCCTCCCACTCACTTCTTTCGAGAGAAACTCCTTTTCTAGAAAGGATCCATTCAAAACAACGAATATATTGCCTTCGGATCTGTGATAGAAGGTGTACCCAACATTTTCTTTTGGGTATCCTATGAAGATGCACTTCTCCGATTTGGGTTAGAGCTTATCAGGTTGAAACTTTTTCACATAAGCATTGCATCCTCAAACTTTCATCCGAGCGTAACTTTTTCTTTGGGCCTCGTCTCTTTACCGAAGTTGTGCTCGATCCGGAGGGCTAGAAAAAAGAAGAATTAGACGAGAGTTAATTAATATGTGTACATACCAAAACAATGAATGCATCAATTAGCTAGTCATCACAGGCTTAACTAATATATTTACCTGGCCGGACTCTATTCGGTCACCGGAGACGTCACCACGGGCTCCTTCTTGCACCAGCATTGAGTCACCGGAGCCATCATAATCATGTCTTTCCTCCTTCATTCTTCGATCACCATAGCCTGCTTCTTCACCCCGTTCTGCTTCCAGACCATCATTGTCGTTAAGATACGACATGACATCACCTCCGGCTTAGATTATGTCCCCCCAACACCTGTTCTTCTTCCTCGTCTCGTCCGAACTCCATTGTTTCTGCAAATATTACAACATGGCAATTATTACACAAACATGACAGCATGTGGATATATTAGTGGCAAACGTAGACCTAGCTTATTCCGGGTTTGGGGTGGCCTCGGCAATGCTTCAAGGGTAGTGGCACGGCGGGAGGGGGTAGGAGACCGACATCGTTTTTTCTAGGGTTTGGGTGTCCTCAAGAGTTTTGGTCGAGCGAGAGGGCCGGGGGGTGCTCCCGTGGTATAAGTTATCATGGTCGAAGTTATCCGGGAGGGGGTTATATCGACAACAACGACATACATACATGGGAAAATAATGTTATCAGGGAGGGGGTAGGTCGAACCCCCCTCGTGTTGAAGTTATCGGGACACGGGGTATATCGACAACGACATATCCGATAAAAAAAAGACGAATAAGAAATAAAATGAGGAGAAGAAGATATTAATAGAGGAGAAGATTGAAGAATAAAAAGAAGAAAAAAAGAGGAGAAGAAGAAAGAAATGGAGGAGAAGAAGAGAAAATAGAATGCTCTATTTTCTCTTCTTCTCCTCTATTCCTTTCTTCTTCTCCTCTTCTTTTTCTTCTTTTTTCATCTTCTTATTTATTTCTCCTCTTCTTCCTCTCCTCTTCTTCTCCTTTCTTCCTCTTCTTATTTTCCTTTTTCCTCTCATTCTTTTTCTTCTTCTTCCTTTCCTAGCTAGATATATAAAACTTTTCTAAAAATGTAACTTTTGCATACATACATGGGAAAATAATGTTATCGGGGAGGGGGTAAGTCGAACCCCCCCTCGTGTTGAAGTTATCGGGACACGGGGTATATCGACAACGACATATCCGATAAAAAAAAGAAGACGAAGAAGAAATAAAAAGAGGAGAAGAAGATATTAATAGAGGAGAAGATTGAAGAAAAAAAGAAGAAAAAAAGAGAGGAGAGGAATATTCTATTTTCTCCTCTTCTCCTTTATTCCTTTCTTCTTCTCCTCTTCTTTTTCTTCTTTTTTCTTCTTATTTATTTCTCCTCTTCTTCCTCTCCTCTTCTTCTCCTTTGTTCCTCTTCTTATTTTTCTTTTTCCTCTCATTCTTTTTCTTCTTCTTCCTTCTTAATATCACATAGCAACTTTCTCACAAAATACATGAAGTAGTATTGCTTGTTTTTTAAAAAAAATGTTCAAATAGAAAATTTTAAAAAAAGTAAAGGTTTTGCCTAATGCATTTTTTCATATGAATATACAAACATTTGCATATTCTACAATAATTAATATCACCAAAAAAATCTATGAACAGAAAAAAATCCTAACTTTTCTAAAAATCTATCTTTAGCATACATGAACATATATATACACAGAGAACATACATACATATATACATTTTTATAAAAATGAAAAAACATAAAATCTAAAAAAAGGACATATACACGCTCCTTCTTTTCGTTCTTCCTTCTTCTTCTTCCTTCTTCCTTCTTTCTCTTTTTTTCTCCAAAACAACACTTTTTTTCTTAAATGTTACATATGAACATATAAAGAGCATTACACAGCATATACAGAGCATTATATATACAGTGAACATACATACATACATACATCTTAACAAAAAATAAAAAATAGGCTGCGGTGGTCGGTGACGGCGACGATGGTTGGCGGTGGCACTTATAGATGGCATGCGGGGACGGCAATGAGAAGGAGAGGGGAGGAGGCAGGGGCTCACAGCGCGGGGAGGGGTCGAGGTCGCCGGCCGGAATCGGTGTGGCGGTGGACGAATGACCTCGGGGATGAACGGGTCGCGGGAGCCGGCGTGGTGCTTCCCCGGAGCGACGGCGACGACGGGCGCGGGGAGGGGTCGGGGCCGGCCTGAGGCAGAGGCGGTGGCGCGTGGGGCAGGGATGGCGTCGGGGCGATGTGGGGCAGCGGTGGCGTTGAGGCGGCGAGGTCGGGGCAGCGGTGGAGCGGCGCGGCGCGGTGAGGCGGACGACGGCGGCGCGGGGTGGCGCGCGGCGACGGGGGCGGTCACGATGGGCGGGGGCGACAACGGCGGCGGCGGCGGGCACGGGCGACGGGGCAGAGGGCGGCGGGGCAGCGGGAGAATGAGGAACTAAATGAAAATTTCACAAGTGTTTATCAGGATGCTTGGGTCAGCCGAGACCAATGGCCCCCTTTAGTCCCGGTTGGTGGCACCAACCGAGACCAAAGGTCTCTTTTCAGCAGCCCAAAGGGCGGGAAGCGGATGCCTTTGGTCCCGGTTGGTGGCACCAACCGGGACTAAAGGGGTGCATTGGTCACGGTCCCCTTTAGTCCCGGTTGGTGGCACCAACCGGGACCAAAGGCCTTGTGCTGCAACGCGTCAAAAGTTTAGTACCACCTCGCTAGCTGAGAGAGCTCGAGAGTGGTTTATAAGCGCTCCTGCGCCCACCCTCTCGAGCTCCTCTCAATTGTAGGCTTTCGGGCCTAACCATACGCTGTGTGCCTGTGGGCCTATTGGGACACCTACGGGCCTGAATCCTGGCCCATGGTATGGTTTCTAGTCGTATTCAGGCCGTGAGGGCCCAGTAGGTGGCACTTTTTTGTTTTCTTTGTTGCTTTATTTATTTTGTGATTAACTTTACTATAAAAATAGTTTTTTCCAGTTTTTTGTTTTGTTTTTTGCATTATTTATTTTCTTTTGTTTTTTGCTTTATTTTTTAATTCTTTTTTGCTTTTAGGTCCGAAAAATTATAAACTTTCTGTTAGTGCCATTATTTTAGAAAAAATATAAACATTCTGTTAGTGCCATTAGTTTTCAAATTTGAGTAGTTAAAATTTGAATTCTTTGAAATTTGTGTGAATCACAAGTTTGTGATTAACTTTACTATAAAAATAGTTTTTTTCAGTTTTTTTGTTTTGTTTTTTGCATTATTTATTTTATTTTGTTTTTTGCTTTATTTTTTAATTCTTTTTGCTTTCAGGTCAGAAAAATTATAAACTTTCTGTTAGTGCCATTAGTTTTAGAAAAATTATAAACTTTCTGTTAGTGCCATTAGTTTTCAAATTTGAATAGTTAAATTTTGAATAATGGTATTACGAGGGCCGAACCATACGACATTAAAGCATTTCAAATGAACTCTGAAAAAGTTGAAAGTTGGCATGGTATCATAATTTCACCCACATAGCATGTGCATGTACAAAACGGACAATGATATCATACTCGTGTGTTACAAAGTTGGCATGGTATCATCATAATAGTTGTGGGAGAAAGTCTTCACTTTTTCTTCGCTTGTGTCATTTGCTTATTGCGCCGTAACCATGGATAATCTTCATTGTTTATCAGGATGCTTGGGTCAGCCTTGGCTCTGAAGGGAGGAATTTCATGAAACTTTTCATAATCTTCAGACATGTTTGTCTTGCCCTCCACTCCCATGATGTCCCTTTTTCCTGAAAGAACTATGTGGCGCTTTGGCTCATCGTATGATGTATTCGCTTCCTTATCTTTTGTTTTTCTCGGTTTGGTAGACATGTCTTTCACATAGATAACCTGTGCCACATCATTGGCTAGGAGGAACGGTTCGTCAGTATACCCAAGATTTTTCAGATCCACTGTTGTCATTCCATACTATGGGTCTACCTGTACCCCGCCTCCTGACAGATTGACCCATTTGCACTTAAACAAAGAGACCTTAAAATCATGTCCGTAGTAAAGTTTCCATATGGCCACTATGTAACCATAATATGTGTCCTTTCCCCTCTTGGCTGCTGCATCAAAGCGGACTCCGCTGTTTTGGTTGGTGCTCTTTTGATCTTGGGCGATGGTGTAAAATGTATTCCTATTTATCTCGTATCCTTTGTAAGTCAATACAGTTAAAGATGGTCCCCTGGACAACAAGTACAGCTCATCACAAACAGTGTTGTCACCTCTGAGACGTGTTTCCAACCAACTGCTGAAAGTCCTGATGTGTTCACATGTAATCCAGTCATCGCACTGCTCCGGGTGTTTGGAGCGCAGACTATTCTTGTGTTCATCGACATACGTGGTCACCAAAGGTAGAGTTCTGTAGAACTGTGTAGTGTGCTTGAGACCAAGAATATCTGTCCCTGCATATTATTGAGTCCCCTCCCAGCGTGCCTTTTCCAGTCAGTCTCCCCTCATACCGTGATTTAGAGAGACCTATCTTCTTAAGGCCAGGAATGAAGTCAACACAAAACCCAATGACATCCTCTGTTTGACGGCCCATGGAGAGGCTTCCTTCTGGCCTAGCGCGGTTACGGACATATTTCTTTAGGACTCAAATGAACCTCTCAAAGGGGAACATATTGTGTAGAAATATGGGCCCCAGAATGACAATCTCGTCGACTAGATGAACTAGGACGTGCATCATGATATTGAAGAAGGATGGTGGGAACACCAGCTCGAAACTGACAAGACATTGTGCCACATCACTCCTTAGCCTTGGTACGATTTCTCGATCGATCGCCTTCGGAGATATTGCATTGAGGAATGCACATAGCATCACAATGGCTAATCGGACGTTTTCCGGTAGAAGCCCCCTCAATGCAACCGGAAGTAGTTGCGTCATAATCACATGGCAGTCATGAGACTTTAGGTTCTGGAACTTTTTCTCTGGCATATTTATTATTCCCTTCATATTCGACGAGAAGCCAGTCGTGACCTTCATACTGACCAGGCATTCAAAGAAGATTTCTTTCTCTTCTTTCGTAAGAGCGTAGCTGGCAAGACCTTCATACTGCTTTGGAGGCATGCCATCTTTTTCGTGCAAATGTTGCAGGTCCTCCCGTGCCTAAGGTGTATCTTTTGTCTTCCCATACACGCCCAAGAAGCCTAGCAGGTTCACGCAAAGGTTCTTTGTCACGTGCATCACGTCGATTGAAGAGCGGACCTCTAGGTCTTTCCAGTAGGGTAGGTCCCAAAATATATATTTCTTCTTCCACATGGGTGTGTGTCCCTCAGCGTCATTCGGAACAGCTAGTCCGCCGGGACCCTTTCCAAAGATTACATGTAAATCATTGACCATAGCAAGTACGTGATCACCGGTATGCATGGTGGGCTTCTTCCGGTGATCTGCCTCGCCTTTGAAATGCTTGCCTTTCTTTCGACATTGATGGTTGGTCGGAAGAAATCGACGATGGCCCGGGTACACATTCTTCCTGCATTTGTCCAGGTATATACTTACAGTTTCTTCTAAACAGTGCGTGCATGCGTGGTATCCCTTGTTTGTCTATCCTGAAAGGTTACTGAGAGCGGGCCGATCGTTGATGGTTACAAACAGCAACGTGTGCAGGTTAAATTTCTCCTCTTTGTTCTCATCCCATGTCATACACCATTTCCATTCCACAGCTGTAAAAGTTCTTCAACTAATGGTCTTAGGAAAACATCAATGTCGTTGTCGGGTTGCTTAGGGCCTTGCATGAGAATTGGCATCATAATGAACTTCTGCTTCATGCACATCCAAGGAGGAAGGTTATACATACATAGAGTCACGGGCCAGGTGCTGTGATTGCTGCTCTGCTCCCCGAAAGGATTAATGCCATCCGCGCTTAAACCAAACCATATGTTCCTTGGGTCACTTGCAAACTCAGGCCAGTACTTTCTCTTGATTTTTCTCCACTGCGACCCGTCAGCGGGTGCTCTCAACTTCCCGTCTTTCTTACGGTCCTCACTGTGCCATCGCATCAACTTGGCATGCTCTTCGTTTCTGAACAGACGTTTGAACCGTGGTATTATAGGAGCATACCACATCACCTTCGCAGGAACCCTCTTCCTGGGGGGCTTGCCGTCAACATCACCAGGGTCATCTTGTCTGAGCTTATACCGCAATGCACCGCATACCGGGCATGCGTTCAGATCCTTGTACGCACCGCGGTAGAGGATGCAGTCATTAGGGCATGCATGTATCTTCTGCACCTCCAATCCTAGAGGGCATACGACCATCTTTGCTGCATATGTACTATAGGGAAATTCGTTATCCTTTGGAAGCTTCTTCTTCAATATTTTCAGTAGCTTCTCAAATCCTTTGTTAGGCACAGCATTCTCTGCCTTCCACTGCAGCAATTCCAGTACGGTACCGAGCTTTGTGTTGCCATCTTCGCAATTGGGGTACATCCCTTTTTTGTGATCCTCTAACATGCGATCGAACTTCAGCTTCTCCTTTTGACTTTCGCATTGCGTCCTTGCATCGACAATGACCCGGTGGAGATCATCATCATCGGGCACATCGTCTGGTTCCTCATGATCTTCAGCAGCTTCCCCCGTTGCAGCATCATTGGGCACATTGTCTGGTTCCTCTTGATCTTCAACATCTTCCCCCGTTGCAGCATCACCGTATTCAGGGGGCACATAGTTGTCATCGTCCTCTTCTTCTTCGCCGTCTTCCATCATAACCCCTATTTCTCCGTGCCTCGTCCAAACATTATAGTGTGGCATGAAACCATTGTGAAGCAGGTGGGTGTGAAGGATTTTCCGGTCAGAGTAAGACTTTGTATTCCCACATTTAGGGCATGGAAAACACATAAAACCATTCTGCTTGTTTGCCTCAGCCACTTCGAGAAAATCATGCACGCCCTTAATGTACTCGGAGGTGTGTCTGTCACCGTACATCCATTGCTGGTTCATTTGCGTGCATTATATATAATTAAGTGTGTCAAAAACCATTACAGAACATCATGAATAGATAATTAAGTGACCAAACTAATAGAAGTTCATCATCACATTAAAACCAAAGTACATACATAGTTCTCATCTAACAACATATAGCTCTCTAGATCATCTAATTAATTAAACCATACATTGAAACTATGTAAAACATTTCAATGCGAAAACAAATGCGATCATAATCGCAACCAAGGTAACATTTTCTAATCTTTCTCATCTTCAACCGCATTGCATCCATCTTGATCTTGTGATCATCGACGACATCCGCAACATGCAACTCCAATATCATCTTCTCCTTCTCAATTTTTTTATTTTTTCCTTCAAGTAATTGTTTTCTTCTTCAACTAAATTTAACCTCTCGATAATAGGGTCGATTGGAATTTCCGGTTCAACTACCTCCTACATAAATAAAATCTATGACACGTTGGTCAGCATAATTGTCATAAACAATAAATGAACCAAATAGTTATAAAAAGATAATATATACCACATCCGAATCATAGCCAAAAGCATCGTACTATATAGTAACAAGCAATAATAAAAGTAAGAAAATTAGACAAGTATCTATCTAAAGTAAGAATTTTTTTTCTTTCAGAAAGAAGATAAGAACAAGAGGCTCACCACGGTGGTGCCGACGACGAGATCGGCGCGGGCGATCGACGGCGGTGAAGACGGGAATGGGACGTGACGGGCCGCTAAACCTAGAAAAATCTCGAGGAAAATGGAGCTTTGAGGTCGAGCTTCGAGAGGAGAAAGCTTAACTAGTGAGGCTCGGGCATTTCATCGAACACCTCATGTGCATAGGAGGTGAGCTAGAGCACCACAAAACCCTCTCCTCGCCGGCCAGAGATAAACAGAGCACTGGAGTGCTCTGCTCGCGGGCGAGGGGTATATATAGGCACCTCATTGGTCCCGGTTCGTGGCATGAACCGGGACCAAAGGGAAGCCTGTGGTCTCGGTTCAAGCCACCCACCGGGACCAATGGTGGTGGGCCAGGAGCGAGGCCCATTGGTGCCGGTTCATCCCACCAACCGGGACCAAAGGGGCCAGACGAACCGGGACCAATGCCCCCACGAGGCCCGGCAGGACCCTGGCCTCACGAACCGGGACCAATGCCCCCATGGGTCCCGGTTCTGGACTAAACCGGGACTAATGGGCTGACCCGGCATGAACCAAAGCCCTCTTTTCTACTAGTGATTGGTAGTTATAACTAAGTGGGCCCACGTTAAATTCACGAGGGGGGCACGAGATTAGTGAGGGGAGATGTATTAGTCTGGTAACTCGGTAACTCCACCGTTGTATGTCTAGCATTTTTGCTTAAGTAGTTACAATGCCAAGTTGGTCCCATTCTGGGCCTCCAAGATGAGCAGAGAGTCGAAGTTTGCATGGCGGCCCTGAGACCTTTTCAACTAATGCTTGACAATCCCTCCCCACCTTTCTATCAGCATGCTGCCATGCCAGCGTGCCATTGCACTAACACCTGGATGATTGACTCGTCGATGCTACATCACCTCTTCAAAGACTGTAGTTGTGCGTCATGTGATGGTAGCGAAGGTAACGCCTAACAATCGAGCTTCAAAACCTTGCATAATAAGGATACAAGGAACACTGAATGTGTTCCACTTCTATCCATCTGCTCAAAGTATTGATCAACTTCCCCAATAGGCTAAAGTTCTGATATTTTAATGTTCCGATGTCTCTAATTCCCATGTGCATGCCATCGCATCAGATCTCTCCGTTCTAGTCTCATCTTCCCCTTCATCCTTGTGTGCTTCTTGCCTATATGAATGAACAACCTGACTAGATATATAGTTCGGTGAAGATACCTAGGGTGGTATATGTATAGGGGAGAGGAGAGGGAATAGAGACCATTATCCACACAATTGTAGCATGTTAGTTGAATATTGATTATGCATCCATGGTATCAAGGACCATGGGTACTATAGCGTTTATGTACATAGGAGCCCCCAGGCCCCAACTACTTGCTGGTAAGCATGTAGTCTTCATGAAAGGCACACCTTAACCCCATATAACTATGATCAAAAGTTAATCGTATACTATTGATACGCCATATGGTTCTATGTCACCTATTTCATAGGTTCCTTGGTTCTTTTTTTAGAGACGGTTACTTTGTGCTAGTAGGTCATGTAAGCAGAGTGAAAGATATAGAGAAAGCCGCCGAGGTCCATCCCATATATATGGCCCACCTACCATTGCGAGGGAGCAGGACATGCAACGGGAGCTCCTATTCGGTGTTGTAAGCGTCGATAAGAGGTGCTGGTGCTCGCAGGGGGCGTGTAGTGGGCCGACCCGGTACCTGCTAAAGAAAGCAACATGAAGAAAAAAACCAGAGAAAAATTTGTATCGCCAATGGGAGAACCAGGACTCAAACTCCTCTCGTCAACAACAACATGCAGGCACAATAACCACTAGACCGAGCTCACCTTAACGACTAATATCAAGAAAGAGCACTATTTGAGCCTTCTTCTAGTACAACATTAACATATACTAATATATAGATAATATAAATTATAAGAAAATGACCCAAAAATTTTAAAAGGAATTCAAGATTTCTTTCTAAAATGATGAATTTTGAAAAAAAATGAAAGGTTCATACAAATTGGAAAAAGTTCTTAAATTTGAGAAAACATCATGAATTTGAAATAAGTTCATGAAATTCCATAAGTTCAGAAATTGGATAAAAATGCATCGAATGTAAAAAAACATCTAATTTGAAAAAGGTTAATCAAATTTGAAAAAAAAAGTTCATCCAATTTGAAAATAGTTCACGAAAATTGAAAAAAAATACAAGAAAATTGCAAAAGTTCATTAAAAATGAGAAGGCTCTTTGAATTTGAATTTTTTTATCTAATTTGACAAAATTTATCGTAAATGAAAAATAGTTTATAAAATTCGACAAAAAAGTTCATTGTTTATCAAAAAAGTTCATCAAAACTGAAAAAATATTTATTGAATTTGAAAAAAAATAGTTCATTGATTTTGAAAAAAGTTCTTCAAAATTAAAAAAGGCAGACTGATTTTGAAAAGAGTTCATATATTTTTTAAAGAAGTACATAAAATAAAAATGTTTATCCATTTTGTAAAAAGTTTGTGAACTATCAAAAATAAGAATATAGAAAATAAATAAATTTGAAGAAAGGTCATGAGATTCAAAAGAGGTTCATGAATTTGAAAACTACACAAATTTAGGAAAAGTTCATGAATTTTTTTTAAAAAAAAGGAAAGAGAAAGAACATAGCAAAAGAAAAACAGAAGAAAACCAGCCATAAGCAAACCAGAAAAAAAAGCAAAAAGAGAAAACAGCTGCGGTTGTTTAGTATTAAAGATAAGTAAAAAAACAAACTAGGTACAAACATGACGTTAGTCCACTTGGTAACTGCCTTTGCTACTGAAATGTAGCTTTGCGGTTCGAATCCCATAACTCATTATTTCATTTTCACGATCCAGACCACACATTGCACACAGCCGTGTTGACATTCTAAAAAAAATAACACCCGTGTTGACAGGGGTAGTTATGGCTCCTTCATAGTGCCAAGCTGCCATTACAGTTTGGAGCTGAATAATTCTATGTGTATCCTCCACTACGTAGAGTACGGATGTGGCTGCAGTGATCTAGGAGCCGCCGCCATATGTCAACATACTCGTCGGTGGCAAGCTTGCCGAGGGCGCCTTGGAATCCAGGCTTGGCACAGGATGACCTTCCAAGCCATCTGCAGTTGCACCGACGTCGAGGCACGAGAACGACAAGCACGGGAATGATCTCCTGATGGAGGAGTCATCGAGCCAAGGGTCCGTTCAGAAACGGCACTTGGCACCATCTCCAAGTGTCCACGATGTCGAGGCTCGAAAGATCTGTTTGACCTCCGTGTCGCCCGAAAGGTGAAGGTGACTCCAAGGGCGCAATAGATCTGTGGCTTGCATCCATAGCCAACGGACATGTAGCGCTATACCGGTGCTCTGCAAGTCTCGAATCCCAAGGCCTCCAAACTTTAGGCAGCTTGAGATGAACAGGCATCGCCGTGAGAATATGGCAGACAAGGGCCAATCTCTCCCCGCGGGTGAGAAGGAAGCAGTTCTACAAAATTCCATGGACACCCATCGTCAAGGAAGGAAGTAGTTCTACAAAAGCCATGCCATCATTGACCACGCTTTCTCTTGAGAAATATGGTCTAAACGGAATGTCTTCTGCAACTCTTCATCGCCACCAACAATTTTACTTCCCTCAATTGAATCGGAGGCAACAAATTGGGTGTTTGCAGCTGCAAAACACTTGGCTCATTTAATACTGCGACATTTGGGATTTTGTTGGAATTCCCTTGGGCAAATCCTGATACCCAGACAACAGCGGCACCCTACTCCTGGTCCACAGTATTGGAGTTCTTCTTCTGTCTTGTTAGTAGGTGCCAGCACTGTAGTTGTGCAGTTTTACCCAGTATCTTTAACTCTTAACATAAGGGAAATTTTAGGTTTACTCGGTATGTAGCTTGTACTGTTAACTTTATCACATGCAGGGATTTTCGAATCGTATTTCAAACAGAAGTTCCAAGGCCCTACTCCAGTCGTGCTTTGTGCTACACAGAGCAACGCAAATTAAGCAATACGAGTACAAAAAAATTTAGGCACCAACATTCACATGATTCATGGGAAACAGTTTGAGGCTACGCACACAGGAGTTACTCATATTTCTCATCAACGCAAAGCTTCGACTCGTTTGCAGTGCTGGTGTTGTCGCTATAGCCAGTAGGTACAGTTTAGTAGTTTACACATTATTTGCGCATGTATGGCCATGAAGTGGAAACTGGTACTCCCTCCGTTCCGAATTACTTGTCTTATATTTGTCTAGATACGGAGGTATCAAGCACTAAAATGAGTCTAGATACATCCGTATCTAGACAAATCCAAGACAATTAATTCGGAATGGAGGGAGTAGCTTGCAACGGTTCAAGGGAATACGACCAAGCAGTGATGCGCCTGAGTTATTTTGTTTAATCAGGCCATGCATGAATTAAGCGAAGGTCGTGCATTTGGAAACTATCCTGCCATAAACTGCCAAAGTCTGCCAATTAGTAAGTAGTGGCATGTCGTGTTGATCTTGTTGAGATGTGTACTCCCATCAAGGCCACTGGACATGCTGAGTAAGGATTTGTGTTCTCCTGATGCCTCCCAGTTCCTAAGAGTCAATCGTGCAACTCATTTGTTATTTGCTTGTCATCTGCCCTGCTTTTTGTTTCTGTGGTTCTCACCTGGCCTAGAAATGAATGGCGTGGATACCAAAGTGTGGAAGACTGAACGACAGGACCTTGCTGTTTGCTAATGTGAAAATAGTAATATATATATATATATATATATATATATATATATATATATATATATATATATATATATATATATATATAGGCAAAGCAATATTGACCCAAACGAAAGTTGTTGGATATTTTATAACTGATTTATTTTCTTCCTTTGGTAGGGATTTTTTCATGTCACGTGTATGCTAGTTTGTCCGGACTGCTATTTCACTAGCATGTAATTTTCAACTCTATTTGAAGCCTCTGTTTGTCATTATTATGTCTGGCTTATATATTCCTTTTGAGCCAATCACATGGGCACATTAAACTTTAATATAATTCTAATCGATGCTAAAATCCCCGATTAATAATATTTAGAAAAGCACGTAATGGTCGAGGGATATTCATTTGGTCAAGTCTTTGGAAGTGAACCAATTTCGCAGACTAAGTGTGCGTCAAGTCTTCTATTGATGAATGGTCAAAGACCAGTTTCGTTATATTGAAACAACAATAAACATGCTTCAAGTGTTGATGAATGGTCTGCCATCACTCGTAAATGGCCAAATTACCAGTGGCGGGTGTCACGCCCTGCTAGCCATTAATGTGACCCACTAATAAGCAGTTTCTTCTAGTAATGTGAGTGAAATAATATTCCACATAAGACATCAAAGCGTCAAATTTGGGCTTCGATCCCTAAGACTACCCACAGTGAAAGTAATATAGGTGGTAACATCACGCATTTCTAAGCAAAATAGATGATGTGATGAGTAATTAATGAGGAAAGAGAGGTATGTGGTAAACATAGCTAGTTACTGTCACATCACACATACCAAGACAACATGAGTCAACAACATAACAAATAAAGTGTTGCATGACACTACACATATGTTACTCCCCACTATAGAGGTACTAACATAGACTAGTAACATATGCATGTTACTAGTCTAAGTTACTATCTATTATGACTAGTCTAATGAGTTGGGAGTATCACTGCCCTTTTAACCATCCACCACATGTTGGTTCTAATAACAGAAGTAACTAATTGCTACCATTAGAGCATGGGAACCACTAGGGATCAGACTACTGATCTCTTGCTTCACATCAGACCACTAGATGGCCGTAGGATTAACTTCATGCTATTCGTCGGGTCTGATACTACTAGTGTTAGGCCCTGAGTTATTTCTTTCCTAATTAAATGCTTCTGATAATTACTCCGAGGAATATTTAGGCTGGCCATAGTGGGGGTGACATAACCGGTAACATACACTTGAGACTAGCAAACATGCTTATGTGCCACATAATTAAAGAAGAGAGAGAGGGTTAGAGTAAAATAGGTAGATACCGTATCATGTTAAATGCTATACTACTTTGTGTCATGCATGGCAATAAATATGATCACCTATGATACTATTTTATGATACTATGCACTATGATAGTATCATACACTGGTATCATATGCATGATACTAGTATATGATACTCCCCACTATGACTAGCCTTAGCAAGTCTTCCCGCTGACCTTTACACCCTTCCTAAATCTATGCTTCTAATAACTAACTGCTTCCAGAAATTATGTTAATTATTTCGCTAAGCCGTGATTGCTTCCAACAAACAAGTATGAAAAATAATGCTTCCTTCTAATTGCGGATTTGCTTCCAATAAGCTGATAAAAAATCATTTTTTTCCTGAATATGTTCTTTTTTTGCAGCGCAAACATGGTATGGAAATTTGGTTTTTTTTTTGTCGTCAAAAACCATGCCATGGAAACATATTATTCAAAAAAAGGGTTCCAAAATCAAGATACTCCAACAATTCGTTCCAAATGTATATATTCTCGGATGAAACTAGGACGTCTAAACTGAAATGGTCCGTTGTAGACAACATGTAATCTAGACGTGCATCAAGCAGTAATGCTGAAATCAAACCTGATTACTGTGCAAGTGAAGCATGATTTATTTGGATGCATAGGAAGCATACTGCACTATTATTAGAAGCATGATTTGTGTCTAACTCAAAGTTTGCTCAACTATATAGGAAGCATACATGTTTTGTGAAACATACGACGCTTGGTCATTGTGTAACTGAAGCTTCATTTTTGTGGGAAGGAAGCGAAGTAGAGATATATTGGATACAAAATTAAGAAGATGATGCAGCATACATGTGCTATGTAACAATTGCATCTGCTTCCAACAAAATGAGCATGTGCTTCCAAAGTGGTTGAAATTTATTTCTAAAATGTTGCATGTACATATTTCCAATGACCAATTTTCTGATCGGTGTATGTTTCATCAAAATTTCTTTCAAATGAGATCATTATTTGCATCCAAAGAAAACAAAAAAAATTCTTCCAGCACATACTGGACATTGCTTCCATACAACAACACATGAACATGGAAGCACAACCGGATGAAGCCCCTCCTGGAAGACGAGCACCATCTGAAGTGTGATGTCTTTAAGGAGTAGCTTCGACGAGATCGGAGCAGCAACGATGAGATCGGACCGATGTAGCTAGACTGTGGTGGTTAGACAGGGCCAGGGGAAGACTTGACACGCCTAACGTCCTTGTGCACATGCGAGGCTGGGGTCGGAAGCAATGGTCGGACATGAAGAAGCAGGGAATCCCATGTAAGGAAGCATGCATGCTCCATCCCTGATTTGTGGGCGTCGAACCCATCCCTCGACGCTCCGCTCCGGCCGCCATCTTGACGACCTCCTCTTCTCCCCAGAAGCTGTGAGTGTCAATAACGGCGAGCAGCAGCGGCAAGGAGCAGCGCGGTCGGCATCGTTGAGTTGCCGACTATATTGACCTGCAGCAGTTGAGTGTGTGTTACCAATTTGCTCCCATGCTTGTGACTAGAACAACAGACACTCACCGTCCTCTCCCGTCCTTTGTAGATCACATCTGTGCTATGGCGGAGAATTAGGATGCATCGCGAAGAAGATCGGGGATTTGGGCTCATCTATGGGGCGTGCCTCGCTCGTGTATGGGATGTCGTCGCCATGGGTTGGGAAGAGAACCACAAGAAAAGACGGAGTGGCAGGTGGAGGAAGACTTCATCGCCGTGGGTGAGAATGACAGATGGCATAGTCGCCCGATTTGCCGGTCTTGGGAAGACGGAAGTGGGTTCCAATTATTAATGAAAGGAAATACCTAGAACTCATCTAAATGAGATATAATTTGGTATCATTCATTTGGAAAATAAGAACAAATAAAACCCACATCAGCACACACGCATCTTATAGCATCACATCCAATGAATATAAAAGATGAATGAGACCAAATTATATCTCATCTAGATGAGTTTTAGCAAAACTGTTCATGAAAACCATGTAATTTAAGGATGGCAGTTATGAGCAATTTCAGGACATTAGAATCTAACACTATTAGGAAAAGGCCTACTAGTGGCGCACCTGTTTTGCCTACTAATGGCGCACTACAGGTGCGCCACTAGTAGCACGCCATTAGTATTTTTTACTAATGTCGCACCTGTGGTGCGTCATTAGTATCTGGTATAATAGTGGCGCACCATGCAGTGCGCCATTAGTATAGCCCACGGTGCGTCATTAGTATGCCTTCCAGGGGGCCATATTTACCCATATGCTTTGGCATACTAATGGCGCACTGGTGGATGATGCGTCATTAGTGTGCTCTGGCTTACTAATGGCGCACTATGTGGTGGTGCGTCACTAGTATGAATATTAGGGATTTTTTTTCTTTTCTGATATTTTCACAGGTTACAAAATATATTATTGGACAGAATATAGCTAGCACCGCACAGCAACAGCAGATTCATCGAATACAATAGTAGATTAGTCTCCGAATACAATTCATCATATTAGTCTCCGAAATAAAAAGACCGAACAAAGATAGAACATTACAAGTCTCGAGACCGCGAGTAGCGAGTTTGTCGGAAGTAATACTAATCCTAACAAGTCCTACTAATCATCATCATACAACTTCTATTCGTTATTAATAACAAGTCATACGATCATCATCTTGATAGTCATCGAACCAACCCTACTTAATTGTTCTTAGCACATGATCATCAGTATTAGGCAGGACTTAAATACCCTATTTAAGATAAAATAGCATAAAACAATATAGACCCTGACTCTCCATTATGGAGAATGGAGATCATCCTGTCTCCAATTCTTGCGCTTCGCTTCCTTTTGCTTCCGAGAACCTCCTTACGACTGTCCATACATTTTTTCCATCCTTTGATTTTTCATGTCTCCACTTCTTTTAGAAATCTCGTATGAACAGTTGAGATTCGTAGGATGACCTGGCTGTATGTTCAAAACATTAAGACTACCTTTATGATACATCAAATGAGGCATACAATTCTCTGGGATTATCTGTTGAAAAATATAGTAATAACTTCATAGTTACCAATGATGTACTAGTTTTAAAAGTATGCAAAAGATGCACGGATGTCGTAATAGTAAAAAATCTTACCATGGTATCTCCATGGTAGTTACCGTAGTTGAACACATGCACTAGTGGCACGTATTACCATAATATTGAGGAGTTTGATTGTAGATATTGTAATTCTCAATGTCAGTACAAAATCCGACCAGATGATTTCTCCTTGTAAGTTGTTAATTCGGAGTCATCGGTGTAGTGGGTTTTGTCTACCATCTCCCACACATTCTTTGAACAATAAAAATAAACTGACAATGGAAATAAGTTGTTAACTATTTTGAAATAATCAATATAAATTAGTTAATAATTAACTATGTTTGAGAAACTCACATAGCGGTAGAACTGGAGGCGTATCAACAAGTACCCAAATGTCCATATTGTCTTGGTCGATGTCAGGATCACCAAGATCCATGGTGATAAGCATACCCTCATCAAAACCATACATCTTGCAAAATGCTTCCCAATTTTTGCAACCAAAATGGGTTACGCTCCCAGAATTATACAGATTTACTTCAAAATCCACATCGTGATGAGTCCTTAGGTGAATTTTCTTTGTTTCAGAAATTTCATGGTCTTCAAAATACATTCTCTCCAAGACATAGCGTCTTGCATGGCATGGGATAAGCTATACTCAAATTGTAAAAGATGAAAATTACACGTTGATGTTGGGGAACGTTGCAGAAAACAAAAAAAATTCTACGGTTTCACCAAGATCCATCTAGGAGTTCATCTAGCAACGAGTGATCAGATTGCATCTACATACCTTTGTAGATCACGCACGGAAGCGTTCAAAGAACGGGGATGAGGAAGGCGTACTCGACGTGATCCAAATCACCGGAGATCCTAGCGCCGAACGGACGGCACCTCCGCGTTCAACACACGTACGGTTGAGGAAGATGGCTCCAACAGCAGCACGACGGCGTGGTGGTGGTGGAGCTGCAGTACTCCAGCAGGGCTTCGCCAAGCACTATGGAGGAGGAGGATGTGTTGGAGAGGGAGAGGGAGGCACCAAAGGCGTGGATGAGAGGCCCTCCTTCCCCCACTATATATAGGGAGCCTAGGGGGGCGGCCCTAGGAGATCCAATATCCTAGGGGGCGGCGGCCAAGGGAGGAATCCCTCCTCCCCAAGGCACCTAGGAGGTGCCTTCCCCCTTTGGGACTCTTCCCTTCCTTATCTCTAGGCGCATGGGCCTCTTGGGGCTGGTGCCCTTGGCCCATATGGGTCAAGGTGCACCCCCTACAGCCCATGTGGCCCCGGGGCAGGTGGCCCCACCCGGTGGACCCCCGGGACCCTTCCGGTGGTCCCGGTACAATATCGGTGACCCCAAAACTTGTCCCGATGGCCGAAATATCACTTCCTATATATAATTCTTTACCTCCGGACCATTTTGGAACTCCTCGTGACGTCCGGGATATCATCCGGGACTCGGAACAACATTTGGGTTACTGCATATACATATCCCTACAACCCTAGCATCACCGAACCTTAAGTGTGTAGACCCTACGGGTTCGGGAGACATGTAGACATGACCGAGATTGCTCTCCGGTCAATAACCAACAGCGGGATCTGGATACCCATGTTGGCTCCCACATGCTCCTTGATGATCTCATCGGATGAACCACGATGTCGAGGATTCAAGCAACCCCGTATACAATTCCCTTCGTCAATCGGTATGTTACTTGCCCGAGATTCGATCGTCGGTATCCCAATACCTCGTTCAATCTCGTTACCGGCAAGTCACTTTACTCGTACCGTAATGCATGATCCCGTGACCAGACACTTGGTCACTTTGAGTTCATTATGATGATGCATTACCGAGTGGGCCCAGTGATACCTCTCCGTCATACGGAGTGACAAATCCCAGTCTTGATCTGTGTCAACCCAACAGACACTTTCGGAGATACCCGTAGTATACCTTTATAGTCACCCTATTACGTTGTGACGTTTGGTACACCCAAAGCACTTCTACGGTATCCGGGAGTTACACGATCTCATGGTCTAAGGAAAAGATACTTGACATTGGAAAAACTCTAGCAAACGAACTATACGATCTTGAGCTATGTTTAGGATTGGGTCTTGTCCATCACATCATTCTCCTAATGATGTGATCTCGTTATCAATGACATCCAATGTCCATAGTCAGGAAACCATGACTATCTGTTGATCAACGAGCTAGTCAACTAGAGGCTTACTAGGGACATGTTGGTGTCTATCATTCACACATGTATTACGATTTCCGGATAACACAATTATAGCATGAATAAAGACAATTATCATGAACAAGGCAATATAATAATAATGCTTTTATTATTGCCTCTAGGGCATATTTCCAACAGTCTCCCACTTGCACTAGAGTCAATAATCTAGTTATATTGTGATGAATCGAACACCCATGGAATTCTGGTGTTGATCATGTTTTGCTCTAGGGAGAGGTTTAGTCAACGGATCTGCTACATTCAGGTCCGTATGTACTTTACAAATATCTATGTCTCCATCTTGAACATTTTCACGAATGGAGTTGAAGCGACGCTTGATGTGCCTTGTCTTCTTGTGAAATCTGGGCTCCTTGGCAAGTGCAATAGCTCCAGTGTTGTCACAGAAGAGTTTGATTGGCCCTGACACATTGGGTATGACTCCTAGGTCGGTGATGAATTCCTTCACACAAATTGCTTCATGCGTTGCCTCCGAGGCTGCCATGTACTCCGCTTCACATGTAGATCCCGCCACGACGCTCTGCTTGCAACTGCACCAGCTTACTGCCCCACCATTCAAAATATACACGTATCCGGTTTGTGACTTTGAGTCATCCAGATCTGTGTCGAAGCTAGTGTCGACGTAACCCTTTACGACGAGCTCTTCGTCACCTCCATAAACGAGAAACATTTCCTTAGTCCTTTTCAGGTACTTCAGGATATTCTTGACCGATGTCCAGTGTTCCTTGCCGGGATTACTTTGGTACCTACCTACCAAACTTACGGCAAGGTTTACATCAGGCCTGGTACACAGCATGGCATACATAATAGAACCTATGGCTGAGGCATAGGGGATGACACTCATCTCTTCTATATCTTCTGCCGTGGTCGGACATTGAGCTGAGCTCAATTTCACACCTTCTAACACAGGCAAGAACCCCTTCTTAGACTGATCCATATTGAACTTCTTCAATATCTTATCAAGGTATGTGCTTTGTGAAAGACCTATGAGGCGTCTTGATCTATCTCTGTAGATCTTGATGCCTAATATATAAGCAGCTTCTCCAAGGTCCTTCATTGAAAAACTCTTATTCAAGTAGGCCTTAATGCTCTCCAAGAGTTCTATATCATTTCCCATCAAAAGTATGTCATCTACATATAATATGAGAAATGCTATAGAGCTCCCACTCACTTTCTTGTAAACACATGCTTCTCCATAAGTCTGCGTAAACCCAAACGCTTTGATCATCTCATCAAAGCGAATGTTCCAACTCCGAGATGCTTGCACCAGCCCATAAATCGAGCGTTGGAGCTTGCACACCTTGTTAGCATTCTTAGGATCGACAAAACCTTCCGGCTGCATCATATACAGTTCTTCCTTAAGGAAACCATTAAGGAATGCCGCTTTGACGTCCATTTGCCATATCTCATAATCGTAGAATGCGGCAATTGCTAACATGATTCGGACGGACTTTAGCTTCGCTACCGGTGAGAAAGTCTGATCGTAGTCAACCCCTTGAACTTGTCGATAACCCTTAGCGACAAGCCGAGCTCTATAGATGGTCACATTACCATCCGCGTCTGTCTTCTTCTTAAAGATCTATTTATTTTCTATGGCTCGCTGCTCAACGGGCAAGTCAGTCAAAGTCCATACATCGTTTTCATACATGGATCATATCTCGGATTTCATGGCTTCTAGCCATTTCTCGGAATCCGGGCCCGCCATCGCTTCTTCATAGTTCGAAGGTTCACCATTGTCTAACAACATGATTTCCAAGATAGGGTTGTCGTACCACTCTGGTGCGGAACGTGTCCTTGTGGACCTACGAATTTCAGTAGGAGCTTGATCAGAAGTATCTTGATCATCATCATTAACTTCCTCTCTAGTCGGTGCAGGCACCTCAGGAACATTTTCTTGAGTTGTGCCTTTTTCCGGATCAAGAGGTAATACTTCATCAAGTTCTACTTTCCTCCCACTTATTTCTTTCGAGAGAAACTCTTTCTCTAGAAAGGACCCATTCTTGGCAACAAAGATCTTGCCTTCGGATCTGAGGTAGAAGGTATACCCAATAGTTTCTTTAGGGTATCCTATGAAGACGCATTTTTCCGATTTGGGTTCGAGCTTTTCAGGTCGAAGTTTCTTGACATAAGCATCGCATCCTCAAACTTTTAGAAACGACAGCTTAGGTTTCTTCCCAAACCATAATTCATACGGTGTCGTCTCAACGGATTTCGACGGAGCCCTATTTAAAGTAAATGCGGCAGTCTCTAAAGCATAGCCCCAAAAAGATAGCGGTAAATCAGTAAGAGACATCATAGATCGCACCATATCTAATAGAGTGCGATTACGACGTTCGGACACACCATTACGCTGAGGTGTTCCAGGCGGCGTGAGTTGTGAAACTATTCCACATTTTCTTAAGTGTCTGCCAAACTCATGACTCATGTATTCTCCTCCACGATCTGATCGCAGGAACTTGATTTTCCTGTCACGTTGATTTTCAACCTCACTCTGAAATTCCTTGAACTTTTCAAATGTCTCAGACTTGTGTTTCATTAAATAGACATACCCATATCTACTCAAGTCATCAGTGAGGGTGAGAACATAACGATAGCCACCGCGAGCCTCAACACTCATTGGACCACACACATCAGTATGTATGATTTCCAATAAGTTGGTTGCTCGCTCCATTGTTCCTGAGAACGGAGTCTTGGTCATTTACCCATGAGGCATGGTTCGCACGTGTCAAATGATTCGTAATCAAGAGACTCTAAAAGTTCATCAGCATGGAGCTTATTCATGCGTTTGACACCTATGTGACCAAGGCGGCAGTGCCACAAGTATGTGGGACTATCATTATCAATCTTACATCTTTTGGTACTCACACTATGAACATGTGTAGCATTACGCTCGAGATTCATTAAGAATAAACCATTCACCATCGGAGCATGACCATAAAACATATCTCTCATATAAATAGAACAACCATTATTCTCGGATTTAAATGAGTAGCCATCTCGTATTAAACGAGATCCTGATACAATGTTCATGCCCAAACTTGGCACTAAATAACAATTATTGAGGTTCAAAACTAATCCCGTAGGTAAATGTAGAGGTAGCGTGCCGACGGCGATCACATCGACCTTGGAACTATTCCCGACGCGCATCGTCACCTCGTCCTTCGCCAGTCTCCGCTTATTCCACAGCTCCTGCTTTGAGTTACAAATGTGAGCAACTGCACCAGTATCAAATACCCAGGAGCTACTACGAGTACTGGTAAGGTACACATCAATTACATGTATACCTTTCGTTTTGCCGGCCTTCTTGTCTGCTAAGTATTTGGGGCAGTTCCGCTTCTAGTGACCACTTTCCTTGCAATAAAAGCACTCAGTCTCGGGCTTGGGTCCATTCTTTGGCTTCTTCCCGGCAGCTTGCTTGCCGGGCGCGGCAACTCCCTTGCCGTCTCTCTTGAAGGTTTTCTTACCCTTGCCTTTCTTGAACTTAGTGGTTTTGTTCACCATCAACACTTGATGTTCCTTTTTGACTTCTACCTCTGCTGATTCCAGCATTGCAAATACTTCAGGAATGGTCTTTTCCATCCCCTGCATATTGAAGTTCATCACAAAGCTCTTGTAGCTCGGTGGAAGCGACTGAAGGATTCTGTCAATGACCGCGTCATCCGGGAGATTAACTCCCAGCTGAGTCAAGCGGTTATGTAACCCAGACATAGTGAGTATGTGCTCACTAACAGAACTGTTTTCCTCCATCTTACAGCTGAAGAACTTGTCGGAGACTTCATATCTCTCGAACCGGGCATGAGCTTGGAAAACCATTTTCAGCTCTTCGAACATCTCATATGCTCCGTGTCTCTCAAAACGTTTTTGGAGTCCCGGCTCTAAGCTGTAAAGCATGCCGCACTGAACGAGGGAGTAGTCATCGGTACGTGTCTGCCAAGCGTTCATAACGTCTTGTTCTGCAGGGAGAATAGGTGCATCACCTAGCGGTTCTTGTAGGACATAATCTTTCTTGGCAGCTATGAGGATGAACCTCAGGTTCCGGACCCAGTCCGTGTAGTTGCTGCCATCGTCTTTCAGCTTGGTTTTCTCTAGGAACGCATTGAAGTTGAGGACTACGTTGGCCATTTGATCTACAAGACATATTGTAAATATTTTAGACTAAGTTCATGATAATTAAGTTCATCTAATCAAATTATTCAATGAACTCCCACTCAGATAGACATCCCTCTAGTTATCTAAGTATAACATGATCCGAGTTAACTAGGCCGTGTCCGATCATCACGTGAGACGGACTAGTCAACGTCGGTGAACATCTTCATGTTGATCGTATCTTCTATACGACTCATGCTCGACCTTTCGGTCTTCTGTGTTCCGAGGCCATGTCTGTACATGCTAGGCTCGTCAAGTCAACCTAAGTGTTTGCATGTGTAAATCTGTCTTACACCCGTTGTATGTGAACGTTGGAATCTATCACACCCGATCATCACGTGGTGCTTCGAAACAATGAACTTTCGCAACGGTGCACAGTTAGGGGGAACACTTTCTTGAAATTATTATGAGGGATCATCTTATTTACTACCGTCGTTCTAAGTAAACAAGATGCAAAAACATGATAAACATCACATGCAATCAAATAATAAAAGTGACATGATATGGCCAATATTACATAGCTCCTTTGATCTCCATCTTGGGGCTCCATGATCATCTTGTCACCGGCATGACACCATGATCTCCATCATCATGATCTCCATCATCGTGTCTCCATGAAGTTGCTCGCCAACTATTACTTCTACTACTATGGCTAACACGTTTAGCAATAAAGTAAAGTAATTTACATGGCGTTTCTCAATGACACGCAGGTCATACAAAAAATAAAGACAACTCCCATGGCTCCTGCCGGTTGTCATACTCATCGACATGCAAGTCGTGATTCCTATTACAATAGCATGAACATCTCATACATCACATATATATTATTCATCATTCATCACAACTTTGGCCATATCATATCACAAAGCACTTGCTGCAAAAACAAGTTAGACGTCCTCTAATTGTTGTTGCAAGTTTTACGTGGCTGAAATAGGGTTCTAGCAAGAACGTTTTCTTACCTACGTGAAAGCCACAACGTGATTTGTCAACTTCTATTTACCCTTCATAAGGACCCTTTTCATCGAATCCGCTCCAACTAAAGTGGGAGAGACAGACACCCGCCAGCCACCTTATGCAACTTGTGCATGTTAGTCGGTGGAACCGGTCTCACGTAAGCGTGCGTGTAAGGTTGGTCCGAGCCGCTTCATCCCACAATACCGCTGAAGCAAGATAAGAATAGTAGCGGCAAGAAAGTTGACAACATCTACGCCCACAACAAATTGTGTTCTACTCGTGCAAAAGAACTACGCATAGACCTAGCTCATGATGCCACTGTTGGGGAACGTTGCAGAAAACAAAAAAATTCCTACGGTTTCACCAAGATCCATCTAGGAGTTCATCTAGCAACGAGTGATCAGATTGCATCTACATACCTTTGTAGATCACGTGCGGAAGCGTTCAAAGAACGGGGATGAGGAAGGCGTACTCGACGTGATCCAAATCACCGGAGATCCTAGCGCCGAACGGACGGCACCTCCGCGTTCAACACACGTACGGTCAGCGTAACATCTCCTTCTTCTTGATCCAGCAAGGGGGAAGGAGAGGTTGAGGAAGATGGCTCCAACAGCAGCACGACAGCGTGGTGGTGGTGGAGCTGCAGTACTCCGGCAGGGCTTCGCCAAGCACTATGGAGGAGGAGGATGTGTTGGAGAGGGAGAGGGAGGCACCAAAGGCGTGGATGAGAGGCCCTCCTTCCCCCACTATATATAGGAAGCCTAGGGGGGCGCCGGCCCTAGGAGATCCAATCTCCTAGGGGGCGGCGGCCAAGGGAGGAATCCCTCCTCCCCAAGGCACCTAGGAGGTGCCTTCCCCCTTTGGGACTCTTCCCTTCCTTATCTCTAGGCGCATGGGCCTCTTGGGGCTGGTCCCTTGGCCCATATGGGCGAAGGTGCACCCCCTACAGCCCATGTGGCCCCGGGGCAGGTGGCCCCACCCGGTGGACCCCCGGGACCCTTTCGGTGGTCCCGGTACAATACCGGTGACCCCGAAACTTGTCCCGATGGCCGAAATAGCACTTCTTATATATAATTCTTTACCTCCGGACCATTCCGGAACTCCTCGTGACGTCCGGGATCTCATCCGGGACTCGGAACAACATTCAGGTTACTGCATATACATATCCCTACAACCCTAGCGTCACCGAACCTTAAGTGTGTAGACACTACGGGTTCGGGAGACATGTAGACATGACCGAGATTGCTCTCCGGTCAATAACCAACAGCGGGATCTGGATACCCATGTTGGCTCCCACATTCTCCTTGATGATCTCATCGGATGAACCGCGATGTCGAGGATTCAAGCAACCCCGTATACAATTCCCTTCGTCAATCAGTATGTTACTTACCCGAGATTCGATCGTCGGTATCCCAATACCTCGTTCAATATCGTTACCAGCAAGTCACTTTACTCGTATCGTAATGCATGATCCCGTGACCAGACACTTGGTCACTTTGAGCTCATTATGATGATGCATTACCGAGTGGGCCCAGTGATACCTCTCCGTCATACGGAGTGACAAATCCCAGTCTTGATCCGTGTCAACCCAACAGACACTTTCGGATATACCCGTAGTATACCTTTATAGTCACCCAGTTACGTTGGGACGTTTGGTACACCCAAAGCACTCCTACGGTATCCGGGAGTTACACGATCTCATGGTCTAAGGAAAAGATACTTGACATTGGAAAAACTCTAGCAAACGAACTATACGATCTTGAGCTATGTTTAGGATTGGGTCTTGTCCATCACATCATTCTCCTAATGATGTGATCTCGTTATCAATGACATCCAATGTCCATAGTCAGGAAACCATGACTATCTGTTGATCAACGAGCTAGTCAACTAGAGGCTTACTAGGGACATGTTTGTGTCTATCATTCACACATTTATTACGATTTCCGGATAACACAATTATAGCATGAATAAAGACAATTATCATGAACAAGGAAATATAATAATAATGCTTTTATTATTGCCTCTAGGGCATATTTCCAACAGTTGAAATAGTTGAAGTCATGCTTAATTATGAAAATAACACTTGTCGTCGTTGTGTACCGTTTCAACTTCGAAGGTCTCCTCGAGCTTAATGCTGAAGTGCCGATCATCGTCCAGGTGAGGCATGTCGCACAGACCTCGATCGTCGTGGCACCAGCCGCACTCCCTCGGGAGACTTTCATCGTCTGATGACGACATATCCTACGTTCATAATTCAAAACTACATCGTCTCTTGCGTTGGGTCCAATAAGATAATCCACACTGTGGTGAAAACACGCCCTTCGAACTGGTTTGAGCTATTGGTGAATGGAGATGGTCTTGTTGGGAATATGCCCTAGAGGCAATAATAAAATGGTTATTATTATATTTCTTTGTTCATGATAATTGTCTATTGTTCATGCTATAATTGTGTTATCTGGAAATCGTAATACATGTGTGAATACATAGACCACAACACATCCCTAGTGAGCCTCTAGTTGACTAGCTCGTTGATCAAAAGATAGTCATGGTTTCCTGACTATGGACATTGGATGTCATTGATAACGGGATCACATCATAGGAGAATGATGTGATGGACAAGACCCAATCCTAGGCATAGCTCAAAGATCGTGTAGTTCGTTTGTTGTAGCTTTTCCGAATGTCAAGTATCATTTCCTTAGACCATGAGATTGTGCAACTCCTGGATACCGTAGGAGTGCCTTGGGTGTGCCAAACATCACAACATAACTGGGTGACTATAAAGGTATACTACAGGTATCTCCGAAAGTGTCTGTTGGGTTGGCACGAATCGAGACTGGGATTTGTCACTCCGTATGACGGAGAGGTATCTCTCGGCCCACTCGGTAATGCATCATCATAATGAGCTCAATGTAACCAAGTGGTTGATCACGGGATCATGCATTACGGTACGAGTAAAGTGACTTGCCGGTAACGAGATTGAACGAGGTATTGGAATACCGACGATCGAGTCTCGGGCAAGTAACGTACCGATTGACAAAGGGAATTGTATACGGATTGATTGAATCCTCGACATCGTGGTTCATCCGATGAGATCATCGAGGAGCATGTGGGAGACAACATGGGTATCCAGGTCCCGTTGTTGGTTATTGACCGGAGAGTCGTCTCGGTCATGTCTGCGTGTCTCCCGAACCCGTAGGGTCTACACACTTAAGGTTCGGTGACGCTAGGGTTGTTGAGATATTAGTATAAGTAACCCCGAAAGTTGTTCGGAGTCCCGGATGAGATCCCGGACGTCATGAGGAGTTCCGGAATGGTCCGGAGGTGAAGATTTATATATAGGAAGTCAAGTTTCGGCCATCGGGAAAGTTTCGGGGGTAATCGGTATTGTACCAGGACCACCGGAAGGGTCCCGGGGGTCCACCGGGTGGGGCCACCTATCCCGGACGGCCCCATGGGCTGAAGTGGGAGGGGAACCAGCCCCTAGTGGGCTGGTGCGCCCCCCCCCCCCATGGGCCTCCCCCTGTGCCTAGGGTTGGAAACCCTAGGGGTGGGGGCGCCCCACTTGCCTTGGGGGGCAAGCCACCCCTTGGCCGCCCCCCCCCCTTTGGAGATGGCATCTTCTAGGGCCGGTGCCCCCCTAGGGGTCCTATAAATAGTAGGGGGGAGGGAGGGAAGCCGCACCCTAGCCCCTGGCCTCTCCCTCTCCCTCCCGTGACACTCCTCCATCTCCCTGTGCTTGGCGAAGCCCTGCCGAGATCGCCGTAGTTTCCACCACCACACCGTCGTGCTGCTGCATCTGCATCAACCTCTCTTCCCCCTTGATGCATCAAGTTGGAGGAGACGTCTTCCCAACCGTACGTGTGTTGAACGCGGAGGTGTCGTCCGTTCGGCGCTAGGTCATCGGTGATCTGGATCACGTCGAGTACGACTCCATCAACCCGGTTATCTTGAACGCTTCCGGGCGCGATCTACAAGGGTATGTAGATGCACTCCTCTCTCCCTCATTGCTAGATGACTCCATAGATTGATCTTGGTGATGCGTAGAAAATTTTAAAATTCTGCTACGTTCCCCAACAGTGGCATCATGAGCTAGGTCTATGCGTAGTTTCTATGCACGAGTAGAACACAAAGCATTTGTGGGCATGGATATTGTCAATTTGCTTGTAGTTACTAGTCTTATCTTGATTCGGCGGCATCGTGGGATGAAGCGGCCCGGACCGACCTTACACGTATGCATCCACCGATTGACATGCACTAGTTGCATAAGATGGCTGGCGGGTGCCTGTCTCTCCCACTTTAGTCGGATCGGATTCGATGAAAAGGGTCCTTATGAAGGGTAAATAGAAATTGGCATATCACGTTGTGGTTTTGGCGTAGGTAAGAAACGTTCTTGCTAGAAACCTATAGCAGCCACGTAAAAACTTGCAACAACAATTAGAGGACGTCTAACATGTTTTTGCAGCATGTGCCCTGGGATGTGATATGGCCAAAAGGATGTGATGAATGATATATGTGATGTATGAGATTGATCATGTTCTTGTAATAGGAATCACGACTTGCATGTCGATGAGTATGACAACCGGCAGGAGCCATAGGAGTTGTCTTTATTTATTTATGACCTGCGTGTCAAGATAAATGTCATGTGATTACTTTACTTTATTGCTAAAGCGTTAGCCATAGTAGTAGAAGTAATAGATGATGAGACAACTTCAAGAAGACACGATGATGGAGATCATGATGATCGAGATCATGGTGTCATGCCGGTGACAACGATGATCATGGAGCCCCGAAGATGGAGATCAAAAGGAGCAAATGATGTTGGCCATATCATGTTACTATTTGATTGCATGTGATGTTTATCATGTTTTACATCTTATTTGCTTAGAACGACGGTAGCTTAAATAAGATGATCCCTCGTAATAATTTCAAGAAAGTGTTCCCCCTAACTTTGCACCGTTGCGAAGGTTCGTTGTTTCGAAGCACCACGTGATGATCGGGTGTGATAGATTCTAACGTTCGAATACAACGGGTGTAAGCCAGATTTACACACGCAATACACTTAGGTTGACTTGACGAGCCTAGCATGTACAGACATGGCCTCGGAACACGGAAGACCGAAAGGTCGAGCATGAGTCGTATAGAAGATACGATCAACATGAACATGTTCACCGATGTTGGCTAGTCCGTCTCACGTCATGATCGGACACGGCCTAGTTAACTCGGATCATGTTTCACTTAGATAATTAGAGGGATGTCTATCTGAGTGGGAGTTCATTGAGTAATTTGATTAGATGAACTTAATTATCATGAACTTAGTCTAAAATCTTTACAATATGTCTTGTAGATCAAATGGCCCATGTTGTCCTCAACTTCAACGCGTTCCTAGAGAAAACCAAGCTGAAAGATGATGGCAGCAACTATACGGACTGGGTCCGGAACCTGAGGATCATCCTCATAGCTGCCAAGAAAGATTATGTCCTAGAAGCACCGCTAGGTGACGCACCTATCCCAGAGAACCAAGACATTATGAACGCTTGGCAGTCACGTGTTGATGATTACTCCCTCATTCAGTGTGGCATGCTTTACATCTTAGAACCGGGGCTCCAAAAGCATTTTGAGAGACACGGAGCATATGAGATGTTCGAAGAGCTGAAAATGGTTTTCCAAGCTCATGCCCGGGTCGAGAGATATGAAGTCTCCGACAAGTTCTTCAGCTGTAAGATGGAGGAAAATAGTTCTGTCGGTGAGCACATACTCAAAATGTCTGGGTTGCATAACCGTTTGACTCAGCTGGGAGTTAATCTCCCGGATGACGCGGTCATTGACAGAATCCTTCAGTCGCTTCCACCGAGCTACAAGAGCTGTGTGATGAACTTCAATATGCAGGGGATGGAAAAGACCATTCCTGAGGTATATTCAATGCTGAAATCAGCAGAGGTGGAATCAAAAAGGAACATCAAGTGTTGATGGTGAATAAAACCACTAAGTTCAAGAAAGGCAAGGGTAAGAAGAACTTCAAGAAGGACGGCAAGGGAGTTGCCGCGCCCGGTAAGCAAGCTGCCGGGAAGAAGCCAAAGAATGGACCCAAGCCCGAGACTGGGTGTTTTTATTGCAAGGGAAGTGGTCACTGGAAGCGGAACTGCCCCAAATACTTAGCGGACAAGAAGGCCGGCAACACTAAAGGTATATGTGATATACATGTAATTGATGTGTACCTTACCAGTACTCGTAGTAGCTCCTGGGTATTTGATACCGGTGCGGTTGCTCACATTTGTAACTCAAAGCAGGAGCTGCGGAATAACTGGAGACTGGCGAAGGACGAGGTGACGATGCGCGTCGGGAATGGTTCCAAGGTCGATGTGATCGCCGTCGGCACGCTACCTCTACATTTACCTACGGGATTAGTTTTAAACCTCAATAATTGTTATGTAGTGCCAGCTTTGAGCATGAACATTGTATCAGGATCTCGTTTAATTCGAGATGGCTACTCATTTAAATCCGAGAATAATGGTTGTTCTATTTATATGAGAGATATGTTTTATGGTCATGCTCCGTTGGTGAATGGTTTATTCTTAATGAATCTCGAGTGTAATGTTACACATATTCATAGTGTGAATACCAAAAGATGTAAGGTTGATAATGATAGTTCCACATACTTGTGGCACTGCCGCCTTGGTCACATAGGTGTCAAACGCATGACGAAGCTCCATGCAGATGGACTTTTGGAGTCTCTTGATTACGAATCATTTGACACGTGCGAACCATGCCTCATGGGTAAAATGACCAAGACTCCGTTCTCAGGAACAATGGAGCGAGCAACCAACTTATTGGAAATCATACATACTGATGTGTGCGGTCCAATGAGTGTTGAGGCTCGCGGTGGCTATCGTTATGTTCTCACCCTCACTGATGACTTGAGTAGATATGGGTATGTCTACTTAATGAAACACAAGTCTGAGACCTTTGAAAAGTTCAAGGAATTTCAGAGTGAGGTTGAGAATCAACGTGACAAGAAAATCAAGTTCTTGCGATCAGATCGTGGGGGAGAATACTTGAGTCATGAATTTGGCACACACTTAAGGAAATGTGGAATAGTTTCACAACTCACGCCGCCTGGAACACCTCAGCGTAATGGTGTGTCCGAACATCGTAATCACACTCTATTGGATATGGTGCGTTCTATGATGTCTCTTACCGATTTACCGATGTCATTTTGGGGCTATGCTTTAGAGACTTCCGCATTCACTTTAAATAGGGCTCCGTCGAAATCCATTGAGACGACACCGTATGAATTATGGTTTGGGAAGAAACCTAAGCTGTCGTTTCTAAAAGTTTGGGGATGCGATGCTTATGTCAAGAAACTTCGACCTGAAAAGCTCGAACCCAAATCGGAAAAATGCGTCTTCATAGGATACCCTAAAGAAACTATTGGGTATACCTTCTACCTCAGATCCGAAGGCAAGATCTTTGTTGCCAAGAATGGGTCCTTTCTAGAGAAAGAGTTTCTCTTGAAAGAAATAAGTGGGAGGAAAGTAGAACTTGATGAAGTATTACCTCTTGAACCGGTGAGCGACGCAGCTCAAGAAAATGTTCCTGAGGTGCCTGCACCGACTAGAGAGGAAGTTGATGATGATGATCATGAAACTTCAGATCAAGTTGCTACTGAACTTCGTAGGTCCACGAGGACACGTTCTGCACCAGAGTGGTACGGCAACCCTGTCTTGGAAATCATGTTGTTAGACAACGGTGAACCTTCGAACTATGAAGAAGCGATGGCGGGCCCGGATTCCGACAAATGGCTAGAAGCCATGAAATCCGAGATAGGATCCATGTATGAAAACAAAGTATGGACTTTGACTGACTTGCCCGTTGATCAGCGAGCCATAGAAAATAAATGGATCTGTAAGAAGAAGACAGACGCGGATGGTAACGTAACCATCTATAAAGCTCGGCTTGTCGCTAAGGGTTATCGACAAGTTCAAGGTGTTGACTACGATGAGACTTTCTCACCCGTAGCGAAGCTGAAGTCCGTCCGAATCAAGTTAGCAATTGCCGCATTCTATGATTATGAGATATGGCAAATGGACGTCAAAACGACATTCCTTAATGGTTTCCTTAAGGAAGAATTGTATATGATGCAGCCGGAAGGTTTTGTCGATCCTAAGAATGCTGACAAGGTGTGCAAGCTCCAACGCTCGATTTATGGGCTGGTGCAAGCATCTCGGAGTTGGAACATTCATTTTGATGAGATGATCAAAGCGTTTGGGTTTACGCAGACTTATGGAGAAGCCTGCATTTACAAAAAAAGTGAGTGGGAGCTTTGTAGCATTTCTCATATTATATGTAGATGACATACTGTTGATGGGAAATGATATATAATTCTTGGAAAGCATAAAGGCCTACTTGAACAAGTGTTTTTCAATGAAGCACCTTGGAGAAGCTGCTTATATATTAGGCATCAAGATCTATAGAGATAGATCGAGACGCCTCATTGGTCTTTCACAGAGTACGTACCTTGACAAGATATTGAAGAAGTTCAAAATGGATCAGTCAAAGAAGGGGTTCTTGCCTGTATTGCAAGGTACGAGATTGAGCACGGCTCAATGCCCGACCACGGCAGAAGATAGAGAAAAGATGAGTGTCGTCCCCTATGCCACGACCATAGGGTCTATCATGTATGCTATGCTGTGTACCAGACCTGATGTAAACCTTGCCGTAAGTTTGGTAGGAAGGTACCAAAGTAATCCCGGCATGGAACACTGGACAGCAGTCAAGAATATCCTGAAGTACCTGAAAAGGACTAAGGATATGTTTCTCGTTTATGGAGGTGACGAAGAGCTCGTCGTAAAGGGTTACGTTGATGCTAGCTTCGACATAGATCTGGATGACTCTAAGTCACAAACCGGATACGTGTATATTTTAAGGGGCAGTAAGCTGGTGCAGTTGCAAGCAAAGCGTTGTGGCGGGATCTACATGTGAAGCGGAGTACATGGCAGCCTCGGAGGCAGCACAAGAGGCAATTTGGGTGAAGGAGTTCATTACCGACCTAGGAGTCATACCCAATGCGTCGGGCCCGATGACTCTCTTCTGTGACAACACTGGAGCTATTACCCTTGCCAAGGAGCCCAGGTTTCACAGGAAGACCAGGCATATCAAGCGTCGCTTCAACTCCATTCGTGAAAGTGTTCAAAATGGAGACATAGAGATTTGTAAAGTACATACGGACCTGAATGTGGCAGATCCGTTGATAAACCTCTCCCTAGAGCAAAACATGATCAACACCAGAACTGCATGGGTGTTCGATTCATCACAATGTAACTAGACTATTGACTCTAGTGCAAGTGGGAGACTGTTGGAAATACGCCCTAGAGGCAATAATAAAATGGTTATTATTATATTTCTTTGTTCATGATAATTGTCTATTGTTCATGCTATAATTGTGTTATCCGGAAATCGTAATACATGTGTGAATACATAGACCACAACACGTCCCTAGTGAGCCTCTAGTTGACTAGCTCGTTGATCAAAAGATAGTCATGGTTTCCTGACTATGGACATTGGATGTCATTGATAACGGGATCACATCATTATGAGAATGATGTGATGGACAAGACCCAATCCTAAGCATAGCTCAAAGATCGTGTAGTTCGTTTGTTGTAGCTTTTCCGAATGTCAAGTATCATTTCCTTAGACCATGAGATTGTGCAACTCCCGGATACCGTAGAGTGCCTTGGGTGTGCCAAACGTCACAACGTAACTGGGTGACTATAAAGGTACACTACAGGTATCTCCGAAAGTGTCTGTTGGGTTGGCACGAATCGAGACTGGGATTAGTCACTCCGTATGATGGAGAGGTATCTCTGGGCCCACTCGGTAATGCATCATCATAATGAGCTCAATGTGACCAAGTGGTTGATCACGAGATCATGCATTACGGTACGAGTAAAGTGACTTGCCGGTAACGAGATTGAACGAGGTATTGGGATACCGACGATCGAGTCTCGGGCAAGTAACGTACCGATTGACAAAGGGAATTGTATATGGACTGATTGAATCCTCGACATCGTGGTTCATCCGATGAGATCATCGAGGAGCATGTGGGACCAACAAGGGTATCCAGATCCCGTTGTTGGTTATTGACCGGAGAGTCGTCTCGGTCATGTCTGCGTGTCTCCCGAACCCGTAGGGTCTACACACTTAAGGTTCGGTGACGCTAGGTTTGTTGAGATATTAGTATACGGTAACCCAAAAGTTGTTCGGAGTCCCGGATGAGATCCCGAACGTCACGAGGAGATCCGGAATGGTCCGGAGGTGAAGATTTATATATAGGAAGTCAAGTTTCGTCCATCGGGAAAGTTTCAGGGGTAATCGGTATTGTACCGGGACCACGGTCCCGGGGGTCCACCGGGTGGGGCCACCTATCCCGGAGGGCCCCATGGGCTGAAGTGGGAGGAGAACCAGCCCCTGGTGGGATGGTGCGCCCCCCCATGGGCCTCCCCCTGCGCCTAGGGTTGGAAACCCTAGGGGTGGGGGGCGCCCCACTTGCCTTGGGGGGCAAGCCACCCCTTGGCCGCCGCCCCCCCTTGGAGATGGCATCTCCTAGGGCCGGCGCTCCCCCTAGGGGTCCTATAAATAGTGGGGGGAGGGAGGGCAGCCACACCCTAGGCCCTGGCCTCTCCCTCTCCCTCCCGTGACACTCCTCCATCTCCCTGTGCTTGGCGAAGCCCTGCCGAGATCGCCGTAGTTTCCACCACCACGCCGTCGTGCTGCTGGATCTCCATCAACCTCGCCTTCCCCCTTGCTGGATCAAGTTGGAGGAGACGTCTTCCCAACCGTACATGTGTTCAACGCGGAGGTGCCGTCCGTTCAGCGCTAGGTCATTGGTGATTTGGATCACGTCGAGTACGACTCCATCAACCCGGTTCTCTTGAACGCTTCCACGCGCAATCTACAAGGGTATGTAGATGCACTCCTCTCTACCTCGTTGCTAGATGACTCCATAGATTGATCTTGGTGATGCGTAGAAAATTTTAAAATTCTGCTACATTCCCCAACAGGTCTAAGATTTTCAGTAGTAAGAAGTGAAGTGGTAATTTTGAGAGCAAATGGTTAGGATGAGTGGTTCCTCTTTCCTGTTTAGCTTTACAATAGAATATTGTTAGTCATGCACACTTGTGCATTCAGCCAGGCCCAGTGGAGGGCCTAAAAACATTTCTTTCTTTAAGCCTGCTACATCCATCTCAAGTATTTATGGTCAAGGGTTAGTAGGGCCATCCAAATAGAATATGTATAACACAAGAGGCAGTTGATCCTACTTAATTAAGTACTAAGATACCATGGCCCATGCATTAGTCGCAAGTACCCCATATGTCCTATTTTTAGCAAAGTCATGCTAAAATTCACGGAAAATTTCAGCATTACCTTTGCTGAAAATAGGACATATAGAGTACCCGAATTTGCCGGAACGGAAGTTAATCGACATTCAAGCAAACTCAAGGGCCTCTCGCGGTACCTGCAAAATCATCACGACACGATGGTCGGAGACAAAACCCAGCAAACTAGTACCACAATGTGCCTCTACTTTCATATGGATGAAAAGGCCACAGACCATATGGTCCTCTGCTTTCATATGGACAAAAATCAGCTCAACTTATGTGAGCTTCCATTCCAGATCTAATAGGTCACCCAACAAAAAATCATCAATAGTTTTAGCTGGAAAAAAATCATGGATGTTGGTCTTATACTTGTTTTTTTAATGTACTTATGACAATCAGCAGCATGTCTATCCATGCCAACAATCTCTAGATGTTCAACAAAACATGTGCTATTTAATTAGGAAAGTAGGACCAAACTACATTCACCTGTCAAACGATGTTACCATTCATCTAGCAATACAAAAAAACACAGAAATTGCAAGGTCTGGACTGAATGCTTTTGAGTTTATTAAGTACCTTCAGTTCGGAGCTTTAAATGTCAAAAGAGCTTCACAAAATCTTGAATCCGCCAAATCACTCTTAATAGTTCTGCATTGCACAGAGGCAGCAATGAGTCAATGATATCAGTAGCAATAATAGGTGTTGCAGTTATATAACTTATCAAAAAGGCCCAACTTAGTTAGCATTCTATCTGCACAACTGGCCAAAGAAAACAGATGAACTATTCATAAATGTTTTTGCAATTTTTATTATTTTTGCAATAAGTGTTTCTGAACAGAGGAAGCATATACTTCGTCTAAATGAAAAGATGGTGCCCCTGCAAACTTGGTGTACCTAGGCAACGACGAAGCTTCTCGGGGGCGAACCTGGGCGGTCGCCCCCCCCCCCCCAACAAAAATGAAACTTTTTTAATACCCTGTCATAGTAATGAGGCGGCACTGCACATACCAGCCTGTAGGGCCCTTTTAACATCTCCTTACGGAGACAAGCTAGCTCCGACCTAGTGCAGCCAGCGACCAACTCTCATTTCTATCATCTTCTATTCTTTCCTCTTGCCATCTTGTGTTGACTGAGCATGGGTGAGCGCCTGCGTAGAGGTAGAGGTGAGGCACTAATCAGCGTGCCTGCGTGTGGGTTGGCAGGTAGCTAGCAGGGCGTCCAGCTAGAGGTGGCGAAGAGGTCAGAGCTGAGATCGGCATCGCACACAGTGAGCTAGTGAGCAGGAAGCAAGCAAGAGCAGTTTGCCCACCCACTCCCCACTGGAAATTTCTTCCTTGTATAGATTCTTGCATCTTAATTTCTTGGGGAAAGTTTTGAATAGGTCATAGATTTTGTACTAAGGACAAAGAAACGAAGAGCTGATTTTTTGTGTGGGAAGATTGAGAGCTTTATTGATTAGTGAATAGGATTACAATCCATAAGCAAAAGCCAAGAGGATTCTCTGGGAAATCAACTCAGTACTCCATGGTTAAATAATATTTTGGTATTTTTTTCATGGACTAGCTTTCATATATATAATCAGCGTTAGAAATGTGATTAATATACTTATCAAAGTTTCTCAATAGTTTTCAATGTCTAATTTGTCGTAGTGGTACAATTCCATATTCGGGAAGAAAAAATGTTTGCCCCTCCTAAGATTTGTTTCAAGCTCCGCCACTGTACCTAGGTGTGTTCGTTGTTGGACTTACTAGGTGTGTTCGTCAAGAAAAACCTAGGTGTACCTAGATGTGTGTTTGTTGTTGGACTTTCTTATTAGCTCAAGACGAAACGAACGATGCATGGGTTAGCGAAGTGTACCTAGGCTGATAATCTATCTACTCTAGCTAGTAAGTGGTCATCTGGAAGGCTGGAACGAGCAGGAACGTGTGAGGTTAGGCATTTAAAACTGCAGAATGATCTCGCTCCTTTCTGCCAACTCATGAACGCTGTCCAGTCCCCATTACCAATCCAAACGGTCGAGGGGAGGGAGGGAGGGAAAGGGGAGGAAGGGTGGAGAGGGAGGAAGGAGGAAGGAGGAGAGGTACCTGGGCGGGCGCGGCCGGTCGCCGAAGGGGTCAGGGTCGGGGTCGGGGTCGGCGGCGGCGGCGGCGTCTAAGGGATGGCTCGAGGGCGTCCGAGCTCGTCCGGGTCCTCGTAGTCAAAGAGGAAGACGGCGGCGGTCCTCCTGGGCACCTCGGTTGGTCGTGGGGAGGCCGGCGGCCACGTGCTTCGTGGGTCGGCGGCGGTCGTCGTCCTGCACCCCGTGCGGTCGTCGGCAGTGCAGCAAATGCAGTGGTAGGGGGCGCGGTGGCGGCGGCGCGGGGAAGCCGGAGCGAGTGTGGAGCGGGCGCGGGGAGGGAAGAGGGATCTGGCGAGGGAGAGGGAAGGGGGGATCGGGCGAAGGGGTATCCAGCTAGAGGGGGAATGTTAGTAATGGCGCACCATCTAGGGGTGCGCCATAAAAACACTCATAGCAATGGCGCACCATCCTCTGGTGCGCCATTAGTAACTTTTTTTTCTGATAGCAATGGTGCACCCTCCTGCGGTGCGCCATCAGTAACTTCTTTTTTTCATTATTTCTTGTTGCATATAATAATTTGTTTTTTTATCAAATTTGTTATTTTCATGAGGACTAGAACAGAACACATCATCAAATATCATCAAATTTGTTTTTTTAAATATCATTATTTTTTATTTTTAATTGAAAATATCATCAAATTTGTTATTTGAAAATATCATCAAATTTGTTATTTGAAAATATCATCAAAAAGCGAGGGAGGGTGCGGGGTGTCGGCGGCGGCGGTGGAGCGGGCCGGGGAAGGGTGCGGGGGTCGGCGGTGCCCGGTGGAGCGGGGGAGGATTCGGTGGGTCGTCGGCAACGGTGGAGCTGGGGAGGGTGCGGTTGGTCGTCGGCGGCGGTGGAGCGGGGAGGGTGCGGGGGGTCGTCGGCGGTGGTGGAGTGGGGGGAGGATGCGGGGGGTGCTTGACAGCGAGAGGGATCTGGCGAGGAGGATAGCGATCAAGATGGAGGGGGATCGAGATCGAGTGTCCTCATGAATATTCAATATTTTTTCATATTGAATATGAAAAAATATCATCAAATTTGAAAAAATATTCATGAATTCAAAAAGTGCCCATGAATTAAATTTAAAAATATTCATGAATTTGAAAATAAAAATGATAGTAGTTTTGCAAAAAAAATATAGTAGTGACGCACTTGTTGGAGGTGCGCCATTACTAGTTAAACTAGTAATGGCGCACTTTTCTCTGATGCGCCATTAATATTTTTGGAAAAACAAATTGTTACTAATGGTGCACCGTGGGTCTGGTGCGCCATTAGTATACCACACTAATGGTGCACTAGCTCATGGTGCGCCTTTACTATATAGTAGTGGCGCACCACGTTTCTGGTGCGCCATTAGTGACCATATCATCTATAGCCCTTTTCCTAGTAGTGTAACTAGACGAGCCATTGGATCTAAGACAAGATGGACGGTACAGAAGACGTGAGAGGGAATGAAAAGTATCAGACTACTGATCTAAAGTGTTTCCCTTAGCGCATATACAGTATGCTACCTTCCAAAATTCGTTGAGGAGGCAAGCTATTGTGAGGGGTCTAGCCCCTGCTAACTCTCTGTGATCTATAAAGTTAGAATATTTCATAACTTAATTGGTTGGATTCTGGACGATAACACTTGGACTATGACCTTACAACCCGTTCACAGTTTGGTTAAAATGTGACGTAGGTGCATATTTAAGGTGAGAAACTTGATTTCTTTCACAACGTTTGCACAACACGCATGATGTGTTTGCCAAAGTCAAGCCATGTGCGTCAACTCAATTTATTCATTCTCAAGGACATGCATGCTGCGATGCAGATGCAGATAATTAATACTCGTTCCAAAAAAAATTAATACACCTGTTACGAATGTTACGAACAGAGGCTGTATGTCATCTTCAATGGAGGAAGTACGCGAAGATATTTGATTAAAAAAAAGAATGTGCATGCAGCTTATTTATGAAACAGACTCAAAAAAAATACTCTAGAAAATATTTTGTTTCTGGTAACTCTCTCTCACTTCGATTCGACTTTTTGAGCCAATTTATGAAAACTTCTTCATCTTGCATACTCTCTCTCCTCTTCTGTTATTCTCTCTAGCTGTTGACTGCTGTGCACTGTAGAGGAAGGGAGAGAGGAGCCTCTAATATGCATGTGATGGGTGAAAGGTGAACAGTGACCAGTGAGTGCATGTGACAGGACGCATGCAACTTTGCTACGGGCCAAGCTCCAAGTACTAGCCTGCAGGCCTATACTACTATCTGGGTTTACTGTTTACTGTATCCCTGCTGATCCTCCTTCTAGCACATATGCCCAGGAATTGCCAATGGTAATATGTATGTCTAGAAAATAAGAAGCTAATGCATCAGTCCAGACGAATGAACAATGTAGCTTCCTACGTACTTCGGTGCATGACTTGTTACTTGCTTTGGTGAAGCTGGATCATATATATAGGGGCGAGGTAGACTTCATTACTCAAACAAATGTAACAGATGGTTGGTGGAGTATATTCATTTTCTATTGAATGACCATGCATTGCTATTGGAGGCTCTTAATGGATTTGGCTATAATGTATCTAGTTCATTTTCTAATGAAAGGCATTTGCCTATACACAAAACATCCAAACTATGCAACAACACTTCATAAAAGATATGTTGAGCTCGAGCATGCACACAACTAAAATACTAAAAATAATGAAACATGACGGACAATTATCATGCATGCCAGCAAGTGAAGTTCGACCTAAAAATCTAACCCTGAAATGAAGCAAACTCAGAAGGCGGTTGCATCATGGTAATCATTACCAATCAGTTAGGTTGAGGGTACCGTTGGCATTGTGACATCTGCACCTGAACGTATTGGCCAAGTTCCTTATACCTTCCAGTCCCCGCACCATGTGATGATTCAAAATATGACGCAAACAACTAAAATGTTTTACGTGCTTACAAGTTTTCAGTGACAAATATCATCCAATGAGTGCTACACATGAGAAACAAAAATCAGTGCTCAAAACTTTGGGCAGTGAAATCTTTTTTTTGTGTAAAGCTCCTTGAATGTTTTTCTGCATGAACTCCTGCAAGCCCCTACAGAGTTTGAGCATATTGATGTCATGAATTTCATAATTGTATTGTTTAGTTCTGTATTGTATTTTTTGAATTTAATGTTCATGAGGGTGTAGGGACACTCAAGAACTAAAAAAACCACTCTCTGATAGAAGATGGGGAAAGAGTGAAATTGTGAGCTAAACTTGGACCAGTCTTGTTTACTATTTCTGTCAAGAAAGAGCAAGGATCCCATACCAGGGTCATTTTTTCATCACAGCTACTAATATTGTGGTGGATAGGGGCTTAGGGCGTCGTTTTTGTGAAAGAATAAAATTATGTACATGTGTCCCTGAAGCTCGCTGCCCATGGCTCACCCTTGGAGGCAACATGAGAAAAACTTGGATGAAGACGGTTAGGATCGTCCTAAACCGGAGCCAAAGACTAGGCAACAAATCTTTCACACTATGAATGCTCGGTTTACTGAATACCTTGAGCTGGCTTGTGATCTCATGATGGTTTAACTAGATGAGTATCGATGGGTGAGTTCAAATTTCTAACATGTATACTTAAATACGAAGAACATAAATTCAGGGACCCTTAGGGCCCAACAGAATATGACAGATGGTACAAAGGATTTGGATACCTGGCACCATTTTTATTGATGGCCGGTGTCCGGACTCACCGCCCTCAACTGTGATCCCTGAGAATGCAAGTGCTTCTCTTTGTTGGTCATTCAAATTAGGGTGTAGAGTGTAGACTATCGGCCAACTTCAAAAGGCATGGATGGCCCAACAATGGACACTGTCTGCTACACAAGGGACCACCGCGTCAAAGATCACAGGACACTCATTGTCAGTGAAGGAAGCTCCTCTACAAAAGCCATGCCATCATTGAAAATGCTTGCATGTTGAGAAATATGGTCCAAACGGAACTCTAGTGTGTTCTGCAACTCTTCGTCTCCATCAACAGTTGTACTTTCGTGCACTAAATCCGAGGCATTAGTGTTCGCACATTTAATCATTGAAAAGGCATGGATTAGGCATTTCTGTTGTGATTCGTACTCCTTTTTATTCAGTGATGCCAGACAAGTCCATCACACCGGTTTCAAAAAAAAGTTCTAACTGCGCAAACATAAATCCCTATTTTTTGCGAACTTCTCTCACAGCCACGAATCCTCACAACCCCCTCTCTGTTCCTTAGGTTTGTTTGTCCTATGCAATGGCGTAGAGCTTCTCTTTCTCTCTTGTGGTAATTACCTTCGACAAGACCAACGCCATTCTTTGGGTCAACAGTATTGGAGTTCTCTCTCTTACAATTAGGTGCCAAATTGCATTGTAGTTGTGTGGGTTTACAATCTGGGTAGACCCATCCGCTCACCGCCCTAGGACATCCATAAGGAGACTTTTATTAATGCATTCGTTTACTCAAGTATATAGTTTGTACTGCTAACATTGTCATATGCAGGGATTCTCCAATCTGATTTCACACTAAGGATCTCAGGTACAACCATACTACAATCGTTCCCTGAGCGAAGGAGAGGAATACAAAGCAATGCCGGTACAACATCCTCAGTGAACCATTCCCACCATCTAGTGCTGAAGCCAAATATAGAGGGGTTGCCAATTGTGTGGTGGAATCTTGTTGGGTGCGCTAACTCCTACATGAGCTCCAATGCCCACCGTCCCATGCCACAGTTGTGTACTGTGATAACATTAGTATGTCCTATATTGTTGGCGCCGCCTCCTTGCAGTGCCGCTTCTTTCTTTTTTTGTTGTTGCCTCACACAAATCTCTCTTCTTTCTCAAGAACACAAGGGTACCCACACACGTAGGGAAACACACACACGCGTATGGCCCTAGGAGGAGCACAGAAAGCTTTGCCGACGGGCTCTTCGCCTTGGTGAATACGCTGGCTACATTGTTTCTGTTTATGTTGTTTCCTATACATATATATAGGGTCGTGCTATTCGTCACCCAGGGTGACCAATAGTTATTCCTCATCCCGGCCGAACCAGGCACCGAGGGCACGAGAGAAACAAAAGAAAACAAATGTAAATTTACCTCACGTGCGGGCCTGGCGAGGTAAATTTACCCTCTTGTATTTCTTACTACGAAAATAATCGATAAAGAAGAAGAATCTTCCTTGGATCGTGCCATCGTGGGAGAGAGATTTTTTTTTAGCGAATTGTTGGAGAGGGCTGGGCGGTTCCCATCCTCCCTACGGTCGCGAGCTGGATACGGTGGCCAGAAGCAGGGGAGGTCGTTCCCGCCGACGGGATCCAGTTCGAGGGAAGCGGCGGCGCCGGGTCTAACCGCAACCTCCTCGCTAGGGCGGTGCTCATCCACATCGACGCACTACACGCCGGGGTCAGCACTACCCATTCCTCGCCTCACTCCACCTCTTCAGGTACTCCTGCTACAGCAAGCTAGGACAAGAGGTCAGTGAGGTCTCTATAGGAGAGGCGCTGCCGTGTTAGTCTTGTGTCTCCTCTAGTCATCTCCATTCTTACGTCCCTGATTGAATCTGGATCTGGAGATTTCACCGGCTGCCGACGAGTCACCATAGTGTAACTACCATCGGTCTCATCTGTAAGTTTGGTCACTGCCTCCACCTTCATGCACCCACGACCCATGAGCTGGTGCTCCGCCCTGCATCCCTCGTACCAGGCAGCCTCCAACCCCCTCATGGCATCCCTACCCATTTTTGATAGACTGAAACTTGTTTCTGTCGCCAATAATGCTTCAGAATATTTTGTGTGTGATGAGCTTGACATCTTAACGGGGATGGTAAATTGTGGTAAGGCAATTCCATAGAAATTAATCACTTGTGCCAATTCTAATGAGAGTAGAAGGAAACAACCATGTTATGTGAAATTAAAATGCTTATGTTAAGGCCCTATAATATTAGAGCGATTATCTTTCTGAAAAAAGTGATAAGAGTATTAGTAGCTCAATTTGTCGAGGGCGCAGTTAAACATTCGATTAGTTGTATTTTTTTTTTGGTTGTTGCTAAGAAATTTCAATATCATATCTGAAGGTTAAAGTGATTCTCAGTTCATAGGATGACCATGTTCTCGTTGTATTTGAGTTATGTACATTTGGGCCTTCATACAAGTTATTTACCTTACAGTGATATCTGCGTGTTTGCATTGCAGGTCGTTGTCAATCTGTATATTCTAACAGCTTTGGGAGGTTTGCTATTAGGCGATGTTGGGCCTACCTTTATTCAGGGGTATTCAGTTGAACACCCACTATTTTTGGCAAAATAAATCATATACATATCATGTATATATATGACAGACTCACGTATTCATTCCTTCCTGCTCATGTGGTCACACCCTGTTGAGTGATCAACAATCGGTGATTTTTCTTTCCTGATCGTGCCTTAGGTTGTGAGTACCGAGATGAAGAAGCGTATTCTGATTGAGTGGTTTCGTGTTTTGTACTGAACACTTGTTGAACATATGTATTTTAGATTTTTTTTTTTGCTTTGAATACCAATAGATAAAATTCTGCACGCGTCCTTAGTTCCTTACGCTGGTAAATCCAGTATTCCGCCACACTGGTTGATACTACTTGTGTATCCTTACTTCTGAAGTTCAGATTTGTTGGTATACCATATACTGCATTCTCATTTTGTTGTCATTATCGGCTTTGTGCATCTTCTGCCTCTACATGTTTGCACAAAGCTCCAACCTGTTTGATCAGCTCCCTTGTTGGGTTCCCATAGAAGAAGAGACTCTCATCTCCTCTTGGCTGCAATGGAAGAGTAGAAAATTGTGGACATCGTAGACATGTCCACTTTATCATTGTGTGTGTATCAATTTGCTGACAGAGACAATTGAATCAAGTAATTTAGTATGAACTTCTTGAGTGCAGGGGTAAATAAAGGTGCAGCAACATCAAGGGCTGTCGCACGAGGACGCAAGTGGAGCGATCGTGGAAACACCGGGATGCTTATCATCACCTACGAGGACGAGCATAGCCATGGACATCCACTCAACTTGTCAGCGCTCGCCGCTGATTCAGAAGCCTGACTGAAGCTGCCTATGCCAGAAGAAGATAGGAGACCTCTGAATTTTTATGCCATTGAGGGAACATGTCATTTAGCTGCTCTTTGGTTATTCAGTTTGACAAAAAATCAGAATGCAAGAGAAATTTGTAACACGAAGGCAAATGTTTGCCCGCGATCTTTTTCAAGATGTATAATGGATACTTGATTGGGGTGTAATGCATTCACCTTCTGAAATATTTTATCAATAAAATTGCTCCATGTGATTGTCAAATTTCCTTGTAGAAATAGCTTTGTAAGTTTGTTTTTCTAATGTGTGTGTGTGTTTTTCAACAGATTGTGAGAGGCTTGTTGACACGTGTCTTTGTTGAGTGTATCCTAGAAAAATCATGGCAATTTCTCCGTTTGGGATTTTTTTCCTGTTTGTATCTTCCTCCAATATTTTTCCTAACTACCGTATCATCTTGTCAGCTATACACCACACAAAAAAGATTGCTGAGCGTGATGGGCACATTAAATAAGAAAGTTCTTATCCTATAGAATGACCTTGAAAATGGCAGTCTCAAAATTCTTGAACTGTATTCGAAAACTTTTGATTTGTCTCACGTAGTTCGACTATAATCACCTTGACACAATCTTTCATCATCCATACAAGTGAAAAGTAATGAATTCAGCCATGAGTGTCTCATGAACAATACAGTCACCACAAGTCTCAATTTTTTTCTTTCCAAAAAGAGGCAAATAATTGCCTCCATCTTTTTTTTTTGCGAATTGCCTCCATCTAAACCATACCATAAGAACATGGTACCTCTCCCAGCTAATGTGTGTAATAGATTCTAATGGTCATAGGGAACCGATGCTAGTCCAACCGCCGAAAAACCATACCATATGACAACTACTGTAAGAACAAACTACATGGCCCCAGGAATAACAAAGCCATCTACTCCCTCTGTCCCATAATGTAAGACGTTTTTTGACACAAAAAATGTCTTATATTATGGAACGGAGGGAGTAATAAATAGATTCAGTGTAAAGGACTAGCTGATGGTCCTGGAAATGTCTCACGTAATAAAACCCATTCCTATGAGTATAGAAAAATCTGTTCGGAGACAATTGGATGCCACTCGGTAACCAGCAGCAGGAAAAATTCAGAATGCACTATTTCAAAACTGGTTACTACCAGACTGATTACATAAGGGTGCCCAACTAATGTAGGCTGCCATGCCCAACTTCACTGCCCTCGTACAGATATGGACTTGGTCTTCAAGCAGCTTAACTTGCATGTGGCCAGAGATTTCCATCAATTTCATCTGTTCAACAATCAATCCAACGACTGAAATAATCTTATCCATATGCTAGAAGCAACATAGCATCGTACGAATAGGGCTGAAGCCTTTAGGTTCACCTTTCTTCTCAACAATTCTGAATTTTGCTACTGATTATTGAGATTACAGTTGATGCATCCATTCTTCACTGGATGGTGAAGCGTTAGTAATATGGACGCCCAGCAGTTTCAACCAAGAAATCAAAACAAAGACATGTGGAACTTTCCATTAAAATTTCGTTTAGTCACAACATTCTATAAAGTAAACAATATTTTGACACAACAGCCAGCCAGAAAACACCCAGTCAAAAAAAAACAGCCAGACAGAAAACAAGGCAATAAGGAGTATACTAAGTACAAATGTCCAAGTTCAAAAGAAAAGTAATTCTCAAGGTAAAAACTGCAGTATATTATCATGAAGATCAAAATGAAGACAAAATCTTTCAGTTGTCATTAAAAAAATTCTGAAACGTGTATGCAAATAAAGAAGTAGGAGTACATTTTCTTCAACTTCATCAGGCTCCGAAAAAAAATTCGAATATACGTTCATATCAGAGGTAATAACTACCTTCATTTTATTTTGCAGGGAGAGAGTTAGCTATTTCCAAACTACAAAATTCAGCATTCAATTCATTGATAAGCTTCTAGTCCACAACAAATGAATTAATAAGATTTCGCTGCATAATCAAACATGAATCACAAAATGTATCTCTAGATCAACCAAAACTCAGAGGTTAGAACAACAAGCTAATACACAATATAAGATACTTGAGTAGATACTTGGACATCTGCTCAGAGCCTCGATGTTTTGCATTCCAAACAAATTTAGCAAAAACATTAATTACAAAAACATCATTTAGCATGCTTATGTGTTGAGCAGTACCTGCACACATTAAGGAGAGCTCTCTTGGTCATGGATCTCGAGTTTGTAAGGATGTCGAGGTGAGCTCTTGGCCAGAGATATAAGTTATCTACACATAGCATTGGTATTAGGTAAGGAAAGTAATCAAACAACTATCTGCTGTAAGCAACTTGCCCAAAACAGAATTGTGTATGTCGATGGCAAGTGAAATAAGTTACTGAACTGTTCAATGCGGTACAGATATTTCACAATCCAATCAAAGTGCCACAAGAGTATCACTTTCAAATAGAGAAGAGAAAACATAACAATGATTAGAATGGGGTTTGGGCATACGGAGAAGATTTTTAACCGAGTAGCATATCCAGTGTGAGGTCTGGGCAAAAGAAATACAATTTCTGGGCATCAAACCCATCCATAGACGAGTCGTTGAAGAGATTTGGATTGACCTCACCACTCACCAGCATGTAATGGAGCAAGCAGCCGTGGCCGCCGGCCGGAGGAGGGCACAAAGCGTTCGCGAACGAAACAAGTGCCGCCGCCAACACCACCTGATCCGTCGCCGCGGCCAGCCGGCCACCATAAGCCGCGCTGCCCGACACCGACGCCACGACCCGCTCACCTCGCCGCCGTTGCCGCCGAGCACCAGGCCGTCGCGCCGCCAAAGTGGTCAACCACAGCTTCCCACGCCGCCCGGGCAATCCGCTGACCACCACGCCGCCATGCCCAACCGCCGGTCTCTGAGCCCTCGGCCACCACGCCGCAAGCCAGTCGCCATCGAAAACCGCAGCACTACGCGTGATTAGAATAGGAATGGCGGCGGGGGAGTGGGATAACACCACGAACAGAAAACAGTTTTTTGGCAACGTAAGAAAAGGGGAAAACTTACAGTGGCACAGAAGAGATTTTAGCTCGTGTGTATCAATGGAAAGTCGGAGGCACAATGGGACGATGGAACCGAACCGGAGAAAGTCTGGCTCGGTCGATCGACCAGGGTGAGGAATACCTTATTCTTCACTCTGGGTCTTAAATAAACTTTATATATATATATATATATATATATATATATATATATATATATATATATATATATATATATATATATATACTAGTAGAAGGCCCGTGCGTTGCCACGGGCTTTTAAATATTTTTACCGTGTGCATATATAAACATAATGCATATCAAGTTTTACGTGTAAACATAATTGAAATCCATATCACACAAAATATTCTTCGATACAAAATGTAATTCGATAATGTATACATAGAAAGACACGCGATGCACAAAATAAAGAAAGTGGTACAGAAACATAGTACTCTTTATTGTGCACTATATTACACAAGGTAGATAGCACCCTACATGACTTTTATGCTTAAGACCAATCATCTCACGAAGCATTTCCATTGTTATTAACCATTAATTAAAGACAACAGATGGAGCATTTTGTTACCTTTAAACAAATATTCCAAGATGCTGCAACCAGAACCTTAATACATTATGGAATTTCCTAACAAATATTACATAGACCCAAATATACAGCACAACATCCAATAAAAAATCATTATAACACACCATCTAACTTAAAAGTCTGGCATATGAAAATTTAGACCTCCGATAGAAAATGCTGAATTTCAGCAGGAAATATCAAATACATGCTTCCCTGTCCGATGTATAAATATGTGTAATTCTCAATTGATGCACTTCTGAAATCTTCTAACTCACATAACACCATAATTACAGTGATTGTGCAACATATTTTTTAGAAAGCATGCATAAGCCTTTGAGTATAAACACAACTTTTGGTAGGGAGTCAATAACACCCCTAGGTAGCCAAGCCTTTGAGTATAAACAAAAATGATTTCTCAAGCTTTCTTTTGCTTCATGGAGCTGTAATTATTGCTAACAGAAACAAAATAGAAATCAAATGATAAAAAAGAAACAACGCAATAGGAGAAAATGAGGCATACTACGTGGCCATGTCGCTGACCTGGCCATCACAACCTCCGAGACCAAGGGGCGAGGAGGTGGCGGCATCAGCTCCAATGAACCTATGACACCAAAATGATTATGTTTGCCGTCCTCGATCGTCGGCATCATCGACTCAGTGGTCGGTCCCCTTGTATCTTCTTCCCCATGGATCGGGATTGATTCGACATAGGATCAGAACAACAAACAAAATCAAAAGTCACAAAGAATTATAGCCTAGTAATGCTCAGTCAGCCAAATTAAGAAATATCGGTAACACATGCATATCTATTAATGATATTAGTGAACAATGCAAAAAGCAAAGGATTCCATTTGTCGCAATTAGTACACACGACAACTACTTCATAAGTTCATATGACCAATCAGTTAGACCACATGGTTAAATTCATTCATAGATGAACAATAGATGAACAACTAACAAAAGTCGAGAAGGATCCTTACAAAAACAATGATTGGTCAGGAATTTGGAAGGAGGGAGGGTCTATTATTAACGCTAGTGAAGGCGCATGTCATGCCAACTCTACAAAGTTAATTCCATTTACAAAAATCACATCGGAAAAGTATTGTGCATTCATGTTCTAGTCTTAATATCCCTTAGGTAATCTTGTTTTCAGCTGAACGACGATCATGTCAAGCTAAACGAAGAGGACGCCGACAGGGCCACATTGTTCCCTGCCCACCACCGCCCACTTCCACACGCCACCATCCATGTTCACCGCCTGGATGCCGGCCCCAGCTCTCAAGGCCCTAGAACCGGTGCGCCCACGGGTCGCCGCGTTGGGTATGTACCCGCCGCCACCGCGTTGGACCTTCTCGTCCTACAATGCAATAGCCATTGCCTTAGTTGTCTACATCAGACATCTGAAATGAAACAAAAGTCAAATGCTACTAATTAGACGTAATACATCAAAATGTCAAACAGAGTCAACACTTTAATTATGCTTCATAGGATAAGAATCAAACATACATAGTTAAACCAAATACTTAACAAAGTGTCAACAACATTTCACAGATTTTTTCAGAATTTTTGAAGCACTAACCTGGCTTGGCTCAATGCCAATGTGGTTCAGCATATCAATGCATAGATGTAGGAATCATCCTTGTACTCTGCACAAACAAGGGAAAAACATGAGCTTTCATGTTTCCGTGTATTATAGTTGAGCAGAAGCGATACATGGACAGTAGTATGAATGTACAACAGTGGGAAAGTTGAGGTTCCCTGGGCTGAATGTCGATGAAAGGTGCCTCCCATTTGCCCTTGTAGTCCAGGTTCCTAATTATCTGACTACACAAATATCCCATGTCAGAAGTTGCAATGCCAATGCACACTGCTGTTTGTCTACAATTTGACTATCTAATCTTACTCTAGCAGAAGTACCTTTTGCATCCATGGTCTCTTGCACCGGGGTACGTACCAAACTCCTAACTTCTTACAACTGATGATATTGTTAGGCGATGGAATTTGGAGTAACTTCTTGCTGACAACTGATGATATTGTTGGGCATTGAATTAATTGAACCACCCAAACTACTTTCAATCCTTTCTCGAAAGACAAATCAAGGAGACCACGAGATAGAAAAAGAGAGAAACTTACCATTAAGATAGAGGACAAGTCAGGCAGTCTTGCACATGGTGTTGGTAGGCAGCACCGCCGTGGTCGGGACAGTTCGCGCCCCAAATCCATATCCTCCATTTTTGCAAGATTCTGTACACCACATCTTTCTTACTAAAGTGGGAGAAACCATAAATCGACTATCAATCATCATTAAGTGTAGAATATGGTCATTAAAATTCATTAAAATCATTGCACATCGCTTGCTTGATTCTCCTCTATTAAATTAGCATTCATCACGGTGCCTTCTAAAGACAAGGCATGACAGAAACACAAAGCACAACCCAAGCACATTGGTTTATGTACCATACTCATTGTAAAAAATTAGAAGCTTCTGTAAGATGTGACACTGTTTACATGTTTGGAGTGAATTGCATCCTCGTACAAAGGATAGAAGAACTGAATGCTTATGTACTTATAAAATACAAAAGTGAAAAGGGTAATTAAATCATGTTGGGTTAAAAACCTTACGTTCCCATGGTTCTTTCTCAGATCAAAGAACTCAAAATATCAGCAGTGGATATTGGAGCCAGGAGAAGAAACGACGTGACCTTCACCCACATCCTTAATGGCCAGCCTCATCTCCATGCCCAGGACGATCTGAAGCCTCCCTCAATAATTCGACACCTGCACGATGACCGACCGTCAGATCACAACACTCGGCTTGGGCAACGAATTCGAGGGATTTCTAGACCAAGCGTTGAGAGTACCTAGGGGTCACCTTGGTTTTTGTACACGACAAAGAGGAGTGCGGGAGGCGAGCCCCAACCCATCGAGACCACGATGCCTTGAGAGAAAGCTAGGGGAGGCGATGGTGAAGCACGACATCATGGCGCACGTGCCCTACGTCTCAACGCTACAGTCGAGCGTCGCCATGTAGCCGCACAACAGCTTGCACTCCATGAGTTACATACTATTTTCGCTCACACGACGAACGCCATCCGCCCGTCACTGAGACCCATCCTCTCAACCCTGCTGCTCCACGATCACGCGACGCCGTGTTAGTTAATGCAGAAACATAGGAGGCGGGCATCGTAAGGTAAAAAGTCCGGTTTGGACGGGATGAAAGACGAACCAAAATAAAGCAAAATTGGACAGGGAAGGGGGTGGATGAGGAGGCGAACATACAACGAGGTCGGGGTGGCTGTGGCCGAAGCATGAGGCTCGGCCTCCTCGCCGATGACCAGATCCGCCGTCAGAGATGATGAGGTCATCAGCCCCGTGACCTGGATCCCGCCAACAGGGTGATGCAGAGGAGAGGTGCGGCGGCGTCCTACGGGTGAGGACGGCGGGGGAGGTGAGGGAGCAGCTGAGCGCGGTGGTGCGGCTGCGTCCCTCGGGAAGACGAACGGCGAGCGGCCCGAGGCGGGAGGCGGCGAGGGGGAGAGAAGAGTCGTGCGGTGCGGGGTGAAAGCCCGACTCGCTCGGTTTGTAGCAGGGTACTGCTATAATCGAAACATTTCCTTTGATGTAATTTGACTACGTATGGAAAGATTAATCAGTGATTGACCGACTTATGGTAAGTTAATTAATTTAGATTTGATTTTTAAATATTGATTAGAGATTAACCGTGATTGATTCTCTCCCATAAAGACATTACTAAATAATTTGTGTCCACATGGAAAGTTCTGATCCGTTTGGCTTTCGGTACATGGGATGGTGGAAGGAAAGACGAAAATAAACCGGACGAAAATAAACCAGACGAATAATAACAGTGGACGCAATCCTAGCAACTGCTCCATTAAGAGTAGAGATAATGCCTCAGGATGAGGAGGTCACGATTAGGGTATGGCAAGAAGAACTTTTTTGGAAAGCTTTGATTCTGGTGATAATTACCATATTCGAAATTTCCTTAGTTATAGCCTTACCATACATGGATTGATTTATTACTATAATTATCATATTTGAGATTTCTAAGTTTATAGCCTTACCATACGTGGATTAATTGTGATTGATTACCATAAATACGTTGGGTATTGTCGGCCAGACGAGAAAGAGAAAAACCGGTGGGAGGGGGGTGGTGGGAGGTGGGACGAAGAAAAACCGGTTGAAAAAAAACCGGTTGAAAATAAACCGGTTGAAAGTGGGGGGGACTATTCAACCAATTCGTCCATTAGGAGTAGATATATATATATATATATATATATATATATATATATATATATATATATATATATATATATATATATATATATATATATATATATAGAAAAGGAGGATGACCCCCGGCCTCTGCATCTGGGCGATGCATACGGTCACTTTATTAATTATTCTCACAAGACCTTACAAAGTAATACAACAATAAGTCTAAAGGCGCCGTCTAAGCAACTCTATCCAATTGATGAAGTGGCGCAGATAGCCTGGGCCTAATACCAAACAGACATCGCAGCCAAACCTAACATCTAACACCTGAGATCACATCCAGGACGCCTGCCGGGCATGGGTCTCACCAGTCCATCGTCCACTCAGAGGCCGCCGCCGCCAACTGCCATCGCTCCATCTTCAGAACTGTATTGATGCATCAATCTTGCTCGGTCCAGCTATCGTCGACGCCACCACGGCGCCCAACGGCACCTCCTCCCTACGCACAAACAGCTGAGCACATCGCGGTTGCCACTGATACACCTCAGCACCATGCTGCCAAGTACCACCAGCCGACACAGCTTGAAGTCTTTGAAGATCTGTCGTGTGTAGCACCTGCCGACCAGGCATGACAAAGCGTAGCACCTGTCGGTCAGGCATGACTTGACATCTCCACCGAAACTCCGGGCAAGATGAAGCCGCTCCACCTCCAGCCTCTCTGAACGGGACAGGAGCACCCCAGGAAGACACGGCGAAGGGTTGAGCACCACAATCACCACGAGAGCCGGTCCAGCCGACTGCCATGGCGAAGCGACACCACTAAAGAGAACCGCCGCCATCAGGAACGCCAAGAACGCGCTGCAGCTGTCCCACCTTCCCGCGGACCCAAAGCGGCGCCTTCAGGAAGGTGACGGAGCCGGGCACCGCCGCCGCCCAACTAAAGTTGTGGGTTTTCACCTAGGTGCAGGGGGAGGACGAGGGAGAGGGAGCTGGATCTCGAAGCCGCCATCAAGAAGAAAACAACGCCTGGAGCGCCGCCGGCGTCGTGGCCGCCGCAGCCGGCCAAGAAATTACTCCGATCCAGAGCTCCCAACCCCACATCCGCGCAGTCCGCCACCGGATCCGGCCGGACTGACGAGGAGGAAGTAGCGGCACGGGGGCGCCGTTTTCAGATCTGGCGAAGGAGAGCAGCAGGGAATCCCTACACGCGGCGCCCGTGTCCACCGCCAACTCGCCGCCCGCACGGCCGAGTAGACCGCCAGGACGACGCCGCCCTCACCAGTAGAGGCCGCCGCCTCAAACCCTAGGCCCGAGCCCAAGCGGCGTCACCACTTGAGCTACTACTCCACTAAATAGCTTCATGCACTAACCTTCCTAATTTATCTCCATACTCGAGGAGACTCGACAACCACTTGTAACCGAGCCAACTACATGCACGAAGAAAGCTAGCTAACAACTCACATGCATCTAACAACCTCTGTCTAATAACAAGGCTCGGCGACCTACGTGCGTGTACTAACCATCTTAGACCAAATCACCCGGCCTACTCAACAAACTAAACAACTTGCCGGCCGGCTCACCCGACTCAATCTATGCACTCCGTCACGCTCCAGCCTCTGTCGCTTCTTGCAGCATCACATGGCAACGCCGTATCACACGGCACCATCGACATCTTATCGTGCTCGCCGCATCCCACAAAGGCATCCCACAGAGGCATTTGTCGTACTCTTCCTTCCCGAGCCAAGATACACACCGCACAAAGGCATGCAGAACACAGGGGCCAAGTGTACTATGGGATGAGACCTAGAGCGCTCTCGCAACCATGATAGCTAACCTCGTAAAGCCTGATGCTAAATAAGTCCACCACACCACAGAAGTCCACATGTCTGCTACGCGACAATAGACGTTTTTGAGGCCGCATCACTGACTTGCCACTATTAGAGAGCTTCATTACAGAAGGATTTGTTTCGGTAAGCCGCAAGCCTGATGATCACTAATCTCTACTGCATCCCCCGATCCATAAGCGTCTCTCATCTACATGGTGTCTGTTGTCTGTTTATCCCGACTAGCCTGTTCTACTTAAGCTTTGTTGTTGGTGGCCTAGCAAACCACAATATTGAACCTTGAAGCTAAGGATTTTGTCGCTTAGCATACCACAAATTTGGTGTTTTTATTTCCAAGCTTTGTACCGATGGTCTAGCAAACCACCCTATCATGAACCTATTTCCCTCAATATTTCCTGTTTGCTATTTCTTCCTATGGTGCTCTGTTGGTTTCCATGTCTAACTCAATCTGGCATCTGCTTTCCTGGAACATTAGAGGCCGTAGACACCTCCAAAGTGTGCCGATGCTTTTGCAGAATTTACCATAATTAAACATGACGCTCAGTATCTGCAAGTAATAAAAACTTTCTGAATTCACTGCTAAAAATACGGGAACGTTTCTGCGACGACACCTAGATCTTGTCAATCACAAGGATGCACTGCACTCTTCTGGGGGCCTTCTCTCTACTCTTTTCTCCCCAAAATTAAATTTACTAACAGCGACCCAAGCAGACAACATTTTTCAACAAAAGTTGGATTTATTGACTCAAAATGAAGCATAAGGGGATACGTAGCCCAATAAGCACACTCCCGCCTCCCGCATAGCTAGGATGAACATAACCAACACTACCAAGCACAAAAACACGCGGACGGCTAGCAAAGTCATATAAGATCAAAGCTATGCGTAGGAGAGTAAAACGAGCCCCAAAGCAACTACTCCCTCTGTTCCGAAATAATTGTCGTTGGGCAAACACAGTTCAGATTCTGTCACGTTATAAAAAAGTTTCACTTTCCAATTTTGCCCTCCCACTCACTCGCTCCCACTAGCTCTCTCGCTCGCCGCTCTCCGTCTCCTCCCCGTCGCCTCTCTCTCTCTCTCCCCTCCGGCAACGCCCTCTCCCTCTCCTCGTCGCCGCTCTCTCACTCTCCTCGTCGCCGCCCTCTCCTCTCCCCGTCGCCGGCCTCTCCCTCTCCCCGTCGCCGGCCTCTTCCACTGCCCTTTTTCCTCACCACCCCGCCTCCACTCATACCCCGTAAGTCAACAAAATATCGATTCTTTTTGCGCCGGCGACGAGCTTCTAGGCGAAGGACGTGTGGATGTGTAGCGGCGCCAGAGCTCGATATAGGCAACGAAGGCGTGGACGTGGATCAGTGCCCGAGCGGCGGATCTGGAGCGGCGGATCTGGAGCGGCGCCCGAGCAACGGAGGGAGATGGAGTTCCCTCCTGGCGTGGCGGCTCGATCTGCAACGCCCGCAGCTGCGGCACGCCACCCTCGCTACTGTCGCAGGGAGATGCCGCTCTTCCCCTTCCCGGTCCGCCCTGATGTGGTTTCCTCTCCGTGACCCGTCATCGGAGGCACGGCCAGAGGCATCCCCGCCGCGTGCAGCTGCTACTCCCGGACGCCGCCGCCGCCCTCCGCAAGGAGCGACGATAACCTGAAGCTCTGCGGCCCGGCGTGCGCCGAGCGGCGCGCCGCGGGGGCACCGTCGCCGATCGGCCACACGACATCGCTCTCGTCCAGCTAGAAGCATGCGCTGTCGTGGCCTGCCTCCGGCTGTCGTGGTAAGCCCCTCCTCTGTTCCCTCTGATGGTAAACTCTGAATTTGCTTGCTTGCTTTCTTTCTGCAGCAGGCCAAGAAACAAGGAGTGCATACTTAATTCAGTTAGTTTTGCAGTAGTTTGGTTGCAGTAGCAGTACTTCATTCAAGTGAAAAGATTCAGTTAGTTGTATCTCTGCATACTTAATTCAGTTTGGTTGCAGTAGTTTCTCTCTGATGGTAGTACTTGTATCTCTGCATACTTAATTAACTGAATTTGGTTGCAGTAGTTGATTCAAGTGAAACGATTCAGTTAGTTTTGCAGTAGTTTTGCTGGAGTAATAAGGAAAAGTTGCAGTAGTTTGTCAATGTTAACCTCGGCGTATCTGCAGTTTCAGTCACTACTTGCTACTCCTACTTATTACTCCTCGGCGCTGGAGTGCTTCGACGTGTCTGGAGTATTTTGAGTAGCTAAACATTTTTGCCTGAAAACTGAATGTACAATGTTTCTGTAGATAATTTGATTGAAAAGGGACGGCATGCTGAGGTGTACAAAGGACAGCTTGCTGATTGATAGTTTGTGGCAGTGAAGAGGTTAACAAAAATACTTAACCAAGCATGCTGAGGTGAGCAGAGTAGAGACTGTCTACAATCATGATCTAGAGTAGCATGGAGTAAAATGTTTGCAAGAGTACATTTACAGGCATGAGTACAATGAATTAACCAATTGTTGTCAGTTGAAACTTAAAGTTCAGACATGAGGTAGTCTTAGAGACCCATGTACTCCTTGTATTCATGTTGTCAGTTGAAGTTGGTATCTTGCTTGTTTCCAAGTCTTGCGGTTGTACATGATGGTTTCATCAGATGGATGTGAACTGAATGTATGTCCAGTTTACACCGATGTAACCTGATTCTGAAAGAATGCCACATACAGATGGCGTCGACCTTGGCCTCCTCGTCGATCTGACTCTGCATTAAGAAAACTTGCTGGCATCAAGTGTCCCCCTTCCTCCACTGGCAGCCTTCCATCGAATTCACATCAGAAAACTTCATTCATTCACCCAGAAAAAATAACTGACATTGCCAACATCTCACAAGAAAGAAGAGAGCAGAGTTGAAGTTGCGAGCCTGTTTACTTGCAGCTACACCTGTGTTCTTCTTCTTCTTCGCAGAATCAATCAGGTTTACTTGCAGCCTTACTCACTTTGTGTCTTAGTTAATCATATTCCTCAATTGAGGAACACCTGGACTTGTCATTCCGGTCTTGGGATCAACAGTAGCATATGGACTTATCATTCTGGTTTTTGGATGATTTAGTTAATCAAATTGACATCAATTGACCTGTTTTTGGATCAATTGCAGATTCTCTTGATTGGAGTGGAGAGGAGCAGAGACGAGAGGAGCAGCAGAAGTGGACAGCGCAACGGCTGACCTCGAGCTCTTGATTGGAGTTGGGGGAGGCGGCCGGCGAAGGATCTGTGGCCAACAGTGAAGGATCCGAAGCTGTGGCGGAGCAGGCAGCCGGCGGGAAGGGCGGCCGGCGAGGGAGCTGCGGACCGCGGCGGGGAAGGGCGGCCGATGAGGGAGCTGCGGACCGTGGCGGGGAAGGACGCCAGAGATGCGGACGAAGGAGGAGCCTGGCGAAAGGGAGCAGCGACGGCGTAGAAGCCTGGCGGAGGGGAGGAGCGACGGAGGAAGACGCCTCCCGATTGATTTCAAATCGGGGGTAGTATTGTACTTTCACACTGTTTCACCTGGTCGGAACGACGCCCCCAGCGACAATTATTTCGGAACGGAGGGAGTAGATATGCAATCGACAAACTGCGGTAATGACCAAGCAGACCGCATGCTTACCAAAAAGTTTGCCTCTGCCTCAAATGACCAACAAATCACTATAAGCAATGTCTACGCGTCCACTCATCATGCAGATGAACCAGCCTTCCTACTCAGACTGCAATCTCTGACTCAACCTGACCTCTGCCCATGGATGATTTTGGGCGATTTTAATTTAATGAGAGGACCATCTGATAGAAACAATGACACCTTCCGACAAACTGAAGCCAATCTCTTTAATGACACGAGCAACCTGTTGGGCCTAATCGAGATCCCTTTACTCGATCGCTGAGTTTACCTGGTCCAAGAACCACGACCACGCAACCATGGACAAAGTTGATCGCCTCTTAATTAACAATGCTTGGTCATATCGGTCTCCTCAGAAACAAAATTTCTCTCTGATCACGTCCCACTTCTAATCACTATAGCGACAAACTTTCCGTTGGGAGCAACTAGTTAACGAGCACTCCTTCGGAAGCTTCGCAACGATCAGCGTCACTTGGCATGCTCTCAGCCATTCACCACGTGTCGCGCTCTGGGCGCTCCCTCTAGATTTTTTTTATTTTCCGCACACGTTTTCGGCCTTTTAAACGGTTTTTTCTCTGGGTTTCGACGTTTTGGTTTTCAACCGGTCTTTCTTAGATTTTCAATCAAAAAATTTGAAAAAAAATATTTTGCGCGAGAAAATGGTTTTTTTCCTTTCATGAGAGTCATGGCTTTCCTTCCGTGAGAGGCACAGTTTTGCTTTCGCGAGAGTCACGGCCGTGCCCCTCGAAAACGAAAAAAACGTGTTTTCTATTTTTTTTCTTTCGCGAGAATCACGGTTTTGCTTCCGAGAGAGGCACGGGTGTGCTTTCGCGAGAGTCACGGCCGTGCCTCTTGGACACGAAAAAAACGCATTTTCTGTTTTTTTTCACGAGAGTCACGGTTTTACTTCCGTGAGAAGCATGGTTATGCTTTCGCGAAAGTCACGGCCGTGCCTCTCGAAAAGGAAAAAAACGTGTTTTCTTTTTTTTTCTTTCGCGAGAGTCACGGTTTTGCTTCCGCAAAAGTCACGGTTGTGCTTTCACGAGAGTCACAGCCGTGCCTCCTCGGAAACGAAAAAAAACGCGTTTTTCTTCTTCTTTTTTCTTCCGTGAGAGTCACGGTTTTGCTTCCGCGAGAGGCACGGTTGTGATTTCGTGAGAGGCACGGGCGTGCCTCTTTCGGAAAAGGAAAAAACACATGCTCCCGGTTCGGTTTGTTCGTCTGGTTTTTTTTGTGAAAAAAAAGTTCATCAAAACCTATCAACATGGGATCTAGTTTTGAAGATCTCGACACGAGGAATCCAACGATGAAAGCGGTTCAAGATTTGGACACACAGTTTAAGAGATAAAACGTTTTGAATAAACGAATCTACGCAAAAAGGGAAAACTCCAGTTTGCGACAAGTGGCGCGCTGCATGTGCGCCGGTTGTCGCAACTAGGAGAATTGAAGTGATCTTTGCAACAAATACTCCTTAATTAGTGATTTCGAACTTTCCGCGCCCTCTCAATTTCCGTTTTGAACTTGCTTGGGCGGTAAATCCACAAAGTGCCATGGTTGTCTAGAATTCTTGGGCCAACAGCCCAAAGCCACTAATTTAATCATAAATTTGACTTCGCAATGGTTTTGATTCCTTCGTTTGGCCTTTCACATGCTAAAACTTCTACGAAACCATGGCTCCCAAACAAGTGGTGCACCTGGAAGGGTCCACTGCTTCTATCTGGGATAACAACTGTCATGGTAGATGATAGAACAAGTCCCTGGATCAATTGTAAACCTGGGCTCAGATAAGGCGACCCGCTGTCTCTTATCTCTTCATAATCATTGATGATTTGCTGGAAAGACTATTGTCAAATTATGGCTTACTAATGCACCTGCTAAAAGATAACTTGCCTTACCCTGTGTTACAAACTTACAATATGCGGACGATACTCAAATCTTCCTCCGAGCTGCGCAAATGCAACCGCCCTCAAATCAATTTTACAAAACTAACTTCATTGCACTCGACGTCGACCATAAGAATGACACAAAACCCGCCTTTGTCCTAGGGAACCTAATTGCTTCGTACCTGCAAACTTACCTAGGGCGTCTCCTTTTGCCAAACGAAACTAGCAGCTTCTGCTTTCCAGCCAATCATTGATAAATTTTATAAGGTACCTCTCTGGTTGAGCTGCTCTCCTGCTTACTAAAGGGGGCAAACTAATGCTACTCTCAGATATTCTTGACAGCCTCCCGACATACCTCATGGGGGTTCTCAACCTGACTAATCTGATCATTGAACAGTTAGATAAACGACAACATTGTTTCTACTGGTCGGGTTCTGACACCTGCTAAGTAGCTAAGTGTCTGGTTGAGTTGGACAAAGTGTGTAGGCCCTAACTAGCCGGTGGGCTCATTGTTAAAATCATACAGGTGCAAAACGTTTGTTTACTGCTGAAATTTGCCTACAAATTCCTGGATACTACACCACTCAACACAAACAGTGGCTCCTACTTAGCCAAACTAGTCCAAAAAAACTTAGCAACTTGCGGTTGAACAATGTTCCTTCTTCTGGTTAGACATACGGATGCTTCACGAGCCGCTTGCGGTTGCCTTCCCTGCCATTTTCTCTCAGCACCTAATACCAAATGCCTTTTTAGCTGACATTTTGCATGAACGGATCGACCTTTCCTTCGATAGCAAGCTAACTGTGCCTGCGTCCACATAACTGTGTACCTTGCGTGTGTTCTTCTTATGCAGGTTAGTGTATGATAGGCAGATGATGCTTCCTCTCTCCTGGGCGAAGGGCTCTTCACCACCGAAGGCTGCTCCTCACTGCCCAAATGACCATGCCAGAACTGACACACATCTGGGATGCAAAAGTTCCAGGGAGGATTAGAATCTTTGGTTGGCTGGTTCACACGGATAGGATTAACACCAGGCAAAACCTCGAAAAGAATAAGATAATCGATGATGAATCATGTCCACTTTGTTCACATGCACATGAGTTGAGAGATCAGCTTTTCTTCTTTTGCCCTTTGTACAAAGAGTTTGGGAGCGGATTCATATAACACCATCAAGTCCTTTGTTATTCTCACAGTCCTGTGGAAAAATTTGGGATGCCAGAAATGCTAAGGTCTTTTGAAATAAGGTGCTAACCTCAACTGTTGTAACAGTTAATACGATAGACGACTTTACGCTCTCGACCCACCAACTTTGTAAGCCGGAACAAAAACATGAAGCCAGGCTCTCGTGTGATCATCTTTCTTTGCGGTAACGCAATCTTGAAATATATTCAGGCGGGGATCCCCCCCCCCCCCCCCCCCCTTGATTTTCAAGGTTGTGAAGAAATGGCTGATTGTTGAGTGATGTTCTTCTCCGCCGATTTTGAGTATTGCTGCTATATGTACGGTATTGCTCTGTACCATTGTGTGTGTGTCATAGTTCTACTGCATTATTGATGTTGCATTGCACACGGAATTTTTTTTGGCCATGTGCAATGTGGGGGGTCACAATATGGACACGGATATAAGGCAAAAGAAAAGGTATGTGATGTGTGGTCACACTGCAAACAATCGGCTGATTTTGCTAGTGTTCAGCGTGACTACAATATCGTCCCGAGCCTTACGATCAAAACACATGTGATACCCACATCAGATACAGGTTGCTGCACCTATGCAATGCGGCCGCCAGAACGACTGGTTGGTAGTGGTTGGCGTAAACTTATTGATTGCCTTGCTTGCCGTATACAGAGTACAGGCAGGTTACATATATGGGAACGAGGCCCTAACTGAATACAGGAATCGTGGGAGGTGGGGAAGCGCTGATCGTGGGCAGGCCAGGTGGACCAAGGCGCCTGCCTACCCCCCCCCCCCCCCCCCGCGCAGTGTCAACCAGTGGCGAATCTAGAAAAAAATGGAGGGCGGGCTAGGCTGGCTGGGTCATGTAAATATGTGTTGGATTGGGCATGCAAGTAGCTGTGCTGGGCCTTAAAACTAGTAGTAGAAACAAATTTTACAGTGCTGGAGGGGGGGCTTGAGCCTGTTAAAGCCCCCCCCCCCCCCCAGTAGAATCGCCCCTGGTGTCAACGGCGGGTTCGACGATGTATGATGTGGGAATTACGTGTTGTATTCCTCAGGTGCAAACACACGTATATATGATGTACACGAGTAGGCCACGACCTCAACTATACAAGACAACTAGGAGGTGGGCCCAATACATAAATATGCACAACACATATATTCAACACCCCCCCGCAGTCGAAGCGGCACCGCGGCTGACACAAAGACTGGACCGGAACTCCTCAAATGACGCCGTAGGCAAGCCCTTGGTCATGATATCTGTAAATTGTTGGGAAGTAGGGACGTGTAAAACACGAATATGGCCAAGGGCCACCTGTTCCTGAACAAAATGAATATCCAACTCAATATGCTTGGTCCGTCGATGATGCACCGGGTTAGCAGAGAGGTAGACCGTCGAGACGTTGTCGCAGTAGACCACCGTGGCACGATCAACAGGGCAAGAGAGCTCCTGAAGCAGCTGGCGAAGCCACGAACACTCGGCGACGGCGTTGGCCACCGCACGATACTCAGACTCAGCACTAGAACGAGAGACCGTAGGCTGCCGCTTGGATGACCACGAGATGAGTGAGGGTCCAAGGTAGACACAATAGCCTGAGGTGGAGCGACGAGTGTCAGGGCAGCCCGCCCAGTCTGCATCGGAGTAGGCGGTGAGGGCGGTGTCAGCGGAGGCGTGAAGCGTGACCCCAAGATCCATAGTGCCACAGACATAGCGGAGAATCCGCTTGACAGCAGCCCAGTGAAAGTCACGAGGAGCATGCATATGAAGACAAACCTGTTGCACGGCATACTGGATCTGCGGTCCAGTCAGAGTGAGGTACTGAAGAGCACCACAATAAACCGATAGAAAGCAGCATCCGAAGCAGGAGAACCATCCGTGGTAGAAAGCTTGGCCTTCGTATCAACAGGCGTAGCAGCGGGCTTGCAGTTAAGCATGCCAGCGCGCTCCAGGAGCTCATGAGCGTACTTCCGTTGATAAAGGAAGAAGCCATCCGGACGGCGCACCACCTCGACACCGAGGAAGTAGTGCAAAGGACCCAAGTCCTTGATGGCGAACTCAGCACGAAGACGAGCCGTGAGCTGACTGAGGAGACCAGCCGTACATGCCGTTAGGATGATGTCGTCGACATAGAGCAGCAAGTAGGCCATGCCAGAGCCCTGATGATAGACGAAGAGTGAGGCGTCCGAGCGGGTGGAGCGGAACCCAAGCTGGTGGAGAAACGCCGCGATGCGCTGGTACCAAGCGCGCGGAGCCTGCTTGAGTCCGTACAAGGACCGCGAAAGCAAGCACATGTGGTCGGGAAGCGCCGGGTCAACAAACCCGGTGGGCTACTGGCAGAAGACCTGCTCCTTGAGGTGACCATGGAGAAAGGCGTTGGAGACGTCCATCTAGTGCACCGGCCAAGCACGGGAGACCGCAAGGTGGAGAACCATGCGTATCGTGCCGGGCTTGACGACCGGAGCGAAGGTGTCGGTGAAGTCGATGCCAGCACACTGTCGAGAGCCATGAACGACCCAGCATGCTTTGTAGCGATCAAGGGTACCATCGAGAAGGAGCTTGTGTTTGAAGACTCACTTCCCGGTAATCACGTTGGCGTGCCGGGGACGGGGAACAAGCTACCACGTCTGGTTGCGCAACAGGGCGTCAAACTCCTCTTGCATCGCAGCCATCCAGAGCGGGTCACGAAGAGCGGCTTGAACGGAGGACGGCAACGGCGACGGCTTAGAGGTGGACGCCACATGGACGTAGTCATCCGAGGCGTAGCGCGAGCTCGGGCAAAAAAAACTCGTACAGGCGCGGGTGACCGGACCGGCCACAGTCGCCGGGAGGGCCGTGGGCACCGAGAGGGCCGGGGGCGCCGAGGGGCGCCGCGGGGGCCGTGGGCGCCGGGGGCGCCGTGGAGGCCGTGGGCGTCGGGGGCGCCGCGGGGGTCGTGGGCGTTGGGGGCGCCGCGGGGGCTGCGGGCGCCAACGTCGGGGGTGCCGGGGGTGCCAGCGCCGCGGCCGTAGGAGGCGCTGCATGCGGGGGGCGCGCCTCAAAGCTAGGGGGAGGGCCAAGAGAGGCGCACGAGCGCCCTGGGAGAGGCGTCGAGGAGCCCGCGTCATCAGTGGCGGGAGGAACAGATGGGGGGTACCTGGTGAAACGGAAACACATGCTCATCAAAGTAAATGTGCTGGGAAGTGAACACACGGTGGGAGACGGGATCGTAGCACCGATATCCCTTGGAGTTTGAGGGGTAGCCGATGAATATGCATGCGACAGATCGAGGTGCAAGCTTGTGAGAAGCAGTGTCGGCAGTGCTGGGATTGCAAAGGCATCCAAAAATACGCAAGTCGTCATAAGAAGGGGGCGTACCAAAGAGAAGATGGTCAGGTGCGTAGTTCCACCGTGGGCGGCAGGGTCTAATGTTACGAAGAAGTGATGCAGTGGCGAGTGCGTCCAGCCAGAAACGAGGTGGCACGTTGGCATGAAACAGGAGCGTGCGAACGCAGGCATTCAGAGTGCGAAGGACGCGTTCGGCTCGACCGTTCTGCTGTGAAGTGTACGGGCATGTGAGGCAGAAAACTGTGCCGTGATGCGACAAAAAGGTGCGGAAAGTGAGGTTGTCGAACTCTTTTCCATTGTCCCTCTGAAGCGCAAGGATGGGATGCCCAAACTGCGTGCGCACATAGGAGTAAAAGGCCGTTAAGGTAGTCCACACATAATGAGAATAGTCATCAAGAATGACCAGATAATATAAATAGCCCGAGTTACTGGGAACCGGAGAAGTCCACACATCGCTATGAATCAACTGAAAAGGAAAAGAAGCAATGGTGGTGGAATTAGTAAACGGCAGACAAACATGTTTGCCAACTCGACAGGCATGACAAGTGTAATCCTCGATCTTATTGCAACTGAAACTGAAACTCCTAAGAATATGACGGAGTGTGACGGGGTTGGGATGACCCAAGCGAGCGTGCTAGAGATCGACGCTAGCAGAGAGAGCAACCGGTGCGATGGTGATGGATGAAGGCGAGTGCACCGGATAGAGCTCGTCGGGCTGTTACATCGGTGAAGTACCATCAAGGTTCAAGCATTTTTGACAAAAAAACCAAGCTCATCAAATTCAACGGTAACAGGATTTTCACGAGTGAAAAAACAAACAGAAATGAGATTCTTAATAAGATGAGGTGACACAAGTATGTTAGACAAAGATAATGGAGTAGAAGTAGAAGGAAAAGAAGTGTGCCCAACATGTGTGATAGGAAGTGTGAAACCATCGCCGACAATGATGCGGCGGTCGGTGGGGACAGGAGTGAAGGAGGCAAGGTTATCAGGATGAGCAAACATGTGAGCCGTAGCACCGGTGTCCATGTACCAATCACCACCTCCAGTATAGTTGTTCAGCGTAGGAGCAGCATGCAGCCCGGTGAGGAGCACCGGGTCCCAGGGCGCCGGCGGCAGGGCCGGCGAGGGGGACGGAGACGCCATGGGGAAGCCGTAGCCGCCGCTCAACGACGGTGGTGGGTACGGTCCATACAGCTCCGGCTGCCCCGACTGCAATTGCAGTGCCGTGTAGGCCGGATGGCCTGCCGGAAAAACCTGCGGGCCCGCTGACAGATGCTGCAGGTGCTGGACGCCGTCTGGCTGCTGCCCAACGGGCGAGTGCTAGCCCGCTGACGACCCCCACCAGTACCCGGGAGACTCGTACGCGAGCGGAGACCCGTACGTAGATGCGGGCGAAGACCCGTATGCCCCGTACGTAGGATACCCGTACGTGGGAACGAGCGTGTTGTAGATGGCGGCCGCCCCGTATGGTGGCGGGGCTGCACCGTAGGGCGCCGGCGGCGGGGCGGCAGAGACGGCGGCGGATGGGCCTGGTGACGTCATTGCTGGTCCAATGGCGGCGATCAGCGCGGTTGGGAGGCAGCAGCAGGAGGCTTCGGTTGGAGGCAGTAGCGATGCGCGGCTGGTGGGCGGCTCGAGGGAGCTGCGGGCGCTGACGGGCTCGGGTGAACAGGTGCAGTGGCGGCTAGCGTGCAATGCGGTCTCGACGTGAGGCCAATGGGATGCGTATGGACTACATGATGCAAGCACGAAATTGTAACCTTGCTACTGGACGCATGCAAGCATGCGAGTGCAGACTACAGCATGCAACCATGCATCAACCAAGCCATGCACGGGCGATCGGGACAGCGATGGCTAGCATGCAGCGCTGGCAAAGAGAGGAAAGCGCGGGCGGGTGAGCGGCTAGGCAGCGCGCGCAGGGAGAGGAGGAGTGGCGGCCGGCGCGGGAGACGCGCTAGCGGCGGTGGCTAGGTGGTGGCGGCGGCATGGAGGAGGCGCGGCGGCGGCGGCAGCGGCAGGCTAGGGTTAGAATCCGGAAACTGATACAATGTATGATGTGGGAATTACGTGTTGTATTTCTCAGGTGCATATGATGTACACGAGTAGGCCACGACCTCAACTATACAAGACAACTAGGAGGTGGGCCCAATACACAAATATGCACAACACATATACTCAACAGACGACGTTGAGGCTGGAGCGTATGTCGATGAAGGCTGCTGTCGGTAGTCCCTTGGTGAAGATGTCGGCGAATTGAGCACTTGTTGGAACGTGCATGACACGAACATCGCCGAGAGCTACCTTCTCCCTAACAAAGTAGATGTCTATCTCTATATGCTTAGTTCTACGGTGTTGCACAGGATTACAAGACATGTACACGGCAGAAATATTATCACAGTAGACGAGTGTAGCTTGCTGAAGAGGTCGGTGCAGCTCGCTGAGTAGTTGACGAAGCCATACAGTTTCGGCAACAGCGTGTGCGACAGGGCGGTACTCGGCTTCAGCGGATGACCTGGAAACAATGAGTTGTCTCTTCGAAGACCATGAAATCAAGTTATCACCCAAGTACACACAATAACCGGAGGTATACCTACGAGTATCCGGACATCCAGCCCAGTCGGCATCGGAGTACGTTGTGATAGAAGTTGGAGCGGAAGGTGTGATAGAGATACCGTGGTCAAGAGTCCCTTTGAGGTAGCGCAGAATGCGTTTGACATGATTGTAGTGAGGAACACGTGGGTCATGGGCGGCCCCCGTGTCGTCCGCTTCGGGTGACTCGGGCGGCGACTAGGGTTTCCCCGTCGCGCCGCCGCTCCCTCACCCTCCCTTCCTCGCCGCCACCTGAGAAAGCCGCCGGATCCGCTCGCGCGGCCGCCCGTGATGGTGGCGGCGAGGCCTCGGCCGCTCCTTTCCTCAAGGAGGACCTCAAATCTGGGGCGGTGGCCCTTCTTGGCGAGGCGGCGATGCCTTTCGGCCGGCGTCGTTCCCGGGGTGCTCTGGCCGGCGGCCTCGACCACGCGGGTGGTGAGACGACGGTGGGTGGCGGCGGTGGCGCGGAAGTCTTCCCCTCCTCATCAGATCTGAGGGTGGCTCCTTTACCCTGTCCCCCTCGTCCCCGTCGCTTCTCGCCAGCCTCCTCCCGAGCGCCGGTATGATGTGGGTGGGTGTTCGGTGATCTGGTTCTGGGCCACGGGAAACCGTTGGCCGGCTTGGCCGGCTTGGCAGCATCGACGTCCCCGACGCCGTCTCCTCCTTGGAGGTGCTGCAGAGGGCCTCCCCCTTTCCACCCCTGTTCCTCCTCCCGGGTGAAATCCCAAAATCCGGCTTGAATTGGGCGGCGACGGCGTGCTGTGCGTCGTGTCTTCCTTGGGGGCGCCGCCTGGGGAGGGTTGCGCTCAGGTGAGGGGTTCAAGGTCGGAGCTTGGGTGGCTTGGGTGGTCCAGTGACGGCGGTGTCACGAGGTTCTCGTTGTTGGCCTGCCGGTTTACTTGATGCCTCTGCTGCCTTTCTTCAGTAGCTGCACCTGGTGGTTTTCCTGCAGCTCTTCGACGTTCTAGGTTGTGGCGATGCGGCAGTCGTGGAGTGCTCGAACGTTCAAGTGGTGGTGTGTTGCGGCTACTCCAGGTCCCGAAGCTGGCACGTCCCCTGCTCTAGGGTGAGCGTCTCTCAAGTCCGCCGGGTACGGCGCCTTGCGAGCCATGGCGAGAGGGAAGGGTCCCTCTGCGGCGAGAGAGACGGCAGATGTGTGATGTCTTTCTACTTGGGCGTTGGTCAGGCTCACTTGCCACACTCCGTTGCAAGCAGGTCCTCGTCGTGCTCGTGTGTGCCTCACCCCTAGATGGCTGTTTGGATGTAGTCTTCGGCTAGGACAAGGTTCGAGCTTTGTTTTCTTGTATTCTGTTTGAGCTTGTGCGACCCGTTGAGTTGTAAGCCTCCTAGAGTGTCCCTTTGTATCATTTGGTCGTGTGTTTGTATTTCCTGGCCGGTTGATGGCTTTGTTAATTCAAAGTCGGGCTCTTCGCGAGCCTTCGTTCTAAAAAAACACGTGGGTCATGCATATGTAGACAGGCTTGTTGAACGGCATAGGTGAGTGCAGGGCGAGTGAGAGTCATGTATTGAAGAGCTCCTGTGAGGCTGCGATAGAGAGTAGGATCAGAGAAAGGTTCGCTATCAGAAGAAAGTTTAGAGCCAGTTTCAGCAGGAGTGCGGGAGGGATGACAGTCAGACATGCCGGCCTTAGAGAGAAGATCTAGTGCATACTGACACTGAGAAAGAAAGAGACCGGAGGAAGATCTAGATACGGCAATGCCAAGAAAATGATGGAGAGATCCAAGGTCTGTCATGTTGAACTCGTGGCGTAGTGAGCGAATAATGTGGTGTAAAAAAGCATCAGAGGAGGCAGTGAGGACAATGTCATCGACATATAAAAGAAGATAAGCAATGTGGTTGGGTGTTTTGAGAATGAAGAGAGAGGAGTCAGAAGGAGAAGGAAGGAAACCGGTGGTGTGCAAGAATGTGGCGAATCGTCGGAAACCAAGCGTGGGGCGCCTGTTTTAGACCATATAGGGATTTCTGCAGGTGGCATACGTGATCGGGAAGAGAAGGATTAACGAATCCGAGGTGTTGCCGGCAGAAAACTGTTTCGGTGAGAGATCCATGTAGAAAGACATTCTTCACATCTAACTGATGAATGGGCCATGAGGAGGAAACAGTGAAGGAAATATGCCCTAGAGGCAATAATAAAGTTATTATTTATTTCCTTATATCATGATAAATGTTTATTATTCATGCTAGAATTGTATTAACCGGAAACATAATACATGTGTGAATACATAGACAAACAGAGTGTCACTAGTATGCCTCTACTTGACTAGCTCGTTGATCAAAGATGGTTATGTTTCCTAACCATAGACACGAGTTGTCATTTGATTAACGGAATGACATCATTAGGAAAATGATGTGATTGACTTGACCCATTCTGTTAGCTTAGCACTTAATCGTTTAGTTTGTTGCTATTGCTTTCTTCATGACTTATACATGTTCCTATGACTACTAGGAAAATGCTTACCAGTAGCGCTGGTTTTTTTGCTACCAGTAGCGCTGGCAGACGCGCTACTGCTACGATGCTACAGCTATTTTTTAGCAGTAGCGCTTGTTTGTCCCAGCGCTACTGGTAACTGAAGATAGCAGTAGCGATTTTTGTAACCCACGCTACTACTATCCTAAGTACTAGTAGCGTGCAATTTTCTCCCACGCTACTACTAGCTAATTAGGACTAGTAGCGTGCACCTTTTCCCCCATGCTACTACTAGCTAATTAGGAATTAAAAAAATTAAAAAATAGATGCAGTATTCATGGATGGAAATCAGAGACACATCCAATGCAAGATAAACTAAGGTCACAAAACCATCTCAACTTGAAGAGATCACAATAATCCATTTAACATCAGACGCACACAACCATCATTGAAACGTGAGTACCATCCTTAGTGTTCACCACCAACCTAAACAAACCACTTCTCTAGATTTATCTACCAAGGCTCGGAGTTCAGACGCCGGTGGACCCGAATCCTCCCTCCCCCCGGACGGTGGAGTCGAGGTCCTCCACCCCGGCGACCTTCGGCGTCACGATCACCCGGACGATCATCTGTGTGACGTGGCCGTCGGGCTTCACCGGGTTGAAGAGCACAGCGCCCAACAGGCCGCGCTAGTCAGCGTCGATCACCCCTGCGTCCACATCGGGAAAGTGAAAACTTGTTAGTATGCAAATGTCATCAGTTCAACCAAATAGTATATTACAATTCACAAGACCCATTAAGTTAAGATTCCTTCTCATCTAGCTATTTAAAAAAGCTCATGCCGAAAATATATGCTTAATTCCTCACTGGCTATTCAAACTAAATGGTCCAGGAACGCCATTTACCATGGATACCAGTCTAGATTAGTACTGTCTACAAAGTTGCAATTCCTAAAGTCAATCGTCTCTTAGTTTTGTGAGGAAAATGTATTCCTTTTAAAAAGCATACAACTACAAATATCTCCTTACGATCTTAGCTAAGCAATACAGTTAAAAGATAAACACACACCATCTTTTTTTAGAATATAAACACGCATAATAAATATGTGAAAACACCAACTCTTTGCATAAAACGAAGATAAAGAATTCGGATATTCAATCATTATGTGGCACTCACCCTCTTGAGAATGCTGACTCGATCTTGGAATCCATCCATAGCTCACTCATTTTCATGTGAAGAATAAGCTGGTGCCCGTATTGCACCTTCTTTAATGCCATCAAAGAGAGCAGTTCTGGCGTTTCGGTAGCTACAGAAAGTGCAGAGAATAGTTATATAAGAATGCATATAGATTTTACAAGTGCATAGAAAAACATGAAGTCCAAAAGAAACACAGAAATGCATATGCAAACTAAATTACTTTACATATGAAAAGGACTATTTTTAATAATTTTTCTATAAATCACAAGTCAATAAATTCTCAAAACATCATCACTGGCATTGACATAAGTTTTTTGTGTTAGCAGATTTCTTGTGAGAGTATTCGCTATATATAGTACCACATCAGGCAGGGTGCTGTGTTTACTTAGCGCCGCAATGTTTGGCGCCAAGTTCAGTCTTCACAGACAAGTATAATACATTACTGGGCGGGACAAGGCAAAGAGAAACACATAAATTTGTAGTTACTAAATCATTAGCATTAATCAGTGTATTCTGCTCTCGTTGTTTACAATATCAAGTTAGCCAATGTAAACAAAAGAAAGCAAGAACAAACTACTACAGCTTCACCTTTAGATTATTTTTGATCCATTGCAAAAGTATGATATGAACTGGATACGGGCCTACAGTTGATTGAAACTCAAGGCAAAGAAACTGTGAATGAATCAAACTGGATACAGGCCTACAATCAATCAAATTGGATATGTTCTTGCAAGCTACAAAGATGTTCAGAATTACTTGCAATCTGGTTTTTGCAAGCTACAAAGATGTTCATAATTACTAATTATCCAATTACCCTCTCTTGGGCCAGAGTGATGTCTCATGTCTCAATATTAAGCCTAGGAAAAGTAAACAGATGGGGCAGTAGTGTATTGACATTGACATTTGTGTACTCCATCTCTTTAATTAAGGTTCATATTTCAGCAGCAGCAGCAGCTAAAGCATGTAAAAACAACTAGACCAAATTGCATTGCACACAATGCATGATTCAGCCAGCACCCCAAATCCATGCATTACCATTCCATAAGCATTAGCTACAGGAATTAAAAAATTTACATGGCCCAATTAATCAGACGCTAAGAAATCATGGCAGGGAAATTCGTCAAATCTAGCATCCAATTCGACCTAGATCCCCTGAAACCATGGGGGCGGAGAAAATTGATGAGCGTCATGGAGAGGGAGGGATGGAGGAACTCACGAGCTTGATCACGACCTCCTCGTTGGTCTGCACGTTAGTGCCTGCACAGAGAGACGGAATCTGTTAGATAAAAAAAGAGGAAGAGAAAAAGGCGACGACTTTGGGAGGGACGGAGGAAAGGGGGATCTGGCGGCGTGGCGGGGGCGGAGGCGGGACGGACCGAGGTAGATCTCGCCGAAGGAGCCGCTCCCCAACTTGCGGCCGACGCGGAACTTGTTGCCGATGCGTGGCTCCATGGCCACCGCCGCCCTGCCTGCATGTATGCCCGTCCGAGGCTACCGCCGGCCGGAGCCTCGCATGCGGGGGACGGAACGGGGATGACCGGATCGGAACGGCCGGAATTGGGTCGGGGCGGGGGCGGGGGGCTAAGGCTCGATCGAGTGGATCGGAGTGAGGAGGGATTGGGGATTTTTGCGGGGACAGAGTGGAGGAAGGAAGGGGAGAGAGACAGAACGCGACGAGAGAGGGGGATAAGGCAGAGAGGGTGGTGTGCGCTTAGTTGTAGCACATGCCCGTGAGCAGCGCTACCACTAAGTTAGTACCGTTAGCGCGGCCTCACGAACACACGCTACTACTAAATGAGCCGATTAGCTGATCCTATCTATCCATAATAGTAGCGCCGGGTTGCACATCCGCGCTACTACTATCAATTTAGTAGTAGCGCGGTTTTTATACCCCACGCTACTACTATGGTCTGTCCTGGGGGTGTGGTGTGGTACACTTACCAGTAGCGTGTCCCAGAAAAATACACACTGCTGCTAACTAGAACCAGCAGCGCATTTTTTTTACCAAACGCTACTGGAATGTACCAGTAGCGTGGGGTCCCAAACACACGCTACTCGTAAAATTCTATGTATAACCATTTTCCTAGTAGTGTATGACTATGAGATTATGCAACTCCCGTTTACCGGAGGAACACTTTGTGTGCCACCAAATGTCACAACGTAACTGGGTGATTATAAAGGTGCTCTACATGTGTCTCTGAAGGTACTTGTTGGGTTGGCGTATTTCGAGATTAGGATTTGTCACTCCGATTGTTGGAGAGGTATCTCTGGGCCCACTCGGTAATGCACATCACTATAAGCCTTGCAAGCATTGCAACTAATGAGTTAGTTGCGGGATGATGTATTACGGAACGAGTAAAGAGACTTGCCGGTAACGAGATTGAACTAGGTATTGAGATACCGACGATCGAATCTCGGGCAAGTAACATACCGATGAGAAAGGGAACAACGTATGTTGTTATGCGGTTTGACTGATAAAGATCTTCGTAGAATATGTAGGAGCCAATATGAGCATCCAGGTTCCGCTATTGGTTATTGACCGGAAACGTGTCTCGGTCATGTCTACATAGTTCTCGAACTCGTAGGGTCCGCACGCTTAACGTTACGATGACAGTTATATTATGAGTTTATATGTTTTGATGTACCGAAGGTTGTTCGAAGTCCCGGATGTGATCAAGGACATGACAAGGAGTCTTGAAATGGTTGAGACATAAAGATTGATATCTTGAAAGCCTATATTTGGATGTCGGAAGTGTTCCGGGTGAAATCGGGATTTTATCGGAGTACCGGAAGGTTACCGGAACCCCCCGGGGGCTTAATGGGCCTACATGGGCTTTAGTGTAAATAAAGGGAAGCAAGCGAAGTGTGGGGCGCGCCCCCCAAGGCCCAAACCGAATTGGTTTAGGGCAAGGGGGGTCGGCCCCCTCTTTCCTTCTTCCCCTCTTTCTCTCCTTCTCCCGAATCATATTCCAACTAGGAAAGGGGGGAGGGAGTTCTACTCCCGGTAGGAGTAGGACTCCTCCTGGCGCGCCCTCTCCCTACCCGGCCGCACCCCCCTTGCTCCTTTATATACGGGGGCAGGGGCACCCCATAGACACAACAGTTCATCTCTTGATCTCTTAGCCGTGTGCGGTGCCCCCCTCCACCATAGTCCACCTCGATAATACTGTAGCGGTGCTTAGGCGAAGCCCTGCGTCGGTAGAACATCAACATCATCATCACGCCGTCGTGCTGACGAAACTCTCCCTCAACACTCGGCTGGATCGAAATTCGAGGGACGTCATCGGGCTGAACATGTACTGAACTCGGAGGTGTCGTACGTTCGGTACTTGATCGGTCGGATCGTGAAGACGTACGACTAGATCACCCGCGTTGTGCTAACGCTTCCGCTTTCGGTCTACGAGGGTACATAGACAACACTCTCCCTTATCGTTGTTATGCATCACCATGATCTTGCATGTACGTAGGAATTTTTTTGAAATTACTACGTTCCACAATAGTGGCATCCGAGCCAGGTTTTATGCGTAGATGTCATATGCACAAGTAGAACACAAGTGAGTTGTGGGCGATATAAGTGATACTGCTTACCAGCATGTCATACTTTGGTTCGGTGATATTGTTGGATGAAGCGGCCCGGACCGACATTACGCGTACCCTTACGTGAGACTGGTTCTACCGACGTGCTTTGCACACAGGTGGCTGGCGGGTATCAGTTTCTCCAACTTTAGTTGAACCAAGTGTGGCTACACCCGGTCCTTGCGAAGGTTAAAACAGCACCAACTTGACAAACTATCGCTGTGGTTTTCATGCGTAGGTAAGAACGGTTCTTGCTAAGCCCGTAGCAGCCACGTAAAACTTGCAAACAACAAAGTAGAGGACGTCTAACTTGTTTTTGCAGGGCATGTTGTGATGTGATATGGTCAAGACATGGTGCTAAATTTTATTGTATGAGATGATCATGTTTTGTAACCGAGTTATCGGCAACTGGCAGGAGCCATATGGTTGTCGCTTTATTTTATGCAATGCAATCGCCCTGTAATGCTTTACTTTATCACTAAGCGGTAGCGATAGTCGTGGAAGCATAAGATTGGCGAGAAGACAACGATGCTACGATGGAGATCAAGGTGTCGCGCCGGTGACGATGGTGATCATGACGGTGCTTCGAAGATGGAGATCACAAGCACAAGATGATGATGGTCATATCATATCACTTATATTGATTGCATGTGATGTTTATCTTTTATGCATCTTATCTTGCTTTGATTGACGGTAGCATTATAGGATGATCTCTCACTAAATTTTCAAGGTACAAGTGTTCTACCTGAGTATGCACCATTGCGAATGTTCTTCGTGCTGAGACACCACGTGATGATCGGGTGTGATAGGCTCTACGTTCAAATACAACGGGTGCAAAACAGTTGCACACGTGGAATACTCAGGTTAAACTTGACAAGCCTTGCATATAACATATATGGCCTCGGAACACTGAGATCGGAAGGTCGAGCGTTAATCATATAGTAGATATGATCAACATAGTGATGTTCACCATTGAAACTACTCCATCTCACGTGATGATCAGACATGGTTTAGTTGATATGGATCACGTGATCACTTAGAGGATTAGAGGGATGTCTATCTAAGTGGGAGTTCTTAAGTAATATGATTAATTGAACTTAAATTTATCATGAACTTAGTCCTGGTAGTATTAGCATATCTATGTTGTAGATCAATAGCTCGCGTTTAGCTCTCCTATTTTATTTTTGATATGTTCCTAGAGAAAACTAAGTTGAAGGATGTTAGTAGCAATTGTGCGGATTGGATCTGTGATCTGAGGTTTATCCTCATTGCTGCACAGAAGAATTATGTCCTTCATGCACCGCCAGGTGACAAACCTATTGCAGGAGCAGATGCAGATGTTAGGAACGTTTGGCTAGCTCAATATGATGACTACTTCATAGTTTAGTGCACCATGCTTAAACGGCTTAGAATCGGGACTTCAAAGACGTTTTGAACGTCATGGACCATATGAGATGTTCCAGGAGTTGAAGTTGATATTTCAAGCAAATACCCGAGTTGAGAGATATGAAGTCTCCAACAAGTTCTATAGCTAAAAGATGGAGGAGAATAGCTCAAGCAGTGAGCATGTGCTCAGATTGTCTGGGTACTACAATCGCTTGAATCAAGTGGGAGTTAATCTTTCAGATAAAATAGTGATTGACAGAATTCTCTAGTCACCATCACCAAGTTAGTAGAACTTTGTGATGAACTATAATATGCAAGGGATAACGGAAACGATTGCCAAGCTCTTCGTGATGCTAAAATCGACGAAGGTAGAAATTAAGAAAAGCATCAAGTGTTGATGGTAAACAAAACCACTAGTTTCAAGTAAAGGGACAAAGGGATGAAAGGGGAACTTCAAGAAGAACAGCAAGCAAGTTGCTGCTCAAGTGAAAAAAACCCAAGTCTAGACCTAAGACTGAAACCGAGTGCTTCTACTGCAAAGGGACTAGTCACTGGAAGCGGAACTACCCCAAGTAATTGGCGGATAAGAAGGATGGCAAAGTGAACATAGGTATATTTGATATACATGTTATTGATGTGTACTTTACTAGTGTTTATAGCAACCCCTCAGTATTTGATACTAGTTCAGTTGCTAAGAATAGTAACTCGAAACGGGAGTTGTAGAATGAACAGAGACTAGTTAAGGGTGAAGTGACGATGTGTATTGGAAATGGTTCCAAGATTGATATGATCATCATCGCACACTGATAACCCACAAGTATAGGGGATCGCAACAGCTTTCGAGGATAGAGTATTCAACCCAAATTTATTGATTCGACACAAGGGAGCCAAAGAATATTCTCAAGTATTAGCAGCTGAGTTGTCAATTCAACCACACCTGGAAACTTAGTATCTGCAGCAAAGTGTTTAGTAGCGAAGTAGTATGATAGTGGTGGTAGCGGCAAGAAAAGTAAAGACATCAAAAGTAATGTTTTTGGTATTTTGTAGTGATTGTAACAGTAGCAGCGGGAAAGTAAATAAGCGAGAACCAGTATATGAAAAACTCGTAGGCACCGGATCAGTGATGGATAATTATGCCGGATGCGGTTCATCATGTAACAGTCATAACATAGGTGACACAGAACTAGCTCCAATTCATCAATGTAATGTAGGCATGTATTCCGTATATAGCTATACGTGCTTATGGAAAAGAACTTGCATGACATCTTTTGTCCTACCCTCCCGTGGCAGCGGGTCCTATTGGAAACTAAGGGATATTAAGGCCTCCTTTTAATAGAGAACCGGAACAAAGCATTAGCACATAGTGAATACATGAACTCCTCAAACTATGGCCATCGCCGGGAGTGGTCCCGATTATTGTCACTTCGGGGTTGCCGGATCAGAACACATAGTAGGTGACTATAGACTTGCAAGATAGGATCAAGAACTCACATATATTCATGGAAACATAAATAAGTTCAAATCTGAAATCATGGCACTCGGGCCCTAGTGACAAGCATTAAGCATAGCAAAGTCATAGCAACATCAATCTCAGAACATAATGGATACTAGGGATCAAAGCCTAACAAAACTAACTCGATTACATGATAAATCTCATCCAACCCATCACCGTCTAGCAAGCCTACGATGGAATTACTCACGCACGGCAGTGAGCATCATGAAATTGGTGATGGAGGATGGTTGATGATGACGACGGCGAGAATCCCCCTCTCCGGAGCCCCGCACGGACTCTAGATCAGCCCTCCCGAGAGGTTTTAGGGCTTGGCGGCGACTCCTTACCGTAAAACGCGATGATTTCTTCTCCCTGATTTTCTGTCCGAAAGCAAATATATAGAGTCGGAGTTGGCGTCGGAGGGCATCCAGTGGGCCCACGAGGTAGGGGGGCGCGCCCTAGGGGGCGCCCCCCACCCTCGTGAGAAGGGTGTGGGCCCCCTGGTCTTCATCTTTGGCGAGGATGTTTTATTATTTTTTCTAAGATGTTCCGTGGAGTTTCAGGCATTCCGAGAATATTTGTTTTCTGCACATAAAACAACACCATGGCAATTCTGTTGAAAACAGCGTCAGTCCGGGTTAGTTCCATTCAAATCATACAAGTTAGAGTCCAAAACAAGGGCAAAAGTGTTTGGAAAAGTAGATACGATGGAGACGTATTAACTCCCCCAAGCTTAAACCCTTGCTTGTCCTCAAGCAATTCAGTTGACAAACTAAAAGAAAGAAAAACTTTTACAAACTCTGTTTGGTCTTGTTGTTGTAACTATGTCAAGCCAGCATTCAAGTTTTCAGCATAGATCATAACTAACCACATTTGCAATAATTCTCAGGTCTCATGATTACTCATATCAATAGCATAATCAACTAGCAAGTCATAATAATAAATTCTCGGATGACAACACTTTCTCAAAACAATCATAATATGATATAACAAGATGGTATCTTGCTATCCCTTTCTGAGACCGCAAAACATAAATGCAGAGCACCTTTAAAGATCAAGGACTGACTAGACATTGTAATTCATGGTAAAATAGATCCAATCATAGTCATACCCAATATAAATTAACAGTGATGAATGCAAATGACGGCTGTGCTCTCCAGCTAGTGCGTTTTAATAAGAGGGTGATGACTCAACATAAAAGTAAATGGATAGGCCCTTCGCAGAGGTAAGTAGGGATTCGTAGAGGTGCCAGAGCTCAGTTTTGAAATAGAGATAAATTGTATTTTGAGCGATATACTTTCACTGTCAACGTAACAACTAAGAGATGGCGTTATCTTCCATGCTAAACACATTATAGGTGGTTCCCAAACAGAATGGTAAAGTTTATATTCCCCCTCCACCAACAAGCATCAATCCATGGCTTGCTCGAAACAACGAGTGCCTCCAACATACATCAGGTCCGAGTTGGAGTTTTATTTGCAATTAAATTTGATTTAGTTTGCATAAAGCATTGGACTGCGCATCCCGGTGACCAGCCATTTTTCTCATGAGTGAGGAGCGGAGTCCACTCCTCTTGAGAATAACCCGCCTAACACGGAAGATAAGGACATCCTTGGTTGATACATGAGCTATTCGAGCATACAAAACAGAATGATTATTTGAAGGTTTAGAGTTTGGCACATACAAATTTACTTGGAACGGCAGGTAGATACCGCATATAGGAAGGTATAGTGGACTCATCTAGAATAACTTTGGGGTTTAAGGGATTGGATGCACAAGCAGTATTCCCGCTTAGTACAAGTGAAGGCTAGCAAAAGACTGGGAAGCGACCAACTAGAGAGCGACAACAGCCATGTACATGCATTAAAATTAATAAACATTGGATGCAAGCATGAGTAGGATATAATCCACCATGAACATAAATATCGTGAAGGCTATGTTGATTTTCTTTTAACTACATGCGTGAACATGTGCCAAGTCAAGTCACTTAAATCATTCAAAGGAGGATACCACCCCATCATACCACATCATAACCATCTCAATAGCATGTTGGCACACAAGGTAAATCATTATAACTCATAGCTAATCAAGCATGGCACAAGCAACTATGATCTCTAATTGTCATTGCAAACATGTTTATTCATAATAAGCTGAATCAAGAACGAATGACTCATCATATTTACAAAAACAAAAGAGGTCGAGTTCATACCAGTTTTTCTCATCTCAGTCAGCCCATCATATATCATCATAATTGCCTTTCACTTGCATGACCGAATGGTGTGAATAATAATAAGAGTGTACGTGCATTGGACTAACCTGGAATCTGCGAGCATTCAATAAACAGGAGAAGACAAGGCAATATGGGCTCTTGGTTAAATCAACAATAATGCATATAAGAGCCACTTCAACAATTTAGTTATGGTCTTCTCCTACTGACCCCCAAAGAAAAGAAAAGAAATAAAACTATTTACACGGGAAAGCTCCCAACAAGCAAAAGAAGAACGGGAAATATTGTTGGGTTTTCTTTTTAATTATTACTACTACAGCAGAAAAATAAACCACTACTATTTTTTTGTTTTTTCTTAAGGTTTAACAAACACACAAGAAGAAAGCAGGAAAAAAAGAAAATAAACTAGCATGGATATTACAGTGAAAAAGTATGAGCACCGACATCTAGCAATGAGTGTGTGTGAACATAATGTAATGTTGCTAGGCTTTTGGCCTAAGTTGGTCTATGGCCACGGCTGGCCTAGCGGATATCCATAATAATAGTTGTTGGGGTCATACTGTGATGAGGAAGAATAGTTGGGATCATACCGATGTGCAGCGGTTATCGCCTGCTGAGCTGCAACGTGGAGTCGAGCTGCCTCCGCTCTCCTCTCGTACTCTAATGCCTCCTCTCTGGTAATAACATATCTTCTTTTTGTGCGAAGATGAATACTCAAACCTCCTCACAAATGAACTTGTGAGATCAAAATACTGGGGGCATTTGTTAGCCTCAAAATCCTCAAGACCGGCATTGCGCAAATATGCTTTGAATTCTTCTTTAATTCCCGCATGGTCCATAAAATTTTCCGATGGCCATTCGCAAGTCCGTACTGGAGCGTCTCTTGGTGGATCCTCATCAGCATCGCGCATAGCAATCCTGGGTCCTTGCTTCTTAGAGGAACCACCTTGGAACATCTTCCTAAGCATATTGTTGTTCTCTGAAAAATTCTGAAATGTTTAGTAACTTCAAATAAAAGTGAACCAACTTCAATAAAACTGATAGCAACTACTCCTACAAGTGCCTAGAGCCTAAATAAAGCACTAGAACAAAAACTAATTGGACCAATGGAGGAGTCACATACCAAGGAACAATCTCCCCAAGCAGTTTTGCGAGAGGTGCTTTGAGCAAGGAGATCGAAAATCACAGCAAAAGTGGCTGGAACTCGTGCTTGAGTTGGTTTTTCGGGTTTATGTGAGACAGAGGAAGAAGATGGGTGCTGGGATAAGTGGAGGAGGGCCACCGTGGGCCCACGAGGCAGGGGGCGCGCCCTAGGGGGGGCGCCCACCACCCTCGTGGCCATGTGGCAGCTCCTCCCGCGGTAATTTTTGCACAGTAAATCCTCAAATATTCCCGAAAAAATCATATTAAATTGGCATGGCATTCTGAGGACTTTTATTTTTGAGATATTTTTATATTGCACGGATAAGTCAGGAAACAGACAAAAAAATACTATTTTTACTTTATTTAATATAAATAACAGAAAGTAAAAGTGGGGTACAGGAGATTGTGCTTCTAGTTTCATCCATCTCATGCTCATAAAAAAGAATCCACTAACAAGGTTGATCAGTCTTGTTAACAAACTCATTCCGATAATCATGAAACCGGAGAAATTTCGAATAACACTAAGTTACCTCAACGGGGATATGCACATCCCCAATAATAAGAGATATCATATTTCTTCTTGACAGTAGGAAGAGGAAATTCAAAACCTCCAAATATAATCGATGGAATTTTTCCAATAGAGTTGATACTATGAACTTGAGGTTGTTTCCTCAGAAAGTGTACCGTATGCTTATTACCATTAACATGAAAAGTGACATTGCCTTTGTTGCAATCAATAATAGCCCCTGCAGTATTAAGAAAAGGTCTTCCAAGAATAATAGACATACTATCATCCTCGGGAATATCAAGAATAACAAAGTCCGTTAAAATAGTAACGTTTGCAACCACAACAAGCACATCCTCACAAATACCGACAGGTATAGCAGTTGATTTATCAGCCATTTGCAAAGATATTTCAGTAGGTTTCAACTTATTGAAGTCAAGTCTACGATATAAAGAGAGAGGCATAACACTAACACCGGCTCCAAGATCACATAAAGCAGTTTTAATATAATTTCTTTTAATGGAGAAAGGTATAGTAGGTACTCCGGGGTCTCCAAGTTTCTTTGGTATTGCACCCTTAAAAGTATAATTAGCAAGCATGGTGAAAATTTCAGCTTCCGGTATCTTTCTTTTATTAGTAATGATATCCTTCATATATTTAGCATAAGGATTTGTTTTAAGCACATCAGTTAATCGCATACGCAAAAAGATAGGCCTAATCATTTCAGTAAAGCGCTCAAAATCCTCATCATCCTTTTTCTTGGATGGTTTCGGAGGAAAAGGCATGGGTTTCTGAACCCAAGGTTCCCTTTCTTTACCATGTTTCCTAGCAACAAAGTCTCTTTTACCATAACGTTGATTCTTTGATTGTGGGTTATCAAGATCAACAGCAGGTTCAATTTCTACATCATTATCGTTACTAGGTTGAGCATCATCATGGACATTATTATTAATATTTTCATTAGGTTCATGTTCATTACCAGATTGTGTTTCAGCATCAGACATAGAAATATCATTTGGGTTATCAGGTGGTTCAACAATAGGTTCACTAGAAGTTTGCACAGTTCTATCATTTTTCTTCTTCTTCTTTTTAGAAGAACTAGGAACATCAATATTATTTTCTTTGAAAAACTTGCTCGATTCTCTTAGGGTGGACTTCAGGATACAAAGGTTCCTGAGTCATTCTACCAGTTCTAGTAGCCACTCTAACAGCATAATTATTTTTCTTACTATTCATTTCATCAAGCACTTCTTTTTGAGCCTTAAGTACTTGTTCTACTTGAGTGGTAACCATAGAAGCATGTTTTCTAACAAGTTTAAGTTCACCTTTAATATTAGCCATATAATCACCCAAGCGTCTAATCATATAAGCATTTTCTTTTAATTGTCTACCAAAATAAGCAATGAAGTCCTCTTGCTTAAACATAAAGTTATCAAACTGATCCAAGCATTGACTAGCAATTTTAGTAGGAGGGACTTTAGCTTTATCATATCTATAGAGAGAATTTACCTTTACTACCTGTGTCAGGATATCGGGATCAGGAGGTTCTTCAGTAAATAAAGAATTAAGATCATATGTTTCTTCAACAGGCGGTATATTAAGACCATGTATTTCTTCAATAGGAGTTAAATTCTTAATGTCTTCAGCTTTAATACCTTTTTCTTTCATAGATTTCTTTGCCTCTTGCATATCTTCGGGACTGAGAAATAGAACACCTCTCTTCTCCGGAGTTGGTTTAAGAATAGGCTCAGTAATTGGAGCAGGAGTTGGCTCAGGAGCTGGCTCAGGAGGTGCCCAATTATTTTCATTTGTCAACATAATATTCAATAGGATTTCAGCTTCATCCGGTATTCTTTCCCTGAAAAGAGAACCAGCACAACTATCCAGGTAATCTCTGGAAGCATCGGTTAGTCCATTTTAAAATATATCAAGTATTTCAGGTTTCTTAAGAGGATAATCAGGCAAAGCATTAAGTAACTTGAGAAGCCTCCCCCAAGCTTGTGGGAGACTTTCTTCTTTAATTTGCACGAAGTTGTATATTTCCCTCAAAGCAGCTTGTTTCTTATGAGCAGGGAAATATTTAGCAGAGAAGTAATAAATCATATTCTGGGGACTACGCACACAACCAGGATCAAGAGAATTAAACCATGTCTTAGCATCACCCTTTAATGAGAATGGAAATATTTTGAGTATATAAAAGTAACGCGATCTCTCATCATTAGTAAACAAGGCGGCTATATCATTTAACTTAGTAAGATGTGCCACAACAGTTTCAGATTCATAGCCATAAAACGGATCAGATTCAACCAAAGTAATTATATCAGGATCAACAGAGAATTCATAATCCTTATCAGGAACACATATAGGTGAAGTAGCAAAAGCAGGGTCGGGTTTCATTTTATCTCTAAGTGATTCTTTGTTCCATTTAACTAATAACCTCTTAAGCTCATATCTATCTTTACAAGATAAAATAGCGGCAGAAGATTCCATATCAAAAAGATACCCCTCGGGAATAATAGGCATATTTTCATCATCACTATCATCATCGTATTCAGATTCAATAATTTATTTTTCTCTAGCCCTAGCAATTTGTTTATCAAGAAATTCACCAAGGGGCACAGTAGTATCAGGCATAGAAGCAGTTTCATCATAAGTATTATGCATAGCAGAAGTGGCATCATCAATAACATGCGACATATCAGAACGAATAGAAGCAGGTGTAGGTGTCGCAAACTTACTCATAACAGAAGGTGAATCAAGTGCAGATCTAGATGGCAATTCCTTACCTCCCCTCGTAGTTGAGGGATAGATCTTGGTTTTTGGATCTCTCAAGTTCTTCATAGTGTCCAGCAGATATAAATCCCAAGTGACTCAAAGAATAGAGCTATGCTCCCCGGCAACGGCGCCAGAAATTAGTCTTGATAACCCACAAGTATAGGGGACCGCAACAGCTTTCGAGGGTACACTACAGGAAACAGGTAATTTGCCGTCTGTGAATTCCAGACGACAAAGACCTAAATCCAGACAGCAAAGATTTTGCCATCAGGATGCAGACGGCAAACTCAGACAGCAAAGATAAGTCGGCAAAGAATACTTTGCCATCGGCTTTTCATAGGGAAGACAGCAAACACTTCGCCATCAGCCAACTTTCTCTTTGCCATCAAGCCCATTAGTAGCAGACAGCAAAGAAAACAATCTTTACCGTCAGCTAGACTATGCCTTTGCCGTCAGCCTCATACATCCCAGGCGACAAATAATTTTTTATTATTTAATAAAAAATACAGGTAACAATAGTCAAGGTATAGTGGCCCTAGATGGTCGAAGACGTAGGATCTTTTTGCTCATTATAAAAACAGCTAATAACAAGGCGTAGGCAAAATCTTCACTTGCGTTTTTGCCTTTTGCTAGTAGTTTCACAATCAATCATTCAATAGTCTAACAATCATCTATGAAGACAAAAAAATCAGATTACACAGGGCTGCCAAGTTCACCCTGAAGCTTGCATGACCACCTTCTGAGTATGACGGGCAGAAGCCGATGCGGCCAGCGGTGGCCGGTGGAGCAAGGCGGTTAAGACACCCCATGATTGGGCCTTCCCCCTGCACGTCCAGAGCATCTCGTCTAGAGCTCGCCGGAGCAGAGCTGCTGGCCGCGCTCGATCTCGTCCTGAGAAAAGGATCTCGCTGGCCGCTGCTGGAGGGAGTTCACGCGACGGAGGGAGAGGAGGAGGCCACGCTGGAGTGAGGTGGTGCCGGATGAAGGAGGCTGTGCTGCTTGCCGGAGTGAGGAGGCGCTGGAGGGAGGAGGCCGCACAGCCCGCGATGCTCGCCAGAGTGAGGAGGCGCTGAAGGGAGGAGGCTGCGCTCCACACCGGCTCGCGCCGCGCCGCCCGCGCTGCTCGCCGAAGTGAGGAGGCGCCGGAGGGATGAGACCGCGCTGCTCACCAGCCCGTGCCGCGCCGCTCGCGCTGCTCGCCGGAGGGAGGAGTCGTCAGAGGGAGGAGGCCGCGCCGCGCTGCTCACCGGGGTGAGGAGGCGTCGGAGGGAGGAGGCGCCAGAGGGAGGAGGCGCCCGAGCTCGCCGTCCCGTGCCGTGCCGCCCACGTCTCTTTCTCTCCTCGCCTGCCGCTCGATCTTGCCGCTGTAGTGTGCCCGTAAGAGAGAGAGATCGTCGGATAAGAGAGAGAGAGAGAGAGATCGGTGGGTTGGGCTGCCCATCGTGGGAGTGCACCCTGGGTGGACCAGATCACGCCACGTCATCGATCCGTGGGATCGATCCGCGTGGTGTGCTTCTTCTTTGCCGTCTGCGTTTTATATTACAGACGGCAAGGAGCTCTTTTTGCCGTCTGTAATAAAAAACGCAGACGGCAAAGATCTTTGCCCTCTGTGTTATTTTCTTACAGACGGCAAAGTGAGCACTTTGCCGTATGTACTAAATTACGCACACGGCAAATATCTTTGCTGTTTGTGTTTCTTTTTTTAGACGGCAAAGTGAGCTATTTGCCGTCTGTATTTTTTTCTGACGGCAAAGTATATTTCACCGTTAGTTTTTCTTCCCCGTCTGACGGCAAACCCTTTCTTTGCCGTGTGCTCGACGAAAAGCTGACGGCAAAGATGCCCCCTGGCGGCAAATTAGCTGTTTCCCGTAGTGGTAGAGTATTCAACCCAAATTTATTGATTCGACACGAGGAGAGCCAAAGAATATTCTCAAGTATTAGCAGCTGAGTTGTCAATTCAACCACACCTGGAAACTTAATATCTGCAGAAAAGTGTTTAGTAGTGAGGTAATATGATAGTGGTGGTAGCGGCAACAAAAGTAAGACATCAAAAGTAATGTTTTTGGTATTTTGTAGTGATTGTAACAGTAGCAGCGGGAAAATAAATAAGCGAGAACCAGTATATGGAAAACTCGTAGGCACCAGATCAGTGATGGATAATTATGCCAGATGCGGTTCATCATGTAACAGCCATAACATAGGGTGACACAGAACTAGCTCCAATTCATCAATGTAATGTAGGCATGTATTCCGTATATAGTCATACGTGCTTATGGAAAAGAACTTGCATGACATCTTTTGTCCTACCCTCCCGTGGCAGCGGGGTCCTATTGGAAACTAAGGGATATTAGGGCCTCCTTTTAATAGAGAACCGGAACAAAGCATTAGCACATAGTGAATACATGAACTCCTCAAACTATGGTCATCACCGGGAGTGGTCCCAATTATTGTCACTTCGGGGTTGCTGGATCATAACACATAGTAGGTGACTATAGACTTGCAAGATAGGATCAAGAACTCACATATATTCATGGAAACATAACAGGTTCAGATCTGAAATCATTGCACTCGGGCCCTAGTGACAAGCATTAAGCATAGCAAAGTCATAGCAACATCAATCTCAGAACATAATGGATACTAGGGATCAAACCCTAACAAAACTAACTCGATTACATGATAATGTCATCCAACCCATCACCGTCCAGCAAGCCTATGATGGAATTACTCACGCACGGCGGTGAGCATCATGAAATTGGTGATGGAGGATGGTTGATGATGATGACGACGACAAATCCCCCTCTCCGGAGCCCCGAACGGACTCTAGATCAGCCCTCCCGAGAGGTTTTAGGGCTTGGCGGCGGCTCCGTATCGTAAAACGCGATGATTCTTCTCCCTGATTTTTTTCTCTCCGAAAGCAAATATATAGAGTTGGAGTTGGCGTCGAAGGGCATCCAGGAGGCCCACGAGGTAGGGGGGCGCGCCCTAGGGGGGGCGCCCCCACCCTCGTGAGAAGGGTGTGGCCCCCCTGGTCTTCATCTTTGGCGAGGATTTTTTATTATTTTTTCTAAGATGTTCCGTGGAGTTTCAGGTCATTCCGGGAATATTTGTTTTCTGCACATAAAACAATACCATGGCAATTCTGCTGAAAACAATACCATGGCAATCATACAAGTTAGAGTCCAAAACAAGGGCAAAAGTGTTTGGAAAAGTAGATACGACTGTGACGTATCACACACTCCCTATACTTTCGGGATTAGTGTTAAACCTAAAATAAATGTTATTTAGTGTTTGCGTTGAGCATGAGTATGATTGGATCATGTTTATTGCAATACGGTTATTCATGTAAGTTAGAGAATAGTTGTTGTTCTGTTTACATGAATAAAACCTTCTATGGTCATACACCCAGTGAAAATGGTTTGTTGGATCTCGATCGTGGTGATACACATTTTCATAATATTGAAGCCAAAAGATGCAAAGTTAATAATGATAGTGCAACTTATTTGTGGCACTGCCGTTTAGGTTATATTGGTGTAAAGCGCATGAAGAAAATCCATACTGATGGGCTTTTGGATTCACTTGATTATGAATCAGTTGATGCTTGCGAACAATGCCTCATGGGCAAGATGACTAAGACTCCGTTCTCCGGAACAATGGAGCGAGCAACATATTTGTTGGAAATCATACATACTGATGTATGTGGTCCGATGAATATTGAAGCTCGCGGCAGGTATCATTATTTTCTGATCTTCACAGATGATTTGAGCAGATATGAGTATATCTACTTGATGAAACACAAGTCTGAAATATTTGGAAAGTTCAAAGAATTTCAGAGTGAAGTGAAAAATCATCGTAACAAAAATAAAAGTTTCTACGATATGATCGCAGAAGTAAAATATTTGAGTTACGAGTTTGGCCTTCAGTTAAAGCAACATGGAATAGTTTCACTACTCACGCCACCTAGAACACCACAGTGTAATGGTATGTCCGAACGTCGTAACCATACTTTATTAGATATATGGTGCAATCTATGATGTCTCTTACCAATTTACCTCTATCGTTTTGGGGTTATGCATTAGAGACAACTACATTCACGTTAAATAGGGCACCATCTAAATCCGTTGAGACGACACCATATGAAATATGGTTTGGCAAGAAACCTGAGCTATCATCTCTTTGATTGACTTGCCCAATGATCGGCGAGCCATTGAGATTAAATGGATCTTCAAGAGGAAGACGGACGCTGATAGTAGTGTTACTATCTACAAAGCTAGAATTGTCGCAAAAAGGTTTTCGACAAGTTCAATATGTTGACTACGATGAGAGTTTCTCACTCGTATCTATGCTTAAGTCGGTCCGAATCATGTTAGCAATTGCCACATTTTATGAAATCTAGCAAATGGATAAACAAAACTGCATTCCTTAATGGATTTATTAAAGAAGAGTTGTATATGATGCAACCAGAAGGTTTTGTCAATCCTAAAGGTACTAACAAAATATGCAAGCTCCAGCAATCCATCTATGGACTGGTGCAAGCATCTCGCAGTTGGAATATACGATTTTGATAAGTTGATCAAAGCATATAGTTTTATACAGACTTGCAGTGAAGCCTGTATTTACAAGAAAGTGAGTGGGAGCACTACAACATTTCTGATAAGTATATGTGAATGACATATTGTTGATCAGAGATAATGTAGAATTATTCTGCAAAGCATAAAGGAATGTTTGAAAGGAGTTTTTCAAGGAAAGACCTCGGTGAAGCTGCTTGCATATTGAGCATCAAGATCTATAGAGATAGATCAAGACGCTTGATAAGTTTATCAATGAGTACATACCTTGACAAAATTTTGAAGTAGTTCAAAATGGAACAGTCAAATAAGGAGTTCTTTCCTGTGTTACAAGGTGTGAAGTTGAGTAAGACTCAAAACCCGACCACAACGGAAGATAGAGAGAGAATGAAAGTCATTCCATATGCCTCAGCCATAGGTTCTATAAAGTATGCCATGCTATGTACCAGACCTATTGTATACCCTGCCCTGAGTTTGGCAAGGGAGTATAATAGTGATCTAGGAGTAGATCACTGGACAATGGTCAAAATTATCCTTAGTGGAATAAGGATATGTTTCTCGATTATGGAGGTGACAAAAGGTTCGTCGTAAAGGGTTACGTCGATGCAAGTTTTGACACTGATCCAGATGACTCAAAGTCTCAATCTGGATAGATATTGAAAGTGGGAGAAATTAGCTAGAGTAGCTCCGTGCAGAGCATTGTTGACATAGAAATTTGCAAAATACATACGGATCTAAATGTGGCAGACCCGTTGACTAAACTTTCCTCACAAGCAAAACATGATCACACCTTAGTACTCTTTGGGTATTAATCACATAGCGATGTGAACTAGATTATTGACTCTAGTAAACCCTTTGGGTGTTGGACACATGACGATGTGAACTATGGGTGTTAATCACATGGTGATGTCAACTATTGGTATTAAATCACATGGCGATGTGAACTAGATTATTGACTCTAGTGCAAGTGGGAGACTGAAGGAAATATGCCCTAGAGAAAATAATAAAGTTATTATTAATTTCCTTATATCATGATAAATGTTTATTATTCATGCTAGAATTGTATTAACCAGAAACATAATACATGTGTGAATACATAGACAAAAAGAGTGTCACTAGTATGCCTCTACTTGACTAGCTCATTGATCAAAGATGGTTATGTTTCCTAACCATATACATGAGTTGTCATTTGATTAACGGGATCACATAATTAGGAGAATGATGTGATTGACTTGACCCATTCCGTTAGCTTAGCACTTGATCGTTTAGTTTGTTGCTATTGCTTTCTTCATGACTTATACATGTTCCTATGACTATGAGATTATGCAACTCCCGTTTACCGGAGGAACACTTTGTGTGCCACCAAACGTCACAACGTAACTGGGTGACTATAAAGGTGCCCTACAGGTGTTTCTGAAGGTACTTGTTGGGTTGGCGTATTTCGAGATTAGGATTTGTCACTCCGATTGTCAGAGAGGTATCTCTGGGCCCACTCGGTAATGCACATCACTATAAGCCTTGCAAGCATCACAACTAATGAGTTAGTTGCGGGATGATGTATTACGGAACGAGTAAATAGACTTGCCTGTAACGAGATTGAACTAGGTATTGAGATACCGACGATCGAACCTCGAGCAAGTAACATACTGATGACAAAGGGAACAACGTATGTTGTTATGCGGTTTGACCGATAAAGATCTTCGTAGAATATGTAGGAGCCAATATGAGCATCCAGGTTCCGCTATTGGTTATTGACCGGAGACGTGTCTTGGTCATGTCTACATAGTTCTCGAACCCGTAGGGTCCACACGCTTAACGTTACAATGACAGTTATATTATGAGTTTATATATTTTGATGTACCGAAGGTTGTTCGAAGTCCCGGATGTGATCAAGGACATGACGAGGAGTCTCAAAATGGTCGAGACATAAAGATTGATATATTGGAAGCCTATATTTGGATGTCGGAAGTGTTCCAGGTGAAATCGGGATTTTACCGGAGTACCGGGAGGTTACCGGAACCCCCCGGGGGCTTAATGGGCCTACATGGGCTTTAGTGGAAATCGAGGGAAGCAAGAGAAGTGTGGGGCACGCCCCCCCAAGTCCCAAACCGAATTGATTTAGGGCAAGGGGGCCGGCCCCCTCTTTCCTTCTTCCCCTCTTGCTTTCCTTCTCTCGAATCGTATTCCAGCTAGGAAAGGTGGGAGTAGGACTCCTCCTGGCGTGCCCTCTCCCTAGCCGGCCGCACCCCCCTTGCTCCTTTATATACGGGGGCAGGGGGCACCCCATAGACTCAACAGTTCATCTCTTGATCTCTTAGCCGTGTGCGGTGCCCCCCTCCACCATAGTCCACCTCGATAATACGGTAGCGCTGCTTAGGCGAAGCCCTGCGTCGGTAGAACATCAACATCGTCATCACGTCGTCGTGCGGACGAAACTCTCCCTCAACACTCGGCTGGATCGGAGTTTGAGGGACGTCATCGGGCTGAACGTGTGCTGAACTCGGAGGTGCCATATGTTTGCTACTTGATCGGTCGAATCGTGAAGACGTATGACTACATCAACCGCGTTGTGCTAACACTTCCACTTTAGGTCTACGAGGGTACATAGACAACACTCTCCCTTCTCGTTGCTATGCATCACCATGATCTTGCGTGTATGTAGGATATTTTTTGAAATTACTACGTTCCCCAACAAACAGCAAGGCTGAGAACAACGCGAATAGTGCTCGGCTTAACTACAGGGGAGAAAGTCTCGTCAAAATCAACACCGGCCTATTGGGAATCACCACGACATACCCAACGAGCTTTGTAGCGAGAAAGAGAGCCGTCGGAGTTGAACTTGTGCCGAAAAACCCATTTGCCGGAAACAACATTAGCACCAACAGGACGAGGGACGAGAGACCAGGTATTGTTTAGGAGAAGAGCGTCGTATTCCTCGTGCATGGCGTCGAACCAGTTAGGATCGAGAAGAGCAGCTTTGTACGAGTTAGGTATGGGAGAGAGAGAAGTAGGGGACGTAGTGAGGTTGAGGCGTTTGGAAGGTTGACTGAACCCTGCCTTGCTATGAGTACGCATGGTATGTGCATTGGTGGGAATAGGAACGGGAAACGGCAGCAGGTGATAATGGACGTGGTTGTGGAGAATAAGAAAGAGGGGTAGATGATAGCAGTCTAGGCTATCTGGACGGGGAAGGAGGCGAAGCATGGGAAGGGGATGAAGTTGCATGCGAAGGATGCATGGGTGTGGTGGTGGGCCCTGGTGAGTCGGTGTGGGGATTGGGGGCAGCGGAACCTGGGGAGGGCGGAACAGATGAGGCAGCATGTGTGGTGGTGGTGGGCCCCGGAGAATCTGTGTTGGGATAGGGGGCAGCGCAGTCAGTGGAGGGAGGCTGGGTGGATCCCGGGGAGGTTGTCGGCCACACGGGTTCGTCGGTAGCTGGGCGTGGGGATGCGGTGGCGGGCCCCAGAGACAAGACTGCGTGAACAGGGCCATGCAGGCCATGCACGTTGGGTGGCTTGGAGGCGTTTTTGGTGGCGCTGATTGGGTTGGAAAAATCTGGATGGGAGTGGGACGCAAATGGGAAGGTTGTTTCGTAAAAGTGACATGGCGAGAAACAAAAACACGACCAGTATCCAGGTGTAGGCAATGAAAGCCTTTGTGCGAATCAGAATAGCCGAGGAAAATGCATGGCAAGGAACGGGGGGAGAGTTTGTGAGGGGTGGTGGCGCTAAGGTTTGGAAAACAGAGAGAGCCAAAAATACGAAGGCTACCATAGGAAGGTGGGGCGAGAAATAATGATTCGTATGGAGAGAACTTTGGGCAGGTGGGAGTTGGTCGAATATTGAGAAGGTATGTAGCGTGACGTAGAGCTTCTACCCAAAATTTAGGTGTCATGGAAGCCTGGATGAGGAGTGTGTGCAAAATATCATTGATAGTGCGAAGAGAGCGCTCTGCTTTGCCGTTTTGAGAGGAAGTGTATGGGCAGGAGCAACGTAGGAGGATGCCATGCTGCAAGAAGAACTCTCGATTGCGAGCGTTGTCAAACTCTCGACCATTGTCACACTGGATAAAGCGAATGGGAAGGGAGAAGTGAGTGAAGACGTAGCGCTGAAAATGTACAAAAAGAGGATGAACATCGGATTTCGAGCGAACATGAAAGGTCCATATACAGTGAGAATAATCATCCACGATTACAAGGTAGTACTTAAAACCAGACACACTAGGAATAGGCGAGGTCCATAGGTCACAATGCAATAATTCAAAGGGAAAGGTACTGCGAGTGGTAGACGTGCTAAAAGGTAACCGAACATGGTTGCCTAATTGACACGATGTACATAGGGAGACGTCATGGGACTCGCGATCATGCGGAAGCTGGAACTCTTGGAGAAGCTTGGTGGTTGTGGTGGTGGTGGGATGACCAAACCGGCGATGCCATAAGGTGACCGAGGCGTGCATGGCTTGAAGTGATGGAGAAGAGGCGCTGTTGATGGTGTAGAGATCGCCGGAGCTATTGAACCGAGCTATCACCGTCTTGCTGTGGAGATCCTTCACAGACAATCCAAAGGGATCAAACTCAACAGAAACTTGGTTATCTATGGTAAAACGACGAACAAAGATTAGGTTTTTAATTAAAGCAGGAGCAACCAAAACCTCGTGTAGAAGACGTGGTGAGCGGGAAGAGGAAAGAGAGGTGGTACGAACGCATGAAACAGGGATAGTGGAGCCATCACCAATGCACTAGTAGAAAACGGAGCTTTAAAACCGGTTCGTAAGGGCCTTTAGTGCCGGTTCCATAACCGGCACTAATTGGTGGGCACTAAAGGCCCCCCCAGTACCGGTTCGGCATGAACCGGCGCTAGAGTGCCACCACGTGGCGTGAGCTCGCGCCCTGGTATGGGGGACCTTTAGTATCGGTTGGTGTTACCAAGCGGTACTAAAGAGTTTTTTTTGAGTTTTTTTTTGAAAATTTTGAAAAAAAAATATTTTTATTTTTTCAATTCTTAATTTTTCTGAATTATTTGGTGATTTAGTCTCTAATCACCTCTCTTAACTGCTCAAGTATGGATCACTCATTCCAAATCATCTAACTTCCCGATCGGTCACCCATCCCTCTCACTACTCCAGCCCGAGCACGCTTAACTTTCGGGTTCTATTCTCCTTTGTTTCCAAGTCTGCACTTGTTGTTTTCCTGACAATAGTAAGATGCCAATCCTATTAACCCTCAGGAGTTTAGCTTCAGCATGAAGTCACACATTTCACTGTTTGAGTTTGAAACTATTATTCTAAAAAACAGTAATTATTTAGTAACACTAATATTTCTTGAATAAGTTTGACCACAGTTTGACCATAGTTTGACCAGATTTGACCAAAATTCAAAAAATTGAAATAATTATTTAGTAACACTAATATTTTTGAATAATTATGTTGTAACATTAATACTTCTTGAATAAGTAGTTTGACCAGATTTAACAATTTTTTTTAAAAAAACTTAAATTTGACCATATCTGTTTTCCTTTTGGAATTTGAGGATTCTAAAAAATTGCAAACAGGCCGTAGGCAATCTCCATCGGATGCGGATTTTCGTGCTCAATTTTTTGATATATTATACGTTTTTTCCGACATCGTATGCAAAAGTTATAGCCGTTTTACATTTTCCCTACACTTTTTGCAAAACATATCCAAATTTAAGTTTTTTAAATTTTCCTAACTAGTAGATGTAGTAATATAACTACCTCTCGAAGGATTTTATTTTTTGAAGTTTTTATTATTTTCTTTTGATTTTTTCAGAACTAAAATGGCGACACACGGGGGGGGGGGGGGGTGGGGGGGTAGAGTTTGAAAATTGCCCTATAGTGCCGGTTTGTGTCACAAACCGGTACTATAGGTCAGACCCCTTTAGTACCGGTTCGTGGCACAAACTGGTACTAAAGGTTAGCCCTTTAGTACCGGTTTGTGAACGAACCGGTACTAAAGGTGATCGTGGGGCCCCGGCCTGACGCCAGCCTGCCATCACCCCTTTAGTACCGGTTCGTGGCACGAACTGGTACTAAAGGTTCAACACGAACCGACATTAATGCATAGTCGTTCGAACCGGCACTAATGGTACCATTAGTGCCGGCTCAAATTCAAACCGGCACTAATGTGCTTCACGTTTGACCCTTTTTCTACCAGTGATGGTGATAGAAGGAAATAAAATAGAGGGGTGAATGGATGACAGCGTATTGGAAGATGCAGACATATGCGTAGATGCATCGGAATCAAAAATCCACTCCGTACCAGTGTCCTGGGTGGTAAGTGAGTCTAGGGCGGCGATGAGAGCAGCTTGATCCTAGGTTGGTGGTGCTGTAGTGGAAGCAGGGGGCACCGATTGGTGCAGAGATGCAGATGGCGACGCCAATGGACTAGCGAGGTCCCAACCTGCTGTAGGAGCGTCGTTGAGGTATGGAGGTGGTGCTGATGGAGATGCCGAAGACTGGTACAGAGGAGCATAGGCCGTGTACGCGTGCGGCGGCAACCGGGAGCCGAGGAGGCCGGGAGCGCCGATGGAGGGGCGCATGCCGGGCGCCCAGGTTCCACTGTAGGCAGGTGGAGCACCGTAGGGGGAAGGCGCGGTCTAGGGCATCTGCCAGGCCTGAACGAGCCCCGTCCAGGGATCGGTGGTAGGCCGCCATGGTGAAGAAGCCGGAGGCGCCACGGGCGCTGGTGACGTTGGCGCCGATGAAGGCGCCGGCGGTGGAGGCGCGGAGGACGACGAGGAAGCCGACGAGTGCTGTTTGGGCGGTCGATAGACCAGGTTTTTACCCTTATAGTTGGGGCTTGGGAGCCATCCAGGAGGCGACTGCGGGGCGGGCGGCGTCGAGGATGATGCTGGCGGCGACGGAGCAGGATGAGCGGCGGTGTGGAAGAGACGCAGAGCGCCAACCTTGCGCCCCTGGGTCTGCTCCTCGAGCTGCATCATCGATTTGGCCTCTGACAGCGACGACAGTGGGCGGAGTAGAGGAATCAGCGACGCCTGCTGAGCGAACCGTTCATCGAGCCCGCCCATGAGGGCGTGAAGAAGAGAGCGATCGGCAACGGTTTCCCTGAGTTCACGTAGTTCATTGCCAATCGCCTTGATCTGTTGACAGAAGATGCCAACGGGACGATCTCCCTGGGTCATGGTGCGGAGCTCGCAGGCATCGCGGTTGTCCTGGAAGAGACGCGGAGCTCCGTCCAGATGTCACGCGCGGTGGCGCCGTCCTTGACGACGAGGTTGAACAGCTCGGTGGAGATGCGCGTGTAAAGCCACTTGATGATGGCAAGATCGTCTTTGAGCCAGCAAGGATTGTGCGGCTTGGGAGGAGAGGCGTCGGAGATGTGGTGCAGCAGCGAGCAGTGACCGAGGTGGATCTCGAACAAGTGGCGCCAGTGGTAGTAGTTCCTGCTGTGGAGATCAAGAACAATGGGGATGAAGGAAGTCACATCGGTGATAGTGTCGCTGAAGGAGAGAGAGGGGATGGTGAGGGTAGTGGTGGAGGAGGTCGCCGGAGAGGTTTGGTTGCCGGCGGCCGGTTGGGAGGGATTGCCGGCGCTGGGGTTGGTCATAGCGCTGAAGGTTATGAGAGGATCGTGGGAGAGATATCTGATACCATGTAAACTTGATTGATTGCTTTGCTTGCCGCATACAGAGTACAGGCATGTTACATATATGGGAACGAGGCCCTAACTCAATACAGGAATCGTGGGAGGTGGGTAAGCGCTGATCGTGGGCAGGCCAGGTGGACCAAGGCGTGTATGACGATCCTATGCAACCGTGTCCAATATATATACTACAGCTCTGCTACATGTACGACGATCCTATGCAACCGTGTCCAATATATATACTACAGCTCTGCAATATTGATGTGAGCCTTATGAAATCTAATAGATTAAAGGTCAATAATTACTTCTCACACCATTTGGTACAAGAGAATACGTGTGGCCTTTTCTCAGTTAGAAAATGTGAACAAGTAGCAAGCAAAGTGGCTACGATACCCTAAAACCACAAGCCTTATTTAATTGGACAAACTTCTAACTTAGATGCACCCAGCAAGCTAGAAATAAGCAAATGGGCATGTCAACCCTGAGAGCCCTAAACCTTGTAAAAACAACAGCTCAGAATAACAAACAACACAAAGCCCTGAAAAAGAAATCTGCAGTAAAACCGGATATAAACATCATAACCATAGCAAGTAAGAAATCCTAGAACCAAAAGCAAGGCACCTAAACAAGCATCAGCATACCTGGATACTCATCGTGTAAAGTAGAGCAACCAGATGATTAGAAATATAAAATATAGCTAAAAAAGAACAACCAACAAAAAAGCATACATAAATTTTGGAGCTCAGCGGTTTCATTGGTTGTGGTTCGGCTCCCACCCCCCTCCCCCACCTCTCCCCCGAGGCGGCGGCACCGTGCTGCCCCCGGGGAGTCCCTGTCCAAACCGCCCTCAGCCCTCCCCCTCCATCGCCTCCCACTACCACCACCGTCGCTAAGGACGCCGCGGGGCGAAGCCCACCATGTGGTGAGGAGGCGGCGGCGGCGCAGTCCTCGGCCGGCAGTAACACGTGGGGGCAGCGGCGTACATCTCCCTCCTCGTCCAACGGCAGTGCGCAACGGGTTGGCGGTGGCCAGGAGATCGCCGGCGGCCGTTGGCGGGTGAGATTTTGATTGCGATGATGTCAGGACCCCGACTCGATGTCACATCGATCTAGCCGGTAACACCTCATATCACTTTGCGGCCTCACGCACGGTATCCCCACGGGTGTCGTCTTACCTTTTCCCGGGACCGTTTGCGCCTTTTGGCTCACGTATATGATAGTGTCGCTAGCATCCATATGATAAGGAGCCCGGGCTGACATGACTAGTCGTAAACCCAAAGTGGCACAGACTTACAGGGACAGGCATCCATGACCCAGCTTCGAACGTGTCGGTCATCAGCAAGTGGGTCCGGGCTGTAGCACTGGGCTAGCAAGACTCCGGTAGACCGGGCTGTAGCGGGCTAGCAGGACTCCGGTACTCAAAGCGTGACATTTCCCCGAAGGGACAGACACAGGAACGAAGAAGGACACATGCCGGCCAGCCTAAGTGTTCCAGAGCAGTAGCAAGCTACCATGGCTCAGCGGTAACACTAGGAGACATTTCCCGGTAAGAGAGGCTACTAAAGATAAACAACTAGATAGTCAGATCCCACACATACCAAGCATTTCAATCATACACACAATATGCTCGATATGTGCAAATACAACGAAGCATCACAACATGACTCTATGACACAAGTACTTTATTTAGGGCTCAGGGAGCCATACATAACATACACAAAGATACGGGTCTCACGACCCAACATACAAGTCATACAGTCATACAAGCCAACAGCGGAAGTAACTTGTCTGAGTACAGACAACTAGTAAAATAAAAGAGGCTTGGAAAGCCTAGCTATACTACGTGGTCCTCCACAAGCTCAGGGTCACCACCTGGGTCCTTAGCCTACTCGTTGATGTCAACGTCTACATAGAACCCATCAGAAGGGGTTGCAGCGTCTTCTGTAAAAATGTAGATTATAGCAACATGAGTACAAAGGTACTCAGCAAGACTTACATCAGATCCTACATACATGCATAGTATCAAGAAGGGTTGGTGGAGTTATTGCAGCAAGCCAGCTTTGACTCTTGGCTAGACTATCCTACGATACTCCAACTTGAAATGGTTTTGCGCACACGAGTCCACTACTCACCACTTCAATACACTACCGAGGATCCACCTCCGTCTTCCTACGGAAGAGCCATCCTCGGCACTCACACTTATCTTGAGGCTTTTAGTAGTTTTCCATTTACTTGTCTATGAACTGTATAGGCAACCAAGTAGTCCTTTACCGCGGACGCGGCTATTCGAATAGATTATGATAACCCTGCAGGGGTGTACTTCTTCATACATGTTTCCACCACTTAGCGTCTGCACACGACATGTGCTCGGCAGACTTCAAGCGAAAGCCGACGTGGGTGTAGACCACGACCTACCTAAACACTTAAGCCTCTAGTCCAGGTTTATCGCCTATTCAGGTTCCATCCGCAGGGAGTCCGGCCGAGGTTTCCCATACGGCCCCGAACGATGTGAACAGGGTTCCCGAGATACCTAACGGGTATTCGGTACACCGTGCCACGTACCTACCGCATCACAGCCCACCCCTACGGTCAGCGCTGTCCACGGCCTCCAGTAGGCTACAAACACCAGAAACTACTTGCAACTCCTGGACAGAGAGCTAGGGTGAATAAGAAGTCGAGCGGGGTCATATTTCAGGGCCCAATGTATGGTAGTAGCTGATTCTTAAATCACACATACAGATCTCAGTGCTTAAGGTCGGCTTCAATGAAACAACCCACCATGTACTCCTACATGGCCTCTCATCGATACCTTTACCAAATCGTATTCACCACACCACTCTTATTACCGACATAATCATTTCACTCTAGCCCATCACCCAGATGAACCAGACCTGACACGACTCTAAGCATAGCAGGCATAGCAAGGTAGGAACAACACATACATATGGCTCAATCAACTCCTACACATGCTAGTGGGTTTCATCTAGTTACTGTGGCAATGACAGGTCATGCAGAGGAAATGGGTTCAACTACCGTAGCACACAGCAGTTTGAAACGCGTTGTCTTAATGCAGTAAAGGAGAGCAGGAGCGAGAACATGGGATTGTATCGATATGATCAAATGGTTGGTTGCTTGCCTGATGGTTCGATGCACGGATACGGTTCTTCGTTAGGGTAATCGCGGTACTCCTCGGGGACAGAACCTGTCGCAAAGGACATCGATACACAAGCATCACCAAACAATGTGCAACAATATGATGCATGCATGAAACATGGCAATATGAGTGTGTTGGGCTAATGCAACTAAAGCCAGAAGGGTTTGAACAAATTTGAATCAAAGATTCAAATTCCAAATTCAAATATGGCCTTTTAAAGTGCCTTTTCTTGTTCTGCTTAAAACATCAATTTAACTTGTTTGATCATGCATGAAAATAGTACAGATGGATAGATTGGATTTTTCTGATCATTTTTCATATATAATTTGTCCAATTTGGAGTTACAGAATAAAAGTTATGAATTTTTGAAGTTTAAATAATATTCTGGAATTTCCTGATTTAATTTAAATCCAGAAAATCAATTACTGCGTCAGCCTGACGTCAGTGTGACGTCAGCAGGTCAACGGAACAGGTCTGGGTCAAACCTGACAGTGGGTCCCGCATGTCAGGGTGATTATTTTAATTAAAACTTAATTAAAACTAATCCTGTTTAATTAACAGGGCTGGGCCCCACCTGTCATTGACTCAGGGGAGTCAACCAGGGCCCACCCGTGGTCAAAGTCAAAGTCGGCTGCCGGCGTTTAGTCGCCGGCGAGCCCGACGCGGCGGCGGGAGTGGTTTTGGCCATTTCGGCCACCAAATGGACCGCGGAGGCCACCGGAGTGGAGCTGAGGACAACCCGCAGCTCTTGGCGGAGCCCGTTGGGGTCGGGGTGGCCGGAGTTGGCGCCGGCGACGACTTTGGCGGCCACCGGGGTTCGGCCGAAGGTGAACTTGGCGCTAGAGGGGTCGGTGAGGCTCGGGGAGTGGCTGGCTAGGTGCTGCGGAACTCGGTGAGTAAGATGGACACCATCTTGTGGCCGGAGTGTGGCCGGAAACACGTCGGCGACGAGGTCCGCGACGGTGCGGGCGTGTGATCCTCGTGCGGTGGCTACACGGCTCGGGAATGAGAGAGAGAGGGTCGGGGGAGTAGCTAGGCTCACAGCGCTCCCGTAGAGGCCACCGGCAGGGTCGGGGACGAGCTGAGGCAGCGACGGCGTTGAAAGGGATCTCCGGCGACGGCGAGCTCGGGCGAGGTCGGTGCGGCGGCTTCGAGGCACGCGAGCGCTCGGGGCTCGGTTAGCTCGAAGGAGTAGAGGACGGCGGAGCTTCTGGACAGGGTGGCGCGGCGTGGAGACGACGGGGAACACGGCTACGACGGTGGTGCGGCGACGGTGGCGTCGGCCATGGCTGGGGCGTGCGAGGGGGAGGAGCTGGAGAGGAGAGGGGGTGTCTGGGGGGTTCGGGGGAGAGAGGGAGGCCGGTTCACGGCGTTAGCCGGGCGAGGGAGGCGGCGAGGCGGCGAGCAGCTGCGTGGCGAGCTGCGGTGCCGCCGCCGAGCACCTTGGCTGCCTGCCTGGCGAGCCAAGCAGCTCGCTGGAGCGGTGGCCGGGCTGGGCCGGCCAGGTGGGCTGGCTGGTGGGCCTGCGGTGGCGCCAGGTAAGTTTTTCCCTTCTTTTTCTGTTTCTGTATTTTATTTAATATATCTGCAACTTTGTTGAATTTAATAAAATACCTAGACAACTTCAAAAATCACCAAATTGCTCCTGGTCCATAGTTGGATTATTTCCAACATGAAACATTTTAGTTTGGAGATATTTGAGCATTTAAATATTTTATATTATTTTAAATGCCCAAATTCCAATATTTATGATTTAATTCAAAAACCCTAGGATGGCCTAGGAAAATGTGCACCACTTTTGGCAGAGGTTCTGAACCAAGACAAAAATGATGGGCATTTTAGAAGGGCATTTCAGGTTCATTGAAAAATTATTTTAGTAACCCTAGTTGGTTTCAGAGGGGACTGGGGGTTCTGTCATCCCCATTTCAAGTTTCTGATGAAAAAGTAAACATGATGCAACACTCTAATGCATAACTAGCTAGGGTGTGACAACTCACCCCCACTCAAAAGAATCTCGTCCCGAGATTTGGGTTCCTCCGGGAAGAAGGCGGGATACTCAAGTCGAAGACGATCCTCCCTTTCCCAAGTTGCTTCATCCTCAGAATGATGAGACCACTGAACTTTGAGGAACTTGATGTTCTGACGTCGAGTGGTACGCTCAGCCTGATCGAGGATACGGATGGGGTACTCTCGATATGTAAGATCATCTTGGAGATCAAGCGTTTCGTGGTCCACTCCACGGATAGGATCCGAGAAGCAACGCCTGAGTTGAGAAACGTGGAAGACATCGTGGACCCTGGAGAGGTGCGGAGGTAGTTCCAATTGGTAGGCAACTTCTCCTCGTTTGGCGAGAATGCGAAAGGGTCCAATGTAACGAGGAGCCAATTTGCCTTTGATACCGAAGCGATGGGTTCCCTTCAGAGGGGTGACCCGAAGATAAGCCTTCTCGTCAATTTCGAAAGTCATAGCCTTATGCTTTCGGTCATATTGACTCTTTTGACGAGATTGGGCTGTTTTCAACTTTTCACGAACGATGCGAACTTGTTCTTCTGCTTCCTGAATCATATCCGGGCCAAAGAATTGTCTTTCCCCGGTTTCTGACCAATTAAGGGGTGTTCGGCATCGTCGTCCATAGAGAACTTCAAAAGGGGCTTTACCCAAGCTAGATTGATAGCTGTTGTTGTAAGCGAATTCGGCAAATGGAAGGCACTTCTCCCAGTCCATTCCGAATGAGATAACAGAGGCTCGAAGCATGTCTTCTAGAATCTGATTGACGCGTTCCACTTGACCACTCGACTGAGGGTGGAAAGCGGTGCTAAAGGAGAGACGAGTTCCCATAGCATTTTGGAAACTTTCCCAAAATCGAGAGGTGAAAAGACTTCCTCGATCCGAGTTAATTTCCAAAGGAACACCATGGAGGGACACTATTCGGGAGATGTATAAGTCTGCCAGCTGACTAGCGGTTATACTCTCACGAACAGGTAGGAAATGAGCTACCTTGGAAAGACGATCGACCACGACGAAAATAGCATTATTCCCTCTTTTGGTCCTGGGAAAACCGGTAATGAAATCCATACCAATTTTATCCCATTTCCATTCAGGAATAGCTAAGGGTTGAAGGGTACCAGCAGGCCGTTGATGCTCTGCTTTTACACGACGACAGACGTCGCAATTTGCAATATACTGAGCAATTTCTCTCTTCATCCTAGTCCACCAGAACCTCTGGCGTAGGTCCTGATACATTTTAGTGCTACCGGGATGAATGGTGAGAGGAGATTCATGAGCCTCCTTAAGGATCAACTGCCGTAGATGCTGGTTCTTGGGAACCACTAGACGGTTCTCAAAGTACACAACACCATGATCATTGGTGGAGAAACAACTAGCACCTCCGCTAGCAATGTTCTCTTTGATTTTAGATATTCCCTTATCTCGCTTTTGGGCAGCGATGATTTGATCCGTAAGAGTAGGTTTTGCTACCAAGGTGGAAAGAAAACCTTGAGGTACAATGTGAAGGTTAAGCTTCCGAAATTCCTCATGGAGAAGCGGTTGACTTTGTTGTAACATCAGGTTGTTACAATAAGATTTACGACTTAGCGCATCAGCCATGACGTTGGCTTTCCCTGGGGTGTAGGTTATTCCTAAGTCGAAGTCTGTGATCAATTCAACCCAACGTCTTTGCCTGAGATTCAGATCCGGTTGGGTGAAAATGTACTTCAGACTTTGGTGATCAGTGAATATTTCGCAACGATTACCGAGGAGGTAATGTCGCCAGGTCTTAAGTGCATAGACTACGGCTGCAAGCTCTAGATCATGAGTAGGATAATTCTCCTCATGTGGGTGCAATTGCCGTGAAGCGTAAGCAATTACATGTCGATCTTGCATGAGAATGCAACCTAGTCCTTGTCGCGAGGCGTCGCAGTAGATAACGAAGTCCTTGGAGAAGTCTGGCGGTACCAGTACGGGAGCAGAGGTCAGGCGTCTTTTCAGTTCCTGAAAGCTGTGCTCACATTGTGGAGTCCATTCGAACTTCTTATCTTTCTTGAGGAGTTCGGTTAGGGGTTTAGCAACTTTGGAGAAGTTCTCGACAAAGCGACGGCAATAGCTCGCTAAGCCTAGAAAACTCCGAACTTGCTTGACCGATTCGGGTGGAGTCCAATTAAGGACGGCTTGAACTCGCTCAGGGTTAACAGCAATACCTTTACCAGATATTACATGACCCAGATAGGTCACTTCTGACAACCAGAATTCACATTTAGAGAATTTGGCATAAAGGCGATGCTCTCGAAGTTTCTTCAACACTAGCCTTAGATGTTCGGCATGTTCTTCCTCGTTCTTGGAGTAGATGAGTATATCATCGAGATAAACTACGACGAATTTATCCAAATACTCCATGAAGATTGAGTTCATTAACCGAGAAAAGGTGGCTGGAGCGTTGGTTAAACCGAAGGACATGACGGTGTACTCGTATTGGCCATAACGAGTAACAAAGGCCGTTTTAGGAATGTCCCCGTTTCTGATTTTGATTTGATGGTAGCCCAACCTCAAATCCATCTTGGAGAAGACTGAGGATCCAGCGAGCTGATCGTACAGGTCGTTGATCCTGGGAAGTGGATATTTGTTCTTGATTGTGACCAAGTTGACAGGTCGGTAATCTACAACCATCCGGTCCGTACCATCCTTCTTCTTGACGAATAGGACGGGGCAAGCCCACGGAGATGAACTAGGGCGGATGAAACCCTTTTTCAAGGACTCATCGAGTTGTTTCTTAAGCTCGGCTAGTTCTAGTGGTGCCATCTTATAAGGTCTTCTAGCAATCGGAACGGTTCCTGGAATGAGGTCTATTACGAACTCAACATCCCTGTCAGGTGGAACACCTGGCAATTCCTCTGGGAAGACATCCGGAAAGTCACGGACTACCGGAACGTCCTCAAGGTCTGGCAAAGGGCTGGCGTTAAGAGAATATAATTGTCGCTTGGCTATTCGGGTCAAGACATTGACTATCTTCCCCGAAGGATGGGTGAGTTGAACAGTCCTAGAGAAGCAATCAATTTTGGCTTGATGAGCTGACATCCAGTCCATACCCAAAATGATATTAATATCTGAAGATTTAAGGGCTATCAAAGATGCGAGAAAAACAAGTCTATCGACTTGGATTTCATTTCCATGGCTTACTCTAGAAGTTTGCCATTTGGATCCCGGAGTTTGGATTACCATAGAGGTTGGCATATCACCGAATGCGACGTTATGCAAGCGAGCATAGTTTTCAGATATAAAAGAATGAGAGGCTCCTGTATCGAAAAGAACAGATGCCGGGTGGCAATTAACAAGAAGCGTACCGAGAACGACGTTGGGATCCTCTTGAGCTTCTTCGGCAGAGATACAGTTGACATGGCCACGTGAAGCGGTGACCGGTTTAGCATGAAACACTTTTCCTGTCGGCTTGCCACGGCCAACAGCTTTAGCAGATTGATTGGGGTTGGTCTGGGGACACTCACGCATATAGTGACCAGATTCCCCACACTTGAAACAAGTCACGGAACTGGTACGTGGAGGAACATTATTGGTTGGACCCCCATAGGGCTTGGCTGGAGCAGACTGTTGTACAGGGCGAGGCGCCTGGAAAGATGGCCTCGGTGTGAACCTGGGTGGCAGGGCGGTGTTGGGCACCCACACGCGGCGCTTCTGAGGACCAGCACCGGATGAGGAACCCGTGTCACGTCCATGCTTGCGTGTTGCGTCATAGTCAGTCTGACCAGTTTCAGCACTGATGGCTTTGTTGACAAGTTTCGAAAAAGATGTGCACTCATGCAGACGGAGGTCGCGGCGAAGCTCAGGACTAAGGCCCTTACGGAACCTTGCTTGCTTCTTGGCGTCAGTAGAAACTTCCTCAGTTGCATATCGTGCGAGATTACCAAACTCCCTGCTGTAAGCATCCACAGAAAGTCGGCCTTGGGTGAAACTGCAAAATTCTTCACGTTTACGGTCCATGAGACCCTCCGGAATGTGATGTTCACGGAAAGCCTCGCTGAACTCAGCCCAAGTAGTGACATGGCCCGCTGGGCGCATAGCTCCATAATTCTCCCACCATAGACTGGCGGGGCCTTCAAGATGATATGCAGCAAAGGTGACCTTGTCAGCCTCCGCTACCAGCGCGGAACGCAGTTTGTGAGAGATACTGCGAAGCCAGTCATCAGCGTCGAGAGGCTCGACGGAGTGGTGGAACGTGGGTGGATGCAATTTGATAAAATCACTGAGTGACACCACGTTAGCCCTTTGATGGTGTGCTGTATTCTGTTCAATACGCTCCAACAAACGGTTTGTCTCCCGCTTGTTTCTCTCAGCTTCCATCATCACCTCGGCTAGTGAAGGAGGATGAGGCAGATTTTCATTCCTGGCTTCACTGCCTTCGGCCTGCTCTTGGGAAGCAGGGTTAGCGCGCGTGTTGACCATCCTAGGTAGACAAGACAATGATTTAGTCAGGATGGTAAAATTCCGATATAGGATACATAATGTAAGGAATAAATCGGAATGCAAGATGATCATCCGTATGACATGGTAGATACAGAAACTGCTTCTTTTATTCCATCGTCATACACACCATACAGGGTTTAGTACAAGACCAAACATAGTACTATTACGGTGAAAAGAGGATTACATCTCATCGGAGGCATTCCAAGCTCCTATACATTATTTTTCTACATCTCCGGAAAGAGTACAAACTAGGTCATATCCCACGAGTTACGCGGGACGATAGACGACACAGCTAGTGCAAACTAGTGATACTACCACTAACTCAGACCGATCCGTAGTAGTCCTCGTAGAAGTCGCCTCCATAGCCTGGAAGTTCAACATGATCATCCGGAAACAGACGGTCTCGCGGAGCTTGTGGACCATAGGGGCTAGGATGAGGCCTTGGACCAACAAACGGTGGCCTGCGGGGACCGCGAGGTGGGGTGATGCCTCCTACATCACGCCAAACCATCACGTCTGGCAGAGCAGATCTCACAGGATAGAGATCGCGCATATCTGAATATCCAGCTTGCACCGCCGGTGCGAACCGAGTCAAAGTGGCCCAGTGGTCAGCACGGGTATTGAAGAGCTCTAACCTTAAGGCCCGATTTTCACGGTCCTTATCCTCGAGCATCTCAGCAGTGGTGCGAGTCCGTGAATCCTCCTGAGTGGAGTCAGCATAGATAGCCTGGAGATACCCTTGTGCTCCCGGAAGTGATCCTGGCATATACCGGAAATCAGAGTCCCGAAATAACCCAGATCTGACTCGCATAATGGTCATCATAGAGTAGGCGGCGTCCTGCACAGCCATCTCAATAGTAACCCCGAGTCCATAGGAGCAGTGAAGAGGCTCGGTGGATCCAGGATAAGATGGAAATATCCTGACAGTGCAGAGATACTGGCTTTGATTAAAATCTCGGAATTGCTCTTCGACCGTGTACTCGGGATACCAGCGGTATCCAGCCTCAGTCATTACCCTGACCAACTTAGCAGTATGGCCGGGTACATCTAGGCATCGAGTCAGGCGAACCACTTGATTGAGGTCGCGAGTGGCCATCTGAAAGCACAATCATAATGCAAAGGCATTAGAATTTCTAGCAAAATTTCGGCAGCATAACAGCTGTAAATGCTCAAAAAGAATTTGAGACATTTGACAAAGGATTTCGTACACACTCAACATCACCATATCAAAGTTCTGAAACCATTCTGGCAACATAATGTGGTAGTAGAACTGAACTAGGCTGGTAACCATCAAACTTATAAGGTACTACTGATTAGTAACTCGTGATCCTGATAGAGAGAACAGATCCTAATTCCTTAACCCCCGGTGGAAGAATGGACTGACTCAGATCAGAAAGTCATAAGGTATAAGGAGTAAAAAGAGCCTTACGTTCCAACCCACAAACAATTCCCCTACATATAACTAAAGAATTTCTAGACTCAACATCGACCAGTTTGGCTTGGAGAACCTACAGGCAGTCCGGCTCTGATGCCAACGCTGTCAGGACCCCGACTCGATGTCACATCGATCTAGCCGGTAACACCTCATATCACTTTGCGGCCTCACGCACGGTATCCCCACGGGTGTCGTCTTACCTTTGCCCGGGACCGTTTGCGCCTTTTGGCTCACGTATATGATAGTGTCGCTAGCATCCATATGATAAGGAGCCCGGGCTGACATGACTAGTCGTAAACCCAAAGTGGCACAGACTTACAGGGACAGGCATCCATGACCCAGCTTCGAACGTGTCGGTCATCAGCAAGTGGGTCCGGGCTGTAGCACTGGGCTAGCAGGACTCCGGTAAACCGGGCTGTAGCGGGCTAGCAGGACTCCGGTACTCAAAGCGTGACATTTCCCCGAAGGGACAGACACAGGAACGAAGAAGGACACATGCCGGCCAGCCTAAGTGTTCCAGAGCAGTAGCAAGCTACCATGGCTCAGCGGTAACACTAGGAGACATTTCCCGGTAAGAGAGGCTACTAAAGATAAACAACTAGATAGTCAGATCCCACACATACCAAGCATTTCAATCATACACACAATATGCTCGATATGTGCAAATACAACGAAGCATCACAACATGACTCTATGACACAAGTACTTTATTTAGGGCTCAGGGAGCCATACATAACATACACAAAGATACGGGTCTCACGACCCAACATACAAGTCATACAGTCATACAAGCCAACAGCGGAAGTAACTTGTCTGAGTACAGACAACTAGTAAAATAAAAGAGGCTTGGAAAGCCTAGCTATACTACGTGGTCCTCCACAAGCTCAGGGTCACCACCTGGGTCCTTAGCCTACTCGTTGATGTCAACGTCTACATAGAACCCATCAGAAGGGGTTGCAGCGTCTTCTGTAAAAATGTAGATTATAGCAACATGAGTACAAAGGTACTCAGCAAGACTTACATCAGATCCTACATACATGCATAGTATCAAGAAGGGTTGGTGGAGTTATTGCAGCAAGCCAGCTTTGACTCTTGGCTAGACTATCCTACGATACTCCAACTTGAAATGGTTTTGCGCACACGAGTCCACTACTCACCACTTCAATACACTACCGAGGATCCACCTCCGTCTTCCTACGGAAGAGCCATCCTCGGCACTCACACTTATCTTGAGGCTTTTAGTAGTTTTCCATTTACTTGTCTATGAACTGTATAGGCAACCAAGTAGTCCTTTACCGCGGACGCGGCTATTCGAATAGATTATGATAACCCTGCAGGGGTGTACTTCTTCATACATGTTTCCACCACTTAGCGTCTGCACACGACATGTGCTCGGCAGACTTCAAGCGAAAGCCGACGTGGGTGTAGACCACGACCTACCTAAACACTTAAGCCTCTAGTCCAGGTTTATCGCCTATTCAGGTTCCATCCGCAGGGAGTCCGGCCGAGGTTTCCCATACGGCCCCGAACGATGTGAACAGGGTTCCCGAGATACCTAACGGGTATTCGGTACACCGTGCCACGTACCTACCGCATCACAGCCCACCCCTACGGTCAGCGCTGTCCACGGCCTCCAGTAGGCTACAAACACCAGAAACTACTTGCAACTCCTGGACAGAGAGCTAGGGTGAATAAGAAGTCGAGCGGGGTCATATTTCAGGGCCCAATGTATGGTAGTAGCTGATTCTTAAATCACACATACAGATCTCAGTGCTTAAGGTCGGCTTCAATGAAACAACCCACCATGTACTCCTACATGGCCTCTCATCGATACCTTTACCAAATCGTATTCACCACACCACTCTTATTACCGACATAATCATTTCACTCTAGCCCATCACCCAGATGAACCAGACCTGACACGACTCTAAGCATAGCAGGCATAGCAAGGTAGGAACAACACATACATATGGCTCAATCAACTCCTACACATGCTAGTGGGTTTCATCTAGTTACTGTGGCAATGACAGGTCATGCAGAGGAAATGGGTTCAACTACCGTAGCACACAGCAGTTTGAAACGCGTTGTCTTAATGCAGTAAAGGAGAGCAGGAGCGAGAACATGGGATTGTATCGATATGATCAAATGGTTGGTTGCTTGCCTGATGGTTCGATGCACGGATACGGTTCTTCGTTAGGGTAATCGCGGTACTCCTCGGGGACAGAACCTGTCGCAAAGGACATCGATACACAAGCATCACCAAACAATGTGCAACAATATGATGCATGCATGAAACATGGCAATATGAGTGTGTTGGGCTAATGCAACTAAAGCCAGAAGGGTTTGAACAAATTTGAATCAAAGATTCAAATTCCAAATTCAAATATGGCCTTTTAAAGTGCCTTTTCTTGTTCTGCTTAAAACATCAATTTAACTTGTTTGATCATGCATGAAAATAGTACAGATGGATAGATTGGATTTTTCTGATCATTTTTCATATATAATTTGTCCAATTTGGAGTTACAGAATAAAAGTTATGAATTTTTGAAGTTTAAATAATATTCTGGAATTTCCTGATTTAATTTAAATCCAGAAAATCAATTACTGCGTCAGCCTGACGTCAGTGTGACGTCAGCAGGTCAACGGAACAGGTCTGGGTCAAACCTGACAGTGGGTCCCGCATGTCAGGGTGATTATTTTAATTAAAACTTAATTAAAACTAATCCTGTTTAATTAACAGGGCTGGGCCCCACCTGTCATTGACTCAGGGGAGTCAACCAGGGCCCACCCGTGGTCAAAGTCAAAGTCGGCTGCCGGCGTTTAGTCGCCGGCGAGCCCGACGCGGCGGCGGGAGTGGTTTTGGCCATTTCGGCCACCAAATGGACCGCGGAGGCCACCGGAGTGGAGCTGAGGACAACCCGCAGCTCTTGGCGGAGCCCGTTGGGGTCGGGGTGGCCGGAGTTGGCGCCGGCGACGACTTTGGCGGCCACCGGGGTTCGGCCGAAGGTGAACTTGGCGCTAGAGGGGTCGGTGAGGCTCGGGGAGTGGCTGGCTAGGTGCTGCGGAACTCGGTGAGTAAGATGGACACCATCTTGTGGCCGGAGTGTGGCCGGAAACACGTCGGCGACGAGGTCCGCGACGGTGCGGGCGTGTGATCCTCGTGCGGTGGCTACACGGCTCGGGAATGAGAGAGAGAGGGTCGGGGGAGTAGCTAGGCTCACAGCGCTCCCGTAGAGGCCACCGGCAGGGTCGGGGACGAGCTGAGGCAGCGACGGCGTTGAAAGGGATCTCCGGCGACGGCGAGCTCGGGCGAGGTCGGTGCGGCGGCTTCGAGGCACGCGAGCGCTCGGGGCTCGGTTAGCTCGAAGGAGTAGAGGACGGCGGAGCTTCTGGACAGGGTGGCGCGGCGTGGAGACGACGGGGAACACGGCTACGACGGTGGTGCGGCGACGGTGGCGTCGGCCATGGCTGGGGCGTGCGAGGGGGAGGAGCTGGAGAGGAGAGGGGGTGTCTGGGGGGTTCGGGGGAGAGAGGGAGGCCGGTTCACGGCGTTAGCCGGGCGAGGGAGGCGGCGAGGCGGCGAGCAGCTGCGTGGCGAGCTGCGGTGCCGCCGCCGAGCACCTTGGCTGCCTGCCTGGCGAGCCAAGCAGCTCGCTGGAGCGGTGGCCGGGCTGGGCCGGCCAGGTGGGCTGGCTGGTGGGCCTGCGGTGGCGCCAGGTAAGCTTTTCCCTTCTTTTTCTGTTTCTGTATTTTATTTAATATATCTGCAACTTTGTTGAATTTAATAAAATACCTAGACAACTTCAAAAATCACCAAATTGCTCCTGGTCCATAGTTGGATTATTTCCAACATGAAACATTTTAGTTTGGAGATATTTGAGCATTTAAATATTTTATATTATTTTAAATGCCCAAATTCCAATATTTATGATTTAATTCAAAAACCCTAGGATGGCCTAGGAAAATGTGCACCACTTTTGGCAGAGGTTCTGAACCAAGACAAAAATGATGGGCATTTTAGAAGGGCATTTCAGGTTCATTGAAAAATTATTTTAGTAACCCTAGTTGGTTTCAGAGGGGACTGGGGGTTCTGTCATCCCCATTTCAAGTTTCTGATGAAAAAGTAAACATGATGCAACACTCTAATGCATAACTAGCTAGGGTGTGACAGATGAGATCTGATATGGGCCCGAGGGGTTTAGATCGAGATCCACTATGGTTGCGCCTCGTCTCGACAACGGCAAGAGGAGATCCCCCCGGGTTATCTTCGGGGCACGAGGACGTCTGGGTCTCTTGGCCCGAGCATGGTGGTGGTGGCTGCCTTCTCCACCGAAGGCGGTTGGCCAGGCTCGTAGTGACGGATCTTGGATCTCACTATTAGCACGGGCGGCGGGTTAGGGAGACATAGTTGCCGGTGAAAACCGAGCCGACTCTGGTCATGGTGGGCGATGGCGGCGTCTACGTCATTACCTTGATGAAGGCATAGTCAAGCAACTATCATCAACCTGCTCGTGCTGCTCCGGGAGAAATTCTAAGATCACCGAATTGGACGATGGCGGCGCTGCGGTGTCATGTTCCCTCTTGGGGGCATCGTGTGTGGAGCGGCGCCGGATGGAAGAGGCGTGAGGTGGTGTGGCGTCCCTTCTCTCGCATCGACGACGGCGGGTCTCAGCGGCATGGAGCAGCAGGGTCTCGTCGGTGGGCGTGTGATGATGGACGAGCACAGGATGGTGGCATTGTCTGGCGTCGTGGTGGCATTGACGACCACCAGACCAGGTAAGGTAGATGCAGTAGTACAACACTGAAGATGGATTGGTGGCAGGTGGTTGCGGCGGCCTCATACCCGGCAGGTGTCCTAGTTGAGAAGTGCCTCGGACTGGTGGGTGCCCCATACCCGGCAGGTGTCCTAGTTGGGACCTCAAGTCTTAGATGTTAGGTTTGGCTACGAGTTCTGTTTGGTATTAGGCCCAGACTATCAGCATTCACTGGTGGAAAAAGGGCCTTTGGTCGCGGTTCGCAACTGCCATTAGTCGCGGTTGCGCAACCGCGACCGAGCGGGCGCGACTAAAGGCCCCCCCTTTAGTCGCGGTTGCTTAAGAACCGCGACTAAAGGCCCGTCCACGTGGGCGCCAGGTGGCCGTCGGGGCGGAGGACCTTTAGTCGCGGTTCTTGTGGCTAACCGCGACTAAAGGCCGCCACAGGTTTTTGAAAAAAAAAATTGAATTTTTTTTTCAAATTTCTGAATTATTTTAACCTCTAGTCTCTAATCACCACCCCTCATCACTTCTCAATTTATTCTTTTATCACCCCTCATCATTCCAAATCATCTAACTTCCCAACCGGTCACCCATCCCTCTCACTACTCCAGCCCAAGCACGCTTAACTTCCGGGTTCTATTCTCCCACGCTCCAAGTCTGCACTTGTTGTTTTCCTGACAATAATAAGATGTCAATCCTATTAACCTTCAGGAATTTTGCTTGAGCATGAAGTGACACATTTCACTGTTTGAGTTTGAAACTATTGTTTTAAAAAACAATAATTATTTAGTAACACTAATATTTCTTGAATAATTAGTTTGACCATTGTTTGACCACAGTTTGACCACAGTTGACCACAGTTTGACCAGATTTGACCAAAATTGAAATAATTAAAATAATTATTTAGTAACACTAATATTCTAGAATAATTAGTTTGACCATTGTTTGACCATAGTTTGCCCACTGTTTGAATATTTTTCAATTTTTTCCACTCTAGATCTTACAAGCCCCGTAACTTTTTTTCTATTAGGTTTTTGAGGATTTTGAAAATGTTTAACGGGGTTCCCAACAACTAGACCACATATCACATGAGAAACTTATTTTCTTTTATTTTTTTGACATTTCCATTATTTTCTTTTATTTTTTTTAAAACTGAAAAGGCGATCCCAGGGGGGGGGGGTTAGAGTTTGAAAATGGGACCTTTAGTACCGGTTCGTGGCACGAACCGGGACTAAAGGTCTCAACCCCATTAGTTCCGGTTCGTGCCACAAACCGGGACTAAAAGGGAGGAGCTTTAGTCGCGGTTGGCCTGGCCAACCGCGACTAAAGGCCTTTGGGCACCTTTAGTCGCGGTTGGCCTGGCCAACCGCGACTAAAGCCCGCGAGCGCCCTGGGCCCAGGCATTTGGTCGCGGTTCATCTGCCGAACCGCGACTAAAGACTTCATTAGTCGCGGTTCCTACAGTTTCGCGACTAATGGGGCTGGACGGAAGCCTCTTTTTCTATCAGTGATTCCTTCATCAACTGGATAGGAGTAGCGACAGATGTTGCTTCGTCGGTGGCTTTAGTCTTACTGATGTATGACTTTCTAAAGTCTTGTGTAAATAATTAATAAAGTGGATGCATGCATTGTCCAAATGCAAAGGTCGAGGGTCCTCCTTCATTTCTAAAAAAACAGAACTGTAACTAAAGCATAGACCACCTGTGCTCTTTGGTTGTAAACAATGTGACTCCTCCGCTGAAGGCACATGGCCATCTTTCTTGCAAGGGCAACCACCAACAAAATAGGAAACGAACCCCACAACCAACCTGCACGTAGTAGGCTTTTTTTAGAAAAAAAGGATTACCCTTGCATGGGTGATGTATGCAGCCATTTTATTAATTATTCGGCGGCTGCTCAACAACGTTGTTGTGGTAAATGAAAAACTGCTTCACCACTTGTCTCCTCCATCCGGCCGCTGCTCGAAAAACAATGCCCCCATGAGGGAGAACAACGCCTAAACCGCCGCCATCGTCCGATCCGGCAACCTCGGGTCTAGGTTTTCACACGGAGCAGCGCGCGCGAGTCGACGGTAGCTGCAGTGGCGATGTGTTCATCAAGATAACGACAACAAAACGCCGCCATCGCCTGCCCGGACCAAAGTCATAACACGGTTTTCACCAGCAGCATCGTCTCCCCACTCGGCACCGGGACTGGATGTGAGATGCCACAATAAGCTGGCCGACCACCTCCGGCGAAGGAGGTGGCCACCATCGCCATGCCCAGGGCCGGAGCCCCAATATCCTTGTGTTGCGGGTCCAGCCTAGGAGCAGTTTGCCATTGACGGAGCATGAAAGATACAGGACAACAGCATGCACGGCCCGCCGAAGCCCATATGGGCCCAGATTGGACGCCCTAGCCGCCGCTGCTGGACATCTCACTGGACGTCGCCGCCTGCTAGCCGGACCTAGCGGCCGCTGCCCCGCATCAAACCGCCACATAGCCGCCGAATTTGGTGAGGGAAGGCATGCAGTTTCTCGCGATGAAAGAGACAAAGACATCCTTTTCACCACCGAAGGGTGTTAGGATCCAACTAGTTGACTCGCTCAATCACCATGGTTTTGGCTACAATCTATGGATTACATGAGGAAGAAGCAGAGGGAGGATGGAGACAGAGGAGTAAGAACACGCTACAGAGAGGGAGATCGCCAGCCAGGCCGAAGCCTTCCGTCCAAGCCGCCTCTTTCGTGGGCACCCGTGTGCCCTTTGTAGTTGGAGGCCATCCATCTTCTGGGCCAGATCGAGGCGAATAGGGCCAGCCCATAGTATGGTCGCTGACAACCCCCCCTCCATAAGTTTCAGTCTGTCCTCAAGCCGATTCCCTGTCGAACCACCGGGATCCCAAGGCACTTGTACTGCAAGCTGAACCGAATCAAGTATCTTCTCACCTGGATCCCAAGTCAGTTGCTGGTTTTGTAAAATGGGCACACCAGGAACCAGAGTCAGACACATAGCACTTGGTTGACTAATTGTAGACCATTGATTCGATCTTGTGACGAGAGCACATTGGGAGCTCAATTGGACAGTGCACCTGTGATAGGAGTCAAGAACAAGAGCTTTTGAGAATTTATAACACTCCATCTCAATAGCAGAGCAATCAACCATGATTTGCAGATCTGTATTGTCAAGAACATGGTATGCATAGTAGTAGTAAGCTCGGCCACTATTAATCATGTTCAAACCATGTGTCTTCACACGCAAGTGAAACTGTATCATGTTGATGGCAACAATGGGTCCTCGATCAAAACCATTCCCCAAACAAGCATCCTCCATGCTGTCAAGATTGTCTCGCCACCAGGTCTTAGAATAGGAAACCCACGACTGATCCACTGCCCCCTTAGGACTGAGCAAGGCAACACAATCAACTTGTCGTATCTCCAAAGGTGATATATAGACACCAAGAGAAAAGCCTGCATCTCTGCACCGGTAGCCCTCAACAAAATATGCTTCTTTGATTTTGCATCATGTACCAAACTTGGACCCAACGGGAACACAAACAAGGCAATAGCAGATGACAATTAAGTTGGCTGGAAGGATTTCCTCACCCATGTTGGGGAGCAGTAATTCATTGGAAATCATACGAACAATTCCCCATTGGAATTTTTCAGAGCCAACAGAGAATGCCTCACCAGTTGTTGCACTTGGCCATGCAATTGCCCACTGAAATTTTGCGGAGCCAGAACCACATAAGAACGATTTTCTAGTGGGGCAAGACTGAAACCTAAACTCCAGCGGTGGATATAGCCATGGAATCTTCCATTGCATCAGTGACCGCGAGAATGCTTGCTTCAACATGATAACACTGCCAGAATGCCTCAACTTGAGAAGCCAAGCTATTATCCATTGGGAAATTTCAGAATTATAGATGAAGAGCTCAGCCACACACAAAAGCAACATGTCCAAGGAGAAACGATCCACAACCAAGTAAACTTGGAGGGAACTGAAGCAGTTGATATAGCTGGAGACAAGAACATGACCTCTAGAGGGGGGCGGCCAGGCAATTCGCCAGTCAAATATTTCTAAGATCAACAAGACCGAATCAGAGCAAGAGGACCCAAGGAAGAAGAAATGAGCATCTCTGTCTAACCTTTTTCTGGCAAGCAAAGCAGATGCAATATAAGCAATGTTAATGCTACTATATAGCATATCTCCTCCGAGACATAAACAATAAGGAGACCCCCTTAAGAAGAATGATGCACTGTTGGAAGTGGTGATGTCATGTCGTGCAATAGAACAATACATGCCATGGGACCTTTTATATATATCCAAACACACCACTGGTATATCATGTTCCAGTAAAGTGCATTTGTTCTTATGCTCGTACATTTGAAGACCGGGTGTCAACATCACTTCAAAAGAATTTGTATCCTCCCGATAGGATTCAGAGATATGTCAATTGATTTCTTCAGCATAAAACTTGCGAGTGGGCTACAGATATTACCTTGAGGTGGCAGCCATGAAAACCTCAGTGCTTCCAAACATACTTCCGCAATCAGATGACAATATATTCTTTGTACTAGAATTTTCTTGTTCTGAAGATCACAGCACAAATCCCCAATCACAACATGAGCAGGTGCATAGACTATATCACTTGATATAATTAATAAGCTCCTCATCCTGACGGCGGCAAAAATTGCATCAGTGGGTCTCAATCTTGTAAAGCACAAATACCAATCAAGTAGCAACCCAACTGAATGTTGCATAGGTAAACCAGCTAAAGTAATCACGAGGTTCAGAACTTCTTCCAACTGTACCAATGTACATGCCTGGATGCATGAAAAGGATGGCCATGGTATCGGCCGCGACTCAACTCTGCTATCACTGACTTGGGTGAACTGGGACGTCAAGGGAAAAGCGATATGTACAAGTACCTTTGTCGAGCACCTAGTGGGGGCCAAGTTTTCCAGATTGAAGATAGGGAACAACCAATGCAGCGGCATCTGAATGGCTTCCGGTGTAGCAGGCTCAGGGCGACGCTGCCGGCAGTCATGAATGAAGGCGGTGCTGCGGACAAGGTGAGCACCGACTCGTCGGATGTTTCGTAGCTTGGGCACCCCATCAAATTTGGATGTAACTTTTCGAGTAGATGATTTTTCATATAAAAAACTTTTTCATCCGAGTTAGTATGCAAAAGTTATGCCCATTTTTACAAATTTCAGAGAGATTTTGCAAATAAAGTCAAAATTCACATTTGCAAATTTTCCCAACAACTAGACCACATATCACATGAGAAACTTATTTTCTTTTATTTTTTTGACATTTCCATTATTTTCTTTTATTTTTTTAAAACTGAAAAGGCGATCCCGGGGGGGGGGGGGGGGTTAGAGTTTGAAAATGGGACCTTTAGTACCGGTTCGTGGCACGAACCGGGACTAAAGGTCTCAACCCCATTAGTTCCGGTTCGTGCCACAAACCGGGACTAAAAGGGAGGAGCTTTAGTCGCGGTTGGCCTGGCCAACCGCGACTAAAGGCCTTTGGGCACCTTTAGTCGCGGTTGGCCTGGCCAACCGCGACTAAAGCCCGCGAGCGCCCTGGGCCCAGGCATTTGGTCGCGGTTCATCTGCCGAACCGCGACTAAAGACTTCATTAGTCGCGGTTTCTACAGTTTCGCGACTAATGGGGCTGGACGGAAGCCTCTTTTTCTATCAGTGATTCCTTCATCAACTGGATAGGAGTAGCGACAGATGTTGCTTCGTCGGTGGCTTTAGTCTTACTGATGTATGACTTTCTAAAGTCTTGTGTAAATAATTAATAAAGTGGATGCATGCATTGTCCAAATGCAAAGGTCGAGGGTCCTCCTTCATTTCTAAAAAAACAGAACTGTAACTAAAGCATAGACCACCTGTGCTCTTTGGTTGTAAACAATGTGACTCCTCCGCTGAAGGCACATGGCCATCTTTCTTGCAAGGGCAACCACCAACAAAATAGGAAACGAACCCCACAACCAACCTGCACGTAGTAGGCTTTTTTTAGAAAAAAAGGATTACCCTTGCATGGGTGATGTATGCAGCCATTTTATTAATTATTCGGCGGCTGCTCAACAACGTTGTTGTGGTAAATGAAAAACTGCTTCACCACTTGTCTCCTCCATCCAGCCGCTGCTCGAAAAACAATGCCCCCATGAGGGAGAACAACGCCTAAACCGCCGCCATCGTCCGATCCGGCAACCTCGGGTCTAGGTTTTCACACGGAGCAGCGCGCGCGAGTCGACGGTAGCTGCAGTGGCGATGTGTTCATCAAGATAACGACAACAAAACGCCGCCATCGCCTGCCCGGACCAAAGTCATAACACGGTTTTCACCAGCAGCATCGTCTTCCCACTCGGCACCGGGACTGGATGTGAGATGCCACAATAAGCTGGCCGACCACCTCCGGCGAAGGAGGTGGCCACCATCGCCATGCCCAGGGCCGGAGCCCCCAATATCCTTGTGTTGCGGGTCCAGCCTAGGAGCAGTTTGCCATTGACGGAGCATGAAAGATACAGGACAACAGCATGCACGGCCCACCGAAGCCCATATGGGCCAAGATTGGACGCCCTAGCCGCCGCTGCTGGACATCTCACTGGACGTCGCCGCCTGCTAGCCGGACCTAGCGGCCGCTGCCCCGCATCAAACCGCCACATAGCCGCCGAATTTGGTGAGGGAAGGCATGCAGTTTCTCGCGATGAAAGAGACAAAGACATCCTTTTCACCACCGAAGGGTGTTAGGATCCAACTAGTTGACTCGCTCAATCACCATGGTTTTGGCTACAATCTATGGATTACATGAGGAAGAAGCAGAGGGAGGATGGAGACAGAGGAGTAAGAACACGCTACAGAGAGGGAGATCGCCAGCCAGGCCGAAGCCTTCCGTCCAAGCCGCCTCTTTCGTGGGCACCCGTGTGCCCTTTGTAGTTGGAGGCCATCCATCTTCTGGGCCAGATCGAGGCGAATAGGGCCAGCCCATAGTATGGTCGCTGACAACCCCCCCCTCCATAAGTTTCAGTCTGTCCTCAAGCCGATTCCCTGTCGAACCACCGGGATCCCAAGGCACTTGTACTGCAAGCTGAACCGAATCAAGTATCTTCTCACCTGGATCCCAAGTCAGTTGCTGGTTTTGTAAAATGGGCACACCAGGAACCAGAGTCAGACACATAGCACTTGGTTGACTAATTGTAGACCATTGATTCGATCTTGTGACGAGAGCACATTGGGAGCTCAATTGGACAGTGCACCTGTGATAGGAGTCAAGAACAAGAGCTTTTGAGAATTTATAACACTCCATCTCAATAGCAGAGCAATCAACCATGATTTGCAGATCTGTATTGTCAAGAACATGGTATGCATAGTAGTAGTAAGCTCGGCCACTATTAATCATGTTCAAACCATGTGTCTTCACACGCAAGTGAAACTGTATCATGTTGATGGCAACAATGGGTCCTCGATCAAAACCATTCCCCAAACAAGCATCCTCCATGCTGTCAAGATTGTCTCGCCACCAGGTCTTAGAATAGGAAACCCACGACTGATCCACTGCCCCCTTAGGACTGAGCAAGGCAACACAATCAACTTGTCGTATCTCCAAAGGTGATATATAGACACCAAGAGAAAAGCCTGCATCTCTGCACCGGTAGCCCTCAACAAAATATGCTTCTTTGATTTTGCATCATGTACCAAACTTGGACCCAACGGGAACACAAACAAGGCAATAGCAGATGACAATTAAGTTGGCTGGAAGGATTTCCTCACCCATGTTGGGGAGCAGTAATTCATTGGAAATCATACGAACAATTCCCCATTGGAATTTTTCAGAGCCAACAGAGAATGCCTCACCAGTTGTTGCACTTGGCCATGCAATTGCCCACTGAAATTTTGCGGAGCCAGAACCACATAAGAACGATTTTCTAGTGGGGCAAGACTGAAACCTAAACTCCAGCGGTGGATATAGCCATGGAATCTTCCATTGCATCAGTGACCGCGAGAATGCTTGCTTCAACATGATAACACTGCCAGAATGCCTCAACTTGAGAAGCCAAGCTATTATCCATTGGGAAATTTCAGAATTATAGATGAAGAGCTCAGCCACACACAAAAGCAACATGTCCAAGGAGAAACGATCCACAACCAAGTAAACTTGGAGGGAACTGAAGCAGTTGATATAGCTGGAGACAAGAACATGACCTCTAGAGGGGGGCGGCCAGGCAATTCGCCAGTCAAATATTTCTAAGATCAACAAGACCGAATCAGAGCAAGAGGACCCAAGGAAGAAGAAATGAGCATCTCCGTCTAACCTTTTTCTGGCAAGCAAAGCAGATGCAATATAAGCAATGTTAATGCTACTATATAGCATATCTCCTCCGAGACATAAACAATAAGGAGACCCCCTTAAGAAGAATGATGCACTGTTGGAAGTGGTGATGTCATGTCGTGCAATAGAACAATACATGCCATGGGACCTTTTATATATATCCAAACACACCACTGGTATATCATGTTCCAGTAAAGTGCATTTGTTCTTATGCTCGTACATTTGAAGACCGGGTGTCAACATCACTTCAAAAGAATTTGTATCCTCCCGATAGGATTCAGAGATATGTCAATTGATTTCTTCAGCATAAAACTTGCGAGTGGGCTACAGATATTACCTTGAGGTGGCAGCCATGAAAACCTCAGTGCTTCCAAACATACTTCCGCAATCAGATGACAATATATTCTTTGTACTAGAATTTTCTTGTTCTGAAGATCACAGCACAAATCCCCAATCACAACATGAGCAGGTGCATAGACTATATCACTTGATATAATTAATAAGCTCCTCATCCTGACGGCGGCAAAAATTGCATCAGTGGGTCTCAATCTTGTAAAGCACAAATACCAATCAAGTAGCAACCCAACTGAATGTTGCATAGGTAAACCAGCTAAAGTAATCACGAGGTTCAGAACTTCTTCCAACTGTACCAATGTACATGCCTGGATGCATGAAAAGGATGGCCATGGTATCGGCCGGGACTCAACTCTGCTATCACTGACTTGGGTGAACTGGGACGTCAAGGGAAAAGCGATATGTACAAGTACCTTTGTCGAGCACCTAGTGGGGGCCAAGTTTTCCAGATTGAAGATAGGGAACAACCAATGCAGCGGCATCTGAATGGCTTCCGGTGTAGCAGGCTCAGGGCGACGCTGCCGGCATTCATGAATGAAGGCGGTGCTGCGGACAAGGTGAGCACCGACTCGTCGGATGTTTCGTAGCTTGGGCACCCCATCAAATTTGGATGTAACTTTTCGAGTAGATGATTTTTCATATAAAAAACTTTTTCATCCGAGTTAGTATGCAAAAGTTATGCCCATTTTTACAAATTTCAGAGAGATTTTGCAAATAAAGTCAAAATTAACATTTGCAAATTTTCCCAACAACTAGACCACATATCACATGAGAAACTTATTTTCTTTTATTTTTTTGACATTTCCATTATTTTCTTTTATTTTTTTTTAAACTGAAAAGGCGATCCCGGGGGGGGGGGGGGTTAGAGTTTGAAAATTGGACCTTTAGTACCGGTTCGTGGCACGAACCGGGACTAAAGGTCTCAACCCCATTAGTTCCGGTTCGTGCCACAAACCGGGACTAAAAGGGAGGAGCTTTAGTCGCGGTTGGCCTGGCCAACCGCGACTAAAGGCCTTTGGGCACCTTTAGTCGCGGTTGGCCTGGCCAACCGCGACTAAAGCCCGCGAGCGCCCTGGGCCCAGGCATTTGGTCGCGGTTCATCTGCCGAACCGCGACTAAAGACTTCATTAGTCGCGGTTTCTACAGTTTCGGGACTAATGGGGCTGGACGGAAGCCTCTTTTTCTATCAGTGATTCCTTCATCAACTGGATAGGAGTAGCGACAGATGTTGCTTCGTCGGTGGCTTTAGTCTTACTGATGTATGACTTTCTAAAGTCTTGTGTAAATAATTAATAAAGTGGATGCATGCATTGTCCAAATGCAAAGGTCGAGGGTCCTCCTTCATTTCTAAAAAAACAGAACTGTAACTAAAGCATAGACCACCTGTGCTCTTTGGTTGTAAACAATGTGACTCCTCCGCTGAAGGCACATGGCCATCTTTCTTGCAAGGGCAACCACCAACAAAATAGGAAACGAACCCCACAACCAACCTGCACGTAGTAGGCTTTTTTTAGAAAAAAAGGATTACCCTTGCATGGGTGATGTATGCAGCCATTTTATTAATTATTCGGCGGCTGCTCAACAACGTTGTTGTGGTAAATGAAAAACTGCTTCACCACTTGTCTCCTCCATCCGGCCGCTTCTCGAAAAACAATGCCCCCATGAGGGAGAACAACGCCTAAACCGCCGCCATCGTCCGATCCGGCAACCTCGGGTCTAGGTTTTCACACGGAGCAGCGCGCGCGAGTCGACGGTAGCTGCAGTGGCGATGTGTTCATCAAGATAACGACAACAAAACGCCGCCATCGCCTGCCCGGACCAAAGTCATAACACGGTTTTCACCAGCAGCATCGTCTCCCCACTCGGCACCGGGACTGGATGTGAGATGCCACAATAAGCTGGCCGACCACCTCCGGCGAAGGAGGTGGCCACCATCGCCATGCCCAGGGCCGGAGCCCCCAATATCCTTGTGTTGCGGGTCCAGCCTAGGAGCAGTTTGCCATTGACGGAGCATGAAAGATACAGGACAACAGCATGCACGGCCCGCCGAAGCCCATATGGGCCCAGATTGGACGCCCTAGCCGCCGCTGCTGGACATCTCACTGGACGTCGCCGCCTGCTAGCCGGACCTAGCGGCCGCTGCCCCGCATCAAACCGCCACATAGCCGCCGAATTTGGTGAGGGAAGGCATGCAGTTTCTCGCGATGAAAGAGACAAATACATCCTTTTCACCACCGAAGGGTGTTAGGATCCAACTAGTTGACTCGCTCAATCACCATGGTTTTGGCTACAATCTATGGATTACATGAGGAAGAAGCAGAGGGAGGATGGAGACAGAGGAGTAAGAACACGCTACAGAGAGGGAGATCGCCAGCCAGGCCGAAGCCTTCCGTCCAAGCCGCCTCTTTCGTGGGCACCCGTGTGCCCTTTGTAGTTGGAGGCCATCCATCTTCTGGGCCAGATCGAGGCGAATAGGGCCAGCCCATAGTATGGTCGCTGACAACCCCCCCCTCCATAAGTTTCAGTCTGTCCTCAAGCCGATTCCCTGTCGAACCACCGGGATCCCAAGGCACTTGTACTGCAAGCTGAACCGAATCAAGTATCTTCTCACCTGGATCCCAAGTCAGTTGCTGGTTTTGTAAAATGGGCACACCAGGAACCAGAGTCAGACACATAGCACTTGGTTGACTAATTGTAGACCATTGATTCGATCTTGTGACGAGAGCACATTGGGAGCTCAATTGGACAGTGCACCTGTGATAGGAGTCAAGAACAAGAGCTTTTGAGAATTTATAACACTCCATCTCAATAGCAGAGCAATCAACCATGATTTGCAGATCTGTATTGTCAAGAACATGGTATGCATAGTAGTAGTAAGCTCGGCCACTATTAATCATGTTCAAACCATGTGTCTTCACACGCAAGTGAAACTGTATCATGTTGATGGCAACAATGGGTCCTCGATCAAAACCATTCCCCAAACAAGCATCCTCCATGCTGTCAAGATTGTCTCGCCACCAGGTCTTAGAATAGGAAACCCACGACTGATCCACTGCCCCCTTAGGACTGAGCAAGGCAACACAATCAACTTGTCGTATCTCCAAAGGTGATATATAGACACCAAGAGAAAAGCCTGCATCTCTGCACCGGTAGCCCTCAACAAAATATGCTTCTTTGATTTTGCATCATGTACCAAACTTGGACCCAACGGGAACACAAACAAGGCAATAGCAGATGACAATTAAGTTGGCTGGAAGGATTTCCTCACCCATGTTGGGGAGCAGTAATTCATTGGAAATCATACGAACAATTCCCCATTGGAATTTTTCAGAGCCAACAGAGAATGCCTCACCAGTTGTTGCACTTGGCCATGCAATTGCCCACTGAAATTTTGCGGAGCCAGAACCACATAAGAACGATTTTCTAGTGGGGCAAGACTGAAACCTAAACTCCAGCGGTGGATATAGCCATGGAATCTTCCATTGCATCAGTGACCGCGAGAATGCTTGCTTCAACATGATAACACTGCCAGAATGCCTCAACTTGAGAAGCCAAGCTATTATCCATTGGGAAATTTCAGAATTATAGATGAAGAGCTCAGCCACACACAAAAGCAACATGTCCAAGGAGAAACGATCCACAACCAAGTAAACTTGGAGGGAACTGAAGCAGTTGATATAGCTGGAGACAAGAACATGACCTCTAGAGGGGGGCGGCCAGGCAATTCGCCAGTCAAATATTTCTAAGATCAACAAGACCGAATCAGAGCAAGAGGACCCAAGGAAGAAGAAATGAGCATCTCTGTCTAACCTTTTTCTGGCAAGCAAAGCAGATGCAATATAAGCAATGTTAATGCTACTATATAGCATATCTCCTCCGAGACATAAACAATAAGGAGACCCCCTTAAGAAGAATGATGCACTGTTGGAAGTGGTGATGTCATGTCGTGCAATAGAACAATACATGCCATGGGACCTTTTATATATATCCAAACACACCACTGGTATATCATGTTCCAGTAAAGTGCATTTGTTCTTATGCTCGTACATTTGAAGACCGGGTGTCAACATCACTTCAAAAGAATTTGTATCCTCCCGATAGGATTCAGAGATATGTCAATTGATTTCTTCAGCATAAAACTTGCGAGTGGGCTACAGATATTACCTTGAGGTGGCAGCCATGAAAACCTCAGTGCTTCCAAACATACTTCCGCAATCAGATGACAATATATTCTTTGTACTAGAATTTTCTTGTTCTGAAGATCATATCACAAATCCCCAATCACAACATGAGCAGGTGCATAGACTATATCACTTGATATAATTAATAAGCTCCTCATCCTGACGGCGGCAAAAATTGCATCAGTGGGTCTCAATCTTGTAAAGCACAAATACCAATCAAGTAGCAACCCAACTGAATGTTGCATAGGTAAACCAGCTAAAGTAATCACGAGGTTCAGAACTTCTTCCAACTGTACCAATGTACATGCCTGGATGCATGAAAAGGATGGCCATGGTATCGGCCGCGACTCAACTCTGCTATCACTGACTTGGGTGAACTGGGACGTCAAGGGAAAAGCGATATGTACAAGTACCTTTGTCGAGCACCTAGTGGGGGCCAAGTTTTCCAGATTGAAGATAGGGAACAACCAATGCAGCGGCATCTGAATGGCTTCCGGTGTAGCAGGCTCAGGGCGACGCTGCCGGCAGTCATGAATGAAGGCGGTGCTGCGGACAAGGTGAGCACCGACTCGTCGGATGTTTCGTAGCTTGGGCACCCCATCAAATTTGGATGTAACTTTTCGAGTAGATGATTTTTCATATAAAAACTTTTTCATCCGAGTTAGTATGCAAAAGTTATGCCCATTTTTACAAATTTCAGAGAGATTTTGCAAATAAAGTCAAAATTCACATTTGCAAATTTTCCCAACAACTAGACCACATATCACATGAGAAACTTATTTTCTTTTATTTTTTTGACATTTCCATTATTTTCTTTTATTTTTTTAAAACTGAAAAGGCGATCCCGGGGGGGGGGGGGGTTAGAGTTTGAAAATGGGACCTTTAGTACCGGTTCGTGGCACGTACCGGGACTAAAGGTCTCAACCCCATTAGTTCCGGTTCGTGCCACAAACCGGGACTAAAAGGGAGGAGCTTTAGTCGCGGTTGGCCTGGCCAACCGCGACTAAAGGCCTTTGGGCACCTTTAGTCGCGGTTGGCCTGGCCAACCGCGACTAAAGCCCGCGAGCGCCCTGGGCCCAGGCATTTGGTCGCGGTTCATCTGCCGAACCGCGACTAAAGACTTCATTAGTCGCGGTTTCTACAGTTTCGGGACTAATGGGGCTGGACGGAAGCCTCTTTTTCTATCAGTGATTCCTTCATCAACTGGATAGGAGTAGCGACAGATGTTGCTTCGTCGGTGGCTTTAGTCTTACTGATGTATGACTTTCTAAAGTCTTGTGTAAATAATTAATAAAGTGGATGCATGCATTGTCCAAATGCAAAGGTCGAGGGTCCTCCTTCATTTCTAAAAAAACAGAACTGTAACTAAAGCATAGACCACCTGTGCTCTTTGGTTGTAAACAATGTGACTCCTCCGCTGAAGGCACATGGCCATCTTTCTTGCAAGGGCAACCACCAACAAAATAGGAAACGAACCCCACAACCAACCTGCACGTAGTAGGCTTTTTTTAGAAAAAAAGGATTACCCTTGCATGGGTGATGTATGCAGCCATTTTATTAATTATTCGGCGGCTGCTCAACAACGTTGTTGTGGTAAATGAAAAACTGCTTCACCACTTGTCTCCTCCATCCGGCCGCTTCTCGAAAAACAATGCCCCCATGAGGGAGAACAACGCCTAAACCGCCGCCATCGTCCGATCCGGCAACCTCGGGTCTAGGTTTTCACACGGAGCAGCGCGCGCGAGTCGACGGTAGCTGCAGTGGCGATGTGTTCATCAAGATAACGACAACAAAACGCCGCCATCGCCTGCCCGGACCAAAGTCATAACACGGTTTTCACCAGCAGCATCGTCTCCCCACTCGGCACCGGGACTGGATGTGAGATGCCACAATAAGCTGGCCGACCACCTCCGGCGAAGGAGGTGGCCACCATCGCCATGCCCAGGGCCGGAGCCCCCAATATCCTTGTGTTGCGGGTCCAGCCTAGGAGCAGTTTGCCATTGACGGAGCATGAAAGATACAGGACAACAGCATGCACGGCCCGTCGAAGCCCATATGGGCCCAGATTGGACGCCCTAGCCGCCGCTGCTGGACATCTCACTGGACGTCGCCGCCTGCTAGCCGGACCTAGCGGCCGCTGCCCCGCATCAAACCGCCACATAGCCGCCGAATTTGGTGAGGGAAGGCATGCAGTTTCTCGCGATGAAAGAGACAAATACATCCTTTTCACCACCGAAGGGTGTTAGGATCCAACTAGTTGACTCGCTCAATCACCATGGTTTTGGCTACAATCTATGGATTACATGAGGAAGAAGCAGAGGGAGGATGGAGACAGAGGAGTAAGAACACGCTACAGAGAGGGAGATCGCCAGCCAGGCCGAAGCCTTCCGTCCAAGCCGCCTCTTTCGTGGGCACCCGTGTGCCCTTTGTAGTTGGAGGCCATCCATCTTCTGGGCCAGATCGAGGCGAATAGGGCCAGCCCATAGTATGGTCGCTGACAACCCCCCCCTCCATAAGTTTCAGTCTGTCCTCAAGCCGATTCCCTGTCGAACCACCGGGATCCCAAGGCACTTGTACTGCAAGCTGAACCGAATCAAGTATCTTCTCACCTGGATCCCAAGTCAGTTGCTGGTTTTGTAAAATGGGCACACCAGGAACCAGAGTCAGACACATAGCACTTGGTTGACTAATTGTAGACCATTGATTCGATCTTGTGACGAGAGCACATTGGGAGCTCAATTGGACAGTGCACCTGTGATAGGAGTCAAGAACAAGAGCTTTTGAGAATTTATAACACTCCATCTCAATAGCAGAGCAATCAACCATGATTTGCAGATCTGTATTGTCAAGAACATGGTATGCATAGTAGTAGTAAGCTCGGCCACTATTAATCATGTTCAAACCATGTGTCTTCACACGCAAGTGAAACTGTATCATGTTGATGGCAACAATGGGTCCTCGATCAAAACCATTCCCCAAACAAGCATCCTCCATGCTGTCAAGATTGTCTCGCCACCAGGTCTTAGAATAGGAAACCCACGACTGATCCACTGCCCCCTTAGGACTGAGCAAGGCAACACAATCAACTTGTCGTATCTCCAAAGGTGATATATAGACACCAAGAGAAAAGCCTGCATCTCTGCACCGGTAGCCCTCAACAAAATATGCTTCTTTGATTTTGCATCATGTACCAAACTTGGACCCAACGGGAACACAAACAAGGCAATAGCAGATGACAATTAAGTTGGCTGGAAGGATTTCCTCACCCGTGTTGGGGAGCAGTAATTCATTGGAAATCATACGGACAATTCCCCATTGGAATTTTTCAGAGCCAACAGAGAATGCCTCACCAGTTGTTGCACTTGGCCATGCAATTGCCCACTGAAATTTTGCGGAGCCAGAACCACATAAGAACGATTTTCTAGTGGGGCAAGACTGAAACCTAAACTCCAGCGGTGGATATAGCCATGGAATCTTCCATTGCATCAGTGATCGCGAGAATGCTTGCTTCAACATGATAACACTGCCAGAATGCCTCAACTTGAGAAGCCAAGCTATTATCCATTGGGAAATTTCAGAATTATAGATGAAGAGCTCAGCCACACACAAAAGCAACATGTCCAAGGAGAAACGATCCACAACCAAGTAAACTTGGAGGGAACTGAAGCAGTTGATATAGCTGGAGACAAGAACATGACCTCTAGAGGGGGGCGGCCAGGCAATTCGCCAGTCAAATATTTCTAAGATCAACAAGACCGAATCAGAGCAAGAGGACCCAAGGAAGAAGAAATGAGCATCTCTGTCTAACCTTTTTCTGGCAAGCAAAGCAGATGCAATATAAGCAATGTTAATGCTACTATATAGCATATCTCCTCCGAGACATAAACAATAAGGAGACCCCCTTAAGAAGAATGATGCACTGTTGGAAGTGGTGATGTCATGTCGTGCAATAGAACAATACATGCCATGGGACCTTTTATATATATCCAAACACACCACTGGTATATCATGTTCCAGTAAAGTGCATTTGTTCTTATGCTCGTACATTTGAAGACCGGGTGTCAACATCACTTCAAAAGAATTTGTATCCTCCCGATAGGATTCAGAGATATGTCAATTGATTTCTTCAGCATAAAACTTGCGAGTGGGCTACAGATATTACCTTGAGGTGGCAGCCATGAAAACCTCAGTGCTTCCAAACATACTTCCGCAATCAGATGACAATATATTCTTTGTACTAGAATTTTCTTGTTCTGAAGATCACAGCACAAATCCCCAATCACAACATGAGCAGGTGCATAGACTATATCACTTGATATAATTAATAAGCTCCTCATCCTGACGGCGGCAAAAATTGCATCAGTGGGTCTCAATCTTGTAAAGCACAAATACCAATCAAGTAGCAACCCAACTGAATGTTGCATAGGTAAACCAGCTAAAGTAATCACGAGGTTCAGAACTTCTTCCAACTGTACCAATGTACATGCCTGGATGCATGAAAAGGATGGCCATGGTATCGGCCGCGACTCAACTCTGCTATCACTGACTTGGGTGAACTGGGACGTCAAGGGAAAAGCGATATGTACAAGTACCTTTGTCGAGCACCTAGTGGGGGCCAAGTTTTCCAGATTGAAGATAGGGAACAACCAATGCAGCGGCATCTGAATGGCTTCCGGTGTAGCAGGCTCAGGGCGACGCTGCCGGCAGTCATGAATGAAGGCGGTGCTGCGGACAAGGTGAGCACCGACTCGTCGGATGTTTCGTAGCTTGGGCACCCCATCAAATTTGGATGTAACTTTTCGAGTAGATGATTTTTCATATAAAAAACTTTTTCATCCGAGTTAGTATGCAAAAGTTATGCCCATTTTTACAAATTTCAGAGAGATTTTGCAAATAAAGTCAAAATTAACATTTGCAAATTTTCCCAACAACTAGACCACATATCACATGAGAAACTTATTTTCTTTTATTTTTTTGACATTTCCATTATTTTCTTTTATTTTTTTTAAAACTGAAAAGGCGATCCCGGGGGGGGGGGGGGGGTTAGAGTTTGAAAATTGGACCTTTAGTACCGGTTCGTGGCACGAACCGGGACTAAAGGTCTCAACCCCATTAGTTCCGGTTCGTGCCACAAACCGGGACTAAAAGGGAGGAGCTTTAGTCGTGGTTGGCCTGGCCAACCGCGACTAAAGGCCTTTGGGCACCTTTAGTCGCGGTTGGCCTGGCCAACCGCGACTAAAGCCCGCGAGCGCCCTGGGCCCAGGCATTTGGTCGCGGTTCATCTGCCGAACCGCGACTAAAGACTTCATTAGTCGCGGTTTCTACAGTTTCGGGACTAATGGGGCTGGACGGAAGCCTCTTTTTCTATCAGTGATTCCTTCATCAACTGGATAGGAGTAGCGACAGATGTTGCTTCGTCGGTGGCTTTAGTCTTACTGATGTATGACTTTCTAAAGTCTTGTGTAAATAATTAATAAAGTGGATGCATGCATTGTCCAAATGCAAAGGTCGAGGGTCCTCCTTCATTTCTAAAAAAACAGAACTGTAACTAAAGCATAGACCACCTGTGCTCTTTGGTTGTAAACAATGTGACTCCTCCGCTGAAGGCACATGGCCATCTTTCTTGCAAGGGCAACCACCAACAAAATAGGAAACGAACCCCACAACCAACCTGCACGTAGTAGGCTTTTTTTAGAAAAAAAGGATTACCCTTGCATGGGTGATGTATGCAGCCATTTTATTAATTATTCGGCGGCTGCTCAACAACGTTGTTGTGGTAAATGAAAAACTGCTTCACCACTTGTCTCCTCCATCCGGCCGCTGCTCGAAAAACAATGCCCCCATGAGGGAGAACAACGCCTAAACCGCCGCCATCGTCCGATCCGGCAACCTCGGGTCTAGGTTTTCACACGGAGCAGCGCGCGCGAGTCGACGGTAGCTGCAGTGGCGATGTGTTCATCAAGATAACGACAACAAAACGCCGCCATCGCCTGCCCGGACCAAAGTCATAACACGGTTTTCACCAGCAGCATCGTCTCCCCACTCGGCACCGGGACTGGATGTGAGATGCCACAATAAGCTGGCCGACCACCTCCGGCGAAGGAGGTGGCCACCATCGCCATGCCCAGGGCCGGAGCCCCCAATATCCTTGTGTTGCGGGTCCAGCCTAGGAGCAGTTTGCCATTGACGGAGCATGAAAGATACAGGACAACAGCATGCACGGCCCGCCGAAGCCCATATGGGCCCAGATTGGACGCCCTAGCCGCCGCTGCTGGACATCTCACTGGACGTCGCCGCCTGCTAGCCGGACCTAGCGGCCGCTGCCCCGCATCAAACCGCCACATAGCCGCCGAATTTGGTGAGGGAAGGCATGCAGTTTCCCGCGATGAAAGAGACAAAGACATCCTTTTCACCACCGAAGGGTGTTAGGATCCAACTAGTTGACTCGCTCAATCACCATGGTTTTGGCTACAATCTATGGATTACATGAGGAAGAAGCAGAGGGAGGATGGAGACAGAGGAGTAAGAACACGCTACAGAGAGGGAGATCGCCAGCCAGGCCGAAGCCTTCCGTCCAAGCCGCCTCTTTCGTGGGCACCCGTGTGCCCTTTGTAGTTGGAGGCCATCCATCTTCTGGGCCAGATCGAGGCGAATAGGGCCAGCCCATAGTATGGTCGCTGACAACCCCCCCTCCATAAGTTTCAGTCTGTCCTCAAGCCGATTCCCTGTCGAACCACCGGGATCCCAAGGCACTTGTACTGCAAGCTGAACCGAATCAAGTATCTTCTCACCTGGATCCCAAGTCAGTTGCTGGTTTTGTAAAATGGGCACACCAGGAACCAGAGTCAGACACATAGCACTTGGTTGACTAATTGTAGACCATTGATTCGATCTTGTGACGAGAGCACATTGGGAGCTCAATTGGACAGTGCACCTGTGATAGGAGTCAAGAACAAGAGCTTTTGAGAATTTATAACACTCCATCTCAATAGCAGAGCAATCAACCATGATTTGCAGATCTGTATTGTCAAGAACATGGTATGCATAGTAGTAGTAAGCTCGGCCACTATTAATCATGTTCAAACCATGTGTCTTCACACGCAAGTGAAACTGTATCATGTTGATGGCAACAATGGGTCCTCGATCAAAACCATTCCCCAAACAAGCATCCTCCATGCTGTCAAGATTGTCTCGCCACCAGGTCTTAGAATAGGAAACCCACGACTGATCCACTGCCCCCTTAGGACTGAGCAAGGCAACACAATCAACTTGTCGTATCTCCAAAGGTGATATATAGACACCAAGAGAAAAGCCTGCATCTCTGCACCGGTAGCCCTCAACAAAATATGCTTCTTTGATTTTGCATCATGTACCAAACTTGGACCCAACGGGAACACAAACAAGGCAATAGCAGATGACAATTAAGTTGGCTGGAAGGATTTCCTCACCCATGTTGGGGAGCAGTAATTCATTGGAAATCATACGAACAATTCCCCATTGGAATTTTTCAGAGCCAACAGAGAATGCCTCACCAGTTGTTGCACTTGGCCATGCAATTGCCCACTGAAATTTTGCGGAGCCAGAACCACATAAGAACGATTTTCTAGTGGGGCAAGACTGAAACCTAAACTCCAGCGGTGGATATAGCCATGGAATCTTCCATTGCATCAGTGACCGCGAGAATGCTTGCTTCAACATGATAACACTGCCAGAATGCCTCAACTTGAGAAGCCAAGCTATTATCCATTGGGAAATTTCAGAATTATAGATGAAGAGCTCAGCCACACACAAAAGCAACATGTCCAAGGAGAAACGATCCACAACCAAGTAAACTTGGAGGGAACTGAAGCAGTTGATATAGCTGGAGACAAGAACATGACCTCTAGAGGGGGGCGGCCAGGCAATTCGCCAGTCAAATATTTCTAAGATCAACAAGACCGAATCAGAGCAAGAGGACCCAAGGAAGAAGAAATGAGCATCTCTGTCTAACCTTTTTCTGGCAAGCAAAGCAGATGCAATATAAGCAATGTTAATGCTACTATATAGCATATCTCCTCCGAGACATAAACAATAAGGAGACCCCCTTAAGAAGAATGATGCACTGTTGGAAGTGGTGATGTCATGTCGTGCAATAGAACAATACATGCCATGGGACCTTTTATATATATCCAAACACACCACTGGTATATCATGTTCCAGTAAAGTGCATTTGTTCTTATGCTCGTACATTTGAAGACCGGGTGTCAACATCACTTCAAAAGAATTTGTATCCTCCCGATAGGATTCAGAGATATGTCAATTGATTTCTTCAGCATAAAACTTGCGAGTGGGCTACAGATATTACCTTGAGGTGGCAGCCATGAAAACCTCAGTGCTTCCAAACATACTTCCGCAATCAGATGACAATATATTCTTTGTACTAGAATTTTCTTGTTCTGAAGATCACAGCACAAATCCCCAATCACAACATGAGCAGGTGCATAGACTATATCACTTGATATAATTAATAAGCTCCTCATCCTGACGGCGGCAAAAATTGCATCAGTGGGTCTCAATCTTGTAAAGCACAAATACCAATCAAGTAGCAACCCAACTGAATGTTGCATAGGTAAACCAGCTAAAGTAATCACGAGGTTCAGAACTTCTTCCAACTGTACCAATGTACATGCCTGGATGCATGAAAAGGATGGCCATGGTATCGGCCGCGACTCAACTCTGCTATCACTGACTTGGGTGAACTGGGACGTCAAGGGAAAAGCGATATGTACAAGTACCTTTGTCGAGCACCTAGTGGGGGCCAAGTTTTCCAGATTGAAGATAGGGAACAACCAATGCAGCGGCATCTGAATGGCTTCCGGTGTAGCAGGCTCAGGGCGACGCTGCCGGCAGTCATGAATGAAGGCGGTGCTGCGGACGAGGTGAGCACCGACTCGTCGGATGTTTCGTAGCTTGGGCACCCCATCAAATTTGGATGTAACTTTTCGAGTAGATGATTTTTCATATAAAAAACTTTTTCATCCGAGTTAGTATGCAAAAGTTATGCCCATTTTTACAAATTTCAGAGAGATTTTGCAAATAAAGTCAAAATTCACATTTGCAAATTTTCCCAACAACTAGACCACATATCACATGAGAAACTTATTTTCTTTTATTTTTTTGACATTTCCATTATTTTCTTTTATTTTTTTTAAAACTGAAAAGGCGATCCCGGGGGGGGGGGGGGGGTTAGAGTTTGAAAATGGGACCTTTAGTACCGGTTCGTGGCACGAACCGGGACTAAAGGTCTCAACCCCATTAGTTCCGGTTCGTGCCACAAACCGGGACTAAAAGGGAGGAGCTTTAGTCGCGGTTGGCCTGGCCAACCGCGACTAAAGGCCTTTGGGCACCTTTAGTCGCGGTTGGCCTGGCCAACCGCGACTAAAGCCCGCGAGCGCCCTGGGCCCAGGCATTTGGTCACGGTTCATCTGCCGAACCGCGACTAAAGACTTCATTAGTCGCGGTTCCTACAGTTTCGCGACTAATGGGGCTGGACGGAAGCCTCTTTTTCTATCAGTGATTCCTTCATCAACTGGATAGGAGTAGCGACAGATGTTGCTTCGTCGGTGGCTTTAGTCTTACTGATGTATGACTTTCTAAAGTCTTGTGTAAATAATTAATAAAGTGGATGCATGCATTGTCCAAATGCAAAGGTCGAGGGTCCTCCTTCATTTCTAAAAAAACAGAACTGTAACTAAAGCATAGACCACCTGTGCTCTTTGGTTGTAAACAATGTGACTCCTCCGCTGAAGGCACATGGCCATCTTTCTTGCAAGGGCAACCACCAACAAAATAGGAAACGAACCCCACAACCAACCTGCACGTAGTAGGCTTTTTTAGAAAAAAAGGATTACCCTTGCATGGGTGATGTATGCAGCCATTTTATTAATTATTCGGCGGCTGCTCAACAACGTTGTTGTGGTAAATGAAAAACTGCTTCACCACTTGTCTCCTCCATCCGGCCGCTGCTCGAAAAACAATGCCCCCATGAGGGAGAACAACGCCTAAACCGCCGCCATCGTCCGATCCGGCAACCTGGGGTCTAGGTTTTCACACGGAGCAGCGCGCGCGAGTCGACGGTAGCTGCAGTGGCGATGTGTTCATCAAGATAACGACAACAAAACGCCGCCATCGCCTGCCCGGACCAAAGTCATAACACGGTTTTCACCAGCAGCATCGTCTCCCCACTCGGCACCGGGACTGGATGTGAGATGCCACAATAAGCTGGCCGACCACCTCCGGCGAAGGAGGTGGCCACCATCGCCATGCCCAGGGCCGGAGCCCCCAATATCCTTGTGTTGCGGGTCCAGCCTAGGAGCAGTTTGCCATTGACGGAGCATGAAAGATACAGGACAACAGCATGCACGGCCCGCCGAAGCCCATATGGGCCCAGATTGGACGCCCTAGCCGCCGCTGCTGGACATCTCACTGGACGTCGCCGCCTGCTAGCCGGACCTAGCGGCCGCTGCCCCGCATCAAACCGCCACATAGCCGCCGAAGATCCGCCACCCAATCCCGCCACCAGCACCACCTTACGCAGCCCCACCACCATGCCCCGGCCCAGAACAAGGTGTCCCTGCCAAGGTGTCACGCCCGCGCCAGAGCAGATGAGACTAGGAGGAAGGAGATCCCCACCGCCGCCGACGCCATTTGGGCTTCGCCCTGGCGGCAGCGAGGGGAAGGTGGAGAAGCGAGGCGGCTGGGGTGGTGGCGCGTCAGGTTTCGCCCTTTCTCTCGCGGAAGAGATGGATCCTATTACGCCACGTAGTAGGAATTTCTGTGAACCTAAACGAATACACACAGGCCTTGAAAAACAACAAGCAAAAACCAAAGAACCAGAATCAGTACAAGCTCAGACGGGCGTTTCCCCCCAATATAATCGACAAGATGAACACACATAAGGCGAGACATGCATAGTCAAATAAAACAAAGGCAGGTAAACGACGCCGAACTTCTCTTGCCGATGTGACCAACGTACACTAAACCAGCAAAGAACCTCGACACGGAATGACACAAGAAACAAAGTTATGTCGGCTCATTTACATTGGATCAAACAGAAGACGAGCAAGGAAAAGCTTACGTTCCTAGGCAGCGACTGGACCTCCAGAGAGAATGCAAACAGGTAATGACGTAGGTGGCAAAAAGAAGGGAATCGGAAGGCAATAAAGGCGGGCGAAAGCAGACGACATGACGGGCCAAAACGATGCCGTGGAGAAGGAGGAAGCAAACCTGAACTGTAAGCGGCAGGCAAGGGAATGGTGGCCATCTCGAAGACCAAGGCGTCGAGGTGGACGGAGCAGACGAAGGAAAGACAAGTGCAGGCAGCAAGACCGGCACAAAGTGATGAGACAGGTGACGAGAGAGTCGGCGAGTACTGAAGGCAGGCCTAAGGAGGAAGAAAAGGAGAAGGGCGAAGAGAAGCGAGGCAGGAAGAATCCCCACACACTGTCAAGTGGGCCACACAGAAGACGTGCTCAGGAACACATGGTGGTAACAAGACCGGCCTATGGCAACCCAAGCACCACCATGAAAAATTTCCAAGCGAATGTGGCACAGTGCACCCCTGGTAGACACAGACGCCTAGGCGCAGTAAGTTTCAAACGGGCCAACAAACCCACACATTCCCACCCCTGTCATGTGGGGCCGCACGACAAAGGCCCCAGGAACAGCGATGAAATGGGGAAGGGTAAGGACCGAGAAGGCATCAAGCAAACACCAGCGACGCCAACCCCTTTTACCCAGCGGTCATAACCAAGGCGCAACCCCACATGACCAGCAACCGAGCAAACCCGAACGGATGCACCCACCCCCACGCCCGTGACACTCCATATTGATTCCGTTGGCTACCAAAACCACCATCGGAGTAAGGTGAAGAGAGAAACGAGTAGACCAGCGGTGCGCCACCAGCGGCAACCCACCGTACAAATCGAAATGCATGCATGCAAGCGGCTAACTCCAGCCAATCCAACCCCACCAGCTCACCACTCAGCACAGCAGTAGAACACGAGACAGCCGAAACAACAAGCATGCGTAGAACACAGACACTACCAGCCACCCCCACAAGATAACGACACAGGAGTCAGCGACCGCAAACGGCAATGCGCACGTTAAAAACGGACGGTCCAGTAGCCGACATGAAGGTAAAAGCACACAGAGTAAAACGACAGAGCGGTAGAAATTCATTTGCGCCTGCAGATGGCTTGGTTAGGCGGGTAGCTCATCATGGTTTATAGGTAGAATATGCCGAGAGAAAAAAAAATACATGTCCCCTTCTTGCCTTTGCATGTACTAAAATAATAAGGCAATGCGGTACAGGAGAGGCTTCTTACTCGCTGAATCTATTGCTGCAAACTACCTGCATGGCTAGTTAACAGACTGGCACAAACTACCCCATGCCTAGTTAACAGTCTGCTACGAGTGGCCGTCTGAAAATGAGAATTCACAGCAACATCTCCAATCGAAGCTTTTGTTTTGTACGCCTCATCATTGCCAAAGAGATACTCAACTCACCACCCACGTATGAGTTTAATTCCCGATGCCTCCTAATCCTATGCGACTCACCAGCACACGGCTTTCGTGTGTTGCGATCGATTAATTTGCCGGTGACCAAATTATGGTGCTTGGTTAATCCTCGTTTGCCAGAAGAACCAAATGTAACTCACGGACCTGTGGGATCGATTGTTTATGTATCGCTCCATGCGTAGTCACCTGTATATCTAGGCTATCAATGTAGGCATGTACACATGGTCCATCTGTTCTCTCTGTGTGGCCTCCTTAATTAGTTCTAGATGTACTTGGCTGATTGTTGTCATTATTACTCACATAGAGACGTTCGGTGAATACATCTGTAGCTTGTTCGCATGAATGCAGGGTAGCTTCATGTCATGGAGTAGAACCTTGTTACTTGGCGGCTTCCCGCCCATCGCTGTGAAGACTTCTGTACTGAGAAGTAGCTACGCCTGCCGCCACTGTGTTCACTCAGGCTTCTCATTGTGGAAGCCTCTATCGTACTTCGTAACCTTGCAACGGCCCAGGAGACCAAAGCCCTAATAAGAAGATTGATACAAAAAAAAAGTACAAGGGCCCTGAGAAGCCCTGACTAGTGCATTGGCAAAGGTTGGACACGTTAAAAAATGGGTGATGAGTAATTGTACACAGTCACATCAAAAGATCGTGCAGCAATCTTTCTTCATTGCAGGGAGTAACTGAATTGCTGAAGACATTTGAACCAAAGATCTATATTCAAACATGTAGAGACTGTTTGACACGGGGGTAAAAATCCTACAGCATAGTCCGGCTTCACCAACTCTGTAAATTTTTGTTGACAATATTCCATCGTCCCTCACATTCAAAAGAAAGTGTTAGAAGGGAATCAAGTAAATATTAAACTACAAGATGTTGCATTTCCCTAATTAGTTCTACGTGTCACTAGGGAACATGCATTTCCCATATTTAATCAACGGTGGCCAGATCACGACACGGAAGTTCAGATTGTGGAAACTGTCCGTGTTGCTAGTCCATTTCTTCTCGGAGGCATGTCCATGCGATCTATGGAGAACTTAAGAAAGTCAACAGCCATGTCAAGCATTTTTCTCTTCGAATGTTTACCAGGGATGGAGAGAATCCACACCTCAATTTTTCATTGAAAAGTGGACGTGCCCCAAATGGTTAACGACAGACAGAGATAACAGAGAATTCTCCCAGAAAAACATATAGAAACAACAGCCATGTCAACATCGGCAAATGCTCATCAGGTGACCAGCCTCGTGAAATTGGAACCGTGACGTCTTCAAAATCAGGAGGAGCAACAGTTTAAGATCCCCAAAAACAACATCACTTATTTGATTTCACAATTGCCAGCATCAAAGAAAGACGGAGGCCGGAGCTATGATGACGTCGACTAGAAGGGCGATTGATAGTGACCAGCAGGCCGACGATCAGGCATTCACAGATGTGGTCAGCATGTGTAGACCGCATGTACTGATTAGAATGGGGACTGGATGGACATGCCTCTTTGAAGCGAGCGACCTGTGAAGAATAGTTGACTGTCTGTTCCCAGGGCAGAGAGGGCACCTGGGCTCTCCTCGGCATCGTTGATTCCCTTTCTGAACAGCAAATCTCTGGTGTTTGCGCAACCTTGAGCAAGCAGCCGACTGCAGAATTTGGTGAGGGAAGGCATGCAGTTTCTCGCGATGAAAGAGACAAAGACATCCTTTTCACCACCGAAGGGTGTTAGGATCCAACTAGTTGACTCGCTCAATCACCATGGTTTTGGCTACAATCTATGGATTACATGAGGAAGAAGCAGAGGGAGGATGGAGACAGAGGAGTAAGAACACGCTACAGAGAGGGAGATCGCCAGCCAGGCCGAAGCCTTCCGTCCAAGCCGCCTCTTTCGTGGGCACCCGTGTGCCCTTTGTAGTTGGAGGCCATCCATCTTCTGGGCCAGATCGAGGCGAATAGGGCCAGCCCATAGTATGGTCGCTGACAACCCCCCCTCCATAAGTTTCAGTCTGTCCTCAAGCCGATTCCCTGTCGAACCACCGGGATCCCAAGGCACTTGTACTGCAAGCTGAACCGAATCAAGTATCTTCTCACCTGGATCCCAAGTCAGTTGCTGGTTTTGTAAAATGGGCACACCAGGAACCAGAGTCAGACACATAGCACTTGGTTGACTAATTGTAGACCATTGATTCGATCTTGTGACGAGAGCACATTGGGAGCTCAATTGGACAGTGCACCTGTGATAGGAGTCAAGAACAAGAGCTTTTGAGAATTTATAACACTCCATCTCAATAGCAGAGCAATCAACCATGATTTGCAGATCTGTATTGTCAAGAACATGGTATGCATAGTAGTAGTAAGCTCGGCCACTATTAATCATGTTCAAACCATGTGTCTTCACACGCAAGTGAAACTGTATCATGTTGATGGCAACAATGGGTCCTCGATCAAAACCATTCCCCAAACAAGCATCCTCCATGCTGTCAAGATTGTCTCGCCACCAGGTCTTAGAATAGGAAACCCACGACTGATCCACTGCCCCCTTAGGACTGAGCAAGGCAACACAATCAACTTGTCGTATCTCCAAAGGTGATATATAGACACCAAGAGAAAAGCCTGCATCTCTGCACCGGTAGCCCTCAACAAAATATGCTTCTTTGATTTTGCATCATGTACCAAACTTGGACCCAACGGGAACACAAACAAGGCAATAGCAGATGACAATTAAGTTGGCTGGAAGGATTTCCTCACCCATGTTGGGGAGCAGTAATTCATTGGAAATCATACGAACAATTCCCCATTGGAATTTTTCAGAGCCAACAGAGAATGCCTCACCAGTTGTTGCACTTGGCCATGCAATTGCCCACTGAAATTTTGCGGAGCCAGAACCACATAAGAACGATTTTCTAGTGGGGCAAGACTGAAACCTAAACTCCAGCGGTGGATATAGCCATGGAATCTTCCATTGCATCAGTGACCGCGAGAATGCTTGCTTCAACATGATAACACTGCCAGAATGCCTCAACTTGAGAAGCCAAGCTATTATCCATTGGGAAATTTCAGAATTATAGATGAAGAGCTCAGCCACACACAAAAGCAACATGTCCAAGGAGAAACGATCCACAACCAAGTAAACTTGGAGGGAACTGAAGCAGTTGATATAGCTGGAGACAAGAACATGACCTCTAGAGGGGGGCGGCCAGGCAATTCGCCAGTCAAATATTTCTAAGATCAACAAGACCGAATCAGAGCAAGAGGACCCAAGGAAGAAGAAATGAGCATCTCTGTCTAACCTTTTTCTGGCAAGCAAAGCAGATGCAATATAAGCAATGTTAATGCTACTATATAGCATATCTCCTCCGAGACATAAACAATAAGGAGACCCCCTTAAGAAGAATGATGCACTGTTGGAAGTGGTGATGTCATGTCGTGCAATAGAACAATACATGCCATGGGACCTTTTATATATATCCAAACACACCACTGGTATATCATGTTCCAGTAAAGTGCATTTGTTCTTATGCTCGTACATTTGAAGACCGGGTGTCAACATCACTTCAAAAGAATTTGTATCCTCCCGATAGGATTCAGAGATATGTCAATTGATTTCTTCAGCATAAAACTTGCGAGTGGGCTACAGATATTACCTTGAGGTGGCAGCCATGAAAACCTCAGTGCTTCCAAACATACTTCCGCAATTAGATGACAATATATTCTTTGTACTAGAATTTTCTTGTTCTGAAGATCACAGCACAAATCCCCAATCACAACATGAGCAGGTGCATAGACTATATCACTTGATATAATTAATAAGCTCCTCATCCTGACGGCGGCAAAAATTGCATCAGTGGGTCTCAATCTTGTAAAGCACAAATACCAATCAAGTAGCAACCCAACTGAATGTTGCATAGGTAAACCAGCTAAAGTAATCACGAGGTTCAGAACTTCTTCCAACTGTACCAATGTACATGCCTGGATGCATGAAAAGGATGGCCATGGTATCGGCCGCGACTCAACTCTGCTATCACTGACTTGGGTGAACTGGGACATCAAGGGAAAAGCGATATGTACAAGTACCTTTGCCGAGCACCTAGTGGGGGCCAAGTTTTCCAGATTGAAGATAGGGAACAACCAATGCAGCGGCATCTGAATGGCTTCCGGTGTAGCAGGCTCAGGGCGACGCTGCCGGCAGTCATGAATGAAGGCGGTGCTGCGGACGAGGTGAGCACCGACTTGTCGGATGTTTCGTAGCTTGGGCACCCCATCAAACAGGTTGTGGGCGTCGGAGCGGCGTCATTGGTGTCATTGACTTTGAGCACCTTGTCACGCACATTGAACTCCAGGATGGCATTGCCGGTGGTCGCGGACAGAGTTGGTGTTGTAGGAGCGGCAAGCTCGGATGGAGTCGCGCTGATGGTGCCCATGGACGCCTCGAGTTGGAGGTCGTCGGTGGAAGTATCGGGCACCTCATCATGGTGCTCGACCGCAGCCAATGCTGCCTCCCACTCCGTGTATGGAGTGTCGTCGTAGAAGTACGATGGCGCCATCCCGTCATCATCCAGCATGGTGATGGTGGTGAAGGTCGATGGTAGGAGATCCACGGGAAGGATGCAACACCCCTCGTAGATGGCATGGCCATCCAGGGCTTCTCGAGCTCGGGCCGCCCTCCATCAAGACCGGAACTCGATGTACGCCTCCACGCCATACAATCCGCCCACCACCCGCTCGTAAGCGCAGATCACATACCCATCACCGGAGCGACGAAACAACTCGCGAATCGACTCGACGGTGACCGCTTTGCGAACGTCGCTGATCCAGGCGTGGAGAACACCTTTAGGGCAGAAGAATTTGTGGCTTGGCATATTATCAAACAGGTTGCATGCACTAGTTGAGGGAAATTTTTTGTGGAGATTTTGAGGAATTCAGGAGGAGGATCGAACGGCTCTGATGCCAATTGTTAGGATCCAACTAGTTGATTCACTCAATCACCATGGTTTTGGCTACAATTTGTGGATTACATGAGGAAGAAGCAGAGGGAGGAAGGAGACAGAGGAGTAAGAACACGCTACAGAGAGGGAGATCGCCAGCCAGGCCGAAGCTTTCCGTCCAAGCCGCCTCTTTCGTGGGCACCCGTGTGCCCTTTGTAGTTGGAGGCCATCCATATTCTGGGCCAGATCGAGGCGAATAGGGCCGGCCCATAGTATGGTCGCTCACAAAGGGACACGATTTGTACAGCTGGGCAGTCTTCAGTGTGCTTGCGGTCGTCGGGTAGTGGATGAGCTTCCTCACACAAGGGGCGAAGGTGATCAAGAGAGATCACAGGCAATTTTCTAATATTCTGATGTCTCCAATTCCCATATGCATGTCCTTACATCTCATCTCTCTTATTTTCTCATCTTCTTCTTTGATTATGTGGTTGTCACGTATATATGTGCTAATATGTATGTCTAGAAAATAAGAGGTTCACGTATCAGCCTAGATGAACGAACAAAGTAGCTCCCTACTTGCTTCCGTGAAGATGGATCATATGTATAGGGGAAAGGTGGACTTCATTGTTCAAACGAATGTAACAGATGGTAGCTGGAGTATTAAACCCATTAAGCTACGCTTAAAGGGCGGCCAACCAGCTATGCCACGTGGCGCAACCGCGCAAGATGATTGGCTGCGGTGAGAAATCTTTTGGAATTTTTTTAGATGGTGTGGATTATTTTTTAAATGTATTTTTTTAGATGAAGGCGAGGACCTCTGGTATTTTTTAAGTGGAGGGTTATGCAAAGTGGCACTGCTTGTAGGCTGCGGTGGTAATTTTTTCTTTTTTGCTTCTTCTTTAGATGAAGGTGAGGAATTTTTTCTTAGATATTTTCTTAGACGGAGGCGAGGACTCTACGTATTTTTTTAAGAAAACATGGGCACAGCTTCCTCTCAAGCGACCCCACAGGTTAACGCCCAAACCACTAGCATTCATTATGAGCTGTGAGATGCATGACCATGGATCGCTAGTGGGGGCCCTTAATGGATTTGGTTATAAGAGGCCTAATCTTCAAGTTTTATCATCGAAAGGCATTTTATGATATGCAGAGCATCCAAAGTATGCAACAACACCACATAAAAGAGAGGTTGAGCATGAGTATGCACACTAATAAAATACTAAAAAGAATAGAAAAATAAAGCATGACGGTTCATTATCATGCCAAACAGTACAGTGAAATGTTAGATGTAAGAATCCAACCCTGAATGGAAGCAAACTCTGAAGGCTGCTGTGTGCGATTGCGGAAATGTCTTACCGGATGTGGGCAACGTCTACGTGTTAATATAGCAGGGGCGCACCTCCCTATACAGTGCATACAAGTTGTTGGAGATTACATCTTGGAGAGAAAGAAAGATAACTAGATAGAGATAAACCCTAACAACCTAGTCTATCTTAACAGGACCCCTAACAACCTACACATAACAATATGGTGCGGCAGATGATGCGTGTTTGACAGCACCACGGCGGCTTGAACATATCGTTGGTGTTGTGCAGCTGCACCTGAACGTATTGGCCAAGTTCCTGATTCCTGTGAGTCCCTGCACCCTGTGATGCAAGCATTGCTAGTTTTGAGAGAAAAACTCTAATGGAATGTTGGGGATATGACTATTTGTGTAAGCCATCCAGGAGGGGCCGGGTTACGCAAATAGAGGTTCATCAGAAGCCCAAGACCAAGGCATGAAGATGGCGGTTCACTAAAAGGCTTAAAGGCCCACAGGCGACTCTGAGGCCCGTAAAGATAAACCGCCATGATGGTATAACTTGTACTGTAAGGTAGAAGTAACTAGTCGCCGAGCCGGACACTGTTTATGAGCCGGCCGGGACTCTGTAGGCCGCAGGGCGTCTACCCATGTATATAAGGGGACGACCCGCCAGCGGCTTATGGGGAGAAAGAACGGATCGAGAGCCAGGCATAGCATATCTCGCTCCCTGGTCATCGAAACATCAAGCAATTCCAACCCAACTAGACGTAGGCCTTCCTTCACCGTAAGGGGCTGAACTAGTATAAACCTCGCGTGTCCTTCTCCCGATTAACCCCTTTAAGCTTCCTAGTTGCGATGGCTCCACGACTAAGTCCTTGCAAAAGGACATCTGCCGTGACAATTCCACGACAGTTGGCGCCCACCGTGGGGCCAGCGCACGGTGGATTTGAGTTCTTGAAGGGCAGCTTCGAAGGGCTCAAGGGATACGCAATTGGCCGGATGACCAAGAGTCGTCGCGGCAGGATCTACATCAACGACGAAGGCTGGGGCCCCGACGCCGGCTCAATTGAGTACGGGTACCGGGTCCCCTTTGGCGGAATTCACGTCTTCATCGGAGGCGTCAAGGAGGCAATAAGCGTAAGGCGGACGGTAACCCGGAATTTGTGGCCAATGCACAGGGTAACAATCAGAAGCGCAAAGGAAAGCCACCCCCTCGGTTTGGCGGGTCAGGTCCGTCTCTTGAGCAACTACTCAATGAGCCCTGCCCGAAACACGGCACCCGGGAACGACCAGCGACTCATTTATGGAAGGATTGCGCAATCATGAAGGCTTTCAAGAATTCTAATACGTTTGATGGCAATCAAGGCCCGGGCGGCGGCTCAGGAGCTGGCGGCTTTCATGGCCCGGGCGGCGGTTCAGGATCCGGTTTTCAGGGAAGCCAGGATGGTTATAATCAACGACAGTCTGGTCAAGGAGGTCAGCAGCAGTCGGGTTATCAGAGCCATCCAAAACAGCTAAACGGTGGGCAGTATCACATGTTCACCACAAGTTTGTGTAAACGTGATAAGAAAGTTCATAGGAGGGTGGTGAATTCTGTTGAGCCTGCAGTCCCTCGTTACTTGAGGTGGTCGAAACAGCCTATTGTCTGGAGCAGGGAGGATCACCCTCCCCGGGTTGATAATCCGGGTCAACTGGCCCTGGTAGTGGCACCGCAAGTTGGTGGTTATAAATTTACTAAGGTGCTCATGGATGGAGGTAGCAACATCAACATCCTCTATTACGAGACCTTTCGGCGCATGGGCTTAACTGACAAGAATTTAAAGACTTCCAACACCGTCTTCCATGGAGTGGTGCCTGGTAAGTCGGCGGCGTATCCTGTGGGTAAGATTGAGCTAGAGGTGGCCTTTGGAGATGAACATGATTCTAGGGCAGAAAAGTTAACTTTTGAAGTGGTAAAAATCAAGAGTCCATATCACGCTTTGTTCGGACGGCCGGCTTATGCCAAGTTCATGGCGCGGCCGTGTTATGTTTATTTACAGCTCAAGATGCCGGGTTACAAGGGTACCATCACTGTGCATGGAAGCCGAAAGGTGGTCCTGGAATGCGAAGAAGGCGATGCGGCTTATGCCGAGTCTGTCTGTGCAGCAGAGGAGCTCAAATTTTATCAAGATAACGTTGACCCGGCGGATATGACCTCCCTCAAGAAGCCAACTACGGAGCATGACCCGGCCATGAAGTTTAAATCGGTTGCAGAGACTAAGCTTGTTGATTTTACTCTGGGCGATTCGTCTAAGCAATTCAGCATCAGTGCCAACTTGGATCCTAAATAGGAAAGCGCGCTCATCGAGTTCATCCATGAGAACCGGGACATCTTTGCATGGAAGCCTTCTGACATGTCGGGTGTACCGAGAGGACTCTCTGAGCACAATCTTAATATTGATCCGAAGTATAAGCCGGTCAGGCAGTTTCTGCGGCGATTCAATGAGGAACGACGAAAAGCCATAGGAGAAGAGGTCGCCCGGCTCTTGGCGGCTGGGTTCATTATCGAAGTGTTTCACCCGGAGTGGTTGGCTAACCCGGTGCTCGTGATCAAGAAAAACGGCACCTGGCAAATGTGTGTGGATTACACGGACTTAAATAAGGCTTGTCCGGCTGATCCTTTCGCTCTCCCCCGTATTGATCAAATCATTAATGCTACGGCGGGTTGTGCGCGTTTGAGCTTTTTGGATGCTTACTCTGGTTATCATCAGATCAAGATGGCAGTTAAGGACCAGGAGAAGACGGCTTTCATCACTCCGTTTGGAGCCTTCTGCTATGTGTCTATGCCTTTTGGGCTCAAGAGTGCCCAGGCGACTTATCAACGGTGTGTACAGAATTGTCTCCACAATCAGATTGGGCGCAATGTTCATGCTGATGTGGATGACATAGTGGTGAAATCCAGAGAGGCGGAAACCTTGATATCTGATCTCAGAGAAACCTTTGACAATCTCCGGGTTTACAAAATGATGCTTAACCCGGAGAAGTGTGTATTTGGTGTGCCTGCAGGCAAGCTTTTGGGATTCTTGGTCTCAAACAGGGGCATCGAGGCTAATCCGGAGAAGATTAAGGCAATCAATTCTTTGGCTAAACCGGCATGTATCAATGATGTTCAGCGACTGGCGGGTCGTGTTGCCGCTTTAAGCTGGTTCATAAGCCGGTTAGGTGAGAAGGCCCTACCGCTGTACCAACTGATGAAGAAGGCAGACACCTTTGTCTGGAGTAATGCTGCTAATGCTGCTTTTGAGGATTTGAAGAGGCAGTGATCTGAGCCGCTAGTTTTTGCAGCTCCCATTGACAAAGATGCTTTGCTGTTATATGTGGCTGCTAATTCACGAGCCGTCAGTGTGGCAATTGTGGTAGAGTGCAAGGAGGCTGGTAAGGAACATCCGGTTCAACGGCCGGTTTATTATGTTAGTGAGGTACTCATCGAGTCAAAACAAATATATCCTCATTGGCAGAAACTTGTTTACGGGGTGTTCATGGCAAGCCGGAAGCTGAAGCAATACTTCCAAGGTCACCCTATCACTGTGATAAGTTCTGCCCCCTTGGGAGACATTATTCAGAACAAAGAGGCTACAGGACGAGTCGCCAAGTGGGCCATCGAGCTCGGGCCTCATGGTCTGAAGTACATACCACGCACTGCCATTAAGTCTCAAGCTTTGGTGGATTTCATCAATGACTGGACAGAGCTACAGGCACCTGAGGAGAAGCCCGATAACAGTTATTGGACTATTCACTTTGATGGGTCCAGACATTTGGAAGGCTCGGGGGCTGGAGTCGTGTTAACTTCCCCTTGAGGTGAAAAATTTTGTTATGTGCTCCGGCTTATGTTTCCTTGTACTAACAATGCAGCTGAGTACGAGGCCCTACTCCATGGTCTCCGGATGGCCAAAGAGATGAACTTGAGCCGGGTAAGATGCTTAGGAGACTCAGACCTTGTGGCTCAACAGGTGTCAGGCAAGTGGGACTCTAAAGATCCCCTTATGGCGGCTTACCGTCGTGAAGTCGATGTTGTGGCCGGGCATTTCAAGGGTTATGTGGTGGAACACATTGATCGAAGGAAGAATGAGGCGGCTGATGCCTTAAGTCGGCTGGGATCTCAGCGTAAGATGGTGCCGCCTAACACCTTTCTTGATGTTTTGAATAATCCTTCTGTTAAGTTACCTACAGAGGAGGATCTGGCAATACCAGACCCGGAGGCACAACTGGTGGCGGCTCTCCATGTTATCCCGGATTGGACAGTGCCTTATTTGGCTTACATGACCCGGGGAGAGTTGCCTGAAGATGAGACCTTGGCAAGACAAATCGCCCGGCGGTCCAAGTCCATGACAATTATCAATGGCGAGTTACATCATTGCAGCGTCACTGGAGCGTTTCAACATTGCGTGTCACCTACAGAGGGTCAGGAGATCCTTCCTGAGATCCATGAAGGCGATTGTGGTCATCACGCCGGCTCAAAATCTCTTGTGGCCAAAGCTTTCCGTCATGGGTTTTATTGGCTGACGGCTCATGCTGATGCAGAAGACCTGGTCAGTAAATGTGACGGATGTCAGAAATTCTCACGACGAGCCCATGTGCCGGCTCAAGAATTGAGGATGATTCCAATTACTTGGCCGTTTGCAGTCTGGGGGCTTGATATGGTCAGGCCTTTCAAAAGGTCTAAGGATAAAAAGACGCACCTCCTGGTGGCGGTTGACAAGTTCACAAAGTGGGTGGAGGCGGAGCCAGTCAGTAAGTGTGATGCAGCCACGACGGTCCAGTTTATGAAAAAGGTGATTTTTCGCTTTGGTTTTCCACACAGCATCATAACTGATAGTGGCACTAACCTCTCCAAAGGAGCTATGGAAGAGTTCTGTCAACGAGAGCATATCCGGCTTGACGTTTCAGCCGTGGCTCACCCTCAATCCAATGGTCAAGCATAACGAGCTAATCAATATATCTTGAGGGGTATCAAGCCCCGGCTCTTGGTCCCCTTGCAGCGGACACCGGGTTGTTGGGTGGAGGAGTTACCTTCTGTACTTTGGAGCATCAATACTACACCTAACAGATCTACGGGTTACACGCCTTTCTTTATGGTGTAGGAGCAGAGGCGGTCCTGCCAAGTGACATCCGTCATGACTCACCCCGTGTGGCAGCTTATGTTGAGGAAGACAACGAAAAAACTCGGCAAGACGCACATGACCTATTGGATGAAGAGCGAGACTTGTTAATAGCCCGCTCGGCGATTTACCAGCAAGACCTGCGCTGCTACCACAGCCGCCGGGTTAGGTCCAGAACCTTTCAGGAAGGCGATTTAGTGCTCCGACTCATCCAGGATCAATCTGACATGCACAAGCTATCCCCTCCTTGGGAAGGACCCTTTGTGGTCAGCAAGAATCTGAACAACGGATCATACTACCTTATCGACGTTCGGGAGCACAAAGACTCACGCAAGTCGGAGGAGGAGACCCGTCGGCCGTGGAATATCGCTCATCTTCGGCCTTATTATACTTGAGCCATCGGCTCTAATGTGTATATACTTATACTATGTCTATTACATAAAGCAATAAAGTAGAACCTCTGTCCTTTTTTCCACTCCCAAAAAAGGTTTATGTGTTTTCTTTGTCAGGTGGTGGAGATAACCAAGGAGAAGCGGATCATATCTGAATCCGGCTTTCCTTTGGTCCGGCTTATGATCATATCTGAATCTAGCCGTGATCACTTGGGGGCTTCCTGTTCAAACATAGGTCGTATTCGAACCAAAGAGAACATAGCTGTCGATACCCACTTGATCGGCATACTGCCAAACCACTTGGGGGCTTCTTGATCATATTTGAATCATAGCTTAATCCCTTTGGGTCTGACGTGGATCGTATTCGAATCAGCGTCATTAAACAACTCTTATGGTCACTTGGGGGCTTCCTGTTCAAACATAGGTCGTATTCGAACCAAAGAGAACATATCTGTCGATACCCACTTGATCGACATCGCCACAGCCACTGGGGGCTAACAGATCGTATCCGAATCTTAGCTCAACCCCTTTGGAATGGTTCACTGATCGTATTCGAATCAAAAACCCTTGAATTTTGTTCATCATATTTTACAAGTATCAACATTGGATATCTTGCAACCCTCTTGAAAATACAATGGAATACATTACAATCCTCCAGGATTAATATTGGTTACATCAGGTTGTTAAGTACCAGGTGAACTTTTATGTGCCAATTTTTAGGAGTTAAACTTACCCTCAGGGGTTGGCTTATATAAGTCGGAAAAGCAGCCGTAAGCATCACAGGGCAATGCAAGACATTTCTGCAAAGAACATAACAGATTCATATAAACTACAAAGTGCATAGTGACGGCGGCTTATGCAAGTATTAAGGGCCATAAGCATGCGCAAAGGCATAGCAAAACTCAAAGTATTTTCTACTCTGTTACAAGACTCCTCGAGTCTGAATGATGTAGCGTTGTTTTTCTACAATGACATAAGCAGGTGGGGCCTGGCAATCTACTCTTGGGGTTGACTTGAAGCCTCCGGGTTATCCTTCTCCGCCTCTCCGCCGGCTGCTTTGTCCTGGAAGGATGATGAGGCCCAGTCAATGCCACTCAAGGCCTCAAACTCAGCTTCATCATCTATTAAACTGGTTGGGTCGACTTCAGGGGCAAAGGTGTGCTTACGGATTGGAGGGATCAAGCTAACATCGTCATAATGCGGCGTGGGGATTCTCCGATTCTCCTTGTCATAACCCGGCTGACACTTGGTGAGGTCACTGTCGTTTCCAATTTGAGTGGCCACAGGGCGTATATCCCTCACGCAGGTGGTGAAATCTTTTTCATCAAATGGATTTCCATCCTCCTTTAAACTTGGATACCCAAGAGCGATGTCGGCCAGGTCTAGCTCTGGTAACCAGACTTTGGCCCGACTCAAAGCGGTTATTGCTCCGGCTCTTGCTTGGGCCCGCCTCAACTCTTGAATCCGCTGAGGAAGTACAACAAGCCGTTGTAACACATCTTGCAAGAGGTGGGGCACATCATTTGATAAGGCTACAACGGCCAAGGCACGTTGTGATCCGATGTACAGTTGCTCTACTAGAGTATACACCGCCTTCAATTTGATCAGCATATTCTGCTTGAGGTTTGTGCTCCTAGGGCCTGTATTGGTAAGTATAAGGTAAACCTCAGGAAACAATCGAAGGAATGCTTACAATATTTAATGCTTGCTTAAGATAACTTACCAAAGATCGCTGAGACCATCCGAGATATCTGGCGTTGTAAGCTGGTCAGTTCGGCTGTTGCGTTTGCCAGCGACGCCTTTGCTGTCTCGGCCCGGGTCACCAGTCCGGCCTTTTCGTCAGTCCAAATTTTCTTCTCCGACTCAAAATTTTTCTTCAGCTTCTCTTGTTCAGAGACGCTGAATTCAAATTTGGAGTTGGCCTTTTGAATTTCAATCTCCTGGGCTGCCAGGCGGTTCTTCAGGTCAGCAATCTCAGATTCAAATTGACTTATGGTGGCCTGCATTGCACCGGATAGTAGTCAAGATTACGGTAAATAATATTAAGTCCCAAGCACTTTGCAAGCAAAGATACTTGACACTTGGGGGCTAATGTATACCGAAGCTTTCTAAATTATTAAGCCGGTCCTGGATATTAAGTCCCAAATACTTTGCAAGCAAAGATACTTGGCACTTGGGGGCTAATGTCTAGCGCAAGTTAAAGGTATTGTGTTACATCCAGTTTAAATATTTTTTCTTTAAGTTGGGCAAGCAGCTCTAACAATTTTTCTAAGTCTACAACATATTTATTCATAAGCAATAGACCTGGGGGCTAGTACAGTAAGTATGATTGAAAGTAAGGAAGCATAAGTCATACCTCAGATTGTTGCTGTATTTGCTTCACCATGTCAATTTCCAGGTCACGACTGCTTTGCACCTGGTTGATATAGCCCAAGACAATCTCTCCAATACTTAAATGAGTATAGTCGGTGATATCCATCTTGGCCTTACGGCGTTCTAGCAACTCCTCTTTAGCTGAGCATTTGGCAAGGAGGGTGGGCCTGGCCGGCTCAACGAATTGAGCCTTGAGAAATTCCACTTCTGGGTCAGCTGTTTTGACTGGGCTAGGTGCCTCCGGGTTAACAGAACCATCAAGAATATCTTGAGCCAGCTCAGGCGGCGGTTGATGTGTGGAAGAGTCAAGAGCAGCTATACCCTGTTCCGGTTAAGTCAACACAGGGGTTTGGGCCGGTTTATCCTTCTTGGTTTTCTTCCTGGGCTTAACCTGCACGCTGTGGGCAAAGCAGAGAAATGATTAAAGAAACATGAAGAAAGAAAAACATAAGGTGAATAAATTGATATTACCCAGGGGCAGTCTTAAAAGCCGGCATGTTTGATTGCATGGACTCGCCGGATGAAGGAGAGGTATCCTGGTAATTGGAGTCAGATAAATTGAGAGGTTGACGGATTAGACCTGCCAAAGGTAAAAAGGGGTATAAGTTGGAGATAACCTCAGTCCGACGCTTCCGGGTTGTGTCAGGCAGGCCGGAAGATAGCTCTGCATCCTTGCTGGTCCGGGTCTGCCTCCAGTTTTCAAATTGCTGTTGCTTCAAAAGAAAGTCAGGATCTTGGTAAGCCAAAGGGTGTAAAAATCTTACTTTCCGGGTTACTCTTCGAATTTTCTGACGCGACCGAAGCTCGGAGTCGGAGGAGATGATAGTTACCTCTTCCTCGACGGGTTGGCTGTTGCCCGTGTCTTCCTGAAAGAAGGTTAATATCAGTAAGGTAGTGATAAAGCTGAAAGGGAAATTAAAAAGTTACCTCTTCCTCATTATCATCAAAATCATCAAGCTGAAACAGCTCAGAAGAGCTTGGCTTCCTTTTCCTTGAAGTGGTGGGCTTGGCAGTTTTCCTTTCGGCTCTCTTGGCCGCCCTGGCTTGCTTGGCCGCCTCATGATCATATTGGATTTTCCAGAAGTTATCATTTGCCTGTAAAAGGTTATAACGGGTTATATGTAAGAATACAGTATAACATGATAAAAAATAACCCGATGGCTGGAAACTTACTACAGGGGCCAGGTTCTTCTTGCAAAAAGGTAGTAAGCCGAAAGCATTACTATTCACTGTGCCCTCTTTCAACAAAGACTGAGTTGTAGCTTCCACTACGTCATCTGGTAAGTTGTCAGGACCATGACACTGAGGGTCATCTTTCTCGCCTGAATAATCACACATTAAGCCGGGGCGGCGGCTTAACGGAATTATTCTCCAAGCAACCCAGACTCGGACCAGGTCAATGCCATCTAAGCCGTTCCCTAAAAGAGCTTTAATCTTCTTGATTTTGGGGGTGAGTGGCAGACGATCAATAGCAGTCAACTTATCCGGCAGCGGGTGAGTAGATTCAAGGCGGAATGCACGGAAGCCGGACAGCGGGTTTTCACCAGCCGGAGAAGTATCTTGGCAGTAGAACCATGTCTGGTTCCATTCCTTTGGATGACTCGGCAATTCAGCATAAGGGAACAGGCAGTCTCTCCGCCTTTGAATCTATATGCCACCAAGCTCCAGACTGGGGCCGTTGGCCCACTCATTCTGCCGGTTCAAATAGAACAATTCCTTGAACAAAAGTAGGCTGGGTTCTTCTCCAAGGTAGACCTCACAGAAAACTTGGAAGTTGCAGATATTTGACATGGAATTGGGCCCGATGTCTTGAGGTCTTAAGTCAAAGAAGTGCAAAACGTTTCTAAAGAATTTTGAACCAAGAGGAGTAAATCCCCGGCTCATGTGATCGGTAAAAATGATCACCTCCCCTTCCTTGGGTTGAGGTTTCTCCTTAGACGGGTCAGGAGCATGATAAGACATGACATCCTTCTTGGGCAGATGCCCAGACTTTACAAACTCGGGCAGTTTTCTCTCTGTAACAATGGATGGGACCCAGTTGTAGGTAACCGGAGGTTTAACGGCTTTGGGTGCCATTGGGTAAATTGAAGCCTACAACAAGATAAAGGAAATTTTCCGGTTTATTATAACCCGAAGATTTATTGGGTTATTTAAGATGGCGGCTTAAGAAGGGGCCTAATGACATACAGGTAACTATGTGATAATGTTTAACAGCTGCAGGTATTAAAGATGATTAAGGTTTTCTTAAGTCGCCAGAAGCAAGCGGTGCTGACAGCCGGTATTATCTTAAACCGGTTACACGGACTACTATGGATGAAACAGAGTCAACAAACACAGTTTTTGACTAAGTGTGGAGCAAACAGGTTTCACAAATTGCAATTATTATTTTGGATCAAACGATGCTCTGGAAAGGAAAAATTTCTAGACCTAAAACAGTACAGGGAAGTTCATATACTCAAGGAGGGCTTCCAAAACAAGGAAATGAGATCTGTTTTCATACAGAATAAGCACACAACATCCTCCGCAGCAGTTCTATGTGGTTTTTACGATCTGAATAAGGTATTAGAGGTAAGAACTAATGGAGGTTGCGTTGGGCAACGATGAACGTCGACGAACTCAAGACAGTACTAATGCAGATCTGAGAAAGGGGGGAAAGAGAACTCACCGATGTGGAAGAACTACGGAGGGTTGTCGTTGTTCTCTGGTCAAAAAACAGGGTGATGCAGCGGCCTGAGTCGGTGAAGACGAGGTTTCCGACGGTGGCGGCGGCGGAGCTCGAGCGGCAGAAGAGGGAGTACGAGGAAGAAGACGACTGGAGGAAATGAAAAAGACCTAGGTCGCGCCTATTTATAAGGAGGACCGACTGAGACGGCGTGAGAAATGAGGAGACCAAGACATCATTATCCAGCAGCCCCGACACCTCGATTTTTGGGAGGGTCAGTAAAGGCAAAGATCCATTGAAGATATGATGAATTAAAATATAAGTTTTATTGAAGATGACGTCACGATGATTTAACCCGGAGCCTGAGGATGACGTCACGGCGGGTTACAATTTTCACGCAAGACAGAAGACTAAAGGCCAGTTCATAAGGTTTTCAAAGATTGACATGAACCGGTTCAAATCAGTCTGGGGCCTAATGTTGGGGATATGACTATTTGTGTAAGCCATCCAGGAGGGGCCGGGTTACGCAAATAGAGGTTCATCAGAAGCCCAAGACCAAGGCATGAAGATGGCGGTTCACTAAAAGGCTTAAAAGCCCACAGGCGACTCTAAGGCCCATAAAGATAAACCGCCATGATGGTATAACTTGTACTATAAGGTAGAAGTAACTAGTCGCCGAGCCGGACACTGTTTATGAGCCGGCCGGGACTCTGTAGGCCACAGGGCATCAACCCGTGTATATAAGGGGACGACCCGCCAGTGGCTTAAGGGGAGAAAGAACAGATCAAGAGCCAGGCATAGCGTATCTCGCTCCCTGGTCATCGAAACATCAAGCAATTCCAACCCAACTAGACGTAGGCCTTCCTTCACCGTAAGGGGCTGAACTAGTATAAACCTCGCGTGTCCTTGTCCCGATTAACCCCTTTAAGCTTCCTAGTTGCGATGGCTCCACGACTAAGTCCTTGCAAAAGGACATCTGCCGTGACAATTCCACGACAGAAGGCAAAGAATAAGTTAAAGGTTGTTCATGACCTGTTTTTTTTGTTCAATATCTTAATCAAATATGGAGAAAGAGTGACATTGTGAGCTAAAACAGGACCAGTCTTGTTTACTACTTTCATTAAGTAAGACTCAGGTCCCCTACCTCATGTGGCATTAAGAAAGATGATGTAGTTTATTAAGAAAGTTAACAGCCATGTCAGGCATTTTTTTCTTCGAATGCTCACCGGGGATGGAGAGATCCTGTACCTCAATTTTTCATTGGAATGGGGACATGCCCCAAATGATTAACAACATAGACAGACATAAAGAGAATAGCCTAAGGAGGATATAAGGGAGTGAACTATGCTATATTGTCTCAACTGAAACCAACCGGGCGTCAACATCGACACATGCTCAGGAGGTGACCGGTCTTGTCTAATCAAGAACTACATCGATGGACTGAGACTAACCAGAAGGTGGCCTAGCACTAACGAGAAGGTCGATGACCAGGCATTCAGATGTGTGGTCAGCATGTGTAGATGGCACCCATCAATCAGAAGAGGGATTGACACCCGAAACAAAGCGACAGAAGCGACCAACTAAGTGGTTTGTGAAGGCTAGTTGAATTACTTAAATGTCTGCTCCCAGGGTAGAGAGGGCACCCAACCTCCTCGGCTTTGACGATTTTGTTTCAAAGCAACAATTATCTGGTGTTGGCGCGAGCTTGAGCAAGTATACAACTGAAGAATTTGATGAGGGAAGGCATCTAATTGCTCCGTATGAAGGAGACAAAGGAAACCTTTTAGCACCCGAAGTGGCACAATTTTTAAAGCTAGGTAGTGTTGAGTGTTTTTGTGATCGTCGAGTAGTGGAGGAGGTGTCTCACACAATTGGTGGTTGTGATCAAGACCGATTTCAGGCAGTTTTATAATACTCCGATGTCTCCAATTCCCATATGCATATCCCCACATCTCATCTCTCTTCTTTTCTCATCTTCTTCTCTGATTACTGTCACCTATCTATGTGCTAATTTGTATGTCTAGAAAATAAGAAGTTCAGCCCCTTCAGGAGGAAGTAATAGCCCTACGTCTCAGTGCCCGGAGGCGGTCGACTGGATTATGTAAGTGTGTGTTTACAAGGGGTGCAAACCCTTGTGCCAGTGGAGGGGGTGGCTTATATAGAGTGCTCCAGGACCCCAGCAAACCCACGTTACAAGGGCTTTAAGGTACATTAAGAGGGGGCGTTACTGGTAACGCTAGTAATTAAGTGATACAAATGTCTATTAAGTCTATGAAGTAAACGTCCGACCGTTGTCGTGCAGAGTGACCTTAGGTCTTTTGTATGTCGAGTGATAACTGTTGCGGTCGAGTGACCTTGAACCTTCCGAGTTAAATGACTTGTGGTCGAGTGGATGATGCTATCCCTTCAATGCTTCTGGTTTTTAGGTGGTGTCCTAGGGGAGGCTGTCTAGGTCAGGCCGATGACCCTACCCTAGGTACATAGCTTCATCATTAGCCCCCGAATGGTTCATGGTTTGAGTGGAGAAGGAGTTGAGAACACCTCCGATTCATTTTTTCTCACGCTTCAGAAGCGTCCTACTGGGACCAAATGAGCAAGCATGATGACTTCAACTTCCTTTTCAGTCGCCTTGATCCATTCTTGGTTCTGCCGAGTGAACCTTTACTGTAGTGCTTTGAGTACTGATATGGAGAAAATCTTCCGTTTGACAGATCGCCCTGCTTCTCGCGGATATCATGGGATTCGAATTTTGGGGAAGCTGCAGTAATCGGACAGGATTAGGCAAGGTCACCTCGATCATCGCGCCACCTTTTTTGCCACGTATCTTGCACGCGACTGTTGCGGGATTTGATAGGATCGTCCGAACCCACAGGTCTGCCACTCGGAAGCAGCCTCGTATAAGGTGGTGGATTGTGATTTTCTGTACAATGCGTTCCCATTCTTCTTCTTTCTCCTCCGCTTTCTCCGCCTCATCCACCTCTGCTCCAGGTGCTGCTGCTCTGTTCGAGTTTCGCCCGCTGCCATGGGGAAGGAGAAGACGATGGCTCTGGAGCGCGTGAAGAAGGCAACGGCGAAGGCAAAGGGGAAGAAGTCTAGCCGGGGCGGATCTTCGTCAAGGTCCAGCCTGCCGCGCGGCTGGATCCAGGGCGACTAGATTCGGTCGACGATTAGTCAGGAAGACATCGACGATCTGGTCGAGGGGGGACTGATTCCCCACGAATCGGCACGGCTCTTGGAGGGCGACACCGAACCACATCCATGGGAGGGTGACTGTGTTCTCCTCGCCACCCATGTGGACCGCGGATTTTCATTGCCTCCCCATCCTTTTTTCTAAGGCTTCTTGAACTTCTTTGGAGCACAACTCCATCACTTTTCTCCCAATACCATCGTATACCTTGCTGCCTACGTGTCCATGTGCGAGAACTTCTTAGGTTGTAGGCCACACTGGGGCCTTTTCAAGCACATTTTCACGTGTCGTTCCCAGTCGGTCAAGAACGCCAACCCGAGTGAAGAGAGGACGCACGTGATCCAGATATGCGGGGGTCTTGTGATTCAAATGAGAGGTAAAAGCACTTTCCCAACCATGATCCTTCCTGAGTCAGTCCGAGGATGGCAGTCGACTTGGTTTTATTGCAAAGACCAGCCGACTCCGTGTCAGTCGACCGGACTTCCTCCCTTCTCCATGGCTCGGGTCGAGAAGCCCTCCGCCTTGAAAGTGATCCCAGAGGAGAAAGTGCAGGTGAAGGTGTTGGTCGAGCGGGTGGTCCAACTCATTCGTGATGGCGTGACCGATATGGATCTGTTGGAGGTCTTCCTTAAATGACGCATCCAACCGCTTCAAGCCCGTGACCATCCGATGTGCATGTACTCGGGTATTGAGGATTCCACCCGGATCCACCCAAAAGAGGTCGACGAGGATATGGTGGAGAAGTGGTTGAAAAGCATCACTAGCAACAAGGATAACCCCATGGGGTCCAGGAGAGTCCCTCCACTCGACAACTCGCGCCAACCAGACAAGGTCTGGCCTTAAATTGCCGAGTGTTCTCTTGATTCATCATGTAATTGCTTGTGGATAGCCGACTGATTTTTGCTTCGCTTGTCATCTTTCAGGCCCTTATTGAGATGTATTTGATGCCCAACGGGGAGCAAGAGCAGGATCCGAAGGGGGAGGCGAGCGGAGGTGAGAGCGGCGAGTGGCGCTCTGATGAAGAGGAGGACAAGGAGAGTGACGACCCGAGTGATGAAGAAGAGGTTGACTCACCTCCCCGTAGGGAAAAACGATACAAGCATGCCCACGGCCCGGCAAGCATCCCCGACAAAGTGACTGCACCGACTGGACAGTCGTCTAAGCGCCCTAGGACACCTTCTCCAGTGCCGACTGAGAGGGCACCAAAGCAACCGAAAGTTGCACCGTCTCTAGCGCCGACTGACAAGGCGCTGAGACAAGTGAATGATGTGTTGTCAAAACCGCTGAAGGCTTTGCCCAAGATCAAAGTGGCCATTCCTATTGTTTCCAGGTAATAATCAGACCTGATTCCTTGGTTTTGTACAAATCAAATTTTGGTCGACCACCGTGATAGGTTTGACCGACTGAAATCTTGAAATTTGTAGTGCTGCTACCTCCGGGACTTCCAGCCACAAGTATGTAGATGAAGAAATGGAAGACGCAGTCACCTCCAACCCAGGTACATCTTCTCATAATCATGTCTTCAGTTACTCGGTCAATTAAATTCTGAGGATTAATCTGGAGTTGACTGATCTTTTTGCAGCTCCTCCCAATGTCATTGAGCTTCCAGATGACGACAAGGACGTGCCGCTGAGGGTCAGGAGGAACAAAAAGGCATCAGCTGGCAAGACATCCCAATCGGTGTCGGCGGTAGAGCCAGTGGTTCAACAGCCCGAAGATGTGACTCGGGCTTCTGTTACTTATGCTGATCCAGTATCGAGTGAACGCCCCATATCGTCGATTGTGCCAGCTCTTGCTTCCAGCGTCCAGATTCATGCCTCGAAACTTCTAGCTATTGCGTCTGGACCGTCAGTCCCATTCTTCACTACCCATCATGTTCCGGAAAGCCAGGCAGACGCTGCTGCAGAAGCCATTCGCCAAGTTGGGCTAATGATGGAGCGAGTGAATGTGGTGCATGAAAACAGTCAGGCTGGTTACGACGCCAGCGCGGCTCTTCGAGCCAATGTCCATGTAAGTTGGCTTCCGACTGAACTTGTTCTGTTAGGATATGCCACCTGAAGACTTTTCTCCATGTAATCTCTTGTTATCCTGCACATCGCATCTGCGCACCCACTGGGTGTTTTGACATCTTTGTTGTTTTCACTCTTCCACTCGGTCTGGGCGGACCATGTCGAGTGGAATCTGAATCAGTGGGGGCACGCTAAGTGCACCCACTAGTTGTAGTCCCCGAGACCACAGTCGACTGCTGGCAGTCGGTTGTGGTCTGAGTATTTCTTTCCCTCTCTTTTCTTCTTCCACTCGGTCTGAGCGGACCGTGTCGAGTGGAATCTGAACCAGTGGGGGCACGCTAAGTGCACCCACTGGGTGTAGTCTCCGAGACTACTGTAGAATGTTTGATTATGCAGTAGTCTTAAAGTTTTATTCACTCGGAAGTAAATAATCTTTAATCTTGTCCATTGACATGTCTTTTACTCATTGTAGAAATCATGTGCGCTTATGTGATGCCCCGAGACCGATGTGCCATGTGTCGTCCAGTTATTCGCTGTTGTTGCCTTGTCATTTGCTTGCGTGTCATGAATTTCATATCATGTCATCATGTGCATTCCTTTTCCATACATGTTCGTCTCATGCATCCGAGCATTTTCCCCGTTGTCCATTTTGCAATCCGGTGCTCCTATGTCATCCGGTGTCCCTTTCTACCTCTTTTTGTGTGCGGGTGTTCAACATTTTCGGATTGGACTGAGACTTGTCATGCGGCCTTGGTTTACTACCGGTAGACCGCCTGTCAAGTTTCGTACCATTTGGACTTCGTTTGATACTCCAACGGTTAACCGAGGGACCGAAAAGGCCTCGTGTGTGTTGCAGCCCAACACCTCTCCAAAGTGGCCCAAAACCCATCTAAACCTCCTCCATCATCTAGGACGTTCGATCACGATCGCGTGGCCGCAAACCGCACCTCATTTGGAGCTTCCTAGCTCCCTCTACCTATACATATGTGATCCCCTCCGAAATCCGCAGTCTAACCCTAGTCTTCCTCTACCTCGCGCCACCGGACAAAGATCCCCGCCGCCGGACATGTCCAGCTGCCACCCTCGCCCAATCACAGCACGACACATCAGCGTCTCCGGCCTCTCTCTCCTCCAGCCCTGCCGCCGGCCCGCGGAACCCAGATCGGGCCCGCGTGGGCCCAGATCCACGCGCCGCCCGGCCCACACCTGCTCCGTCGCCCCGCCGCCGCATGCCTCCGTCACCGGCCGCCGCCTCCATCGTTCCTCGCCGGTGACTGCGTCTTCCGCCGGTGAGCCGCCCGCTCGCGCCGCCCTACGCGCCGCGCTCCACCGCCAATCGCCGCCACCACCGTGCCTTCCCGCGTGAGGCCCTGCTGCCGGCTTAGGCTCGCCGCCCCTCGACGCCAGCAGGCCTCTCCTGCCATGGCCCCCGCCGACCGGATCCACCCGTTCCACGCCTCCCCACACCTACCCGGTGGCTCCCGCACCCTCCGATCGTCTTATCCCTCATCTCCGGCGAGGATTTCCGGCGATCCTCGATTTCTGCGCCGGACGAACCCTAGATCTGGAGGTGATATTTTCGTCTAAGTCCTGAGATTTGCATATTGTTATGCCTCCTTCATTGCATCATAACTTTATCATCGTTGCTCCGATTCATGTGTGTAGCATATCAAAATGTTCGTCTCGACGAGTACATAATTTCATCTCATTGCATCATTTCTATTTGAGCTCATCTCGATGCCCGAAATGCTGTTGGAAGAGGGATATGTGATGATAGTTTCAGATCTATTTCAGCAAATGCACTTTTGTCATTTTTGACATGATTAATGTGTGCATGCTATGATCCTAAGCTCTACATGTGTTTTGAAGTATGCCATGTTATCTTTACAGGGGTGTATGCCATGTATTTTTGTGATCTTCGTGGTGACTAGCAAAAGCATGCAAAGTAGCTTACTTAATGATGCTGATTTCAGGGACTTAGAATTTCACCAAGTCCTTACCCTGTCATTATTTTTATGCCATATGTTCATATTGTTTCCTAGTGATCCGTGCCTCTTTTGAGCATGATCAGTAAGGATGTTTTGTAGATATTGTGGTGCTCTATCAATCCATGTCTTTGTTTGCAATTATGGAGCACCCTAGCTTGAGTCAATCGAGCTCTACTTTTGCTATGAAATGTTCCTGGCAGATTGTTAACATGTTTAGCAATTTTGCCGAGCTTGTTGTAGTTGATCCATGCATGCTATGTTGTTGTTCTTGCCATGTCTAGCTTCTATGCCATGTCTATTTTTTGGGTGTACGCTTAGTTTGTCATGACATGCCTCGTAGTGAGTGCATTGAGCTCGTAAACATGCCTACTCGTTATCTGTTTTGCCATGCTCCAGTTTTTCACTAAGTCTGAGTCTGTTTATGTTTTTGCTATGTTGACATGCTTGCAATTGTATTTTCTGATCCCTTTTGGCTCATGGTCACTAAGGGACTTTTATTTTATGCTTTGGATAGCTTCATGCCATGCCTTGCTTTGCCACGATATGTTTCTGTAGCATGTAGTTATCGTGCTCTAAACATTGCTTCCTGATGATAAATTCCAGACTTGCTGTTAATTTCACTAAGTCTGAAACCTGATATCTTTTGCGCTTTTGCCATGCTTGTTTGAACCTGTTAATGAGTGATTTAGCCGTAGCTCATTGTTCATATTTTGTCAAGCATCATGAGTGGATCCCTGCCATGTATTTTGTTGTCATGTAGGAGTGCTGTAGCATGTTGTTCTTGATGCATTTAGAAGGCTACTCGCTGTTTATCGCAGACCGGTGCCATATTAGTTTTGCTTGCCATTTCCAAACCGTGCATCCGATTCCGGTGATCTTTATATCGATTTCGACCGAAATCACCTAACCCTTCCAGTGGCACTCTTGGATTTCCATGTTGAGGCCAGGTTCATTCATTCCTTTCCAAATCATGCATATGCATCACATACCGCATCCCGCATATCATACCATGTTTGCATCATGTTGTTTGAGCACTGCACGTGGTTGATTGTGTTCCGTTTGCTTGTTGTATTGCTTTGGGTAGAGCCGGGAGACGAGTACATGATTGAGGTGCCCGTTGAGTACCCTTACGAGGATCAAGGCAACTTTGCAGGCAAGATGACCATACCCTCGAAATCATTTCTATCTTTGCTTGCTAGTTGCTCGCTCTTTTGCTATGCCTATTCTATGATACCTACCACTTGCTTATCATGCCTCCCATATTGTTAAGCCAAGCCTCTAACCCACCTTGTCCTAGCAAGCCATTGTTTGGCTATGTTACCGCTTTGCTCAGCCCCTCTTATAGCGTTGTTAGTTGCAGGTGAAGATTGGAGTTTGTTCCTTGTTGGAACATGGATTTTATTGTTGGGATATCACAATATCTCTTATTTAATTAATGCATCTATATACTTGGTAAAGGGTGGAAGGCTCGGCGTTATGCCTGGTGTTTTGTTCCACTCTTGCCGCCTTAGTTTCCGTCATATCGGTGTTATGTTCCCGGATTTTGCGTTCCTTACACGGTTGGGTTATAATGGGAACCCCTTGACAGTTCGCCTTGAATAAAACTCCTCCAGCAAGGACCAACCTTGGTTTTACCATTCGCCACATAGCCTTTTTCCCTTGGGAGTCGCACATCCCGAGGGTCATCTTTATTTAAACCCCCGAGCCACTGCTTGTCTAAGTGTTGGTCCAACTGAGCGATGTCCGGGGCTACCAGGGGCAACTCTTGGTTGGCCTACCCGACGTCTGGCTCATTTGAGTGTGCCCTGAGAACGAGATATGTGCAGCTCCTATCGGGATTTGTCGGCACATTCAGGCGGCTTTGCTGGTTTAGTTTTACCATTGTCGAGATGTCTTGTAACCGGGATTCCGAGTCTGATCGGATTGTCTTGGGAGAAGGAATATCCTTCGTTGACCGTGAGAGCTTGTGATGGGCTAAGTTGGGACTCCCCTGCAGGGATTTGCACTTTCGAAAGCCGTGCCCGCGGTTATGGGCAGATGGGAATTTGTTAATGTCCGGTTGTAGAAAACCTGAAGTTGATCTTAATTAAAATGCATCAACCGCGTGTGTAACCATGATGGTCTCTTCTCGGCGGAGTTCGGGAAGTGAACACGGTGTTGGAGTAATGCTTGACGTAGGTTGTTCTAGGATCACTTCTTGATCATAGTTGTTCGATCGTGCTTTTGCCTTCTCTTCTCGCTCTCATTTGCGTATGTTAGCTATCATATATGCTAGCCGCTTGCTGCAGCTCCACCTCATACCTTTTACCCTTCCTATAAGCTTAAATAGTCTTGATCGCAAGGGTGTGAGATTGCTGAGTCCCCGTGTCTTACAGATTACTTCCAAAACCAGTTTGCAGGTGCCGATGTTACCGAGCAGTTGACGCAACCAAGCTCAAGGAGGAGCTCAATGAAGATCTTGTCCTTTGTGTTGTTTCGTTCTAGTTGATCAGCAGTGGAGCCCAGTTGGGGTCGATTGGGGAACTGTGTAGCATCTCGGGTAGTCTTCTTTTATTTTGGTTCCGTAGTCGGACCTTGATTGTATCTGGATGATGTAATGCTTTATTCATTTATTGTGTGAAGTGGCGATTGTAAGCCAACTATGTATCTCTTTCCCTTATGTATTACATGGGTTGTGTGAAGATTACCTCACTTGCAACATTGCTTTCAATGCGGTTATGCCTCTAAGTCGTGCTTCGACACGTGGGAGATATAGCCGCATCGAGGGCGTTTCAAGTTGGTAATCAGAGCCTTCCCCGACCTTAGGAGCCCCCTGCTTGATCGAATCGTTGGCGTTGCTGAGTCTACAAAAATGTTTTGAGTCAATTAGGATTTTATATATCAGAGAGTGGGATTCTTTTTACTCCTGAGTCCCTTCGTCGCTCTGGTGAGGCATCCTGACGTAGAGTTTTGACTCTTATCTTCTCAAATTTCACTAAAAAAATTTAGGATCACGCGGGTATCTTGGAATCGTTCTGATGGTTTTGTGACGAGAACATTGTTCTTGGTGCCTCCTGACATTTAGGGGTTGTGGCAGTGTCCCAAGGAGTTGAGCTCCGAGGTGTTGTCGTCACAATTTTATCGTTGCAGTTCTGGAATACGTGAGTTTTTCGCCGACATTGAAAATCTATTTTATGCAGTTGTTGGTGAGATAACCTCGACGCCACCCAGTACTGGGGCGGGAGTTCAGGAGTATTGCCATAACTCGTATAACGGCTGCTTTTCGAAGGTTGAGGTAAATGATTTCCGAAGGTTTCTTGGTTATGTGTTGAAGGATGGATACAGCTGGATGTAGGATTTGTGTAGTTTTGGGTGAGATATTATGTTTCCCCTGTATCCCCAACACCTGATTGCATAACCGGAAAGTTTCGGGAGTTTATAAGTGGGAATTCAAGTAGCTCTTAGGATATCTTTCCGACATATGTATGATATGAAATTGGGGTTCGACGTCTAGTGGTCCGCCTATCCACGATTGGTTTTACAGTGGTCTCGTTGAGTCTTAAAGAGTCCTTGGCTATGCTGACTCGGGGACGCTTCGTATGTCATGTGCACTGCCTTGTACATGATGGTGCTGTACGATCGAGCCCGTGTAGGCCCCACCATGAAAACTTCGGACGAAATCTCTGTCATATGTTATTCTGGCTTATTCTGCAAGCCTATCCCTTGATTTGTTTTGATTGTAGTATTCAAGTTGCTTCGAAGTCAAATGTTGATTCCATACCTTTCCTAAGTGGTGTTCTCATATTTCTATGTGGATACTAATCCTTCATGATAATCAAGATTGTCATGTCAATCCTTTTCAACCGGTGTGTTTCTCTTCAAGTGGATCCGATCATTTCAACATCCGCAAGATCAATTCTAAGTTTCTCAATGATGTTCATTTCATTCGTCCCAAGCTGCCTTTGTTTTCCCACCCTCCCACCCCCGTTCTCTTCAAGGACTGAGATTCCTTATTCAACTATCCATTTTATTGATGGGAAGTCTCTCCATTCTTTTCAATCAATGTTCTTACCCGGTGGTTCTCGTGAAGATGCTCTACAAGTCCAAGTTAAGCTTTGTGATCATATCCTTTCCTCGTTTCAATGCCTTCTCATGTCGGTGCACCTCTTAATCATCCACTTCTCACTATTCAATTGTTCCGGAGTGCTCAAGATATCTCGAAGATTCGTGTTTCCACTCTACATTCGTTCAAGCTCTTTCGAGGATGTTATCTCATTCAATTCATTTAATTCAACCGGTGCAACCTCTCTTGTAAATCATTTCAACGGTGTTTCTTTTGAGTGAGCCCTAACCCACGGGTCTTTTCCTAGGATCTTACCTGACTCTTCTAATTTTACCGGAGCTTTTCTCAAATCTTTTTAAGTTTGACGTAAGAATGATTCATCATCGGTCATATGTATTTCTCCAAGATCTTTCAAATTCTTTTCATCGTTGGCTCAACCTTTCCATTTTTCATCCCAGAGTATCTCAACAATTTGGTGGTGTTTCTCATCGTCATTCTCAGATTTTGAAGACCGAAGAAGAGTTTTACCTCCATATCTTATGCGTTCTCTCAGAGATTCGTGGTTCTAGTTTGAGGCCATCCTCTCATAATTGTTTTGATTGTGAGAATTATTTTCACCTATCCGGAGCAATTCAAGAGTCTTGTCAATTTGATTCTCCGGAGCCCATCATCTCAGAATTATTCTTTCTAGCTTTCAGCTCTCCTTCTCGAAATCTTACCGGTGCACCACTCAATATTCTCTAATCAGCTCATTTCAGTGGTATCTAAATCCCCTCAAGTATCAACATTCGTTCTCTAATTCTTACCGGTGATTCATTCTTTTACTTCCTTCATTTCCAATTCTTATGGTGGTTCGTTCAAGACTTCTCTTCCTTCTTTACCATATCAATTTATTTGTTATTTCAATCCTTTCGATGGATCATTGAAGACCTTCTCAAGTTTATGCTATATCACTCTTAATCCTTTCTACGAGAATAAGTAGTGTGACAAATCCATTTTGTCATCAATTTAGTTGATGAAGGATAAGCATAATCTAATTCTTATTCTTGTTTCATCCAAGTGATTAATTCCTTATTCCGGAGGTTCATCAAAATTCTTGATCTCAATTATTCATCTTTCTTTTCCCGGAATTCCAAGCTCTCTCAATTATAGCATCGCGAAGCTCCGTCTAAATCATCCAAGGCTTCAACCTTATTCTTTTCATCCTTATTTTCGTGTGATCTTTCTTTTGTTGCCAGAGTTCTTCATGGAGGTTGTACATGATGGTTCATCAAGGATTTATTTCCTTCTCGAAGCGTCCATCAAGATTCTTTTTAGAGGAGCTCAAGTATTCTTCATCTTGCAATCCGGAGTGCTATTCTTTCTTCCGTATCATCGGAGGTGGTATTATGTCATTCTTGACAATTTGAGTTCATGTTTTATGATTCACATGTTGTTAAGAATGAGGTATTTTAAATCCATCTACCCCTCCATTGGAGTTATCTTGTGTCATGTTTCACCTAAAGCCTTCCCTAAGGACTGTTGTTATTTATGGTGCTTATAAATGACCCAAGTTCTTCATTTATCCTCCCGATGAAATAAATTTCCCATCTCCTTGTTGATATCTATATAATCTTGTTCGCGTTAGTGGTAGGTTGTCACCTCATAATCTTGAGATGTTTTCCCATAAGCCCACAACAAGCTTACTCTTTTCGTTGTTGGTTTTCTAACAAGTCTGTTCGACCATTCTCCTAAGGATGCCCTTTCAAGCTCAATTGTGGCACAACTTGGCATTTTCTTCCCCATTCTTTTATTTCAATTATCTATCTTCTATTTCTTCCTTCTGGAGGCATTGTGATGTTGCTCTCTTCAACCCATCTTCTTGTTTTGTCAGGATCGTGTTCTTTTCTTGGTTTATCCATTTAACCGGAGTGTTATGTCCCTTTGCTCAAGCTTTTTCATTTTATCAAGTCTTTCATTCTATTTTCAACCGAAGTGCTACCCAAATCGGTTCTTTCTTTTCCTCTTTCTTAACGGAGTGTTTTCAACTTCGATCATCTCCGTTGTTTTTCTTTTCGCAAAATGGTTTAACCTCTCAGGGTTCCTTGGTTCCACTCGTTTGTCAAAGAAGCAACTTAGTTTTACCTCTTCTCTTTCTCTTTCGTTTTCCCTCTGGTGCCATTCTAGATCTCGGGACGAGATCCTCTCATAGTGGTGGAGTGTTGTGAAGCCCCGAGACCGATGTGCCAGGTGTTGTCTAGTTATTCTCTGTTGTTGCCTTGTCATTTGCTTGCATGTCATGCATTTCATATCATGTCATCATGTCCATTCCTTTTGCATACATGTTCATCTCATGCATCCGAGCATTTTCCCCGTTGTTCGTTTTGCAATCCGGTGCTCCTATGTCATCCGATGTCCCATTCTACCTCTTTTCGTGTGCGGGTGTTAAACGTTTTTGGATTCGACCGAGACTTGTCATGCGGCCTTGGTTTACTACCGGTAGACCGCCTGTCAAGTTTCGTACCATTTGGACTTCGTTTGATACTCCAACGGTTAACCGAGGGACCGAAAAGGCCTCATGTGTGTTGCAGCCCAACACGTCTCCAAAGTGGCCCAAAGCCCATCTAAACCTCCTTCATCATCTAGGATGTTCGATCACGATCGCGTGGCCTCAAACCGCACCTCATTTGGAGCTTCCTAGCTCCCTCTACCTATAAATATGTGATCCCCTCCGAAATTCGCGGTCTAACCCTAGTCTTCCTCTACCTCGCGCCACCGGACAAAGATCCCCACCGCTGGACATGTCCAGCCACCGCCCTCGCCCAATCACAGCGCGACACGTCGGCGTCAATGGCCTATCTCTCTTCCAGCCCCGCCGCCGGCCTGCGGAACCCAGATCAGGCCCGCGCGGGCCCAGATCCGCGCACCGCCCGGCCCGCACATGCTTCATCGCCCCGCCGCCGCATGCCTCCATCGCTGGCCGCCGCCTCCGTCATTCCTCGCCCGCTCGCGCCGCCCTGCGCGCCACGCTCCACCGCCAATCGCCGCCACCACCGCACCTCCCTGCACGAGGCCCTGCTACCGTCTCGGGCTCGCCGCCCCTCGACGCCGGTAGGCCGCTCCGGCCGGCGAGCACGCCGCGGCACCTGCCATGGCCCCCGCCGACCGGATCCGCCCGTTCCACGCCTCCCCGCACCTCCCCGGTGGCTCCCGCACCCTCCGTCCGTCTTCTCCCTCATCTCCGGCGAGGATTTCCGGCGATCCTGATAACCCACAAGTATAGGGGATCACAACAGCTTTTGAGGGTAGAGTATTCAACCCAAATTTATTGATTCGACACAAGGGGAGCCAAAGAATATTCTCAAGTATTAGCAGCTGAGTTGTCAATTCAACCACACATAGAAACTTACTACCTGCAGCAAAGTGTTTAGTAGCAAAGTAATATGATAGTGGTGGTAGCGGCAACAAAAGTAAAGACAGCAAAAGTAATGTAGGGTGACACAGAACTAGCTCCAATTCATCAATATAATGTAGGCATGTATTCCGTATATAGTCATACGTGCTTATGGAAAAGAACTTGCATGACATCTTTTGTCCTACCCTCCCGTGGCAGCGGGGTCCTATCAAAAACTAAGGAATATTAAGGCTTCCTTTTAATAGAGAATTGGAACAAAGCATTAGCACATAGTGAATACATGAACTCCTCAAACTAAGGTCATCACCGGGAGTGGTCCCGATTATTGTCACTTCGGGGTTGCCGGATCATAACACATAGTAGGTGACTATAGACTTGCAAGATAGGATCAAGAACTCAGATATATTCATGAAAACATAATAGGTTCAGATCTGAAATCATGGAACTCGGGCCCTAGTGACAAGCATTAAACATAGCAAAGTCATAGCAACATCAATCTCAGAACATAGTGGATACTAGGGATCAAACCCTAACAAAACTAACTCGATTACATGATAAATCTCATCCAACCCATCACCGTCCAACAAGCCTACGATAGAATTACTCACGCAGGGCGGTGAGCATCATGAAATTGGTGATGGAGGATGGTTGATGATGACGACGGCGACAAATCCCCCTCTCCGGAGCCCCGAACGGACTCCAGATCAGCCCTCCCGAGAGGTTTTAGGGCTTGGCGGCGGCTCCGTATCGTAAAATGCGATGATTTCTTCTCTCTGATTTTTTTCTCTCCGAAAGCAAATATATAGAGTTCGAGTTGGTGTTGGAGGGCATCCAAGGGGCCCACGAGGTAGGGGGGCGCGCCCCCCACCCTCGTAGACAGGGTGTGGGCCCCCTGGTCTTCATCTTTGGCGAGGATTTTTTATTATTTTTTCTAAGATGTTCTGTGGAGTTTTAGGTCATTCCGAGAATATTTTTTTCTGCACATAAAACAACACCATGGCAATTCTGCTGAAAACAACGTTAGTCCGGGTTAGTTCCATTCAAATCATACAAGATAGAGTCCAAAACAAGGGCAAAAGTGTTTGGAAAAGTAGATACGACGGAGACGTATCAACTCCCCCAAGCTTAAACCCTTGCTTGTCCTCAAGCAGTTCAGTTGACAAACTGAAAGAAAGAAAGAAAAACTTTTACAAACTTTTACAAACTATGTCAAGCCAGTATTCAAGTTTTCAGCAGAGATCATAACTAACCACATTTGCAATAATTCTCAGGTCTCATAATTACTCATATCAATAGCATAATCAACTAGCAAGCCATAATAATAAATCTCAGATGACAACACTTTCTCAAAACAATCATAATATGATATAACAAGATCGTATCTCGCTAGCCCTTTCTGAGACCGCAAAACATAAATGCATATCACCTTTAAAGATCAAGGACTGACTAGACATTGTAATTCATGGTAAAAGAGATCCAATCATAGTCACACCCAATATAAATTAATAGTGATGAATGCAAATGACAGTTGTGCTCTCCAGCTAGTGCTTTTTAATAAGAGGGTGATGACTCAACATAAAAGTAAATGGATAGGCCCTTCGCAGAGGGAAGCAGGGATTTGTAGAGGTGCCAGAGCTCGGTTTTGAAATAGAGATAAATTGCATTTTGAGCAGTATACTTTCATTGTCAACGTAACAACTAAGAGATGGCGATATCTTCCATGCTAAACACATTATAGGCGGTTCCCAAATAGAATGGTAAAGTTTATTCTCCCCTCCACCAACAAGCATCAATCCATGACTTGCTCGAAACAACGAGTGTCTCCAACATACATCAGGTCTCAGGGGGAGTTTTGTTTGCAATTAATTTTGATTTAGTTTGCATAAAGCATGGGACTGGGCATCCCGGTGACCGGCCATTTTCTCGTGAGTGAGGAGCGGAGTCCCCACTCCTCTTGAGAATAACCCGCCTAACACGGAAGATAAGGACAGCCTTGGTTGATACATGAGCTATTCGAGCATACAAAACAGAATGTTTATTTGAAGGTTTAGAGTTTAGCACATACAAATTTACTTGGAACGGCAGGTAGATACCGCATATATGAAGGTATGGTGGACTCATCTGGAATAACTTTGGGGTTTAAGGGATTGGATGCACAAGCAGTATTCCTGCTTAGTACAAGTGAAGGCTAGCAAAAGACTGGGAAGCGACCAACTAGAGAGCGACAACAGCCATGTACATGCATTAAAATTAATAAACATTGGATGCAAGCATGAGTAGGATATAATCCACCATGAACATAAATATCGTGAAGGCTATGTTGATTTGTTTCAACTACATGCGTGAACATGTGCCAAGTCAAGTCACTTAAATCATTCAAAGGAGGATACCACCCCATCATACCACATCATAATCATCTCAATAGCATGTTGGCACACAAGGTAAACTATTATAACTCATAGCTAATCAAGCATGGCACAAGCAACTAAGATCTCTAATTGTCATTGCAAACATGTTTATTCATAATAAGCTGAATCAAGAACGAGGGACTCATCATATTTACAAAAACAAAAGAGGTCGAGTTCATACCAGCTTTTCTCATCTCAGTCAGTCCATCATATATCATCATAATTACCTTTCACTTGCACGACCGAACGGTGTGAATAATAATAAGAGTGTACGTGCATTGGACTAAACTGGAATCTGCGAGCATTCAATAAACAGGAGAAGACAAGGCAATATGGCTCTTGGTTAAATCAACAATAATGCATATAAGAGCCACTTCAACAATTTAATTATGGTCTTCTCCTACTGACCCCCAAAGAAAAGAGAAGAAATAAAACTATTTACATGGGAAAGCTCCCAACAAGCAAAAGAATAACGGGAAATATTTTTGGGTTTTCTTTTTAATTATTACTACTACAGGCATGGAAAGTAAATTAATTAAAAGCTACAACTATTTTTTTGGTTTTTCTAAAGGTTTAACAAACACACAAGAAGAAAGCAGGAAAAAGAAAATAAGCTAGCATGGATATTACAGTGAAAGAGTATGAGCACCGACATCTAGTAATGAGTGTGTGTGAGCATAAATGTAATGTCAGTGAGAAATACGTACTCCCCCAAGCTTAGCCTTTTGGCCTAAGTTGGTCTATTGCCAGGGATAGCCTGGCGGGTACCCATAGGTGTAGCTGGGGTCGTACTGCGACGAGGAATAGTAGGGATCATACTGTGATGAAGAAGAAGACTCTGACTGCCACTGGCTGACAGTCATCTCTGGATCCCAAGAATAAATAGATTGTCGTGGAGGCTCATCTTGTGGTTCCTGTTCCGGGGTGGTGCAGGATTCTTGTAAGCTTGGCCGGCAGCCCACGTAACGAGGTAGGGTCCTACAAAATTAAACAAAGAAGGAGCAGGCAATGTAATAGTTTCAGGATAATGTTTATCAAAGTATAACTTATATTTGAGCTCTCCATTCCTGTCCTTAACAAGAAAATCATGGGCTATCATGCTCTTATAGTCTAGATAAGCATTAGGCAGCAATTTTTCTTGTTGCTCATAATGCCTAATAGCTATGTTAAAGTGTGCAGCAAGGCGAGAAGCATAAATGCCTCCAAAGATGGGGCCTTTAGTACGGTTCAGACTCAACTGCCTAGCGATAATTCCGTCCATACTGACAATGTTGTCGCGGTATAAACCATGGAACAGAATAATAATATCAGGAACACTAAGTTTCCTACAGTTCCCACGACCAATCAAGCATCGACTAGCAAATAAAGCAAAATAGCGTAACACAGGAAAATGTATACTAGTGATTCTTGCATCAGAAACCTTCCTGGTTTCTCCCATAGAGATAAGGTTAATAAATGGTTCCAACTCTTTATGAGGTGGTTCCTCTAAGATACCATCAGGAGGTATGTTGCAGACTGCGCAAAATTCAGACAATGGCATTTTCTTCACCACGTCATATAAATGAAACTCTACTGAAGGAGGTGACTCTTTAGGGAAAAAGTAGAAGTTTTGCACAAAAGTATTTGTGAGTAAGAGATACTATGGATGTTGGTCGCGGACGAAGTCGATGAGGCCAGCATTCTTAATCAATGAATAGAAATCCTCATAAATCCCGGCCTCTCTCAAGAAATTATTAGAAGGCCATTCACACGGCCGGATCTCCGTGGTACGAGGCAAATTATATTTGGGCCTCTGAGCTTCTTCATTTTGTTTATCCTTTGAGCTTCGGCTCGATGAACCCCTCAAAAGTCTCCTCATTATTTTTCTGAAATAATCTGAAATTTTTAGTAACTTCAAACAAAAGTGAACCAACTTCAATAAAACTGATAGCAACTACTCCTACAAGTGCCTAGAGCCTATATCAAGCATTAGAATTACTTAGAACCATATAAATTTGACATGCAAGCTCAAGAACATGGTCACCTATGCAGCACAAATTTGCAAAGAATAAGGCACTAGAACAAAAACTAATAGGACCAATGGAGGAGTCACATACCAAGGAACAATCTCCCCAAGCAGTTATGCGAGAGGTGCTTTGAGCAAGGAGATCGAAAATCACAACAAAAGTGGCTGGAACTCGTGCTTGAGTTGGTTTTTCGGGTTTGTGTGAGACAGAGGAAGAAGATGGGTGCTGGGATAAGTGGAGGAGGGCCACCGTGGGCCCACGAGGCAGGGGGCGCGCGCACCACCCTCGTGGCCAGGTGGCAGCTCCTCCCGCGGTAATTTTTGCACAGTAAATCCTCAAATATTTCCGAAAAAATCATTTTAAATTGGCATGGCATTCTGAGGACTTCTATTTTCGGGATATTTTTATATTGTACGGATAAGTCAGGAAACAGACAGAAAAATACTATTTTTACTTTATTTCTACTAATTAACAGAAAATATAGAGAAGGTACAGAAGGTGGTGCTTCTAGTTTCATCCATCTCATGCTCATCAAAAAGAATCCACTAACAAGGTTGATCAAGTCTTGTTAACAAACTCATTCCAATAATCATGAAACCGGAGAAATTTCGAATAACACTAAGTTACCTCAACGGGGATATGCACATCCCCTATAATAAGTATATCATATTTCTTTTTGACAGTAGGAAGAGGAAATTCAAAACCTCTAATTATAATCGATGCAATTTTTCCAATGGAGTTGATACTATGAACTTGAGGTTGTTTCCTCGGAAAGTGTACCGTATGCTCATTACCATTAACATGAAAAGTGACATTGCCTTTGTTGCAATCAATAACAGCCCCTGCAGTATTAAGAAAAGGTCTTCCAAGAATAATAGACATAACATCATCCTCGGGAATATCAAGTATAACAAAGTCCGTTAAAATAGTAACGTTTGCAACCACAATAGGCACATCCTCACAAATACCGACAGGTAGCAGTTGATTTATCAGCCATTTGCAAAGATATTTCGGTAGGTGTCAGCTTATTCAAGTCAAGTCTATGATATAAAGAGAGAGGCATAACACTAAGACTGGCTCCAAGATCACATAAAGAAGTTTTAATATAATTTCTTTTAATGGAGCAAGGTATAGTAGGTACTCCGGGATCTCCAAGTTTCTTTGGTATTCCACCCTTAAAAGTATAATTAGCAAGCATGGTGGAAATCTCAGCTTCCGATATCTTTCTTTTATTAGTAATGATATCCTTCATATATTTAGCATAAGGATTTGTTTTGAGCACATCAGTTAATCGCATACGCAAAAAGATAGGCCTAATCATTTCAGCAAAGCACTCAAAATCCTCATCATCCTTTTTCTTGGATGGTTTTGGAGGAAAAGGCATGGGTTTCTGAACCCAAGGTTCCCTTTCTTTACCATGTTTCCTAGCAACAAAGTCTCTTTTATCATAACGTTGATTCTTTGATTATGGGTTATCAAGATCAACAGCAGGTTCAATTTCTACATCATTGTCATTACTAGGTTGAGCATCATCATGAACATCATAATTAACATTTTCACTAGGTTCATGTTCATTACCAGACTGTGTTTCAGCATCAAACATAGAGATATCATTTGGATTATCAGGTGGTTCAACAATAGGTTCACTACAAGTTTGCACAGTTCTATCATTTTTCTTCTTCTTCTTTTTAGAAGAACTACGAACATCAATAATATTTCTTTGAGAATCTTGCTCGATTCTCTTAGGGTGGCCTTCAGGATACAAAGGTTCCTGAGTTATTCTACCAGTTCTAGTAGCCACTCTAACAGCATAATCATTTTTCTTACTATTCATTTCATCAAGCACTTCTTTTTGAGCCTTAAGTACTTGTTCTACTTGAATGGTAACCATATAAGCATGTTTGCTAACAAGTTTAAGTTCACCTTTAATATTAGCCATATAATCACCCAAGTGTCTAATCATATAAGCATTTTCTTTTAATTGTCTACCAAAGTAAGCATTGAAGTCGTCTTTCTTAAACATAAAGCTATCAAACTCATCCAAGCATTGACTAGTAATTTTAGTAGGAAGAACTTCAGCTTTATCATATCTATAGAGAGAATTTACCTTTACTACCTGTGTGAGGATATCGGGATCAAGAGGTTCTTTAATAAATAAAGAATTGAGATCATATGTTTCTTCAACAGGCGGTATATTAAGACCATGTATTTCTTCAATAGGAGGTAAATTCTTAACATCTTCAGCTTTAATACCTTTTTCTTTCATAGATTTCTTTGCCTCTTGCATATCTTCAGGACTGAGGAATAGAACACCTCCCTTCTTCGGAGTTGGTTTAGGAATAGACTCAGTAATTGGAGTAGGAGCTGGCTCAGGAGGTGCCCGATTATTTTCATTTGTCGACATATTATTCAATAGAATTTCAGCTTCATCCGGTGTTCTTTTCCTGAAAAGAGAACCAGCACAATTATCCAGGTAATCTCTGGAAGCATCGGTTAGTCCATTATAAAAGATATCAAGTATTTCGGGTTTCTTAAGAGGATGATCAGGCAAATCATTAAGTAACTTGAGAAGCCTCCCCCAAGCTTGTGGGAGACTCTCTTCTTTAATTTGCATGAAGTTGTATATTTCCCTCAAAGCAGCTTGTTTCTTATGAGCAGGGAAATATTTAGCAGAGAAGTAATAAATCATATCCTGGGGACTACACACACAACCAGGATCAAGAGAATTAAACCATATCTTAGCATCACCCTTTAATGAGAACGGAAATATTTTGAGTATATAGAAGTAACACGATCTCTCATCATTAGTGAACAGTGCAGCTATATCATTTAACTTAGTAAGATGTGCCACAACAATTTCAGATTCATAGCCATAAAACAGATCAGATTCAACCAAAGTAATTATACCAGGATCAACAGAGAATTCATAATCCTTATCAGGAACACAGATAGGTGAAGTAGCAAAAGCAGGGTCGGATTTCATTTTATCTCTAAGTGGTTCTTTGTTCCATTTAACTAATAACCTCTTGAGCTCATATCTATCTTTGCAAGCTAAAATAGCGGCAGAAGATTCCATATCAAAAAGATAGCCCTCAGGAATAACAGGCATATTTTCATCATCACTATCATCATCATATTCAGATTCAATAATTTCTTTTTCTCTAGCCCTAACAATTTGTTCATCAAGAAATTCACCGAGGGGCACAGTAGTATCAGGCATAGAAGCAGTTTCATCATAAGTATCATGCATAGTAGAAGTGGCATCATCAATAACATGCGACATATCAGAACTAATAGCAGAAGCAGGTTTAGGTGTCGCTAGCCTACTCATAACAGAAGGTGAATCAAGTGCAGAGCTAGATGGCAGTTCCTTACCTCCCCTCGTAGTTGAGGGATAAATTGTTGTCTTAGCATCTTTCAAGTTCTTCATAGTGTCTAGCAGATATAAATCCCAAGTGACTCAAAGAATAGAGCTATGCTCCCCAGCAACGGCGCCAGAAATTGGTCTTGATAACCCACAAGTATAGGGGATCGCAACAGCTTTAGAGGGTAGAGTATTCAACCCAAATTTATTGATTCGACACAAGGGGATCCAAAGAATATTCTCAAGTATTAGTAGCTGAGTTGTCAATTCAACCACACCTAGAAACTTAGTATCTGCAGCAAAGTGTTTAGTACCAAAGTAATATGATAGTGGTGGTAGCGGCAACAAAAGTAAAGACAGCAAAAGTAATGTTTTTGGTATTTTGTAGTGATTGTAACAGTAGCATCGAGAAAGTAAATGAGCGAGAACTAGTATATGGAAAACTCATAGGCACCTGATCAGTGATGGATAATTATGCCGGATGCGGTTCATCATGTAACAGTCATAACATAGGGTGACACAGAACTAGCTCCAATTCATCAATGTAATGTAGGCATGTATTCCGTATATAGTCATACATGCTTATGGAAAAGAACTTGCATGACATCTTTTGTCCTACCCTCCCGTGGCAGCGGGGTCCTATTGGAAACTAAGGGATATTAAGGCCCCCTTTTAATAGAGAACCAGAACAAAGCATTAACACATAGTGAATACATGAACTCCTCAAACTAAGGTCATCACCGGGAGTGGTCCCGATTATTGTCACTTCGGGGTTGCCGGATCATAACACATAGTAGGTGACTATAGACTTGCAAGATAGGATCAAGAACTCACATATATTCATGAAAACATAATAGGTTCAGATCTGAAATCATGGCACTCGGGCCCTAGTGACAAGCATTAAGCATAACAAAGTCATAGCAACATCAATCTCAGAACATAGTGGATACCGAGGATCAAACCCTAACAAAACTAACTCGATTACATGATAAATCTCATCCAACCCATCACCATCCAGCAAGCCTACGATAGAATTACTCACGCGCGATGGTGAGCATCATGAAATTGGTGATGGAGGATGGTTGATGATGACGACGGCGACGAATGCCCCTCTCCGGAGCCCCGAACGGACTCCAGATCAGCCCTCCCGGGAGGTTCTAGGGCTTGGCGGCGGCTCCATATCGTAAAACGCGATGATTAATTCTCTCTGGTTTTTTTCTCTCCGAAAGCAAATATATAGAGATGGAGTTGGCGTCGGAGGGCATCCAGGGGGCCCACGAGGTAGGGGGGCGCGCCCTAGAGGGGGGCGCGCCCCCCACCCTTGTGGACAGGGTGTGGGCCCCCTGGTCTTCATCTTTGGCGAGGATTTATTATTATTTTTTCTAAGATGTTCCGTGGAGTTTCAGGTCATTCCGAGAATATTTGTTTTGTGCACATAAAACAACACCATGGCAATTCTGCTGAAAACAGCGCCAGTCCGGGTTAGTTCCATTCAAATCCTACAAGCTTGAGTCCAAAACAAGGACAGAAGTGTTTGGAAAAGTAGATACGACAGAGGTGTATCAATCCTCGATTTCCACGCCGGACGAACCCTAGATTCGGAGGTGATATTTTCATGTAAGTCCTGAGATTTGCATATTGTTATGCCTCCTTCATTGCATCATAACTTCATCACCGTTGCTCCTATTCGTGCGTGTAGCATATCAAAATGTTCGTCTCGACGAGTACATCATTTCATCTCATTGCATCATTTCCATTTGAGCTCATATTGATGCCCGAAATGCTGTTGGAAGAGGACTATGTGATGATAGTTTCAGATCTGTTTCAGCAAATGCACTATTGTCATTTTTGCCATGATTAATGTGTGCATGCTATGATCCTGAGCTCTACATGTGTTTTGAAGTATGCCATGTTATCTTTACAGGGGTGTATTCCATGTATTTTTGTGATCTTCGTGGTGACTAGCACAAGCATGCAAAGTAGCTTACTTAATGATGCTGATTTCAGGGACTTAGAATTTCACTAAGTCCTTGCCCTGTCATTATTTTTATGCTATATTTTCATGTTGTTTCCTAGTGATCCGTGCCTCTTTTGAGCATGATCAGTAAGGATGTTTTGTAGATATTGTGGTGCTCTATCCATCCATGTCTTTTTTTGCAATTATGGAGCACCCTAGCTTGAGTCAATCGAGCTCTACTTTTGCTATAAAATGTTCCTGACAGATTGTTAACATGTTTAGCAATTTTGCCGAGCTTGTTGTAGTTGATACATGCATGCTATGTTGTTGTTTTTGCCATGTCTAGCTTCTATGCCATGTATATTTGCTGGGTGTATGCTTAGTTTGTCATGCAATGCCTCGTAGTGAGTGCATCGAGCTCGTAAACATGCCTACTCGTTATCTGTTTTACCATGCTCCAGTTTTTAACTAAGTCTGAATCTGTTTATGTTTTTGCTATGTTCACATGCTTGCAATTGTATTTTATGATCCCTTTTGGCTCATGGTCACTAAGGAACTTTTGTTATATGCTTTGAGTAGCTTCATGCCATTCCTTGCTTTGCCATGATATGTTTCTGTAGCATGTAGTTATCGTGGTCTGAAACCTGATATCTTTTGCACTTTTGCCATCCTTGTTTGAACCTATTAATGAGTGATTTAGCCGTAGCTCAGTGTTCATCTTTTGTCAAGCATCATGAGTGAATCCCTGCCATGTATTTTGTTTTCATGTTGGAGTGATGTAGCATGTTGTTCTTGATGCATTTAGAAGGCTACTTGCTGTTTATCGCAGACCGGTGCCATATTTGTTTTGCTTGCCATTTCCAAACCGTTCATCCGATTCCGGTGATCTTTATATCGATTTCAACTGAAATCACCTCACCTTTCTAGTGCAACTCTTGGATTTACATGTTGAGGCAATGTTCATTCATTCCTTTCCAAATCGTGCATATGCATCACATACCGCATCCCGCATATCAGACCTTGTTTGCATCATGTTGTTTGAGCATTGCACGTGGTTGATTGTGTTCCTTTTGCTTGTTGTCTTGCTTTGGGTAGAGCCGGGAGACGAGTACGTGATCGAGGAGCCCGTTGAGTATGCTTACAAGGATCAAGACAACTCTGAGAACTTTGCAGGCAAGATGACCATACCCTCGAAATCATTTCTATCTTTGTTTGCTAGTTGATCGCTCTTTTGCTACGCCTATGTTGCGATACCTACCACTTTCTTATCATGCCTCCCATATTGTTAAGCCAAGCCTGTAACCCACCTTGTCCTAGCAAACCGTTGTTTGGCTATGTTACCGCTTTGCTCAGCCCCTCTTGTAGCGTTGTTAGTTGCAGGTGAAGATTGGAGTTTGTTCCTTGTTGGAACATGGATTTTATTGTTGGGATATCACAATATCTCTTATTTAATTAATGCATCTATATACTTGGTAAAGGGTGGAAGGCTCGGCCTTATGCCTAGTGTTTTGTTCCACTCTTGCCGCCCTAGTTTCCGTCATATTGGTGTTATGTTCCCGGATTTTGCGTTCCTTACACGGTTGGGTTATAATGGGAACCCCTTGACAGTTCGCCTTGAATAAAACTCCTCCAGAAAGGCCCAACCTTGGTTTCACCATTCGCCAAATAGCCTTTTTCCCTTGTGTCGGTGTTAAAACCAGCGGATCTCGGGTAGGGGGTCCCGAACTGTGCGTCTAGGCCGGATGGTAACAGGAGGTAGGGGACACGATGTTTTACCCAGGTTCGGGCCCTCTTGATGGAGGTAAAACCCTACGTCTTGCTTGATTGATATTGATAATATGGGTAGTACAAGAGTAGATCTACCACGAGATCAGAGAGGCTAAACCGTAGAAGCTAGCCTATGGTATGATTGTATGTTATGGTTGTTGTCCTACGGACTAAAACCCTTCGGTTTATATAGACACCGGAGAGGGTTAGGGTTACACAAGGTCGGTTACAAAGGAGGAGATATCCATATCCGTATTGCCTAGCTTGCCTTCCACGCCAAGTAGAGTCCCATCCAGACATGAGACGAAGTCTTCAATCTTGTATCTTCATAGTCTAATAGTACGACCAATGGAGATAGTCCGGCTGTCCGGAGACTCCCTAATCCAGGACTCCCTCAGTAGCCCCTGAACCAGGCTTCAATGACGATGAGTCCGACGCGCAGTATTGTCTTCGGCATTGCAAGGCGGGTTCCTTCTCCGAATACATCATAGAAGAATTTGAATACGAGGATAGTGTCCGACCCTGCAAAATAAGTTCCACCTTCCACCGTAGAGAGAGATGTTTTCGCAGATCTAATTTGCTGGCTTGTTTTGGCAGCATGACGTTACGTCATGGCCCTGTGATTATTCGAAACGTTTCTTTTAACCAGCCCCGCACATAATGCGAGGCAGTTTTTTGACACGTCCTGTCAAAGCAGAGATCGTGTCCTCTTATTACGGGATTCTCATCGATACGGGCGTGGGTAACCCAACCGCGCCATCAATTGCGGCGCTTGGGGGATAAGCGAGTTTTACCAGGAAAGTGGGGACGTTTAGTTTCATCCGCCCATATAAAGAGATAATGATTCACCTTTCCATCCACGCCTTCTTCCTCCTTTGCTCATCCGTCTTCGCACACTCGAGCTCTAGCGCCCAAGTCCGCACTTCCCACCTCGACCTTCTCCAATCATGTCCGGAGCAGGAGGCAAGTGGATGGTCTCTTCCGTCACGGAGGGAGACATCAAGAAACTGAGGAGAGCCGGAAACCTGCCCGACGACATCGCGCACCGGCTCCCAGATCAGGGGCAGCTCATCCCCACTCCCAGGCCCCATGGGAGGGTAGTATTCCTCCACCACTTCCTCCACGGACTAGGGTTTCCCCTCCATCCATTCGTCTGTGGTCTCATGTTCTACTACGGGCTGGACTTTCGTGATCTGGCCCCGAACTTCATCCTCAACATTTCGGCGTTCATCGTCATGTGTGAGGCTTTCCTCCGCATCCGGCTTCACTTCGGCCTGTGGTTAAAGACCTTCAATATCAAGCCGAAGGTGGTACGAGGCCAACAAGCAGAATATGGCGGAGCCATGGTGGGCAAGATGCCCAACGTCATATGGCTCGAAGGCTCCTTCATGGAGACAATAAAGGGATGGCAGTCGGCGTGGTTTTACATCACCGAGCCACGCAGCGCCAAATGGGCGGCAACCCGCGAGTTTCGATCCGGATTCCCTACATGGCTCACTTCCTGGAAAGAGAAGGGCTTGTCGTGGGGTTCATCAGTGGAGCTGGACGGACTCCAGAAATGTATTCGGAGTATGGCAAGCAAGAAGCTCAAGCTTGTCAACGTAGTCCAAGTTATGCTCATCCGCCGGATCCTCCCATGTTAACAACGGGATTTTACCTTATGGGACTTCGACCCAGCCCAGCACCAGACTTTGACCGAGCTCTTGGATACGACGCACAAGGACGTCTGGAAGGTGCTGTTTAAGGGCGCTGAGCGCCCCCTTTCTCTCGCCGAGGACCGCGGACTAAGCGCAAAGTGTTTAGCATGTTCGGTGAGTTCAATACGTCCCGTAGGACATTTATTTTCCCTATCTTAATTATGCGCGGGGTCTAATCTCCATGCCTTTGATAGGACTGGGTGAAGATGGCGGGGCAGATTGACTGTCCGGCCCCTTTGCCCGAAGACACCGCGAGTGCTCTCCTGACGGAGATGCTGGCTCCGGCTCCTTACAAGGTGCCGGAGAAGACCAAGAAGGCCAAGGGAGCTCGAAAGAGTTCCCGACGCCAGGTGTTATCGGACTCATCGTTCGATAACTCTAGGGTTCACTCCTCCCCTGAAGACGAGGAAGAAGAAGAAGAAGATGCTCCCCCACCGACTGGGGAGACAAGAAAAGGAAGGCCGCCCCAACCAGGGAGGCCAGAGGGTCCAAGAAGGGGAGGACTCTCCTTCCGGACAGTTCCACCACCGCCGACGAAGGCGAAGACGAGTGGTTCCCCAGGGTCAAGCCCCCGGGGCGATCATAAGTATTCGGATACCAGAGTAACTCATAGGATTCCTTTGTCGCACTGCTTTCTCTAACGTCGAACGCAATTATGCAGGCCGCCACGATCTAGCATCGATGTATCATCGAACGGCTCCTTGGGCTTGTCGAACATGGATAGCGATCCAGTCCCGACTGCCACCGCCCGTCATCCTGCCGACGACGCCGAGGTGTTGTCTCAAGAGGCACCAGATCGAGGGGAGACAGCCCTGGAAGCGCCTCAAGGCGACCTGCCGGACTCGGGAGCCGAGGGGATGGGGCCCCTGAGAGCTCCGAGTTTGGCCCTCAGCCGAACACCGCGCCGGACCCTCCAGCGGTTTCGGGCTCGGGCAGGCGGCCTCCTTCTAAGAGGGGCAAGACGCCTGTGCTGGTGACCTCTGTCCATCCAGAGGCGCCGGACAATCTGCTGGAAGCGCTTCGCACCGCTTCCATCGACGAGGAGCACCGCACTATCATGAGTGCAGTGATCCAGAAGGTTCAGTCCGCCAAGAGCAGATTGACTAAAGCCTGTGCCAGCCTTCTAATAGGCTTCGAGGTAAGTGTTTTTAAAATGTAGTAGGAATATTACCGCATAGATAGTAGCCCCTGATGCTTTGTTCGGTGTTCACAAAGAAAAGCCAAACAAAGGATCAAATAATATCGCAGGAGTCTAATATAAGTGAGTCAATATGCATATGCAAGCTTCGCTGCTGGCGTCCGCCGCACTGACTGCGGAGGTCGCCGTACTGAAGTAGGCCCTTGAGGGGTCCCAGAAAGAACTCGGCCTTGCCAAGAGGCAGCTCGAGGAGAACAAGGGTAAGTAATACCCCGTCTATAGATGTGTATATATATAAAAAAAGGACGCGATTGCAAAATGACAGGATCATTGTATGTTTGCCAGGGGCCACCACCGAGGTGGCGACCCTGAAGCAAGCGCTAGCCCAGGACGAAGAGAAAGCGGTCCAGGAGCGCAACGAGCGAGAGAAGCACGAGGCTCGGGTGGGTGAGGTGCAGCAAGAGCTCCAGGCTCTCGTGACGAAGCACGAGGCGTTGGAGCTTGACTCGAAGACGCGAGAGTCTGAGCTTGCCGCGGCCCTTAAGAGCGCAAAGAGTGCCAAGGCCAAGGCCCAGAAGGCCCTCCAAGAGATCGACACGATGAAGAAGATAGCGGCGGGTAAGCGTTTCTATATGCAAAGCAAGCATGTAAAAGTAAATTACCGATTAGTTACCCGGATCCGGAGCTCTTCAGGAGCATTCGCAAATTTGCCCCGCGGTGTGTCCGATGCTGCACAATTTTACCAGGCCGAGGATGGAAGTTCGACGGAGAAATTGTTCTGGTCTCAGTATGCTGAGGCCGAACATCCAGTGCCGATGAGCGACCAGCTGAAGTAGATGGTCGAGCTACATAAGGCGGCTGATCAGGCCATGAAGAGCTTTATAGTTCGGCTGTGGCCTGGCGACGCCCTTTTGAACAGCTTCTTCAGCCTGGTGAGGCGGCTTGTGGATGCCTGCCCGCGGCTGGAGGTCGTTAAGCGATCCGTCTGCATTGAAGGTGCACGTCGGGCTTTCGCCTGTGTGAAATTGCAGTGGGTCAAGCTAGACGTCGTGAAGCTGATCAAGGATGGGCCGCCAGAGGGCAAGGAGCACCACCACCCCGAGATGTACTACAAGGGTGTTCTGCCGGGTGCCCGTCTCATTGCGGATGAGTGCTCAAAAGATGTAATATTTGAATGAGACTTGCTCGTATGATCCTGTATGATGAAAACTTGTTTCATATGCGCTATGCAACGCTTGTGTGAATTTAAAATATTACCTTCTGTTTCGCTGTTTATCCAATCTGAGAGATGGCTAGTCCTCGGCTTCTGCCCCCATGCCACGAGTGCTGGGGTGTTCAGGATAAATCTGAGCACTCTTGTTCCCATATTTGGGTCCTTCGAGGGAGGTGCTCAGCACAACGAACAAGGCAACCGGACTAATAATGCTTTATCACTCTCACTTAGCCATATAATTCTATAATTTTAAATTTCGGCGAAGCCCATGGTATTCGAAAGGCCAAATTCGGGGCGTGATACACGCCTGTAAGCCGGACAGAGCCGGCCCCTCGCCCTAAGCGGCATAAGTCTTTAGGGACTCGAAAAAGCTCGCCGAACAGTGACCAGTCTCTCGCCTTATCATGACAGTCAATTTTAGCTTTCTCTACTGAGGTGCTAAACCCAGCAGAACCAGGGCACAATCGCAGTAGTTCTCCTAGCGCTACCTTAGCCGATAGAGCGGAACGTAAGGTACCAAAACATAGGAGCCGGGCAAACCCAACATTTGACCAAAGACATGATTCGGAGCTGATGCATATAATGCTATAAGTTCGGGGTGCCGCACTTGTGAAAGTGTTCGGACTTTTCACACCGCATTGTGGGGTACGTAAGCCCCTGGTGTATTGGCCGTACCATAGTGTACGGTTGCAAGGCGTCATTAATGAACACATAGATATATATATATATATATATAACAAGAATGCAATAATAGTCGTAATGTCATGCATTATTTATTAAAAAATTGTGTTAAAGAAGAGTGATACAGATAGTGCGATAAGCAAAGAGTAGGACTATGTCCCTTCCAAGCGCAAGCTGAGGAATGATAATTAATTGAATATTTCACTCGTTACTGTAATCAACCTGGGGATTCCGTGATATAACGTAGCTGTCTGCCTCCTTGGTTGTTGCATCATGTGTTCGGCAATAGTGCTGCCGGACAGTGTTTCCAGAGATTAAGGTCCTGAAAGAAAAAATAAAAGTAACCAAACGGGAAGCCCCTAGTGCGGTTTAGGCCGCGTCTTGGGGCGTGTCGTAGTTGTGCCCCCTCCCCACCTATGCCCATGGTATTTTTAATGCGTAATTATGTACGCGTGGCATGAGTTTCGCTGGTGGGTCGGGATTGGGGTGGCCGCCGTATTGCTACGCGAGCTCAGATCATGCCAGGCGGTCTATTTGCCGATTGCCCCGAGCGCGCTTGAAGGTTTCCGGGCTGTGAAGCGCCGAACAGGTTGATTGCCTTGAGAGGATGCTTTGCGTTTCTGCTGCAAGGGCTGCGGTGTGCTCCTCTGTTCGGAGAGAGCGCTCTGTGTTTCCATTGACTGTAATAACTCCGCGAGGTCCTGGCATCTTGAGCTTGTGGTATGCATAATGCGGTACCGCATTGAATCTAGCAAATGCGGTTCGCCCGAGCAGTGCGTGATAACCACTGCGAAACGGGACTATATCGAAGATTAACTCTTCGCTTCGGAAGTTATCCGGGGATCCGAAGACCACTTCCAGTGTAATTGAGCCTGTGCAATGGGCCTCTACACCTGGAATGACGCCCTTAAAGGTCGTTTTTGTGGGTTTGATCCTTGAGGGGTCTATACCCATTTTGCGCACTGTGTCCTGATAAAGCAGGTTCAGGTTGCTGCCGCCATCCATAAGGACTCGAGTGAGGTGAAATCCGTCGATGATTGGGTCTAGGACCAGTGCGGCGAATCCGCCATGACGGATACTAGTGGGGTGGTCCCTGCGATCGAAGGTGATCGGACAGGAGGACCAAGGGTTGAACTTTGGGGCGACTGGCTCCAACGCATATATGTCCCTGAACGCACGCTTCCGCTCCCTCTTGGGGATGGCGGTTGCGTATATCATGTTCACCATCCGCACTTGCGGGGGAAACCTCTTCTGTCCTCCAGTGTGCGGCAGCCGGGGTTCCTCCTCGTCCTCGCTATGCGGCCCCTTGTCCTTGTTTTAGGCAATTAACTTGCCAGCCTGCTTGAACACCCAACAATCCCTGTTGGTGTGATTGGCTGGCTTGTCAGGGGTGCCGTGTATTTGACACGAGCGATCGAGTATATGGTCCAAGCTGGACAGACCCGGCGTACTTTGTTTGAATGGCTTTTTCCACTGACCGGGTTTAGAGCCTTTGAATCCGGCATTGACTGTCGTATCCTCAGTATTTTCGCTATTAATGCGGTGCTTATGCTTGTTGCGACGTGACCTGCTATTGCCGTCCTTAGTATCTGAGGTACCATGGTTCTTTGATATGTTATTACTGCGAGCCAGTCAGCTGTCTTCTCCCGCACAAAAGCGGGTCATGAGTGTCGTGAGAGCTGCCATAGATTTCGGCTTTTCCTGACCAAGGTGCCGGGCTAGCCACTCATCTTGGATGTTGTGCTTGAAAGCCGCTAAGGCCTCCGCATCCGGACAGTCGACGATTTGATTTTTCTTTGTAAGTAACCGAGTCCAGAATTGCCTGGCTGACTCTTCTGGCTGCTGAATTATGTGTCTTAAATCATCGGTGTCTGGTGGTCGCACATAAGTGCCCTGAAAGTTGTCAAGGAATGCGGCTTCCAGATCTTCCCAACAGCTAATGGAGTCTGCTGGCAAGCTGTTAAGCCAATGCCGCGCTGGTCCTTTCACTACAAGAAATCTGTTAATACATGAAGGATATCGTCCGTCATGGATTAGTGAAAAACTGTCATGGGCCCCCGTGCATGACGGATTTGAAATCCGTCATGTATATTGCGTCATAATTTCACATCATCCCTTCCTTGACGGTTCTTGACCGTCATGGATCTGCACCAGGCCCGCCCAAGCCCAAACCTCTGTGACGGGAACAATCCGTCATGGACTAACGCCACGTAGGATTTTTTATTCTGCCTACGTGGATACTATTTTCCGTCACAAAAATCATCATCAATTTGGGCACAATTTAAATTTGGCCTAGCCCATCAGCCCATTCATTTCTGCCTCATTAACTCATTTATTTAATTTTGACCAAGAACGTTTTTAGCATAATGTGCCTCACAAATCCAAATGCCAATTTCAGACCAAGAGGGAGTACTTGCAAAGTGTCAGAACATTACACATTTGATCCAGTTTGCCACTATCCGTGTGTAAATACAACATAGCAGTTTACAAAATCCTTCTATGAAGTGGTAACTTACAACATAAATGGACAATTTATCACAAAACAAGGTTAGGAACAAGTACAACCCATTTTACATCAACATAACATATAAGCTATTGAGGATGTTATTCATGTTCTTTCTGTTGGTCCTCGTGTGGCAACTATCACGTCTTGGTTGATTGTGATGGCAGCACCAAGTAGCTCGCTACCTAATCTTACCTGGCATATTTACAAGAACCTTATTAGATATTTGTAGATATGAATAGATCATAGAAATAAGAGAATTACAAAAAATGTACTATATGTTGTCAAAAATTCTTAAATCTTGTAGTGCCTAGAAATGAGAATAACATTGCATCTGCTATAAAATGAGAGTAAACATGAAGTTGCTTAAAATTAATCCAAAGAAAAGCATGTCAAATGACAAGGAAACAAAACATACATCACATAACTCAACTACTACAGTAGTAGTTGAGGCCATATAAACATGCCAACAAAATGGCATCACTAACAAACAATATCCTCGCCGTGACGTGTAAACTTGTTGATACATGAACATTTGAAGTTTACGCCAACCAGGGCAACGAGCAGCAACATAAAATGCAATGTTTATGCTGCAAGTACATCTCAAAGGGCTGACAAGTAGTAAACAATCCTTGTTGCCCACTTGACAAACATAGTACTATTATTTATAACAGGAAACAATAATGAAATGAAATGAACCAGTATATATGTATACAGGGTGATGACGGTAGGAACAAGACTTGCACATGTGTGAGAGATGATTCATCATCACTGCATGTATATTAATAGTGCAAGCATGCATATGCATCAGCAGCAAAACAACATATGCTAAGACATGTATTGTTTTAATGTCATATTGTATGCATAATAAACAAAGTTACGGTGCAGACACCTAGTGATATGCATATTCAGTTTCTTAGCCAGGATGCCAGGAAGCACATGGTATACAGATTAAAAAGTTGATATACCTCCTTAAGAAGCTTAGATATTAGATTTCAAAGCAGCAAGAACAGTCAAGTATTTTTTCCATAGCATGCACAAGATAAGGTGATGTAAATGCACCTGCAATCACAAAATTCAGACTGTGAGCTACCATAAACCATATTAAAACATATACGCTATTTTTTTGAGAAGTCTGCTAGATGTTAGATTCACACTATCATTTACCAAAATTGAGATAGTAGTAGTATCAATCTTATATTATTAATCTCTATTGCCTTTACTTACTTGGATCCTAGTTTTTTTGTGCGTCTACAAAAAAAATCTCTATAGCCAATAATAAACCTAAGTTATTTTTCAAAATGTAGTGATTTTTATAGCTGCCTTTTCAAGCATGGTCCATATTTTCCCATAGCTAGAATATCCTTAAGCTATTTCCAAATTTATGCAAGATGCAAACAGTTCACCAGTAAACCTTTGATATATTGTATATTTAAATATGACAAAACAAAGTCCTAGCTTATTGCAAAGCAATGCGGCAAAACTAAAACATATCAGAGAGAACACACTACACATGGTATACCGAATAGAATAACTGATGAGGCAAGTTCCAACTCCATTGTCCAGAATATCTAGAATGTGGGCTATATCAAGTTGATATTGATCTGGCTGTCCAAAATCCTCTGAAAGCATAAGTACGACTAAGAAAATACATGTTAGCTCTTCACACATAAAAGACAGAGTTGGCGGGATCAATGATTTTCTGAATTGTGGCCAAACCTCATACAGAACATGAAACAAACATGTTCTGCTTGACCCCAGAGACAATTAGAATGCCGGTTCACATCCTAGTTATGCTTAATGACATCGACTAGATTCTTGTAACTTAAATTGACTGTGCTAACCCATGTACTACAGCCACAATAGGAGTAATCGTGGCTATAAGAGATCTTGATCAATAGATGTATGTATCATTCAAAAATATTGGAATAAAGTATCAAGTGATCTGAGCATACCATTATTCCCTTGCTAGTGAACACGCATTATTTAAGGCATTTAATTGGCTTTCAGTTTCAGACCAAAAACATCATTCAGAGTGCACTTATGAAACATGGGTGTAGATTCACGACTTGCTGACCTGGCTTGACTTGGACGCTTCCATCAACTACCTGTTGTCTTGGCATATTTATTGGTTCACACCAGCAGCCAACATTCGACATCACCGTCATACATTCACTTCTCTGCTATACCTATAAAATCAAACACTAAAAAAATTAGTGAGTGAAACAGGACACACTATGCATATTAATCAAGATAATAACCACAGCTAAACAAGTGAAATATATATATGTATAAGTGATATGCATATTAACCCAGAAAATTATGAACAACGAAATACTTCCTTCAATTTCCCTCACTGTCCAGGACACAATAGAACAAACTAGAGGTGCAATAGCTCATGCAAGAAAAAAAACAGAGGTCCTACTTGCTAAATTACTCCATTCTTCAGGCCCATGCAAGCTAGTAGTCTACATGAAACAGTGTATGGTTCAACCATAGTCTCACGGCAGAGGAGATATGAAGAGGTCCAAGTGCTTAACTATAAAGAATCTATAAAGCCTCAATTAGCCCCCACAAAACTTCTCATTTCAAGCCATTTGGATTGCCACTTTATTAAGCTTGACACCAAAACTATTACTGCACAAGGTAAACATATATGTTCCATGCTTGCAAGAACAGGATCTTGTTCACATATATACAGATGAACATGCTCAGTCAATCAAAAGAACATCCTAGCAAGCAAATAAGGGTTGGGGGAGAGGAAACGGGGTTTGGGGTGCTCACCTGGGCAAGGGAGGGCCTCCGGTGGTCCAAATGCAGCGGAGAAAGTTGCCATATAATGCACCACCGTGCCGGAGACGCAGGAGAGGAGGTTGGGGTCGCCGTCGTGCAGCCCAACACGGGCGAGCGCACCGAACAAGGCGCCATCCAGGAGGAGGAGAGGGCGCGAGGGGGCACGGTGTGCGACGGAACGGAGCCGCTGGAGACGCGGCGACGGTGCACGCGCCGCCGCGGCCCAAACCCTAGACACGGGCTAGGGGTCGCGGGTGTGCGCCGAAGAGGTGAGCAGTGCATCCAGCCGGCCTGGGGGATAGAGGGGTCGGAGACCAGTTACAGTGCGACTGCCCGGTGGTGGACCTCTCCGGAATCGGTGGGTGTTGGCTGCGGTTCGAGGGTGACAAGACAGAGAGATGTTCGAGAGAGGGATGGATGGGTGCTAAATGAGGCAGATCTGGAAGCTATGAGGTGAGAGGAGAGGAGGGGTCGGGCCGGCGGCGATCTGTGGGAGGAGAGAGGCGAGGTGGTGGGTGGCGGCGCTTTCTGGAGTTGATTTGGAATAGGGAGGAGGGGCTACAGAGAGGGAAGAGAGGAGAGGGTTAGGGTTAGCGTTTTATACAAGTAAAGGGTACCCGGGCTTTGGCGGGCTTGGACGGGCTGTACCAGGCCATCGATGACAGTTTCTGAAAACGTCACCTGAAATCCGTCATGCACTAACAGGTTTCTTGTAGTGTTTGAGCTTTAGTGGGAGGTATTTGATGGCGTGTAAGTCATCGCCGCGGGCCATGTGGATGTGGAAGAGGAAGTCCTTAGTCCATATTGCGGGATCTGTTGTGTCGTCGTATGATTCAATATTTACAGGTTTGAAACCTTCTGGGAATTGATGTTCCATTACTTCGTCTGTGAAGCATAAGGGGTGTGCGGCGCCTCTGTATTGGGCTATATCTCGACGCAGCTCGAATGGGTCTTGCCCGTTGTGTTTGGCCCGACCGGATTTGCTTTTACTGTATCCGGCGTGACGTTTGTCGTCTCGCAGAGTGGTGCGCCCTCGTGATCCGTAGATCGATCTTGAATGCTTTGCCTTGTCCTCCAATATGTCTTGCAGGTCTGGCGTATCTCCCCATGCCTTTTTAGTTGAATGGCGTTGGGGTGGAGGCTGAGCTTTTGGCTGGAATGCCTCTCTATCGCGGCCACGAGGTGGCCGATCAGCCATATCATACGCTTCTTCCTCCAGTCGGGGTAGTAACCTGCGCCTTGGGTAACTCTTGGAGGGGCGCTCGAGTTTATATTCCTCGGCCACGAGGACTTCAGTCCATTTGTTAGCTAGCAGATTTTGATCAGCTTGAAGCTGCTGCTGCTTTTTCTTCAGGCTATTTGCCATGGCCATAAGCCGGCGCTTGAAGCGCTCTTGCTCGACGGGATCCTCTGGGACGGTGAATTCATCGTCGCCGAGGCTTGCCTCATCTTTGGAGGGGGGCATGTGATTGTCATCCTCTTCCTCTCCGTCTGCTACTCTCTCAGGAGAGCTGGCTCCTCCATCCTCCTGCTCTAAAACTTGCTGGAGGGGTTTGTTATTTTCTTTGGCACTATCCGAAGTGTTATTATCTCCTGTGCCGGTATCACCACTTTTGCTTTGGCGGGACTTAGAGCGGCGCCGCTGACGTCGGCGTTTGGGTTGCTTCTTGGAGGGGTCATCCCCCGCTATCCCGTCGCCATTGCCTTCTTTGGGTGTATCCACCATGTATATGTCATATGACGAGGTGGCTTTCTAGTGCCCTATAGGTGTTGGTTCATGTTCGTCTCCGACATCGTCATCCATACCGTCGATGTCTTCGGAGTCGAAGTCGAGCATGTCGGTTAAATCATTGACAGTGGCTACAAAGTGGGTGGTGGGTGGGCGTCGAATTTCTTCGTTGTCCGCATCCCAATCCTGTTGGCCATAATCCGGCCAGGGCTCTCCTGATAAAGAGAGAGACCTTAGTGTATTCAGGATGTCGCTGAAGGGCAAGTGCTGAAAGATATCCGCAGCGGTGAATTCCATGATCTGCGCCCAATCGGATTCGATTGGCAGGGGCGCGGATGGTTCGGAGTCCGGAAAAGAGTCTGGCACCTCGGAGTCACGGGCTGCGTAGAGGTTTAGGCTGGTGTTCGGCTCGATCGCCGTTGAGACTGCAGCCCCTGAGGCGGTGTCTAACCACTCATCCTTGATTGGCGCAGTTGGCTCCGAACTAAGGGTCGGAGCGGGCGCGGCCTCTGGGGTACTGTTCGGTGGTAGAGCTAGGTCATACCCATCACGACAGCACGGCACGCCCTGCTGTGGCTCGAATCCGTCGAAGATCAAGTCTCCGCGGATGTCGGTCGTGTAGTTCAAACTTCCAAATCTGACCTGATGGCCAGGGGCGTAGCTTTCAATCTGCTCCAGATGGCCAAGCGAATTAGCCCGCAGTGCAAAGCCGCCGAATACAAAGATCTGTCCGGGGAGAAAAGTCTCACCCTAGACCGCATCGCTATCGATGATAGTAGGAGCCATCAAGCCTAGCGGCGATGACACAGAGGAACTCTCAATGAAAGCACCAATGTCGGTGTCAAAACCGGCGGATCTCGGTACGGGTCCCGAACTGTGCGTCTAAGCCGGATGGTAACAGGAGGCAGGGGACACGATGTTTTACCCAGGTTCGGGACCTCTTGATGGAGGTAAAACCCTACGTCCTGCTTGATTGATATTGATAATATGGGTAGTACAAGAGTAGATCTACCACGAGATTAGAGAGGCTAAACCCTAGAAGCTAGCCTATGGTATGATTGTATGTTATGGTTGTTGTCCTACGGACTAAAACCCTTCGGTTTATATAGACACCGGAGAGGGTTAGGGTTATACAAGGTCGGTTACAAAGGAGGAGATATCCATATCCGTATTTCCTAGCTTGCCTTCCACGCCAAGTAGACTCCCATCCGGACACGAGACGAAGTCTTCAATCTTGTATCTTCATAGTCTAATAGTCCGGCCAATGGAGATAGTCCGGCTGTCCGGAGACCCCCTAATCCAGGACTCCCTCACCTTGGGAGTCGCACATCCCGAGGGTCATCTTTATTTAAACCCCCGGGCCAGTGCTTGTCTAAGTGTTGGTCCAACTAAGCAATGTCCGGGGCTACCAGGGGCAACTATGGGCTGGCCTACCCGACGTTTGGCTCATCTGAGTGTGCCCTGAGAACGAGATATGTGCAGCTCCAATCGGGATTTGTCGGCACATTCGGGTGGCTTCGCTGGTTTAGTTTTACCATTGTCGAGATGTCTTGTAACCGGGATTCTGAGTCTGATCGGATTGTCTTGGGAGAAGGAATATCCTTCATTGACCGTGAGAGCTTGTGATGGGCTAAGTTGGGACTCCCCTACAGGGATTTGAACTTTCGAAAGCCATGCCCGCGGTTATGGGCAGATGGGAATATGTTAATGTCCGGTTGTAGAAAACCTGAAGTTGATCTTAATTAAAATGCATCAACCGCGTGTGTAACCATGATGGTCTCTTCTCGGCGGAGTCCGGGAAGTGAACACGGTGTTGGAGTAATGCTTGACATAGGTTGTTCTAGGATCACTTCTTGATCATAGTTGTTCGATTGTGCCTTTGCCTTCTCTTCTCGCTCTCATTTGCGTATGTTAGCTACCATATATGCTAGCCGCTTGCTGCAGCTCCACCTCATACCTTTTACCCTTCCTATAAGCTTAAATAGTCTTGATCGTGAGGGTGTGAGATTGCTGAGTCCCCGTGACTCACAGATTACTTCCAAAACCAGTTTGCAGGTGCCGATGTTACCGAGCAGTTGACGCAACCAAGCTCAAGGAGGAGCTTGATGAAGATCTTGTCCTTTGTGTTGTTTCGTTCTAGTTGATCAGCAGTGGAGCCCGGTTGGGGTCGATTGGGGATCTGTGTAGCATCTGGGGTAGTCTTCTTTTATTTTGGTTCCGTAGTCGGACCTTGATTGTATCTGGATGATGTAATGCTTTATTCATGTATTGTGTGAAGTGGCGATTATAAGCCAACTATGTATCTCTTTCCCTTATGTATTACATGGGTTGTGTGAAGATTACCTCACTTGCGACATTGCTTTCAATGCGGTTATGCCTCTAAGTCGTGCTTCGACATGTGGGAGATATAGCCGCATCGAGGGCGTTTCAGCTTATCTCCAAGTTTGCTGAATTCGTAGAAAAGAAGAGGCAACTCAACCTTGACTTTGAGATAGCCCAACAGAACTTAAAAATGGCTCAAGATGAAGTTGCTGGTATGGAAGGTAACGGCCTGTCGACTGTTTATCTCGACCATCCTTCAAGTTATCCCTTCGTTCTTCTGTTTGACCCAAGTGCATATTTCATAGAAAAAATGAGGCTGGCTCTGGCGAAGAAGGGCCTCGACCTTGCAGCTGCACACAAGGAGGCTCAGAAGAAGAATGCCCTTGCTGACAGAAAACTGGCTTCGGTCGGAGTGCTAGAGGAGGAAATAACCAAGCTGAAGTCATATCTTACTGAATCTAACCGAGAGGCAACTCGTTTGAAGAAAGATAAGGTGACTCTGAACGAGCAGCTGGAAAGCATGTCTCGCCGGAGGAACGACCTGGAAGCTTATCTGAAAGCACTCGCCAAGAGGCTCTTCCTTATGCTTGAAGGTACTTATCTTTATCCGGCTGATTCATTGTTTGCAAGTAATCATGAACCGGTCGACTCATTAACTCCTTGAATATGCAAAATTCTACCAAAACTTTGAAGAGCAAATCGGGCAGATCGAGACAGGCTTGGACCCTATCCTCTCTCCAGTCGGCAATGAGGCTGCCATGAATGTGCTCCAACTAGAATCTCGCGTTGCCAACGTTACAAGCTATCATGCTCGCCTGAAGGTGTCGGTGTCGCGCATTGCTACATCACTCTGGCCCAGGGCAACGTTTCAAAATGGCCTCAAGTCTCTGATGGCTCGACTCAATGAAGTTCCTGGTCGAGTGCAGGAATGGAAGAAGTCTTCTGCCCGATGCGGTGCTAACGTGGCACTGTTGCTGGTTAGGGTCCACTACAAAGAAGCTCGAGAAGAGAAGCTGGCGGCGATCAAGGTTTCCAATACAAAAAAGCATGACTTCCAATCCTTTATGAAAACCTTCATTGCTGCTGCCACTCGAATCACTGACGGAATTGACCTGGACGAGTTCGTCGAGCCTGCAAGCCCCCCTCCTGCGGAGTGAAAAAACTTTATATCACGCCTTAATTTTGCCTCAGAATGCCGAGTGGTTTTGTACCCGTTAAACTCCTTCGGGCCTGATGCCCGAGTACTTTTATCTTTGTTCTGGGACTTTAAGATTTCTCCGAACTAGGTTTATCTTCTGGATGTGCTTGCCTTTGCCTTTGAGTGGAACTTGTTCTTCACACGGAATATTCTTTGTACTTGAGATGCAATTCTGAGGACGATGTCCCAGTCGACCTGCACCTCATCTTCCTTGCAGATAGGGATGGAGTGCATGTTGTACTTGTGGTGCAGCTCCGAGGAGAGGATTGCAGTCGACCTGCACCTCGTTGTCCTTGCGGATAGGGACGAAGCGCACTTTGTACTTGTGGCGCAGCTCCGAGGAGGGGATTGCAGTCGACCTGCACCTTGTCGTCCCTGCGGATAGGGATGGAGCGCACGTTGTACTTGTGGCGCCGCTCCGGGGAGGGGATTGCAGTCGACCTGCACCTTGTCGTCCTTGCGGATAGGGATGGAGCACACGTTGTACTTGTGGCGCAGCTTCGACGAGAGGATTGCATCGACCTGCACCTCGTCTCCCTTGTGGATAGGGATGTTTTTCAAACTTAGGCGAGTACTGGGCTGCAGCTAAGCTCCATAGTGTGAGGTTTGCTCATCACTCGTTAAGATTTTTTAAACTTAGGCGAGTACTGGACTGCAGCTAAGCCCCCAAGTGTGAGGGTTGCTCACACTTGGTACGATTTTTAAAACTTAGGCGAGTACTGGACTACAGCTAAGCCCCCGAGCACTACAAAAAAAAGACACATCCGTGACATTTTGGGCCAAACGAAAAAAAAATTCTGTCATACATATGACACGTCTATGACGATAATTGTGACAAAACCCGGTATCATCATAGATGTGGTGGGCTCCTACTTCTATGACAAAAAATCTTGACAGAAAATGGGCTTTTCGTCCTGGGCGGGCCGAAGATGCAGCTGCATGACATTCTTTGGGCCGTCCATTATGGAAAAAAACGTGGTAGAAGCGAGGGGGAGGAAAATTTCGGGAAGTTCCCGGTTACGGTGGGAGGTCGGGGGCCGAGCGATGTGCGCTTCTCTCATACACGTACGCGCGTGTGTGCAAGGCATTGGCTCTAACTGAACCCGAGCGAGGCGTTGGGCTCTAACTGAACCCAAGCGATTGCACTGCAGGCTACGCGTTACTGAACCCGAGCGATCGATCGATGGATGTTAACTGAACCCGATCGAGCGATTCCTTCGCTACTGCTGCTAACTGAAGCCGATCGATGCTGCCTCTAGATGAACAGTGAGCGTTGCGGGGGGGTTTGGATGAACAGTTCCCAGTGGGGGTGGATGAACAGGACCACGTGGTGTTGCCTCTGGATGAACAAGACCCCAATCGATCGAGCCGGTTGGGCTAGATGAATAGGACCCCGTGGAGGGCTGGATGAACAGGACCACCCCGTGGAGGGCAGGATGAACAGTAGACGGTGGAGGGCAGGATGAACAGTAGCCCGTGGAGGGGTGGTTGAACAGGAGCCTGTGGAGAAGGCTGGTTGAACAGTAGCCGGTGGAGTAGCGCGCGGTGGAGGCTGGATGAACAGGAGCCCATGGATGAACAGTCGCAGGTGGAGGCTGGAGGAGGTCGACGGTGGATGAACAGTAGCTCGTGGAGGCTGGAGGGGGTCGACGGTGGAGATGAACAGTATCCCGTGGAGTCCCGTTTTGCGGTACGCCACACCCCTCCCGATGAACAGGACCCCCGTTTCGACCGTAGCGCTCCAACACAAGTCTGTTTCGTCTATTTTACGGTACACCATACCCCTCCCGATCAACAGGACCCCCGTTTCGACCGTAAGAGGTCTGTTTCCTCCGTTTTGCGGTACGCCAGACCCCTCCCGATGAACAGGATCCCGTTTCGAACGTGGCCGGTCGAACACAAGGCTGTTTCCTCCGTTTTGTGGTACGCCAAGCATCGTTTCCATCGCCTGTTCCGTCCAAGCCCTCCCGATGAACACGACCACACATTCCGTTCCGACCCAGGCGGTTGGCTCCCACGGGTTCCGTTGCCTCCCCATGAACACGACGCATTCCGTTGCCTCCCCATGAACATGACGCATTCCGTTGCCTCCCCATGAACACGACGACGATGTTTCTCCATTCCGACCCAGCCATGTACACGAGCCCTGGCCGTACTTATGTGCGAGTAGGCGTTCGAGACCCCGCCCGTATGTACACATACGTGGCCGTATTTTCTTTCTTGCACCCTGGCCGCTGTACGTACGTGTACATGCTACGTGCGCGCCTCTACTATGACACGTGCGCGCCTCTACATCGACCAGTATGTACGTACACGTTCGCGACCAGAATGACAACGCTACGTACGCTTCGACCAGGTGGGTCCCGACTGTCAGGCACTTCCTTGCGTGCGAAGATGTAGCTGGTGGGTCCCAGCAGTCAGGAGCAAACGTTTTTTTCGCGAAATACGGTGGCCCGCCCGATGGGTCCCCGCTGTCAGGTGGAGGAATAATTATTTTGCACGTAATAAGGAGGCACTTCCTTGCTGCAGCCGTGGACCCAGCTGTCAGCCTCTCCACGTACAGTCCACGTCCGATGGAAGTTGTTCCTTGACCACGTTGACCACGCCGCACCGAGAGCACCAGGGCGGTGGACGACGGCGACGCCTAGGAAGGGGACGACGCGGAGCCGGGGAAGACGCGACAGTGGATGCCCACGCGTAGAGGAGTACGAGGGTTCACTGGTTCGCTGCGGTGTGAGGTTGCCGTCGCCGCAGAATAACAGGGGGTGTGGGTGAGTAGAGGGATGGCCTGGCCAATGGTGGGAGTAGTAGGGGGCGGTGAGGCCTCCGCCGCATCGCAGCCGGCCACGGGAGGCAGGACCACGATGCACGACCGGCGCTGGTTTGGGCGGTTGGAGCAAGAAGACCAGAGGCTGAAGAAGCACTATGGCCGTTGGATGGACATCGTACGGTCACTGGTGCTAGAATCGTGCATATTGACTAAGTTGACAAAGCCCTCCATCCCCGTCAACTTAGTAGGCCCACAAGTCAGTCTCCTGCCAAGGTGGGTCCCAGCTAGCAGGGGTATTCATTTTCTTGTACGTAATAAGGAGGCACTTCCGGTGGGTCCAAGCTGACAGCAGGGGGAACGTTTTTTTCGCGAAATACGGTGGCCCGTCGGGTGGGTCCCAGCAGTCAGGGGCAAACATTTTTTCGCGATATACTGGTGGGCGTCCGGTGGGTCCCTGCTGTCAGGTGGAGGAATAATTAGTTTCTGTGTAATAAGGAGGCACTTCCTTGCGGCTGTCGTGGACCTAGCTGTCAGCCTCTCCACGTACAGTATTCTTTTGATGGAATTCGGTCGTTGACCACATTGACCACGCCGTGCCGACAGCACCATGGCGGTAGACGACGGTGAGGCCTAGGAAGGGGACGACACGGAGCCGGGGAAGACGCGGCAGTGGATGCCCACACAGAGAGGAGTACGAGGGTTCACTGGTTCGGCTGTGCTGCCATCGCCGCAGAATAACAGGGGGTGTGGGTGAGTGGAGTGGAGGGATGGCCTGGCCAGCGGTGGGAGTTGTATGGGGGCGGTGAGGCCTCTGCGGCAGCATAGCCGGCCACGGAAGGCAGGAGTAGGCGGCACGACCGGCGCTGCTTTGGGCGGCTGGAGCAAGAAGACCAGAGGTTGAAGAGGCACTACGGCCGTTGGATGGACATCGTACGGTCAGTCGAGCTAGAATCGTGCATATTGACTAAGTTGACAAAGCCCTTCATCCCCGTCAACTTAGTAGGCCCACTATACTGGGTCCCAGCTAGCAGGGGGAGTATTCATTTTTTTGTGCGTAATAAGGAGGCACTTCCTTGCATGCAAAGATATAGCTGGTGGGTCCGAGCTGTCAACAGCGGTAACGTTTTCTTCGCGAAATACAGAGGCCGTTTCGGTAGGTCCTAGATGTCAGGTGGAGGAAATCATTATTTTGCGCGTAATAAGGAGGCATTTCTTTGTGTGCGGCCGTGGACCCAGCTGTCAATCTCTCCACATATAGTCCACTTTAGATGCATGTCGGTCGTTGACCACGCTAACCACGCCACGCCAAGAGCACCAGGGTGGTGGACGACGGCGAGGCCTAGGAAGGGAACGACACGGAGACAGGGAAGACTTGGCCGTTGTTTTTGTTTTCCACGCGGAGGGGAGTACGACATTACGAGGGTTTACTGGTTCGTCTGTCGTCGCTGGAGAATAACAACAGGTGTGGGTGAGTAGAGGGATGGCTAGGCCAGCGATGGGAGTACGGTGGGGCGGTGAGGCCTGCGCGGCAGCACAACCGGCCGCGGGGAGGAGGGAGCAGGCATTCCCGCTGGCGCTTGTTTGAGCGGCTGGAGCAGGAAGAGCAGAGATTGAAGAAGCACGACGACCGTTGGATGGACATCCAACAGTGTACAGGCCATCTGTGGAAAGCCTCAAATCTGTGGAAACAGCATACAGCCCATCTGCCATTATTTCAAATAATTTACAGCCCATTTGCTAATTCTTACGGGTTTTTTGGAGCCCATATTCTTTATGTTAGCATTACAGCCCATATTGTGGCCACGGTTAAAAAATTATACAAAATTTTGCATATGTCTATGCGGTCTGAACTGTTTTTAATCCCGAAATTTCGAGTCACATTCAGACTGATTTTAAAAATAAATGTATATCAATATAAAATCCAATAAATTGTCCATGCATTAAAATCAATGCAATTTAAAATCTCGAAATGAAAAAAAAGTTGAAACTAATTGCCAGTTTGATGTGTTTTAAAAATGTACAACCCATTTCTCATTACTGATAGGCCATTTTCTCGGCCAGCCGAAAGAAGCTCTCCTCATCTTGAAAGATTTGCAGCCCAACAGGCCTGATAAAGCGACTTACTTGACAAATCACAAAAGAACTGGGCTAGCCATTTTTAGAAAGAAAAAAACTACTGGGCTGGCCTGTCGTAAACATAAAAGAAAAGGCTATCTAGACAGGCCAGAGTGTCCCGCACAGCCCAGTTGACACCCTGCTTCCGTCTCAAAAACAAATTAGATAAATGCCACTCCAATTATGGTGATTCATAAAAATGCCACTACAATTTCCAAACTTTGAAAAATGCCACTGCAATTTTTGCAAACTTTGAAAAACGCCACTGCAGTTTGCAAACTTTGAAAAACGCCACTCTAGACTTCGAAAAATGCCACTAGAAATGGCATGAAATGGCATTTTTCAAAGTTTGGAAATTGCAGTGGCATTTCTCGGATACACCAGATTTGGAGTGGCATTTATCAAATTAACCCAAAACAAAAATAACTAGGCGAGCTGCTGGGTCCCTGGTGTCAGCCGCTCTTTGTGCAATTCTCTCGTTTATTGACTACGTTGACAATGGCATGGGACCCAGATGTCAGAAATCCACTAGGAGGAGCCATTTTTTATTGGCTTGAAATAAGGAGGCACTTGCTTGCATACTGCCATGATCTTGGCGGGTCCCTGCTGTCATCCTCTCCACGTACAATCATCTCCTGATTGTGTACGCATCAACTTGCTAGGCCCACAAGTCAGCCTATAAATCATGGAGGACAAATACTGCCCATTTTCTCTGCGTACAGTACCAGTTAGTCGTGCTTCAAAACTAATCGGCACGCCATTAAAAAAATAAAGGTCGATAACTAATGCGGCACCTCGGGCCAACGTGGCCAGATCGCATTTTGCACGAGAAATTACACACCATGTTTCGTTGACATGTGGTCCCATTCCAACATATCAGTGAGACGACGGTGAGTAGTAGGAGTATTTCCGAACGGACGTGTAGGCCGGATGCCTCTTAGTGAACTGTGGCAAACTCGCAACCGTCCACCGACTCTTCGCCTTTCCCTCTCGATTTGGAACTGCTGTCGCACGCTCTTCCTCTCCCTCCTCCATTTTCCTTCAGCCCTTCACTCTTTCTTCTGTTATTGTTCGATCGTCTTCTCCATGGAGGGAACATGCCAGAAACGACCCCGTTATTCTTGCCCCGATCTGAAAGATGACGTGGTGGAGGAACTCATTGATCGGTGCAACATCATCACCTCGGCTAGCATGGCAGGTTCGTTCAAGCCCATTCTCGACTCAACTAATAACATCATTACAAAGAACCCAAGAGTCAAGGATCGGTTTGATCTTCCCTATCTTCTTCATCGTGACCCTGATGACTGGCGCCGGCACGACGGAGGCCTCGCCCTGTGCCAGTTGATGCCGCTTGATAATGATACGTATGATGTTAAGATGCCATCGCTTGAGGGCAAGGCATGGGCGGGCGCAAATGGAGATTGGGTTGTTTACACTGGGTCCAACTGCGAGTGGGAACTTGTGAGTGTGTACACCCGTCACTGGGTTCCACTTCCAAAAATCTCAGCACACTGCCCAGAGGTTGAGCACACCGGTAATGTACGCACGTTCAAATACGATCATGGTGACTGTCTTCTATGGAAGATAGCAATTTGTCGAGTTCCCAACCGCTCTTGGAATTACAACAACTATCAAGTTGTTGCTATCTTCGACAAGCTTGTTGCCGTCCTTCGTGGTTCGACTCGATGGATATTGCTCAAAAATCAGTTTCTGTACACGGATGAGTACTGTGATGCAATTCAATACGAGGGCCTTGTGTTTGCTGCCACCACTCGTGGCACTGTTTTTGCATGGCATCCTAGTAGTTTCGGTACATTTGTCTTCCACCGTAATTATAATTGTTTCATCCACATGCATGCGGGTTAGCAAGTTTCCCTTTACTAATTAACCTTCTTCTTGTGTTTCCAAGGTCCTATGAACATCCCACCACCTATACTTGAAAATTTTTATAACCAAGGGGTAGATACCGATGGTGATGATCACGAGCAGCACCCATATACCTTGTGGCGCCTGGCAACTAATTCCGATGGATCACCTCTTCTTGTGTGTATACGGCCCACTGATGATCTTACTGCTAAGGAAGCAGGTGTCTCCCATGGTCGCACTCTCTGGACCTATTCCGACACCTGTTGCATGGTATTTGGGATGGATACTAGTGTGCTAGCGCCAACTCCTTCTCCCTGGCACAGAATTGATAGTCTTGGAGAAAACTCGCTCTTCCTTGGACAAAACTATCCGATGATGGTGAAAGGCGATCCAACTGCTGCTGACACATTTATAGGAAGCAACTGTGTCTATACCTCAGACATTTGGGTGGTTCCCTACCCTGGTACTGATATAGTAGGCCGCTTCAGCCTGGATGATCAGTACTGTGTTGGTCTCTAGATCGACAACAGATCGCCCGTCTCAGAGAATCACTTGTGGTTCAAAGCAAGCGTTTCCAACGCCACGGAATGGTTGAGTTGAAGTTCATTTCATGGCTTGTTATTTGTTGTGTGGTGAAAACTTTAGTATTTATAATGTATCCTCATTGTCGATGTGGGTTGATGACCTGTTGTATGTAATAAAATGATATGCCTGTGATAAACTTACTAAATTTATGAATGGCTTTCGAGGCGCTTCTGTGAGTGAGTGGTGCGACGAGGCAAAAAAATATTTTCCGAATACATAATTGTACGTGCATTGCAACAGGTTATCGGATGAGGCCAATCAACAATAGTAGTGCATTATTTGTACTAGCTTCACATGCTTCATGCGTCGGGCGGGTGTTTTTACTGTAGACATATGTTAATGTGTTCGTTGTACGTAACTAGCACCTCGAATCCTCGATACCAGTATACTATATAGTAGTAGGAGTAAGTAGTAGGAGTAGTAGGGTGGCATGGGCCAGAACAAGCATTCACGTCCAGGAGTATGGCACATGCCACCACCACGACATCCATCTGACACCATATTATTTCTTGGAGTCTGTGCTAGAGCAATGCTCTTCAACCTCCTCATTTCTCTAACTTCAGCCATCGCGCGGCGGGCGAGGTGGGGGTTTGCCGATAGTCGGTTTCCTTAACTGTGGTCCCACTTGTAAGGTCAACTCCAACGCACGACCCCAAACGCACCTCCGTTTTGCACAAACTCCAACGATAATTTTGACTAGAAAAGCAAGACCAAAGAAAACAAGAACCACAAGAATACATTTTACTACTCCTATAAGTTGGATTAGTGCCTTCTCGATGCATTCATTGTTGATCTGCGGAGGCTCGATCTTGCGTCTGTGCTAGCTAAAAGTGATAGAACATCTACTAAATTGCGCTCTATCAATATATGGATGTACTCTTCTTCCCAATACAAAAACTTGCATCCATTCTACTCCCTCCGTTGCACAATACATGCCTTCTATTTGTCAAAATATATATGTATCTAGACATGTCTTAGTATATAGGTACATCCATTTTTGGACAAATGGAAGTCAAGTATTTTGGAACGGAGGGAGTACACAATAAAAATTTAAGTTAGCACAACTAGTCTAATCCGAGAGCAGAACCGAAGATTTGGTCGGGTTCTTCCTCCTTTTGCCGACACGTGGGACATCCAGCATCCAGGTCGTGTCATGAAAGAAAATAGAGTGGTAGTTGAAGCCACGAGATGTGCATCTTGGGTTAAACTGTAAATAGAATCTTACTACTCTTGAGTAACTCCAAAAGCGGCCACTGAAGATCTTTATTGGATTTGTTTTTCATCACCAGCACGTCGAGGTGAAAGATGTGCAGGTTCAGTGGGTCCTCTTGCGTTTTCACTGACATGTGGGGCCGCATGTGAGCAAACAGACGATGGGCTCCGCGCGTCCGCTGGCTGGCTGAGAAGAGAGATAGAGGAGGGCTGAGCACGGACTGCAGGAAATTTGTTCTACGTACCTCGATATAGGCTCGATATAGTGGGGTGGCATGGGCCATAACTAGCATTCACGTCTAGCAGTACGGCACACGCCACCCACACGAGTCCCATCCGACACCAATTTTCTTGGAGTCCGTGCTACAACCATCTCTTCTCCCTCCTGTTTTCTCAGCCATCGCATGGTGGGCGGGGTGGGGGTTTGCCGATAGTCGGTTTGCTCAACTGCGGTCCCACTTGTAAGTGAAAATGCAACACCGCACGCATTCCCGCTTGAGCGGCGTGCCGGACCAACCGTGTGGGGGTGCGACGCGAACACGGCAGGCTTTTCCTTTTGAACTCGTAACTTGTAAAATTTTGTTCTGCTCCATGGCGCGACCGATAGATAGAAAATAACGATTTTGCCAAGCGTAATGAGAAATTTGGTTCTGGCGCCGTTCATGCATGGAGTATGTACGAAAATTATGAAGTTGATGCGAAAGGTAAGATAATTACTGTAGTATCATATACTACTACATGGATTTGACGGAAAGATAAAAATACATACGGATCCATCAACGTTCAACGACATCCTCACGCCCTAGTGCGCCGGGTCACCAACCAACGTGTGAGGAGCAGCGACGTTGGCGGCGAGCTCAACGTGCTTCCGAACAGTGCCGTCCAAGGTTGCCCTGTGCTCCAAGAAGGCCAGCGTCCTATCGTGCTCCTCTTGCATGTAGTCCTTGTGGACGATTTGCGCGTAGACATGGGTGATTATGTCGATGGTGTCTTGCTTTTCTACATGTACTGTACTATTACGGAGTGCATGCATGTGTGTACCCGGGGTGGAAGCACTGCATGCATGTGTGTATGCATTATTCCCTCTAGTAATAGACGCCGTGCTATAACTATCAATGCTATTTTTCAGGCCGATCACTAGTCGCCTTGGTCCCACAGATTTTTTTCTTTTTTCTGAAGCGCGCTGTATAAACAATGACGGATGGAGTAGTATGAGCGGATTCAAAGAAGAGCGTATTGATGGTTGCTTCTTCAGAGCAACTTACAGTGGGAAAGGTGGGGCTTATGATTTGACTGCTCATTGACTCACTATTAATGCGGCGCAACGACCGGGCTGAGTCTCCCATGCGGTTGTGCACTACCCCCTCGGTTCTTAAATATACTCCGGAGTATTTGTCTTTCTAGAGATTTCAATGAGTGACTACTCAAATATTTGTCTTTTTAGAGATTTCAAATGGACTGGCACATACGGATGTATATAGACATATTTTAGAGTGTAGATTCACTCATTTTGCTCCGTATGTAGTCACTTGTTGAAATCTCTGTTAAGACGAATAGAATATTTAGGAACGGAGGGAGTACACATACGAAGCAAAATGAGTGAATCTACACTCTAAAATATGCCCGTTTGAAATTTGTAAAAAGACAAATATTTAGGAACGAAGGAGTATAATTTTGTGCATGGCACATGGACCTGGATGATGAAGAGGCTTCTGGCAATGCTATCAAGCTTCCATCATTTGTTTACATAATTGACGTACTATACAAATAATTTTCCAGTGACATGAAATTGTACAATGGTGTGAGCTTTCAGCTTTTGTTTCGCGTGTCTTGCCATCGATGCTCTTTCGGAAACAATAAAAAACTAACTTCCTTGCTAATGCATGTCAATTATTAGCAGATCAGAGCTAATAATTACATCACAACTGAAGACAAAGTTGTGAGAAGGTGTTAAATTAAAATTGATCCATGCTTTCATTGGCAGCAACGTCCCCCCCAATTAACTATAGAGGTACAATGGCTGGTATATGTGTGGAGGACGAGAGAGGCCTACCTCATGTATTAAGGAGATCGATCGGCATCCATGCATATGTGCAGGAGATGAATAAGGTTGGGAGAGAGACAGAGCTAGAGTGTTGGAGGGGGTGGTAGTGGAGTTGCTTCTAACAAATGGTAGGATAGGCTTGCTAGACAAACGAAGGGCACGCCCGCAATATCAATAAGAGAGGAGATGGATGTTTGTTGTCTGTGCACGTGCGTGTGAGAGACGGGTCAGGAGGCATGCACGAATGATGAGGGGGGACGATGTGGCTGTGGTAAGCATAGGAAGATCAATCGCCCTTTGTAAGAGAAAGGAGAGACATAACTTGTGAGGTACGTCGATCGATGGGGGGTAGTTAAAGTCGATCTAGGTATATGTTGGGAGATCGATCGGTATACATGCATGTGTGTGTTAGAACAAATGAGGCACGAGGAGAAGGATGGAGAGAGAGGGATGCATGTAGGAGGTGGTACGAGAGGCATACTATATCGAGGGGGGGAGTGTGCGAGTACGAGAACGATGAAAAGAGTGGTGGGAGTGAGGCATGGACGGTGACAAGAGAAGAGGGGAAGCTTGTGTTTGTGCTAGGCACACCTGGCTAGAGAGGCATATCGATCGATGTGTGCCGTAAAGAAGGAGCTGGGGGGCCTACACACACCGTGGGTGAACGACCTAAAGTGAAAAGACGAATTTGCGCAATGGAGCTAGAGAATGCTGAGGGAGGGTGAGAGGGATGCGGGCGTGTGCATGCACAAGAGAAAGTTAGCGCTAGCTACAAAGATAAGAGGGTTGTGTGGGTGTAAAAGACGAATAGAGATCATATATACTTCATTATAAAAAGCGAATTCGGATATTTGAAGAATTTATCATAGTGTTTCAAACCGACGGATGTGTGAATATATATAACGGTGATACACATGGTGTGGTTATGAACATGGTATACTACATTTAATATATTTTATCTCTACTCTTATAAAAAAACGGAGTTGTTGATGATGGTGTGCCTGCCATCCTGCATTATAGGTCGTCTGATTTATATCTGGCGGATAGCAAGGAAACTATGATGGTTGAAGTTGGCAACAATCATGATTGTAGATTCTTATTGAAATAGAGAAACGAATTCAAATTTAGTTCGAATTGCAGCGGTAGTATAGACATTTGGAATGCACTAAAATGTTGGTATGAGTAGGTTACATGCATTATACAGCAAGCGAAAAAATTTAATCGGACATAACATGGATTCATACTCCCTCCTTCCATCTATATAGGGCGTAATGAGATTTTTAAGACCGCCTTTGACTATTGACAAGATTAATAGTACATGACATGCACAATGTGAAAATTATATCATTGAAAGAACCTTTCACAGACGAATTTAACGGTGTGCTTTGTGTAAGTTGCATGTCATATATCATTGCTCTAACATTTGGTCAAAGTTAGCATCGAAAAACGCATTAGGCCCTATATAGATGGAAGGAGGGAGTAGCTTTGAATAGCATTTGTATAGTAAAACGGGGCAAGACTCTCTCTTTGTGTGGTGTGAATAGTTTTATTTTTTTCGTTTTCTTTTTGGTTGAGGGAAGTGCGAATTGATTTGGTACGTACAAGTACAATATTACTACACATTAGGCTTGTCCCTAAAATTCAACCCGCGTCTTGTTATATCCCGAAAATTCAGATATCGTGCTCCCAAAACTAGTGCCTTCACAACCCGCGCCTTGCTATCCCAAAATTACAACGCGCGCAAAAACTCCCTCCAACTGCCAAATCCCGACACGCGAAATCCCCCTTCTAACCCTGAGCCGAAAGGGGCGCTAGTTCAAATCAGTGGGGGTACTTTTGTAACACACCCTACATTTTGGACAAGTGTGTTCCTAAGTCATGCTTCACCCCCTCCCATCGCCCCCTTTTCGCCATTCGAAATCCCAGGCCGCCATAACCTCTTCGCTCCAGCCGCGAAACCCCACCCTCCTCCGTCTGCCACATCACCGCTGCCCAGCCGGAGCCTTTTCCCCGACGATGTCGTCCACCGCAACAGCTCGACGTCCCTCGTCCACCTCCCCGGATGAGGATCCGTCGTCCATCTCGCCGTCCCGCTGGTTCAGCCGCCCCGTCCTCCACCTCTAAGGAGCTGCTCCGACGATTGCTTCATCTATCGCGGCTGCTCCATCCCCACAGAGCCGCCTTAACCTGCTCCATCGGAACCGCAGCATCCTCACCGACTCCTCGGACGAAGCCGAGGCCTACTCCGCGCCACCAAAGAGGTTGTACACTCATCGCATCGCACCTTCTCCTTAACTCGACCTCCCGGCACCGATGGTGCTCCATCCCGCACCCCCATGGAGCGGCTACCTTGAAGCCGGCGCCGCGGGCGACATCTCCACGGCGGCTCCCCCCTAGTGCGAGGCCCCTTCGGCGGTGACGTCCATACCAGCCGGATCTGCTGCTGCTGCTCCGGCTCTCGCTCGATCGCTCACTCGCCCAGCTACTGCTGGTGCTCTCCCCCTCGCTCGTGCTGGTGCTCTGCTCCAATTAAGCCACACTTCAGTCGACTGAATCGACTTTTGGGTTAGTCGATTTTCAGGGGTTGGGGGGCTCACCGGAGTTAAGGAAGAACCACCCGCAGCGGGGACGGGGGCTTGCCGGAGAGGTACCCCACTATCTATCTTAGGGTTCAGGGTGGGGGCGGGGGGCCTAGAGGGTTGGCCGGGGCAGCTGTGGCGAGTTGTTTCGGGGCGGCGAGGCGGCGCTGGGGCCGGCGGTTCGGCCGGTGGTGGCTGGCGGCTCAGGGGGGTGCAGGTTGAAGATGAACTGCAGGCCCTCCTAAACTACATGTCAAGTGCCTCTCTGCTACCATTGCGTTCAGTTTTGACAGTAGCATTCAGATTCCACAGTAAATTTCAGTTTCGACAGTTAAGTTCAGAGTCAACAGTTTTTACCTCATCTGTTGTAGTCAGGTGGTTTTTGGTGATGTTAATTTTACATTCATTTTACATCATCTATTGGAGACGCTATTAGAATCCCACTTGAGATTAACGATGTCTGTCTTGTGCTGCTTCAGCCTTGACATCTTACGGCTCACCGAAGCTGCTCCAACGACAGAACGATCCATCACAACAGAGCAGTGCCCTGGACGCCGTCTACAGATTCCTCAGATCTTCCTCCACACCTCCGACAGCCACCTCTGCCTCAACTGCTTCAGCGACCAACCCAATGATGCTGAGGTCGACACGGCTACGGCAAAGAGGTTGTACACTTGTTGCATCACTTATTACTATACATTCACGTCGATCCATTAGGGCTATTTTGGTTCAACGGAAAAACATCGATCCACTGGTTGTTACCATCACTCTAAATTTCTGCATGCTCTCCTTACATAATCTCACCATATTTTTTTCGTATGCATGTCAGATATTGTACACAGTCATGCTGAACATGTAGAGAAAAAGAGAAGAGTTTTGCGCGGCAATACAATGTCATGCAGACATCGCTCCATGGTGGGTTCAATGGCAAACCCTCCCCACCCCTCTCCAGATTGTAATCCAGAGGAAGATATCTGTTCTGAGGCGGATTCGGACGCCGCTGACCACTCCTATTTACCCCCAAGGTGTTTGCTCTACCTTGGCATGATGATGTTAGTCATATCATGCATATGTTGCCTTGCAGTGCCTACTTTTGACATCATATATGTCATCTGCTTAGTTTAGACATGTTCTGTAATGCCACCTGTTTAGTTTCTATATCATATATGGGAATTATGCAGTCTCATGTCTTTTAGCCAGCCATAATATATGTGAAATGTGCAATGCCATCCTGTTTAACCAGGCATCATATATTTGAATGATATCTTGCCCATCCTTTTCTTCATTACATTTCCATTTGTCGACAATGTTTGTACATTAAACTACTCTTCCTGTGAATCAGCCATTTGGGTGGGAGATGGAAAAATCTGGAGTGAAAACAAGGCCTTCAGAGCAGACAGTGCTACCTGTCGAAGCAGATCTCTTGTTGGGTCCCGATAGCTCCTCAGAGATGGATTCAGAGACAGATGACCAGTCCTATTCCCCCACTGAGGTGTATGCTCTAACTTGGCACGGTTATACTGCTCATATCATGCATACGGTGTCTTGCATTGCATAGTTTAGACATCATATACACAATATTCAACACCATGTTCTTAGTTCAGACATCATATCGAATGCCCTCTGTTTAGCATATAAATCACATATGTGAATTAAATGATGCGATCCTGATTACTTAGATAACATGTAGGTGAATTATGTCATGCGATCCTGTTTAGTTATTCATCATATCTTTGAATTATGTTATGCTATGCTATCCAGTTTAGATAGACATCATATATGTGAAATTATGTCATGCTATCCATTTTAGTTAAACAATATACATGTCAACTATTTCATGCCCTCTTTTTTCCACACTATCTATTGCATCTGTCTCTCATACAATGTCTGTACATTCAACTATGTTTCCTGTTTATCAGCCATTTGAATTGGAGCGGGTGATGCCAGTATCTAGCGGACTAAAAACACGGTCTTCAAATAAAACAGTGCTACCTCTTGGTGGAGATAGCACCCCGGTTGTACATGCACAAGAACCAGCCCTACCACACATAACCCAAACTCTCGCAGATTGTACCCCTACTACGATGGACAGAGAACCAGCTTCACCCAATCTAACCCCAACCCCAGCCGATAGTAACCCAGTTCCTGTTGACACAACACCATCTCCACCACAGAGCTCCCAAACAAGAGCAGTTAGTAAGGCAGCTCCAGTGCCCAAAGGGCCAGTACTATCACGGCGAACCCCAACTCCACCAGTTAGTACGCCTATTCCTGTGGAGGAAGCACAACCAGCTAGTCGTAGTTTAGCATCTATCGCATTTGATGTTGTTAAATCGTATGTGCGTATCTTCCCATCTTGGAAATATTATACTGAAGATGAAGGAAAATGCCAGTTGCAGGTGTTTGTCCAGGAGTTATGTGTAAGTAATGTTATTCATGGCAATTACTTTGCTTCGTCCCATACATCCTACCTCCATGATGGTTATAATACAGCAAATTTTCCCATTTTTCTCTATAGAGAAGGACCAATTTGGAAACTCAGGATGAGGTAACCTGTGCTAATACCTCTGCTATCTTCAAGAATGCTTGGTGGCAGTATCGGAATTACCTGAAGAAAACGTACTTCACCGGCAAAGAAACTCATCAAATTCCCTTACGTTCTCCTGAGACACATTTACTGGACGATGACTGGGAACGCCTTGTTCTGTACTGGTCCCGAACCAAGAATGTGGTAAGGTCTATGAGCTCATTTTCTATTTTTAAGTATTATATTCTTGCGTCTTACTGTACTCTGTTCATGTAGAACAAGTGCCTAAACCTGAAGAACAACTGTTCTAATTTAAGATTCCATTGCTACCATAGGACATAGATATATGTTTGTTTGATGCTTTTATTATGTACTAGTACTTGGCAATAGAAGACTTGGTAGTTTAATCCTGTCCACCTTACTAATGAACTGGTTCACCGAAATGAGTTTCATATACTAGTACATGCTAAACTTGTTATGTGTCTGCTTGTTTCTTCTTTTAGAATGCTGACAGAATATTGGGGAAGAGTGCCTTATTAAGCAACGGTAAAGGAAGTAATGCAGATAAGGTTCAGGATAGTGACACATCCTGTCTTGGTTTAGTGTTGGAGTTACTGGCCACTACCGCTTGCACAAGCTATTCAAACTCACTGTCTGAATCAGTTCGGTTTCTTGAGTCTCAACTACAAGCTGAAAGACATCGATCAGCTGTGCTGCGACAAGAAGCGGAAGGACTGCGGAAGTCCCTGGAGCATTCAGATGCATACTTTCTGGTGCAACAGCAAGCGTTGGAGGATTTTAGCGCCAAACAGGACAAAGCTAATCAGCTTGCTAAGCTTATTGCCAGCATGGTGGATACCCAGGATAACGTTTCTTGAGCTCTTCTGAAGTTGTTTCAGTTATGCTCTTGTTTTGCTGCCGCGTTTATTTGCACTGGTGGCCAATTTTGACGGCCAGTGTATATGATATGCTGCTTTGTTCCCTATATTTGCACTGGTGGCGAACTTTGATGCCCAGTGGATGTAATATGTGTAATAGCCGTGATAGCCTAGCGTTAGTTGCTTGCTTATTTATTTCCTTGTTGTCTTGTTTATTTGTTTGCTTGTAGTCATTGCAGTTCTTTTTCCGCGGTTAACTAGTGGCTGCAATAACCTATTTTTTAAAACTAGGCCACAATAACCATGGGCTAATATTTACTGTAGTGACACTGGGCCTCCTACGGGCCGTAGAAACAGTGGGCCTTCTACGGGCCGTAGAAACAGTAGGCCTTCTACGGGCCGTAGAAACAATGGGCCTTCTACGGGCCGTATCATCAATGGGCCTTATACGGGCCGTATGATCGATTGGCCAAACATGGGCCAATAACAGGCCGCATTATGGCCGTAAACGGGCTAGAGTTGGAATCGTCCGTTCATGGGCCGACCGTAACGGGCCATCGTTAATAGGCCGTATTTGATGACGCTATGAAAACGGCCCAACGTATTAACGGACCACAAACGGGCCGACTGTAACCACGGGCTGAATTTGGCCCACAAGCAGAAAATGACAGTAACGGGCCGTAAGTAAACGAATGCTGGAAATGAGCCCAAGAATAAATGGGCTCTGAGAAGGCCGAAAGATAACATGGGCTGGAAACGGCCCAACGGAATAACGGGCCGTTAATGGGTATAAAGTGATACACTGTTCATTACGGGCCAGTTTCACCACGGGCCGTTAATGGGTGTAAAGTGATACACTGTTCATTACGGGCCAGTTTCACCACGGGCCGTTAATAGGCCAAGAGTTACATAGGGCCTCATATGGGCCGAAAGACGTCATGGGCCATACATGGGCCAGAAGTGAAAACGGGCTGGAATCATATTGGATGGCCCAGATGACGCTACTGGGCCTAATTCGGATAGGGCGTAACGGGCCTTGGGTTAGCGGGCTGTAAATGGGCTATATGCGAACAGGCCGTTAACAGGCTTTCCATGGGCCGGCCCGCCACCTTTTGACCAAGTCAAACGGGCTGGCCTTTTCACAGGAATGGGCCTCTGTTGGGTCGTGCCACGTGTCGACGTATCATAGGAGCCTATCAGACCCACTGACGAGCTGACACGTGTTTCGTCCGGCCAATAAGAATTTTACACGTGGAAATTTCCCATTGGTCGGGGCTGCTAACGTGTTATCGGATCCAAAACCCGACCCGATAGCTTAACGGCGTTCCGTTACGGTGGATGCCATGTGTCGGTCACCCTTGACGAAAGCACTTCTGTGACGCGCGATTTATCGTCATGGAAGTGGACACTTCCGTGATGATAATTTTGGTAATGTCATGGAACACTCTACGACAGCATAGGTATGACTATCTTGATTCTGTCATAAATTTGTCATGGATGTACATGCATGACAAAAAAAGCGACCTACTGTGACAAACACGTATCATCACGGAAGTGTATTTTTTGTAGTGGAGTGTGAGGGTTGCTCACACTTGGTTGGATTTTTAGAACTTAGGCGAGTACTGGACTGCAGCTAAGCCCCCGAGTGTGAGGGTTGCTCATCACTCGGTAGGATTTTTTAAACTTAGGCGAGTACTGGACTGCAGCTAAGCCCCCGAGTGTGAGGGTTGCTCATCACTCGGTAGTATGTTTTAAACTTAGGCGAGTATTGGACTGCAGCTAAGCCCCCAAGTGTGAGGGTTGCTCATCACTCGGTAGGATTTTTTAAACTTAGGCGAGTACTGGACTGCAGCGAAGCCTCCGAGTGAGAGGCTTGCTCACCACTCGGTAGGATTTTTCAAACTTAGGCGAGTACTGGACTGTAGCTAAGCCTCTGAGTGAGAGGCTTGCTCACCACTCGGTAGGATTTTTCAAACTTAGGCGAGTACTGGACTGCAGCTAAGCCTCCGAGTGAGAGGCTTGCTCACCACTCGGTAGGATTTTTCAAACTTAGGCAAGTACTGGACTGCAGCTAAGCCTCCGAGTGAGAGGCTTGCTCACCACGCGGTAGGATTTTTCAAACTTAGGCGAGTACTGGACTGCAGCTAAGCCTCCGGGTAAGAGGCTTGCTCACCACTCGGTAGGATTTTTCAAACTTAGGCGAGTACTGGACTGCAGCTAAGCCTCCGAGTGAGAGGCTTGCTCACCACTCGGTAGGATTTTTCAAACTTAGGCGAGTACTGGACTGCAGCTAAGCCTCCGAGTGAGAGGCTTGCTCACCACTCGGTAGGATTTTTCAAACATAGGCGAAACAGATTTGCAGCTAAGCCCCTGAGTGAGAGGCTTGCTCATCACTCGGTAGGATTTGTCAAACTTAGGCGAGTACTGGACTGTAGCTAAGCCTCCGAGTGAGAGGCTTGCTCACCACTCGGTAGGATTTTTCAAACTTAGGCGAAACGGATTCGCGGCTAAGCCCCAGAGTGAGAGGCTTGCTCATCACTCGGTAGGATTTGTTAAACTTAGGCGAAACGGATTCGCATCTAAGACACCCACTGGGGGATTTAGAACATATAAAAAAGGAACAATGATCATTTACAGACTGTAAAACCGTGTCTTTGATAATCAAACTAAAGGGTATTTCTTATTACATGTCAACAGTCTGAATGCTTAAGTGTAAAAGGGGCGGAGCAACTCCGCATTCCAAGCGCATGGCTCGTCTTTCTTATGCTCGACGTTGTAGAGGTGGTACGCTTCATTGTGGAGCACTCTGGTGATGATGAAAGGACGTTCCCAAGTAGGGGCGAGCTTGTGTCGTTTCTGCTGATCCACTCGAAGAACCAAGTCTCCTTCCTGAAATGCTCGATCCCTCACGTTTTTGGCGTCGAATCGACACAGGTCTTGCTGATAAATGGTCGATCGGATCAGAGCCATCTCTCTTTCCTCTTCCAGGAGATCAGCTGCGTCTTGTCGAGCCTGTTGTTCTTCATCTTCTGAGAAAAGCTCGACTCTGGGTGCATTGTGAAGCAAGTCACTCGGAAGCACAGCTTCAGCTCCATAGACCAAGAAGAATGGAGTTCGACCAGTCGACCGATTCGGAGTTTTCCTCAAACCCCAAAGTACTGACGGAAGTTCACCGACCCAGGTGCCTGCCGCATGCTTGAGATCACGCATCAGTCGGGGTTTCAGTCCTTTGAGGATCAACCCATTTGCTCTTTCAGCTTGTCCATTCGACTGGGGATGGGCGACTGAAGCATAGTCGACTCGACTGCCTTGGGAAGCACAGAAGGCCCTGAACTCATCCGAATCGAAGTTCAAGCCGTTGTCAGTGATGATGCTGTGTGGAACACCATATCTGAATGTTAACTCTCTGATGAAACTGACCGTAGTACTGGCTTCAAGAATTTTGATAGGTTTGGCTTCAATCTAGTTGGTGAATTTGTCGACTGCCACAAGTACATGAGTGAAGCTGCTCCTACCTGTTCTCAGAGGTCCAACCATGTCCAAACCCCAAACAGCAAAGGGCCAGACGAGTGGAATGGTCTTCAAGGCTGACGCGGGCTTGTGAGACATGTTGGAGTAAAACTGGCAACCTTCGCATTTGTCGACTATTTCTTGTGCCATCTCATTTGCCCGTGGCCAATGAAATCCTGCTCGGTATGCTTTGGCCACAATGGTCTGAGAGGACGCATGGTGACCACAAGTCCTCGAGTGGATGTCATTGAGGATCATTCGACCTTCCTCTGGTGTTATGCATTTCTGGCTGACTCCAGTTACACTTTCTCTGAACAACTGCCCTCTTATCACAGTAAAAGCTTTGGATCGGCGGACGATCTGTCAGGCCTCTTCTTCGTCCTCTGGGAGTTCCTTCCTGAGGATGTACGCAATGTACGGCACTGTACAGTCGGGAGTGATGACCAAAACCTCCATGATCAAGTCAACCACGGCCGGGACTTCGACTTCAGCCGGATCAGTGGTGCTCTTTGGTTGCGGGGGCTCTTCAGTGAAAGGATCTTCCTGGACTGAAGGTGTATGAATATGCTCCAAAAACACATTACTGGGAATGGCTTCTCTCTTGGAACCTATCTTCGCCAAATCATCCGCTGCTTGATTTTTCAGTCGGGGTATATGGTGGAGTTCTAAACCCTCAAACTTCTTTTCTAACTTTCTCACCGCATTGCAGTAGCCAGTCAAAGTTGGGCTTCTGACATCCCACTCCTTCATTACTTGATTCACCACCAAATCTGAGTCGTCGTAGACCATGAGGCGACGGACGCCGAGTGAAATGGCCATACGCAACCCGTACAAAAGTGCCTCATATTTAGCTTCATTGTTGGAGGAATCGAAATGAATTTGGAGAACATAGCGGAGCTTGTCGCCTCGGGGGGATACCAATACCACCCCAGCACCAGAACCATTCAGCATCTTGGATCCATCAAAGAACATGGTCCAGTGGTCCGAGTGAATCTGAGTCGGAAGTTAATGCTCGATCCACTCGGCGAGGAAATCCGCTATTGCCTGGGACTTGATAGCTTTCTTTGCTTCAAACTTGATATCCAAGGGAAGGAGTTCAATCGCCCACTTTCCCACTCGACCAGTTGCATCTCTGTTGCTTAGAATTTCTGACAATGGTGCGTCACTGACGACTGTAATGGAGTTATCAGAGAAATAATGTGCAACCTTCTTCGTGGTCATGTAAATCCCATAAACAAGCTTCTGATAATGTGGATATCTTTGCTTGGATGGAGTTAAAACTTTAGAAACATAGTATACTAGGCATTGAACCTTATAGGCTTTTCCTTCTTCTTCCCGCTTGACCGTGAGTACTGTACTGACAACTTGTCCAGTGGCTGCAATGTAAAGAAGTAAAGGCTCTTTGCTGATTGGGGTAGCGAGCACCGGCTGGGTGGAAAGCAGGGCTTTGAGATCTGCAAATGTTGCATCAGCTTCAGGAGTCCACTCGAACTTGTCAGATTTCTTCATCAGTCGGTAAAGAGGCAATGCCTTTTCACCGAGGCGAGAAATGAATTGACTCAAGGCGGACAAACAACCAGTAAGCTTCTGGACATCATGCACGCGCACAGGGCGCTTCATCCAGAGTATGGCACCAACTTTCTCTAGGTTCGCGTTGATCCCTTGTTCAGGAACAAGGAAGCCGAGTAACTTTCCGCCAGGAACTCCGAAAGTACACTTTGATGGGTTAAGCTTGATATCATACCTTCTCAAGTTGGCAAAGGTTTCAACAAGGTCAGTCAGCAGGTCGGAACCTTTACGCGACTTGACCACAATGTCATCCATGTATGCTTCCACATTCCGACTGATTTGAGTGAGCAGACACTTCTGAATCATCCTCATGAATGTGGCCCAAGCGTTCTTGAGACCGAATGGCATGGTGACATAACAAAAACATCCGAATGGAGTGATGAAAGTTGTTTTTATCTCATCGGGTCCATACAGTCGGATCTGATGGTACCCGGAATAGGCGTCTAGGAAAGACAAACGTTTGCCTCCTAGGGGTGGCTATACGTGCTGGATGGTCAGACTGGTCGAATGTGATGGCAATCCGGGACCATTTCAAATAACTTGGTGTTACCGGAGCAACCATGTTCACTTCCCTGTTGATAACTTTCAATCGACTTTTGCTCTCAACATCAGCAAAAATCATCAGAGTGGAGTTGACATTGGTAAAACCGTCATCATCCTCTTCCTTGTCCGACTCCTTTTCCTTCTCCTTGGGCTGCTTCTCTCAGAATTGCTGGATCAGGAGTCGACACTGCCGAGTGGTGTGCTTGGGATAAATCAAATTACCCTCTTCATCTTTCTTGGTGTGAATGTGACATGGCAAATCCAACACATCATTTCCGTCTTGATCTTTCACTTTCTTGGGATTCCAGGGCCCCTTGGGCTTCCCCTTGAACTTCCCATGAGCCACAACTAAGGCTTCACCAGGAGCAACTGGCTCAGCCTTACGCTTCTGTTTCCGATTGGAAGTACCTCCATCGGTGTCCTGGGAGATTGTTTTGTGCTTGCCACTCCGGAGTCGGTCTTGCTCTTCGCTGTTAGCGTATTTGGTGGTGATCCCTATCATTTGAGTCAGAGTCATATCTCCTGTCCGACCGAATTTCAGATTCAACTCCCGATACTTAACATCTGAATGGAGTGATGAAAGCTGTTTTTATCTCATCCGTATGGTGTAACGTGACCCATCTCTGGATATAGTCCCTCAAGGTTTCATTCGGTTTCTGTACACAACACTGCAATTCTGTTAACCCTGCTGGTCGCTTGCAAGTACCCTCAAAAGTTCTAACAAACACTCTGGCGAGTTCCTCCCAACTGTATATGCTACCAGGAGCCAACTGGTTCAGCCACGCCCTGGCCGAGCCTTCCAACATGAGAGTGAGGTGCTTCATTGCTACTTCATCATTGCCACCATCAATTTGCACAGCCACTCGGTAATATTCAAACCAAGTGTCAGGCTTAGACTCACCGATGAACTTGCTGACTCCAGTCGCCAACCTGAATTTGGGAGGAATCACTGCGACCCTGATCGCTCTGCTGAAACACTCGGGACCGGAGACATGCACTCTGCTGCCAGTCGGATAATCTCTGTCATGACCTTCTCTATGCTCTCTATTCCTGTTGACCGGACCTTGAACGAGAATAGAGCTCGCATCGAAGCCTGGCTCCCTTGGGTCGACTGGTACTCTTCGCTCGCCGCTGTGGGGGTGCCTATCATCATGCCGCCGAGTCACGTATGGCCCACTCCTCGAAGGAGGCGTGGGCACTCGACGATGGCCATCATGGTCGAGTCGGCGATCATACTGCTCGCGGTTTCTGTACTGATCCTGCCGGTGCCCACGTCTTTCATGCCGCGGAGGCGATCTTGGATTGTGAGCCAACTGGACTGTGTCCGCCACTACAGACCTGCTATGAATCCTATTTCGCGACTGAGATATTGTTGTATTCTGTTCTCCAACCGCTCGAAGCAAGGCCCGGATCTGCATCAAACCCCTGCCTGCCTCCGACTAGGAAGGCTGGATTGACTCTGCTATTTGGGCTGCGGCTGTGAGATTTTGGATCGGAGTGCGGTATACCCGAGTTTGAGGCGGAAAAGCTGCCGTCGACTGGATTAAGGGATCCGCTGCCGAGCACGCTCGTCGAGTGCATGTTGCAGGTTCTCCAGTCGAGTGCGCTCAGCCAAGTTGGCCAGGCGCGCTTCCTCCAAGGCCCGGGCCTCGGGGGTTTCTCCAACGATAGGAGTGTGAAGTGCGTCCATGTTGCGGCGGCGAAACTCTTCCCTCCACTGGGAAGAAAGGGGCTTGGGGCGGTACTCCTCGTGGACGCGCGACGGATCGCCGCCACCATCGCCACCGTCGTTGCGGGGGAAGCCAGGAGGACTGGGTGGTCCGTTGACCATCAAGACTTCTGCCGCGGGATCACTGCTGTCGCATTCGGATGGGTCTCGGCGGAGCCAGTTGACGGGTCGAACAGGCCGCAGAGAGTTTTGTCGGGCTCGATTGCCGCGACGTGTGAGGTGGCCGACTGGCGGGCCACTGCGTGCCTCACCCACCACTGGAGCCATGACCGACCGGAACGCTTGTGTCGGCGAGTGGCGGAGGATGGGGACACCATAGGAACCGACCGATACTGAGTCGACGATTGCCGGAGAAGGAGGCCGCGGACGCACGCGCGAAAGTGCGTCGCCCGCGGATGGGGAGCGCATCGACGTCGAGTGGAGCTTCTAGGATCCAGGCGGAATCGTCGGCGATGAACACAAGCACGCCGAGACGGATCTCGCGGCCCTCAACCAGTCCGTCAGCGGAAACCATGATGATGAGAATCGAAAAAATTGCAACTCCACCAGAAAGTCATTAAGACACCCACCCCACGGTGGGCGCCAACTGTTGTGGATCTAAGACTGACAGTAGAATGGGAGGTAGGTATGAGGAGGCAAGATCCTAGCTATGGCGAAGTTGTACACACGAGTTCTACGAGTTCAGGCCCTTCGCGAAGGAAGTAATAGCCCTATGTCTCGGTGCCCGGAGGCGGTCGACTAGATTATATAAGTGTGTGTTTACAGGGGGTGCGAACCCTTGTGCCAGTGGAGGGGTGGCTTATATAGAGTGCGCCGGGACCCCAGCCAGCCCACGTTACAAGGGCTTTAAGGTACATTAAGAGGGGGCGTTACTGGTAACGCTAGTAATTAAGTGATATAAATGTCTATTAAGTCTATGAAGTAAACTTCCGACCGTTGTCGTGCAGAGTGACTTTAGGTCTTCTGTATGTCGAGTGATAACTGTTGCGGTCGAGTGACCTTGAACCTTCCGAGTGGAATGACTTGTGGTCGAGTGGATGATGCTATCCCTTCAATGCTTCTGGTTTCAAGGTGGTGTCTTAGGGGAGGGTGTCTAGGTCAGGCCTATGACCCTACCCTAGGTACATAGCTTCATCAACCACCGCTCGCCGAGGCCTGCCGCCTCGTGCCCAATCGCGAGCGCTGCAGGACACTGCCGCCTGCCGCCTAGATCCGTCGCCCGCGGAGGAAGGGGAGCCGGGAGAGGTAGTCCTCCTTAGGCCTCCGTCTGCCACGCGGGTTTCACCCGGCGGCGTCACCCAACAGCGGCGCGAGGATGGGAGGAGGAGAGGGCGGCGGCGGCGCCTAGGGTTTGGGAGCCCCCGAGTCGTCCAGGGCGAGGGCGACGCAAGGGAGAGGCTTGAAAACACCTCCAGGTTCAAACACTTGCTAAGGCGCTACGTGTCTGGTTGCGTGGGACAAATTAGTGTGTAGGCCCAAACTAGTCAGTGGACTCGCTAATACCATGGAGACTCCCACTCCCAAAGATATACATTTTGCTTCTAAATCATTATCATACTATTTTCATATATCAGAGAATTTTGACACAATCATATGGAAATATATACATTTTAAACTATACACATGGGATATGTTTCCACAATGGCGAAACATTTGTCTCAGCTAAATGGAGAATTTCTTTCCATGGTAATCGTGAAACATGGCACCATCTACATCAATGACAGGAATTGCAAGCGAAAGTGCAAAGACCTTATTTCTCGCACCATGACCTTGTGGAAAGACGTGATGCATCTTACTGCCCTCTTCTATGCTTCCTGCAATATGAAACATAAGCATGAAACAAATTTAACAAAAATTGATGAACAAATCCAAGAGCTATGGAGAAGAACTCTATCATGCTTAAAATAACGGAGATGTACCTACTGAAAAAAGAACAATACAAACTGTAGTTCTTGCATTCACTAATGATGAATTAGTGATAAGTGCAATCCAATTTCAAACTAGTGCATCAATCGGGACTCACACGTGCTTCACCCTCGTCACCTACCTACCTATGTGATGTTGAGATACAACATTGCCTAGTAAGTCACCCTCCTCCATGGCGTGAGAGCCTATCCCTGCTGGTCTCATTCCCAAACCCAGACGGCCCTCCAGCAAGGTAGATTAGAGGCCAAAACTGCAGGTAGAGCAGGGCCCGATCCCGGTGGAGTTAAGCACGACGGCTACGAGCTCGTCGGTGAGCTGGTTGGAGTTAAGCACAAGCGATGTCTTCGAGGGGTCGCATAGCTCAGGAAATTAATGATGCATGATTAGCATCATGTGGCGCAATACATCTATATAATGGAAGGACATACTCCCTCCTTCCATCTATATAGGGCCTAATGCGTTTTTTGAGGCTAATTTTGACCAAATATTAGAGCAATAATATATGACATGCAACTTACATAAAGCACACCGTTAAATTTGTGTCTGAAAGGAGCTTTCAATGATATAATTTTCACATTGTGCATGTCATGTACTATTAATCTTGTCAATAATTAAAGACGGTCTTAAAAAACGCATTAGGCCCTATATAGATGGAAGGAGGGAGTATGATAAATAAGAGGCAATTTGATCTATATACAACATAAATGAAGCAAATTATCTAGACCACAAAAACACATCTTATATATCATATTCTATCTTATCTTATATATCCCTTCGTTTCTTTTCACTCCGCATATAAGATTTAGTCAAAGTCAAACTATATAAAGTTTGACCAAATTTATATGAAAATATATGAACAACTACAGTACTAAAACTATGTAGTATGAAAACACATTTCATGACGCATTTGGTAATATTGATTTCATATTGTGAATGTTATTATTTCTTAATATAAAGTTAGTCAAACTTTACAAATCTTGACTTTGACCAAACTTTATATGCAGACCAAAAAGAAACGGAGGGAGTATTTACTAATTGGGGGCACCATGCTAGGCACCACGTTATTCCTTAAAGTAAATGAATTTTGACCATTTGATTAATATATAATTACTATAGCCATTGGATGAATCATAAGACATAATGTCCTATACTACAAGCGTACACGAGTCCTCCCTTGGGCCTCTTTACATTTCCTAAGAGAAAGGAAATATTTCTTTACAACAACGTACATGAGTATTCCTCCCTTGGGCCTCTCTATGTTTTCTAAAGAAAAAGGAAATATATTTCTTTAAACGGTATTTGTAAATAGCATGATAATATATGCTTCCGAACCTGATAACTTAGGTACAAACACCACGATAACTTTGACCGAGGGATATTTTTGTTGAAAACATATCTCGGCTACTTCTATGTAAATAGCATGGTAATATATACATCGCAGACCTAATAACTTAGGTACAAATCACCGCGGTAACTTTGACCTAGAAAAAAATGTTATTGAAAATATACCCCCAATAACATCTATGCAAATAACATAGTAATATACGCCTAACAGAGCTGATGGCTTACTTAGACTAGGGATGGTAACTTTTTACCTAGAACAAAGTCATTGAAATATACGTACATGAATCGACATCGGCATGGGCGATGACGGTGCTAAGTTTTGCCGCCCTTGGCTGCTCCAGTGAGCCTCGCCACCGCTGACGAGTAGCACCAGCAGCAACGCCAGTCGACCTCCCCACTGCCCATGCTCCTCCCCTCCACTTCCTTCTCATTGCTCCTTCCCTTCTCTTCCCTCGCCCGCCCCTTCTCTGACTCGGGTACATGGCCGCCGCATGATCTGCAGCACCGTCTCCAACCTCCCCTACCTCATCCACGTCTGGATCCGGCTATTTCCCCAACGCACTGCACCACCGCGCCGTCAAATTCACGCCACCTGGCCTCCCCAAGTCCCGACGCGCCGGCGTCGCGTTTATTGCATCGAGCTGCCGCCTCCTACAGGTACGAGAACCCAGAGGCTTCGCCAACAGCGATCACTAAGCCTAGTGACGTCTCCTCCAAGCAGGCCCAGCAGCCGCTGCTGCAACCCTCCACCGCCGGCATGAGGGACTAGCAGACGGGCCTCACCAAGTGCTCGGTGCTGGACTTCAACGGTAACTTCACCAATAATTTTTTGAGAACATACCACCAATAATTTTTTGTGCAACTAGCATGATAACTTAAGCACAACGGAGCTGATAACCTATGTACAAACACCACGGTAACTTTTGATCCTGGGGTTGTTGAAAACATACCCCCGATAACTTACCTAGCCCGCACATGGTAAGTATTTTTGACTTGAGAAGAGAACTAGGCTGTAGCCTAGTGGCAAGGGAGCGCAGTGGCGTCTCCAGCAACCAGGGTTCGAGCCACGTCGGGGACGAATTTCTGGTTTCTCACAAGGGATGCTTCTCCTATATCAATAAACCATGGGTGCTAGTGCCCATGAGTTTCATATTTTTTTTTATTTTTGACTTGAGAAGAAGTTGTTGAAAAACACCTCTCCCGATAAACATGTGTACTAGCATGGTAATATATGCACAACGGAGTTGATAACTTACTTAGCACACACACGGTAACTAATTTTTAACTTGAGGGGAAAAGTTGTTGAAAAACAGCCTCGGTAAACATGTGTACTAACATGGTAATAAACGCACAGCAAAGTTGATAACTTACTTAGAACAAACATGATAACTATTTTTGACTCGAGAAAAAAGTTGTTGAAAAACATCCCCAATAACTCGTGTGTGCATGATATTTTATGCACCGGGGATCTGATAAGTTACACACAAACACTATGGTAAGGTTGACCTGATGGAGAAGGGTGTTGAAATATACATCTATAATTTTTGTGTAAATAAAATGGTAGTTTTTGACCGATAAACCTGATAACTTACTTTCAAAAATCATGGTATGTTGAACATTGACATTTTTAACAACCTGATATTTAGCCATGAGTAGCCTGGTAATTTTGGTGTGGACTACCTGATAAATCTAGCACGAGTAGCCTGGTACATCTAGCATGAGCAGTCTTACTTCAGTTAAATGTATACAAATTAAATGTCAATAGGTGAGTAAGCATAGATGGTTTGTTAGTCCAGTTGGTTATTAGGGTAGCTTTGAAAGGGGTGGTCTTAAGTTCAAAACCTGCTTTACACACATTTTTTTTCAAACGAGAAGAAAGTAGACGAAAAAAAAACAGAAAGTAGACGAGTGGAAAAAACATGGCTTTAGCGATCACTAGGGATTAGCGATCGAGCGGCGACGAGAAAAAAAACAGAAAATGTACGCTAGTGGCCTGGTGGGATTAGCGATCGAGCGGGAGGGCGTAGCGATGGTGGGACCAGAAAAAAGAAACAGACATCGTTCAGATCTGTCCCTATAAACAAAACGTTTGGACGTTATCACAATCCTTATTTAAAATAACAGAAATCTGAGCGTCCTCGCCTGGATTGGACGTACGCTCTCTGCTTCACCTAAAAAACTCCTCCTGCTCCCTCCGTTTCTAAATATTTGTCGTTTTAGAGATTTCAAAAAGACTATCACATGCGGATGTATATATACATATTTTAGAGTGTAGATTTACTCATTTTGCTCCGTATGTAGTCACTTGTTAAAATCTCTAGAAAAGCAAATATTTAAAAACGGAGGGAGTAGATTTCATGCTGCAATTGACGTATGAAAGTGCTCCTCCTAGATTTCGTCCTAGAATTAAGGTACGCGAGTGCTCCTCCCCTTCAACTATCTCTATTTCCCTTGAACCTCTGATTTGGAGTCAAAATTGACAACCTGCATCCGATTGAATCTGGCAGTTAATAATGAGGAAGCCGCCTCTGCCTCCCCATGGCCTCTCTTCTGCATCATATTTGGGCATACATTGCTTTGGCTGGAACCATGTACTCTACACCAAAACAAGTTTCACTGATTTTAGCGCGGCTCTGGCCATCACCGGGTGCCTACCATATCTGCCTATACGGTATCACAAGAAAGATGGATACTGGAGGTTGTGTATCGACTAGAGACATTTGAACTTCCTGACATTGAAAACCAAATTTCACTTGCTAGTCATTAACAAATTATTCGATGAACTTACTGGTTCCACGTGGTTTACAAAGCTCGATTTGGGAGCTAGATATCATCAGATCCATCTAGCACAAGTGGGAGAATATAAAACTACTTAACACAAGCATCATGGTCACTTTCAGTTTAAGTTGATGGCATTTAGACTGACTGGTGACCCTCCTACATTTCAATCAGCAATGAATGTGATATTAGCACATGTTTTTCGCGTATATGTAGTCTTCTTTTTGATGATACTTTAGTTTACAGGAAAACACTGGAAGACAATGTGCAACATGTCCGACAAGTCCTACCGTTGTTGCAATACCATAAAGTCGGAGGTAAAAGGATCTAAGTTTGCTCTTGCTCAAAGGGATATGTGATCTCTGAGCAATAGGTATCCACCGATGCTGCTAAAATTTCTGATTTCAACAGTTGGCGAAACCAAAGAATGTGAAAGAGCTTCGTTTTTTTGGGTTTATCTGGTTATTATCGCAATTTTGTCTATTGTTATGGTGTGACCAGTCAGCCTCTGACTAAGCTCTTGCGTAAGAAAGTTCAAGTGGTTGATTTTCTGAAGCACAGCTTGCCATTAATCAACTGAAGAAAGCTTTTATTATAACTCTAGTTCTTTCTCTTATGGATTTGAACAAACAATTCGTGAGATAGACTGACGCTTGTGATATAGGTGTGGGAGCTGTACTTCTTCAGGCAGGACTTCCGTTGGCATATGTCAGCAGGGGACTAGTGTAAAGTAGGGTCTACTCCCTTCGTAAACGAATATAAGAGCGTTTAGAATACTAAAATAGTGATCTAAACGCTCTTATATTAGTTTACAGAGGGAGTAGTATATTGTCCTTATACACGTATTTGTATACGTATATAATTGTAATTATGATCATATATATATTGAGACGTGAGACTGGATGTCAACCACCCACGCAAAACTCTAAACATGTGTTTTAACTTGGTATCAACCAGGTCGGGCCGCCGCCGCACGTCCCTCGCGCCGCCGCCCGATCCCATCTTCCGCGTCGCCGCCGCTGCTAGCTAGCTTCCGCGTCGCCACCGCTGCTAGCTAGCTACGCTCAGGAACCATCCAGCTGCTTCCTAGCTGGCTAGCTTTGCCCATACGCGGTCGCCGCTTCCGATCGCTGCCACTGCTTCCTTTCTCTGCCGCTGCGCGAGCCATCTTCCGTGCCGCCGCCGCATCTTGCTCCGCTGTCGCCGCGCGCTGTCCCCATCCGCGCCGCCGCTACGATGTCGTCCGCCGCTATGTCCGATGCCTAAACCGCCGGTGCCATCGTCTCTTCCCCCGCCGCCTCGATCCCCGCCGCGCTCGTCGTCCCGACGATCTCCGTCCGCCTCGATCGTCACAACTTCATGCTGGGGGGGGGGGGCATCACTAGCACCGTTCTTGCCGGTGCCAACCTCCACGGACACCTCGATGGCACCAAGGCGGCACCGGCCAAAACACTCGTTGTCGGCACCGGCGACGCTGCTACCACCGTCACCAACCCGGAGTACCACCAATGGTGGGTTCAAGATCAGCGCGTCAAGGGGCTTCTTCTCACCTCCATGGATGAGGATATTGCATGCCAACTCATTGGCTGCGAGTCGGCGCATGCGGTATGGACAGCCGTCGCCACCATGTTCGGCGCCCAGAGTCGCGCCAATGTCCGCCACATCTGGCGGCAACTTCAGTCGCTGAGGAAGGACGATATGTCTGCCGTGGAATACATGCACAAGATGAAGGCCCTGGCCGACACTATGGCCGCCGCCGGCTCTCCGATCTGCGATGATGAGCTTATCGATCACATCCTCACCGGCCTCGGCTCCGCCTACAACTCCATCGCCGCCTCCTTGGGCGTGAGTAACGCACCCATGCCCTACTCTAGTTTTTACTCATTGGTTCTGTCCTTCGAGGCGCTGCAGGCACAACGTGCGGTGGAGGGGTGGTCTCCCTCCGCGAACGCCGTGACCCGTTCAGGTTCGTACGGTGCGGGCGGATGCGCGCCCTACTCCGATCCCTATCCCTCCCATGGTGGGAGGCGCCCGGCTGATGGACATGGCCAGCCAGGGCAGAACCGCCAGGGCGGTAATGGCGGCAACACCGGCGGCCGTGACCGCAACGCTGGTTATGCCAGCAATGGCCGGCAAGGTGGAGGGGGCAACGTCGGCAATAACAACGGCGGAGGAGGTGGGCGTCTCAATCGCTGGCGTCACCGGTGCCAAATTTGCAAGAACTGGGGCCATGAAGCCGACGACTGCCGCAAGCGCTATGATCAGGATCACAACTCCCGCACCGCAAACTCGGCCTCCACCAACACCGTCGACTTCCCTTGGGTGCTGGATACCGGGGCTACGGATCACTTGACCAATGATCTTGAGCGCCTCCAGGTTCACGAGCGCTATGACGGCAAGGATCAGGTTCAGGTGGCCAATGGTGCAGGTTTGTCTATTTCACACATTGGTCATTCACGTTTACCTGGTTCATCTCTTCAACTGTGTAACATCCTTCATGTTCCACACATCAGCCAGCATCTTCTCTCTGTTTATCGTCTTCTCTGTGATAATGACGTCTTTGTTGAATTTCACCGTCGTTTTTTCCTTGTTAAGGACAAAGCAACCAGGCGCATCATCCTTCACGGTAGAAGTTACGGGGGGGTCTATTCGGTCCCCTTCGCTCGTGTGTCATCTTCATCGTCTCGTCGTGCCTCCTCCGGTGTTCGACTTTCGTCGTCGCAATGGCATCAACGTCTTGGTCATCCTACAAAAAATGTGGTCACCTCCATTGTTCGGAGTCATGACCTTCCGTGTTCTAGTTCAAATAATTCACCGTTAGTTTGTGATGCCTGTCAGCGTGCTAAGAGTCATCAACTCCCTTATTCTACTTCGTTTCATATCACTACTGTACCTCTTGAATTAATACATTCAGATGTTTGGGGTCCCCCTCTTGCTTCGTCGGGAGGGTACAAGTATTATGTTAGTTTTATTGATGACTACACACGCTTCACCTGGATTTATTTGCTTAAACACAAGTCTGATGTTGAGCAAGTTTTCTACAACTTTCAGGCTCATGTGAACGCCTTCTGGATTATAAAATCAAGGCCGTTCAGTCCGACTGGGGTGGTGAATACCACAAACTCCATCGCTACTTTCAACGCACGGGCATCTCTCACCGAGTGTCATGTCCACATACCTCTCAGCAGAACGGTATTGCCGAGCGCAAACACCGACATTTGGTCGAGACCGGTCTTGCCTTGCTTGCGCACTCCTCTCTTCCACTTCGGTTTTGGGATGAGGCCTTTCTTACGGCATGTTACCTCATCAACCGTATGCCCACTCCGGTTCTCAACAAGGACACACCTCTGCTCCGTCTATTTCATGTTCAGCCCAACTACTCCTCCCTTCAGATTTTTGGGTGTGCTTGCTGGCCTATTCTCCGCAAGTACAATACTCACAAGCTTGAGTTTCGGTCCAAGATGTGTGTTTTCCTTGGCTCTAGTCCTTTGCATAAGGGCTATAAGTGTCTTGACCGTACCTCCGGTCGGATAAACATCTCTCGTGATGTTGTTTTCGACGAGACTGTGTTCCCTTACTCTCAACCCGGCGTTTCGGTTGATCCTGCTTCTCTTGAACATGCACTCACTTTTCCCTCCGATGAACCGGTTCTGGATGTCCATGTGCGTAAATATGACCTGTCCTATTTGTCATCTAACTTGTCTTTTGCAGGTGATATTGCTTTGAGTTCCCCCAGGTACATGTTGCTGCTCCGACGCCTCCTGATGCGCCCGGCGTGCATGTCGCGCCGCCTGACGCAGGCGTGGCTGCCTCGCCCGATGACACGACCGCGGACGCGGCTGGGTCGCCACCCTCACCCGGCGCGGCTGGGTCGCCACCCTCGCCCGGTCCGTCGCCCGGGCCGCCACCCTCGCCTATGCCGGTCCAGCACACCATCATCTCTAGGCCCGTGTCGCCCATTGCTGAGGTCCCCTCAGCCGCGACACCCTCAGCCGAGCCCTCATTGCCGTCGTCTTCTCCTACTGGCGATGCAGCTCCGGCGCATGCTATGGTTACGCGCCATCGTGATCATACGCGCAAGGAGAAGTCTTACACTGATGGCATGGTTCGGTATGACTCTCGCCGCCGTGCCTTCTTCGCCGCGCCAGTTTCCCATCGTGATGCTCTGGGTGAACCTGCCTGGCGTGCCGCCATGTCCGAGGAGTTTGCTGCTCTCCGTCACACTAACACCTGGGTGTTGGTGCCTCGACCACCTGGTGTTAATATTGTGAGCTGCAAGTGGATTTTCAAAACCAAGCATCGTCCGGATGGGTCTGTTGATAATCACAAAGCTCGTCTTGTTGCTTGCGATTTTACTCAACAGCATGGGATTGACTACGGAGATACTTTTAGCCCCGTGGTGAAGCCTGCCACGGTTCGCTTGGTTCTGTCTCTTGCTGTGTCTCGTGGCTGGAGCCTCCGACAGATTGATGTGAGCAATGCCTTTCTACATGGGTTCTTGGCCGAAGATGTGTACATGCAGCAGCCACCTGGGTTCGAGGATGCCACTTATCCCTCTCATGTCTGCAAACTTCAGCGATCTATTTATGGTCTCAAGCAGTCGCCCCGTGCCTGGTATGCTCGTTTGAGTCAGCGCCTTTCGCAGCTCGGTTTTGTTGCCTCCAGATCAGATGCATCTCTGTTCATCTTCTCCTAGGGTACTATACAGATATACATGATGGTGTACGTTGACGATATTGTGATTGCTGGCTCTACCCCCGCCATGGTGGATCGTCTTGTGCAGTCGTTGTCTGCTAGCTTTCCCATTAAAGATTTGGGTCGCCTCGAGTACTTTCTTGGTTTGGAAGCATCCTTTCATTTAGGGGGCATGACCTTGACGCAGAAAAAGTATGCTTTGGATCTTCTTCATCGCGTCAACATGGAGAACTGCAAGATCACTTCCACTCCGCTTGCTACATCCGAGAGTCTCTCACGTCATAGTGGTGCACTACTGGGTAGAGATGACTCCTTTCGGTATCGCAGTGTGGTTGGAGCACTTCAGTATTTGACCCTCACTCGTCCTGATATCTCCTTCGCAGTGAACAAAGTGTGTCAGTTCCTGTCTCAGCCAACGGAGGATCATTGGGAAGCAGTCAAGCATATTCTGAGATATGTCAAAGGTACGTTAGACATGGGACTACGGATTCGTAAGTCCAGATTACTGGAGTGAGTATATTCACCGATGCAAACTGGGCAGGCTGTGTTGATGATAGGCGCTCCACTGGTGGTTTTGCTATATTTGTTGGACCTAACCTTGTATCTTGGAGCTTGAAGAAGCAACCCACAGTCTCGAGATCAAGCACCGAGGCAGAGTATAAGGCATTGGCCAATGGCGCGGCTGAAGCCATTTGGATAGACTCAGTTCTCACAGAACTTGGAGTCCCACGGCAGCGCACTCCTATATTGTGGTGTGATAACTTAGGGGCAACTTACCTGACGGCGAATCCAGTGTTTCATGCTCGGACTAAACACATTGAGATTGATTTCCACTTTGTGAGAGAACGAGTAGCTGCTTGTGAACTGGAAATTAGGTTTATTTCTACAGATGATCAGTTAGCGAATGTATTTACTAAACCCGCTACTAGACAGATGCTAGACCGTTTAGAATCAATCTGAATCTTGTATGTAGTTCAGATTGAGGGGACATGTAAAGTAGGGTCTAGTATATTGTCCTTCTACACGTATTTGTATACGTATGTAATTATAATTATGATCGTATATATATTGAGACGTGAGGCTGGATGTCAACCACCCATGCAAAACCCTAAACCTGTGTTTTAACTACTAGGGCCACACAATGGCGGTCTGACAACATATGAAAAGGAGTATATGGCCGTCATTTTCACAGTGAAACAATGGCGCACCTGCCCGCAACTTGCTGAGTTTTATTTTAACGTATCACAGCAGTCTAGCACACTAGGAAGATCAACACCTACATACACCATGGCAGCAAAAGGTGTTCACCAAGCTATTAGTTTTCCGGTTCACGATCCAGTATATGAAAGACGTTGATAATCGTGTGGCTGATGCTTTGTCTCGTCGACCTCAAAATGGCACACACCTATTAGCCTTGTCTCAGCAATAGCCAGCCTGGCTGCAGACACTACTGAAATGGCCTTACATTCCGAGTGCCACGGACACTCGGCAAAAGGTCAATAACCGTCAGCAAAGCCTTTGCCGAGAGTTGCACTCGGCAAAGGTCACCCGGCGTACACCTCTTCGGCAAACAAAACTTTGCCGAGAGCCATTTATCGGGCACTCGGCAACAATATTACCGAGTGTTCTACTGGTACTCGGCAAAGGTTTGAACTCGGCAAAAATCAACTAACGGCAAATGAAAATGGCGAAAATCCGTAGATTCGCCACGTGTCACAGGTGTTTTTTGCCGAGTGACACACTCGGTAAAACTTGTTTGCAGAAATTAAATAAAAACGACACAGATGCCGCTAATGCCAGCGCCACCACAGCGCGTGCATGTGCTGCTGTCGGCCAATCTCTCTACCGTGCGCCTCCGCTGCCAACGCGTGCTGCCGGCGGTGCTGCTGCTCTTCCTGCTTGCCGCTTGCGCTGCTGCTTGCTTCCTTGATAGCCGACGCTGCTGCTGCTGCTTGCTTCCTCGCAAGGCGGCGCTGCTGTTGTTGCTGCTTGCCGGTGCAGCTGTTACTGCTTGCTTGCTTGGTTGCCAGCCAGTGCTGCTTGTTTGCTCGGCCGCGAATCCAAGCACACCACGGCCACCATGAGAGGAGGGAGACAGCAGGACTTGACCATGCCGAGGAGTGTCCCCAGCGGCGCAACGTGCCAGAGGTGTCGCATCTCTTGTGGGACCACTGGTTCACGGAGAGTGCGACGAGTAAACAGCGATGCTAGACCGGTGCGCCGGCGGGAGAGCTATGGCTGCAAGGAACAGAGAGTGGCCGGCCATGGCAAGATGGGCAGGGGTGTGTGTGTCTGTGTGGCCGTGGTTGGTGCAGGGAGAGATAAGAGAGAGTTGTGTGCAAGCCGCACACAACCGCACAGTGCGGCTGTGTGTGGGTTTGTGGAAAAGAGGGATGAGAAAAGATGTGTGGCTGTGATTGATTTAGAGAAAAGATTCTCCTAGCCACATCATCAATCCGTGTACTAGCCGCAGATTGGCTGAAAATGTACTTTCTGCCATGACTTTTACCGAGGGTAACACTCGACAAATATCAAAAAATAAATAGAAATACTATAAACAGACTAGACAAATTTGTCAAAACCCTAAGTTGTTTTTCCATATAGTGACTACTTGTTAACCCAATGTTTAGGACAGAGTTATCACACAGTTGCATTTCAAATTTGAATTACTTTTTTCACATAAAATACTCATTTTTGGCACTTAAAAAATGGAAAAATGTTTATTTTACAAATAAGTTGGATACTCTATTTGGGAACATTGTTTGTAATGGCAAGATGGACCTATGCGACCAATTTCACCACATAATTACAAAATACAAAATGATAACGGTCATCATCGTAGTCATTTGGCATGAAAGTCATGAATGTTCATCCTTGATAGTATGTGCCTGAAGATTTTTTTTTCAAAATTGTCATATTACAAGTTTGGTATTTTTCTATCGCAAATAGTACACGTAAAAGGGGTCCATGCAAAAGGATTGCATTTTTTGAACTTTTATTCGTTTTCTTTCAAAAAAAATCAAAATGGGTCAAAATGCCTGGCATGGCTATTCATGGCAAGGGGTTGAATCTCTTAAAATTCTAAGTGGTTCTCCCATGTAATGACTATTTGTGCACCTTATGAGAGAGCTAACACACACTTGCAGTTCAAATTTGAATTACTTTCAAGATATCGACATAAAGTCATTTAAATGTCCGAAAGTAGCTAGAAAACTAGAAAATCCATGAAACTTGTGAATTGTGCATAAAATATGGTCTACTTACTGTGATATTTGGAGTGGTGCCATTTTGTACCCTACTGTTTGTACTTGCTTCACAAAAAACACCCAATTATGACACTTAGAAAATGAACAAAGATTTTTTTTGTACAAAAAAATGAAAGCTTTATTTGGCAACATTGTTTGTGATGTCAATAGTCACCTATGTGTCTAATTTTGGCATATTATAATAAACTATGCAACAAATATGGTCATTACCTTGGTCATTTGACTTGAAACCATGATTGTTCATACATGATAGTCTGTTTTGTGAAGGTTTTTTATTTTAAATTTGCAATATTGAAAGTTTGGTATTTTTCCTTCCAACTAGTATGCATAAAAGGACTCAATGCGAAAGGATTGCATTGATTGAATTTGTAGTCTTTTTCTTTCATTTTTTCTATGATAGGGTCAAAATGGATGGCATGGCTATTCATGGCATGGGATTGAATCTCTCAAAACTCCAAGTGGTTCTCCCATGTAATGACTACTTGTGCACCTAAAAATAGTTTTAAATTTTTTTACGACAGAGCTATCACACACTTGCAGTTTAAATTTGAATTACTTTCGGGATATCGACATAAAGTCATTTAAATGTCCGAAAGTAGCTAGAAAACTAGAAAATACATGAAACTTGTGAATTGTGCATAAAATATGGTCTACTTACTGCGATAATTTGAGTGGTGCCATTTCGGACCCTATTTTTTGTACTTACTTTACAAAAAATACCCAATTTTGGCACTTAGAAAATGAAAAAGGATTTCTTTGTACAAAAAAGTTGGAAACTCTATTTGGCAACATTGTTTGTAATGTCTAATTTGGGCATATTATAAAAAAATATGCAATGAATATGGCCATTACCTTGGTCATTTGACTTGAAACCATAACTGTTCATACACGATAGCCCGTTTTGTGAACGAATTGTGCATAAAATATGGTCTACTTACTGTGATAATTGGACTAGTGCCATTTTGCACACTATTTTTGTACTTACTTTACAAAAAATACTCATTTCTTATTCTTAGAAAATCGAAAATGATTTTTTGTAAAAAAAAGTTGGAAACTTTATTTGGCAACACTGTTTGTAATGGCAAGATGCACCTATATGTCCAACTTCACCACATTATCATAAAATATGCAATAAATGTGGCCATCACATTGGTCATTTGAGACCAAACATTTACATGGCAAAAAGTGTAATTAATATGACCTCAAATGAAAAAGTTCTCAACATGAAAAATTTCCGTCTCGTCAAAATGAACAACTTTGATTTTTTGGGGCACCTTCATCCGAGGTCGTATACAACCTGTACAATTAAAACCGTGCAGCATAGTGAAGACCCCCTTTTGCCGAGTGTAGCACTCGGTAAAGACCCCGTTTGCCGTGTTTTATTGTCTTACCGAGTGTTTTGTCCACGACACTCGGCAAAGTACTTGTTTGCCGAGTTTCGCTACTTTGCCGAGTACTTTTCTGCTTGGGACTCGGCAAAGATACTATTGCCGAGTGCCCGACATAATGCACTCGGCAAAGAGCATAATACTCGGCAAAGAGGAAAATTCCAGTAGTGAGAGAACATTGTGGATATGTATCCGGAAAATTATGAAGGTCAAGAACTACTGACGTGGTTAGCCATGCATTTTGAAGAGAATGACAAGTATTCATCGCGCAATGGTCTGATTCATTAAAAGGGGACACTGTGTCTTCCTGCTGGTGCTCCCCTGATTCTCAAGCTGCTGGATGCCTTTCACACCAGCCCCATCGATGTGCATTTAGAATTCCAGTTACATTGAGACGTTTGAAGATGCTCTTTTATTGAAAAGGGATGCATGCCCAGGTACCCAAGTATGTGTAGGAGTGTGTTGTTTGCCAGCGTGCTGAGCTAGACCATGCACGATATCCAGGTCTTCTCGAGCCTCTTCCTATCTCTATAAAATTTTGCCAGATGCTCACAGTGGACTTCCTCGAACGAGTTCATAAATCAGGCCGTTTCAATTCTGTTTTGATTGTCATGGGCAAGATATCCCAGTATGCTCATTTTATTGGTTTGCAGCATCCTTTCACAATACCAACTGTTGCATCGGGCTTCATGGACAATATTCAGAAACTGCAAGGAATTCCTGAATCCATTGTGACCGACCAGGACGTATCTTCACAAGCCGTCTCTGGCGTGAGATGGTAGGCCTGATAGGTATCAAATTGCATATGAGCTCGTCACATCATCCAAAGACGGATGGACAATCTGAAAGAGTAAATTAGTGTATAAAGGCCTATCTTTGTAGTTTTACTCATGCATGTCCTGTCAACTGGCACAGTGGCCCGCTCTTGCTAAATACTGGTACAACACTAGAGCTCATTCTGGCCTAGACGGCAAATCGCCATTTGAGGTCCTATAAGGCCACTCTCCCCGCAACTTTGGTCTGTCGGCTTTTGATGCATGCTCTGCTCATGATTTGGACTCTTGGCTTCATAATCGTCATCTGATGCTCTGCGTGCTTCAACAACGTTTGGAGTGAGGGCAAGGATGAAACTTCAAGCTGATAAGATACGATCAGATATGGTGTTCCAGGTTGGAGATTTAGTATTTCTCAAGTTGCAGTCGTACATCCAGTCTTCAGCGGCCCCGCATGGACATCATAAACTGTTGTTCAAGTTCTATGGACCGTATAAAATTCTAGAGCGCGTGGGAGATGCAACTTATCGCCTCCAATTGTCAGCGAGAAGGAAAATACATCCAGTTCTGCATGTACCTTAGCTCAAGCTGGTGATTGTACCTCACAATCTGGTACAAGCTGAACTTCCTACTTCGGACGCCCAATTTGCCATTCCTGTGCGAGTCCTACAGCTTCGTTTCCGTCATCGGGGCAATGATGTTGTGCCCTGATTCAGTGGTTTGATGAGCAAGAGTAGGTAGCAACATGGAAGACTTGGAGGAGTGGTGATGTATATATTCCTGATACCACTCATTCCGAGATACAACATGTGTGTAACAGATTGTACCACAAACGACCATAGGAGATTGCGCTGCAAGACATATACTAAATTTTATTTTTTGACTTGATGTCTACTTGCGAGCGATAGCATATGGTAGAGGAAGACAAACTAATGGGGAGATGAAGGTTCAACGCAGATATATATTGGTGTGCCAATAGAGTGGTTGAGGTATGAAATTACAGACTCATCAATGAAAGGTAGATATGTCACATGTGATTGATAAGAACATTCTAACATCTAGTATCGCCAAAGTTTGACTGGCACTATCATTTGCTCTTTTTAAAAGACTTATAATTTTTCTGAATACACATTCACTCTGGTAGCTAAAATACCCCTGTGAAGCAAACCTACCCAAATTTGTTGAATCGGACCGGGACAAATTCCCTTGCTTGAGCGCTAGCTCCCAATTCCCAATCCTCTTTCGTGCCCTCCACCGGTGACTCGCCAAGCTGTGCTGCTCACCTCGCCGTTTGTTGCTCCGCCTGCCCACCTCCCTGTGTTGTGTTGCCACTCCTCTTATCCCCTCGCTCTAGTGCTACTCCCTAGCAGCCACACCCAGCTGCTCCCCTATCCGAGCTCTGCTGCACTTTTATGACCATTGATTTCTGCTGCTTTCCCCATATAGCTGCTCCAAAGCCCTCGATGTCGGGCCGCAACAACAACACCGGAGTGGGAGGGTGAGGAGAATCGATCAAGTCTTGGCCACATACATCATCTCCGGCGATGAAATGCTGAAGTGTTTCGAATGGAGTTCTTCAAACTCATGGTTGCTTGCTTCTAGTCCATGTCTTCCAATATTCAATCATTCGTGTGGCTCCTAGGACCCTAGAGCAGCTGCATTGGGAGAGGAGCTGCAACAGAAAGCAAAATTTTGGAAGATCTAAAACAAGACAGGTCGCCGCGCGAGCCATTACGTGGAGTTAGGGCCGGGCATATGGGAGTGCAAGCCCGCATAGGGCGTGTAGTTTTGAGGGGCCACAGCTTTTCAAAACATACTTCAGAGGAGATAATTGCATTTATAGTCCTCATAGTCGCTGGCGACGTCCAACTTGGTCCTGGAACTTGCGTATTGCTTCAATACGATCCCGATACATGAAAATACATGATCAATACGGTCCTTGAGGTTGAAACAACAGTCCTGGCTGTACACATCGCATACGTAGTGTATTCTCTCGTATGACACATCAGCACGGGGCCACGTCAGCCAGGGACCCATATGTCAGTGGCAACGAGAAATAAGATAAAGAAGAAGGAAAACGCCTATCGCCGGCGAGTTTCGAACCCGCGACAGCCGCCCAAATCTGCACGCGCAAGCCACCAAAATAAGGGCCCTCTTGTGGTATAATCGGGATAGAAAGTCTTCTATATAAACAGCATTGGACATTCCGCTATATCAGGCCCAGATTTTTTTTAAGGACGCGCCTGTTAGCGAATTAAGCTGGCAGTAGTTTTATTTTTTTGCGAAAACAGTAGTAGTTCCTACTAATAAAATGAACATGGTTTCGAACCTTAATTTCTTTTCATTCTCGTTTTTTCTGTTTCTTTTTTCTTTTCTTCCTTTTCTGTTTATTTTAATTTGTAAAATAATGTTTAAAGTATTCAACATTTGTTAGCGCTTTCAAAACTAGTTCAGAAATGTTCTGAATTTTATAATTTGTTCAGCAATGCAAAAAATTCCTCCTTTTGAAAAAAGATCCAGAATTTAAAATAATGTTAGCATTTTTTATTGTTTTTTCTTCAACAATTATTTTTTTCATGTATTTTTGTTCCTTGTATCTCTCACATACAAGCACATTTATTGATGAAACATTGCACAGTGATATTGCGCTACTATACATGTATATACATACAATTTTGGAATTTTTCAGGCAGTAAACATCCATTTGTTTACTAAAAAATACCATGGGTACCCCCCCTGCACCCAACACGTACAGAATTTTTGAAAATGTGAATATTTTTAAAATCATGGTTTTTACAAATTCGTGAATATTATTTGAATTCAAAAACATTTATTGAAATTGCGTACATTGTTTTATAACTCATCAACTAGTTTTTATGCATAGGCGAATATTTCTTGAAATTTGGGAACAAATTTTGATATTCAAAAACAGTTTTTGTTTATGACGAACATTTTTTGAATTCATGAATATTTTGTTGAATCAGTGAACATTTTTTAAAAGATTGGTTCTTTTACATTCCCATACATTGTAACGAATATTTTTTATAAATTCATGGACATTGTTTTGTAGACATGAACCTTTATTTTTGAATCGATGAACGTTAAAAAAACTCATGAACATTTTATAAATTCACGAAACTTTTTAAAAGGCCAGAACATACATATAGTAAAGGGTGAATCCCACAATATACAAGATCGAGCGCTTGTTCTGGTGGCTTGGTCGTGCAGAATCCCTGGGGTGCGCTTTACTCCTTTTTTCTGCATTTTTCTCGGCCCACTAACATATGGGCCTTATACAAACGTCGCCTGAGCTGGCCCGTGTCACCTACGCAAATACGAGATATGTATGCAATGTGTACAGCCAGGACTGTTGTTTCAACCTTAGGGACCATATTGACCACATATTTTCATGTACCAGGATCGTATTGAAGCAATACGCAAGTTCCAGGACCAAGTTAAACGTCGCGCTGGCGACTACGAGGACTATAAATGCAATTATCTCTACTTCAGAGGATATGTAGCTTCCGAATAAAAGGCCGAGTTGGGCAGCTAGGTGTGCAACCCCCAAATGGTGAAAATCCTATTTGACGCTCTCTACATCAAATTGTCGGGCGAACGCACACGCAAAACCATCGAGCGTGAACAATGGGCCAGTTGACCTTACCACAGAAACCAAGGATTTTTCTTCTATTTATTAGTTTCTCCTTTCGGGTTTTTTGCTAGTTCATTTTCCTATTTGTTTATTTCGTCTTTATGTTAAACCTTTTATAATAACATGAACATGTTTTGAATTTGTGATTTTGTTTCAAAAAGGAAACATTATTTTGGAATGTGTTTCTATAAACTCGGACATTCAGAACATTTCACTAAAACAACTTTTGAAATTGCAACATAGGGCATTATCTTTTGTTTCAAAGAGATAGACTTTTTTTTCAGCATTGCATGAAGAGATAGAGATGAGCTTTTTTTTGAGACAAAGATAGAGATGAGCTGAAGGACGCCCACCGGGTTTCTTTCCTTCGTCTGGCCCGTAGGCCAAAACCAACAGAAAAGCTCCGAATTTGTTCTGGGAGCAGCGGCCCAATCATGCAGCGCTCTGTTTTCACGAGCGAAGCCTATGCAGGATTGAAACCAGATCAAACGGCCACAAACGGTCAAAAGTGCAGATGGGACGATCAAAAATACAAGTGGTCTGAGAAGGTTCGAAAGGTACACAGTTGTAATGTTTTTAAATTCCTTAAAGTCTGCTGACGTTACCTTATTAGACTTGCTTTTATACATATCTCTTCTCGCCTCTGCATGTACTCAGTTAATACCACAATGTGGTACAACAGAGCCGCCTCACTCGCTGAATCTAGTGCCACAAACTACCAGCATTCCTACTTAACAGTCTGCTATGAGTGGTCATCTGAACAAATGAATTCTTAGCAACATCTCGAATCAAATTTTGCATGTCATGCGCCTCATGATTGGCCAAAGAGATAGTGAAGGGTGAGTAAATGTATGAGTTTGTTTCCCGATCCCTCCTGATCCTATGCGACTCACCAGCACATGAGTTTTAGTACGTTGTCATCAATTTCTAGGTGAAGAAACTATGGTTCTTGATTAATCCTCATATTCCAGAGGAACCAAAGATAAACTTCCATGTCATTTCTCTTACGAGCCGTGGATTTCAGCTTCTCATTCAGAGCCATCTTATCCTTCTTCAGACGAGTTACCTCTCGGTTGGATTCAGTAAGAGAGGACTTCAGCTTGCTTACTTCTTTTTCCAGCACTCCAATCGAAGCCAGCTTCTGGTCTGCAAGGGCAGCCTTATCTTGAGCCTCCTTCTGCGCAGCTGCAAGGTCCAAGTCCTTCTTCTCCAGAGCCAACCTCATTTTCTCTGCAAAATAAGCAATCGGGTCAAACAAGAGATCGAAGAAATATTTTAAAGGACGATCGACGTGAGCAGTCGACAGGCAGTTACCTTCCATACCAGCAGCTTCATCTTGAGCTTTCTTCAATTTTTGTTGGGCCGGCTCCAAGTCAAGATTGAGTTGCCTCTGCTTCTCCTCAAATTCGGCGAACTTGGAAATGAGAGTACAAGATTTCTGCAGAAGCTAAAAGACATGTCAATCGACAAGATCAAAGATTATTTACTTCCGAGTGAATATAACTTAAAAATTTACTCAGACCCCAGCCGACTGCCCGCAACCGACCGCGTCTCGGGGACTACACCCAGCGGGTGCACTTGGCGTGCCCCCACTGATTCAGACCCCACTCGACCGGTCTGCCTGGGTCGAGTAAAAAAAGAGAAGAAAGAGAGAAGAACTATTCAGACCCCGGCCGACTGCCAGCAGTCGACCGCGGTCTCGGGGACTACACCCAGTGGGTGCACTTGACGTGCCCCCACTGGTTCATATCCCACTCGGCCGGTCCGCCCGGGTCAAGTGGAAGAAAGGAAAGTGAAAAGTACTCAGACCCCAGTTGACTGCCCGCAGTCGACTGCGGTCTCAGCGACTACACCCAATGAGTGCACTTAACGTGACCCCACCGGTTCAGATCCCACTCGCCCAGGCCGAGTGGACGAGCGCAAATACTAAAGACAACAAAACACCCAGTGGGTGTACAGATTCGACGCAAACAATAAGAGATTGTATGAAAAAAATATTTCATATAGCATATCCTAATAGAACAAGGTCAGTCGAAAGCCAACTTACCTGGACATTGGCCCGAAGAGCCGCGCTGGCATCGTAAGCAACCTGGTTGTTGTCGTGCACCATCTTCATCCGCTCCATCATCACGCTAGCCTGACGGATAGCCTCTGCAGCGGCATCCGACTGGCTTTCCGGAACATGATAGTTGGTGAAGAAAGGAGCAGACGGCCCAGATGCGGCAGCTTGGAGCTCCGAGGCATGGGGTTGGACGGCTGAAGGAAACACTGGTACAATCGACGGTGCAGGGCGCTCACTCGACAATGGGATAGCAAAAGTTACAGAGGCCCCACCTGCATCTTCAGGTTGTTGGACAGTTGGTTCCGTCGTCAGTCCCGGCTGAGATGTCTTGCCAGCCGCTACTTTTTTGTTCTTTCTGGGCCTCGGCGCTGAAGGAAATATGCCCTAGAGGCAATAATAAAGTTATTATTTATTTCCTTATATCATGATAAATGTTTATTATTCATGCTAGAATTGTATTAACCGGAAACATAATACATGTGAAAATACATAGACAAACAGAGTGTCACTAGTATGCCTCTACTTGACTAGCTCGTTAATCAAAGATGGTTATGTTTCCTAACCATAAACAAGGAGTTGTTATTTGATTAACGGGATCACATCATTAAGTGAATGATCTGATTGACATGACCCATTCCATTAGCTTAGCACCCGATCGTTTAGTATGTTGCTATTGCTTTCTTCATGACTTATACATGTTCCTATAACTATGAGATTATGCAACTCCCGTTTACCGGAGGAACACTTTGGGTGCTACCAAACGTCACAACGTAACTGGGTGACTATAAAGGAGTACTACAGGTGTCTCCAAAGGTACATGTTGGGTTGGCGTATTTCGAGATTAGGTTTTGTCACTCCGATTGTCGGAGAGGTATCTTTGGGCCCTCTCGGTAATGCACATCACATAAGCCTTGCAAGCATTACAACTAATAAGTTAGTTGTGAGATGATGTATTACGGAACGAGTAAAGAGACTTGCCGGTAACGAGATTGAACTAGGTATTGGATACCGACGATCGAATCTCGGGCAAGTAACATACCGATGACAAAGGGAACAACGTATGTTGTTATGCGGTCTGACCGATAAAGATCTTCGTAGAATATGTAGGAGCCAATATGGGCATCCAGGTCCCGCTATTGGTTATTGACCGGAGATTTGTCTCAGTCATGTCTACATTGTTCTCGAACCGTAGGGTCCGCACGCTTAACGTTACGATGACAGTTATTATGAGTTTATGCATTTTGATGTACCGAAGCTAGTTCGGAGTCCCGGATCTGATCACAGACATGACGAGGAGTCTCGAAATGGTCGAGACATAAAGATTGATATATTGGATGACTATATTCGGACACCGGAAGGATTCCGGGGAAGTTTCGGATAAAACCGGAGCACCGGGGGCTTACCGGAACCCCCCGGGGGGTTAATGGGCCTTATGGGCCTAATGTGGAGAAGAGGAAGGGGCTGCCAGGGCAGGCCGCGCGCCCCCTCTCCCCCTAGTCCGAATTGGACAAGGAGGGAGGGGCGGCGCCCCCCCCCCCTTTCCTTCTCTCCCTCCACCTCTCCTAGTTGGACAAGGAACGGGAGGGGAGTCCTACTCCCGGTAGGAGTAGGACTCCTCCTGCGCGCCTCCTCTAGGCCGGCCGCACCCCCCCCCCCGTTGGATCCTTTATATACGGAGGCAGGGGGCACCCTTGAACACACAAGTTGATCTTCGTGATCGTTCCTTAGCCGTGTGTGGTGCCCCCTTCCACCATATTCCACCTCGGTCATATCGTTGTAGTGCTTAGGCGAAGCCCTGCGTCGGTAGAACATCATCATCGCCACCACGCCGTTGTGCTGACGAAACTTATCCCCGAAGCTTTGCTGGATCGGAGCCCGGGGAGCGTCATCGAGCTGTATGTGTGCCAAGAACTCGGAGGTGCCGGAGTAATGGTGCTTGGATCGGTCGGATCGGAAGACGTACGACTACTTCCTCTACGTTGCGTCAACGTTTTCGTTGCGGTCTACAAGGGTACGTAGACAACACTCTCCCCTCTCGTTGCTATGCATCATCATGATCTTGCGTGTGCGTAGGAAATTTTTTGAAATTACTACGAAACCCAACAGTGGCATCTGAGCCTAGGTTTTATATGTTGATGTTATATGCACGAGTAGAACACAAGTGAGTTGTGGGCGATATAAGTCATACTGCTTACCAACATGTCATACTTTGGTTCGGCGGTATTGTTGGATGAAGCGGCCCAGACCGACATTACGCGTACGCTTACGCGAGACCGGTTCTCCCGACGTGCTTTGCACAGAGGTGGCTTGTGGGTGACAGTTTCTCCAACTTTAGTTGAACTGAGTGTGGCTACACCCGGTCCTTGCGAAGGTTAAAACAGCACCAACTTGACAAACTATCGTTGTGGTTTTGATGCGTAGGTAAGATTGGTTCTTGCTTAAGCCCGTAGCAGCCACGTAACACTTGCAACAATAAAGTAGAGGACGTCTAACTTGTTTTTGCAGGGCATGTTGTGATGTGATATGGTCAAGACATGATGCTGATTTTTATTGTATGAGATGATCATGTTTTGTAACCGAGTTATCGGCAACTGGCAGGAGCCATATGGTTGTCGCTTTATTGTATGCAATGCAATCGCGCTGTAATGCTTTACTTTATCACTAAACGGTAGCGATAGTCGTGGAAGCACAAGCTCGGCGAGACGACAACGATGCTACGATGGAGATCAAGGTGTCGCGCCGGTGACGATGGTGATCACAACGGTGCTTCGGAGATGGAGATCACAAGCACAAGATGATGATGGCCATATCATATCACTTATATTGATTGCATGTGATGTTTATCTTTTATGCATCTTATCTTGCTTTGATTGACGGTAGCATTATAAGATGATCTCTCACTAAATTATCAAGTAGTGTTCTCCCTGAGTATGCACCGTTGCGAAAGTTCTTCGTGCTGAGACACCACGTGATGATCGGGTGTGATAGGCTCTACGTTCAAATACAACGGGTGCAAAACAGTTGCACACGCGAAATACTCAGGTTATACTTGACGAGCCAAGCATATACAGATATGGCCTCGGAACACGGAGACCGAAAGGTCGAGCGTGAATCATATAGTAGATATGATCAACATAATGATGTTCACCAATAAAACTACTCCATCTCACGTGATGATCGGACATGGTTTAGTTGATTTGGATCACGTAATCACTTAGAGGATTAGAGGGATGTCTATCTAAGTGGGAGTTCTTTAAGTAAATTAACTGAACTTAAATTTATCATGAAACTTCGTACCTGATAAATATCTTGCTTGTTTATGCTTATTTGTAGATAGATGGGTCGTGATGTTGTTCCGTTGAATTTTAATGCGTTCCTTGAGAAAGCAAAGTTGAAAGATGATGGTAGCAATTACACGGACTGGGTCCGTAACTTGAGGATTATCCTCATTGTTGCACAGAAGAATTACATCCTGGAAGCACCGCTGGGTGCCAGGCCTACTGCAGGAGCAACGCCGGATGTTATGAACGTTTGTCAGAGCAAAGCTGATGACTACTCGATAGTTCAGTGTGCCATGCTTTATGGCTTAGAATTAGGACTTCAACGATGTTTTGAATGTCATGGAGCATATGAGATGTTCCAGGAATTGAAGTTAATATTTTAAGCAAATGCCCGGATTGAGAGATATGAAGTCTCCAATAAGTTCTATAGCTGCAAGATGGACGAGAACAGTTCCGTCAGTGAGCATATACTCAAAATGTCTGGGTATAATAATCACTTGATTCAATTGGGAGTTAATCTTCAAGATGATTGCGTCATTGATAGAATTCTCCAATCACTGCCACCAAGCTACAAGAGCTTCGTGATGAACTATAATATGCAAGGGATGAATAAGACTATTCCCGAGCTCTTCGCAATGCTGAAAGCTGCGGAGGTAGAAATCAAGAAGGAGCATCAAGTGTTGATGGTCAACAAGACCACTAGTTTCAAGAAAAAGGGAAAAGGGAAGAAGAAGGGAAACTTCAAAAAGAACAGCAAGCAAGTTGCTACTCAAGAGAAGAAACCCAAACCTGGACCTAAGCCTGAAATTGAGTGCTTCTATTGCAAGCAGACTGGTCACTGGAAGCGGAACTGCCCCAAGTATTTGGTGGATAAAAAGGATGGCAAGGTGAACAAAGGTATATGTGATATACATGTTATTGATGTGTACCTTACTAATGCTCGCAGTAGCACCTGGGTATTTGATACTGGTTCTGTTGCTAATATTTGCAACTCGAAACAGGGACTACGGATTAAGCGATGATTGGCTAAGGACGAGGTGATGATGCGCGTTGGAAACGGTTCCAAAGTCGATGTGATCGCGGTCGGCACGCTACCTCTACATCTACTTTCGGGATTAATATTAGACCTAAATAATTGTTATTTGGTGCCAGCGTTAAGCATGAACATTATTTCTGGATCTTGTTTGATGCGAGACGGTTATTCATTTAAATTAGAGAATAATGGTTGTTCTATTTATATGAGTAATATCTTTTATGGTCATGCACCCTTGAAGAGTGGTCTATTCTTATTGAATCTCGATAGTAGTAACACACATATTCATAATGTTGAAGCCAAAAGATGCAGAGTTGATAATGATAGTGCAACTTATTTGTGGCACTGCTGTTTAGGTCATATCGGTGTAAAGCGCATGAAGAAACTCCATACTGATGGACTTTTGGAACCACTTGATTATGAATCACTTGGTACTTGTGAACCGTGCCTCATGGGCAAGATGACAAAAACGCCGTTCTCCGGTACTATGGAGAGAGCAACAGATTTGTTGGAAATCATACATACGGATGTATGTGGTCCGATGAATATTGAGGCTCGTGGCGGATATCGTTATTTTCTCACCTTCACAGATGATTTAAGCAGATACGGGTATATCTACTTAATGAAACATAAGTCTTAAACGTTTGAAAAGTTCAAAGAATTTTAGAGTGAAGTTGAAAATCATCGTAACAAGAAAATAAAGTTTCTGTGATCTGATCGTGGAGGAGAATATTTCAGTTACGAGTTTGGTGTACATTTGAAAAATTGTGGAATAGTTTCGCAACTCACGCCACTCGGAACACCACGGCGTAATGGTGTGTCCGAACGTCGTAATCGTACTTTACTAGATATGGTGCGATCTATGATGTCTCTTACTGAATTACCGCTATCGTTTTGAGGATACGCTCTAGAGACGGCCGCATTCACGTTAAATAGGGCACCATCAAAATCCGTTGAGACGACGCCTTATGAACTGTGGTTTGGCAAGAAACCAAAGTTGTCGTTTCTGAAAGTTTGGGGCTGCGATGCTTATGTGAAAAAGCTTCAATCTGATAAGCTCGAACCCAAATCGGAGAAATGTGTCTTCATAGGATATCCAAATGAGACTATTGGATACACCTTCTATCACAGATCCGAAGGCAAGACTTATGTTGCTAAATTCGGAAACTTTCTGGAGAAGGAGTTTCTCTCGAAAGAAGTGAGTGGGAGGAAAGTAGAACTTGACGAGGTAACTGTACCTGCTCCCTTATTGGAAAGTAGTACATCACAGAAAACTGTTTCTGTGACACCTACACCAGTTAGTGAGGAAGCTAATGATAATGATCATGAAACTTCAGAACAAGATACTACTGAACCTCGTAGATCAACCAGAGTAAGATCCGCGCCAGAGTGGTACGGTAATCCCGTTCTGGAAGTCATGCTACTAGATCATGATGAACCTACGAACTATGAAGAAGCGATGGTGAGCCCAGATTCCGCAAAGTGGCTTGAAGCCATGAAATCTGAGATGGGATCCATGTATGAGAACAAAGTATGGACTTTGGTTGACTTGCCCGATGATCGGCAAGCAATTGAGAATAAATGGATCTTCAAGAAGAAGACTGACGCTGACGGTAATATTACTGTCTACAAAGCTCGACTTGTCGCAAAAGGTTTTCGGCAAGTTCAAGGGATTGACTACGATGAGACCTTCTCACCCGTAGCGATGCTTAAGTCTGTCCAAATCATGTTAGCAATTGCCGCATTTTATGATTATGAAATTTGGCAGATGGATGTCAAAACTGCATTCCTGAATGGATTTCTGGAAGAAGAGTTGTATATGATGCAACCAGAAGGTTTTGTCGATCCAAAGGGAGCTAACAAAGTGTGCAAGCTCCAGCGATCCATTTATGGACTGGTGCAAGCCTCTCGGAGTTGGAATAAACGTTTTGATAGTATGATCAAAGCATTTGGTTTTATACAGGCTTTTGGAGAAGCCTGTATTTACAAGAAAGTGAGTGGGAGCTCTGTAGCATTTCTGATATTATATGTGGATGACATATTACTAATTGGAAATGATGTAGAATTTCTGGATAGCATAAAGGGATACTTGAATAAGAGTTTTTCAATGAAAGACCTCGGTGAAGCTGCTTACATATTAGGCATTAAGATTTATAGAGATAGATCAAAAAGCTTAATTGGACTTTCACAAATCACATACCTTGACAAAGTTTTGAAGAAGTTCAAAATGGATCAAGCAAAGAAAGGGTTCTTGCCTGTGTTACAAGGTGTGAAGTTGAGTAAGACTCAATGCCCGACCACTGCAGAAGATAGAGAGAATATGAAAGATGTTCCCTATGCTTCAGCCATAGGCTCTATCATGTATGCAATGCTGTGTACCAGACCTGATGTGTGCCTTGCTATAAGTCTAGCAGGGAGGTACCAAAGTAATCCAGGAGTGGATCACTGGACAGCGGTCAAGAACATCCTGAAGTACCTGAAAAGTACTAAGGATATGTTTCTCGTATATGGAGGTGACAAAGAGCTCATCGTAAAAGGTTACGTTGATGCAAGCTTTGACACTGATCCGGACGATTCTAAATCGCAAACCGGATACGTGTTTACATTAAACGGTGGAGCTGTCAGTTGGTGCAGTTCTAAACAAAGCGTTGTAGCGGGATCTACATGTGAAGCGGAGTACATAGCTGCTTCGGAAGCAGCAAATGAAGGAGTCTGGATGAAGGAGTTCATATCCGATCTAGGTGTCATACCTAGTGCATCGGGTCCAATGAAAATCTTTTGTGATAATACTGGTGCAATTGCCTTGGCAAAGGAATCCAGATTTCACAAGAGAACCAAGCACATCAAGAGACGCTTCAATTCCATCCGGGATCTAGTCCAGGTGGGAGACATAGAGATTTGCAAGATACATACGGATCTGAATGTTGCAGACCCGTTGACTAAGCCTCTTCCACGAGCAAAACATGATCAGCACCAAGGCTCCATGGGTGTGAGAATCATTACTGTGTAATCTTGATTATTGACTCTAGTGCAAGTGGGAGACTGAAGGAAATATGCCCTAGAGGCAATAATAAAGTTATTATTTATTTCCTTATATCATGATAAATGTTTATTATTCATGCTAGAATTGTATTAACCGGAAACATAATACATGTGTGAATACATAGACAAACAGAGTGTCACTAGTATGCCTCTACTTGACTAGCTCGTTAATCAAAGATGGTTATGTTTCCTAACCATAAACAAGGAGTTGTTATTTGATTAATGGGATCACATCATTAAGTGAATGATTTGATTGACATGACCCATTCCATTAGCTTAGCACCCGATCGTTTAGTATGTTGCTATTGCTTTCTTCATGACTTATACATGTTCCTATAACTATGAGATTATGCAACTCCCGTTTACCGGAGGAACACTTTGGGTGCTACCAAACGTCACAACGTAACTGGGTGATTATAAAGGAGTACTACAGGTGTCTCCAAAGGTACATGTTGGGTTGGCGTATTTCGAGATTAGGTTTTGTCACTCCGATTGTCGGAGAGGTATCTCTGGGCCCTCTCGGTAATGCACATCACATAAGCCTTGCAAGCATTACAACTAATAAGTTAGTTGTGAGATGATGTATTACGGAACGAGTAAAGAGACTTGCCGGTAACGAGATTGAACTAGGTATTGGATACCGACGATCGAATCTCGGGCAAGTAACATACCGATGACAAAGGGAACAACGTATGTTGTTATGCGGTCTGACCGATAAAGATCTTCGTAGAATATGTAGGAGCCAATATGGGCATCTAGGTCCCACTATTGGTTATTGACCGGAGATTTGTCTCAGTCATGTCTACATTGTTCTCGAACCGTAGGGTCCGCACGCTTAATGTTACGATGACAGTTATTATGAGTTTATGCATTTTGATGTACCGAAGTTAGTTCGGAGTCCCGGATGTGATCACAGACATGACGAGGAGTCTTGAAATGGTCGAGACATAAAGATTGATATATTGGACGACTATATTCGGACACCGGAAGGGTTCCGGGGAAGTTTCGGATAAAACCGGAGCACCGGGGGGTTACCGGAACCCCCCGGGGGGTTAATGGGCCTTATGGGCCTAATGTGGAGAAGAGGATGGGGCTGCCAGGGCTGGCCGCGCGCCCCCTCTCCCCCTAGTCCGAATTGGACAAGGAGGGAGGGGCGGCGCCCCCCCCCCCCTTCCTTTTCTCCCTCCACCTCTCCAAGTTGGACAAGGAACGGGAGGGGAGTCCTACTCCCGGTAGGAGTAGGACTCCTCCTGCGCGCCTCCTCTAGGCCGGACGCACCCCCCCCCCTTGGATCCTTTATATACGGAGGCAGGGGGGCACCCTTGAACACACAAGTTGATCTTCGTGATCGTTCCTTAGCCGTGTGCGGTGCCCCCTTCCACCATATTCCACCTCGGTCATATCGTTGTAGTGCTTAGGCGAAGCCCTGCGTCGGTAGAACATGATCATCGTCACCACGCCGTTGTGCTGACGAAACTCATCCCCGAAGCTTTGCTGGATCGGATCCCAGGGAGCGTCATCGAGCTGTATGTGTGCCAAGAACTCGGAGGTGCCGGAGTAACGGTGCTTGGATCGGTCGGATCGGAAGACGTACGACTACTTCCTCTATGTTGCGTCAACGCTTCCGTTGCGGTCTACAAGGGTACGTAGACAACACTCTCCCCTCTCGTTGCTATGCATCATCATGATCTTGCGTGTGCGTAGGAAAATTTTTGAAATTACTACGAAACCCAACAGTGGCATTCGAGCCTAGGTTTTATATGTTGATGTTATATGCACGAGTAGAACACAAGTGAGTTGTGGTCGATATAAGTCATACTGCTTACCAGCATGTCATACTTTGGTTCGGCGGTATTGTTGGATGAAGCGGCCCAGACCGACATTACGCGTACGCTTACGCGAGACCGGTTCTCCCGACGTGCTTTGCACAGAGGTGGCTTGTGGGTGACAGTTTCTCCAACTTTAGTTGAACTGAGTGTGGCTACGCCCGGTCCTTGCGAAGGTTAAAACAGCACCAACTTGACAAACTATCGTTGTGGTTTTGATGCGTAGGTAAGATTGGTTCTTGCTTAAGCCCGTAGCAGCCACGTAAAACTTGCAACAACAAAGTAGAGGACGTCTAACTTATTTTTGCAGGGCATGTTGTGATGTGATATGGTCAAGACATGATGCTGATTTTTATTGTATGAGATGATCATGTTTTGTAACCGAGTTATCGGCAACTGGCAGGAGCCATATGGTTGTCGCTTTATTGTATGCAATGCAATCGCGCTGTAATGCTTTACTTTATCACTAAACGGTAGCGATAGTCGTGGAAGCACAAGCTCGGCGAGACGACAACGATGCTACGATGGAGATCAAGGTGTCGCGCCGGTGATGATGGTGATCACAACGGTGCTTCGGAGATGGAGATCACAAGCACAAGATGATGATGGCCATATCATATCACTTATATTGATTGCATGTGATGTTTATCTTTTATGCATCTTATCTTGCTTTGATTGACGGTAGCATTATAAGATGATCTCTCACTAAATTATCAAGTAGTGTTCTCCCTGAGTATGCACCGTTGCGAAAGTTCTTCGTGCTGAGACACCACGTGATGATCGGGTGTGATAAGCTCTACGTTCAAATACAACAGGTGCAAAACAGTTGCACACGCGAAATACTCAGGTTATACTTGACGAGCCAAGCATATACAGATATGGCCTCGGAACACGGAGACCGAAAGGTCGAGCGTGAATCATATAGTAGATATGATCAACATAATGATGTTCACCAATGAAACTACTCCATCTCACGTGATGATCGGACATGGTTTAGTTGATTTGGATCACGTAATCACTTAGAGGATTAGAGGGATGTCTATCTAAGTGGGAGTTCTTTAAGTAAATTGACTGAACTTAAATTTATCATGAAACTTAGTACCTGATAAGTATCTTGCTTGTTTATGCTTATTTGTGGATAGATGGCTCGTGATGTTGTTTCGTTGAATTTTAATGCGTTCCTTGAGAAAGCAAAGTTGAAAGATGATGGTAGCAATTACACGGACTGGGTCCGTAACTTGAGGATTATCCTCATTGCTGCACAGAAGAATTACGTCCTGGAAGCACCGCTGGGTGCCAGGCCTACTGCAGGAGCAACGCCGGATGTTATGAACGTTTGGCAGAGCAAAGCTGATGACTACTCGATAGTTCAGTGTGCCATGCTTTACGGCTTAGAATCGGGACTTCAACGATGTTTTGAACGTCATGGAGCATATGAGATGTTCCAGGAATTGAAGTTAATATTTTAAGAAAATGCCCGGATTGAGAGATATGAAGTCTCCAATAAGTTCTATAGCTGCAAGATGGAGGAGAACAGTTCTGTCAGTGAGCATATACTCAAAATGTCTGGGTATAATAATCACTTGATTCAATTGGGAGTTAATCTTCCAGATGATTGCGTCATTGACAGAATTCTCCAGTCACTGCCACCAAGCTACAAGAGCTTCGTGATGAACTATAATATGCAAGGGATGAATAAGACTATTCCCGAACTCTTCGCAATGCTGAAAGCTGCGGAGGTAGAAATCAAGAAGGAGCATCAAGTGTTGATGGTCAACAAGACCACTAGTTTCAAGAAAAAGGGCAAAGGGAAGAAGAAGGGAAACTTCAAAAAGAACAGCAAGCAAGTTGCTACTCAAGAGAAGAAACCCAAACCTGGACCTAAGCCTGAAACTGAGTGCTTCTATTGCAAGCAGACTGGTCACTGGAAGCGGAACTGCCCTAAGTATTTGGCGGATAAAAAGGATGGCAAGATGAACAAAGGTATATGTGATATACATGTTATTGATGTGTACCTTACTAATGCTCGCAGTAGCACCTAGGTATTTGATACTGGTTCTGTTGCTAATATTTGCAACTCGAAACAGGGACTACGGATTAAGCGAAGATTGGCTAAGGACGAGGTGATGATGCACGTAGGAAACGGTTCCAAAGTCGATGTGATCGCGGTCGGCACGCTACCTCTACATCTACCTTCGGGATTAATATTAGACCTAAATAATTGTTATTTGGTGCCAGCGTTAAGCATGAACATTATTTCTAGATCTTGTTTGATGCGAGACGGTTATTCATTTAAATCAGAGAATAATGGTTGTTCTATTTATATGAGTAATATCTTTTATGGTCATGCACCCTTGAAGAGTGGTCTATTCTTATTGAATCTCGATAGTAGTCACACACATATTCATAATGTTGAAGCCAAAAGATGCAGAGTTGATAATGATAGTGCAACTTATTTGTGGCACTGCTGTTTAGGTCATATCGGTGTAAAGCGCATGAAGAAACTCCATACTGATGGACTTTTGGAACCACTTGATTATGAATCACTTGGTACTTGCGAACCGTGCCTCATGGGCAAGATGACAAAAACGCCGTTCTCCGGTACTATGGAGAGAGCAACAGATTTGTTGGAAATCATACATACAGATGTATGTGGTCCAATGAATATTGAGGCTCGTGGTGGATATCGTTATTTTCTCACCTTCACAGATGATTTAAGCAGATACGGGTATATCTACTTAATGAAACATAAGTCTTAAACGTTTGAAAAGTTCAAAGAATTTTAGAGTGAAGTTGAAAATCATCGTAACAAGAAAATAAAGTTTCTGTGATCTGATCATGGAGGAGAATATTTCAGTTACGAGTTTGGTGTACATTTGAAAAATTGTGGAATAGTTTCGCAACTCACGCCACCCGGAACACCACGGCGTAATGGTGTGTCCGAACGTCATAATCGTACTTTACTAGATATGGTGCGATCTATGATGTCTCTTACTGAATTACCGCTATCGTTTTGAGGATACGCTCTAGAGACGGCCGCATTCACGTTAAATAGGGCACCATCAAAATCTGTTGAGACGACGCCTTATGAACTGTGGTTTGGCAAGAAACCAAAGTTGTCGTTTCTGAAAGTTTGGGGCTGCGATGCTTATGTGAAAAAGCTTCAATCTGATAAGCTCGAACCCAAATCGGAGAAATGTGTCTTCATAGGATATCCAAATGAGACTATTGGATACACCTTCTATCACAGATCCGAAGGCAAGACTTATGTTGCTAAATTCGGAAACTTTCTGGAGAAGGAGTTTCTCTCGAAAGAAGTGAGTGGGAGGAAAGTAGAACTTGACGAGGTAACTGTACCTGCTCCCTTATTGGAAAGTAGTACATCACAGAAAACTGTTTCTGTGACACCTACACTAGTTAGTGAGGAAGCTAATGATAATGATCATGAAACTTCAGAACAAGATACTACTGAACCTCGTAGATCAACCAGAGTAAGATCCGCGCCAGAGTGGTACGGTAATCCCGTTCTGGAAGTCATGCTACTAGATCATGATGAACCTACGAACTATGAAGAAGCGATGGTGAGCCCAGATTCCGCAAAGTGGCTTGAAGCCATGAAATCCGAGATGGGATCCATGTATGAGAACAAAGTATGGACTTTGGTTGACTTGCCCGATGATCGGCAAGCAATTGAGAATAAATGGACCTTCAAGAAGAAGACTGACGCTGACGGTAATATTACTGTCTACAAAGCTTCACTTGTCGCAAAAGGTTTTCGGCAAGTTCAAGGGATTGACTACGATGAGACCTTCTCACCCGTAGCGATGCTTATGTCTGTCCGAATCATGTTAGCAATTGCCGCATTTTATGATTATGAAATTTGGCAGATGGATGTCAAAACTGCATTCCTGAATGGATTTCTGGAAGAAGAGTTGTATATGATGCAACCAGAAGGTTTTGTCGATCCAAAGGGAGCTAACAAAGTGTGCAAGCTCCAGCGATCCATTTATGGACTGGTGCAAGCCTCTCGGAGTTGGAATAAACGTTTTGATAGCGTGATCAAAGCATTTGGTTTTATACAGGCTTTTGGAGAAGCCTGTATTTACAAGAAAGTGAGTGGGAGCTCTGTAGCATTTCTGATATTATATGTGGATGACATATTACTAATTGGAAATGATGTAGAATTTCTGGATAGCATAAAGGGATACTTGAATAAGAGTTTTTCAATGAAAGACCTCGGTGAAGTTGCTTACATATTAGGCATTAAGATTTATAGAGATAGATCAACACGCTTAATTGGACTTTCACAAAGCACATACCTTGACAAAGTTTTGAAGAAGTTCAAAATGGATCAAGCAAATAAAGGGTTCTTGCCTGTGTTACAAGGTGTGAAGTTGAGTAAGACTCAATGCCCGACCACTGCAGAAGATAGAGAGAATATGAAAGATGTTCCCTATGCTTCAGCCATAGGCTCTATCATGTATGCAATGATGTGTACCAGACCTGATGTGTGCCTTGCTATAAGTCTAGCAGGGAGGTACCAAAGTAATCCAGGAGTGGATCACTGGACAGCGGTCAAGAACATCCTAAAGTACCTGAAAAGTACTAAGGATATGTTTCTCGTATATGGAGGTGACAAAGAGCTCATCGTAAAAGGTTACGTTGATGCAAGCTTTGACACTGATCCGGACGATTCTAAATCGCAAATCGGATACGTGTTTACATTAAACGGTGGAGCTGTCAGTTGGTGCAGTTCTAAACAAAGCATTGTAGCGGGATCTACATGTGAAGCGGAGTACATAGCTGCTTCGGAAGCAGCAAATGAAGGAGTCTGGATGAAGGAGTTCATATCCGATCTAGGTGTCATACCTAGTGCATCGGGTCCAATGAAAATCTTTTGTGATAATACTGGTGCAATTGCCTTGGCAAAGGAATCCAGATTTCACAAGAGAACCAAGCACATCAAGAGACACTTCAATTCCATCCGGGATCTAGTCCAAGTGGGAGACATAGAGATTTGCAAGATACATACGGATCTGAATGTTGCAGACCCGTTGACTAAGCCTCTTCCACGAGCAAAACATGATCAGCACCAAGGCTCCATGGGTGTGAGAATCATTACTGTGTAATCTTGATTATTGACTCTAGTGCAAGTGGGAGACTGAAGGAAATATGCCCTAGAGGCAATAATAAAGTTATTGTTTATTTCCTTATATCATGATAAATGTTTATTATTCATGCTAGAATTGTATTAACCAGAAACATAATACATGTGTGAATACATAGACAAACAGAGTGTCACTAGTATGCCTCTACTTGACTAGCTCGTTAATCAAAGATGGTTATGTTTCCTAACCATAAACAAGGAGTTGTTATTTGATTAATGGGATCACATCATTAAGTGAATGATTTGATTGACATGACCCATTCCATTAGCTTAGCACCCGATCGTTTAGTATGTTGCTATTGCTTTCTTCATGACTTATACATGTTCCTATAACTATGAGATTATGCAACTCCCGTTTACCGGAGGAACACTTTGGGTGCTACCAAACGTCACAACGTAACTGGGTGATTATAAAGGAGTACTACAGGTGTCTCCAAAGGTACATGTTGGGTTGGCGTATTTCGAGATTAGGTTTTGTCACTCTGATTGTCGGAGAGGTATCTCTGGGCCCTCTTGGTAATGCACATCACATAAGCCTTGCAAGCATTACAACTAATAAGTTAGTTGTGAGATGATGTATTACGGAACGAGTAAGGAGACTTGCCGGTAACGAGATTGAACTAGGTATTGGATACCGACGATCGAATCTCGGGCAAGTAACATACCGATGACAAAGGGAACAACGTATGTTGTTATGCGGTCTGACCGATAAAGATCTTCGTAGAATATGTAGGAGCCAATATAGGCATCCAGGTCCCGCTATTGGTTATTGACCGGAGATTTGTCTCAGTCATGTCTACATTGTTCTCGAACCGTAGGGTCCGCACGCTTAACATTACGATGACAGTTATTATGAGTTTATGCATTTTGATGTACCGAAGTTAGTTCGGAGTCCCGGATGTGATCACGGACATGACGAGGAGTCTCGAAATTATCGAGACATAAAGATTGATATATTGGACGACTATATTCGGACACCGGAAGGGTTCCGGGGAAGTTTCGGATAAAACCGGAGCACCGGGGGGTTACCGGAACCCCCCGGGGGGTTAATGGGCCTTATGGGCCTAATGTGGAGAAGAGGAAGGGGCTGCCAGGGCAGGCCGCGCGCCCCCTCTCCCCCTAGTCCGAATTGGACAAGGAGGGAGGGGCGGCGCCCCCCCCCCCCTTTCCTTCTCTCCCTCCACCTCTCCTAGTTGGACAAGGAACGGGAGGGGAGTCCTACTCCCGGTAGGAGTAGGACTCCTCCTGCGCGCCTCCTCTAGGCCGGCCGCACCCCCCCCCTTGGATCCATTATATACGGAGGCAGGGGGCACCCTTGAACACACAAGTTGATCTTCGTGATCGTTCCTTAGCCGTGTGCGGTGCCCCCTTCCACCATATTCCACCTCGGTCATATCGTTGTAGTGCTTAGGCGAAGCCCTGCGTCGGTAGAACATCATCATCGTCACCACGCCGTTGTGCTGACGAAACTCATCCCTGAAGCTTTGCTGGATCGGAGCCCGGGGAGCGTCATCGAGCTGTACGTGTGCCAAGAACTCGGAGGTGCCGGAGTAACGGTGCTTGGATCGGTCGGATCGGAAGACGTACGACTACTTCCTCTATGTTGCGTCAACGCTTCCGTTGCGGTCTACAAGGGTACATAGACAACACTCTCCCCTCTCGTTGCTATGCATCCTCATGATCTTGCATGTGCGTAGGAAATTTTTTTTGAAATTACTACGAAACCCAACAGGCGCCACATCTTCATCATCATCCGGAAGCTCGATAACGTTGGGTGGGGCTGCAAATAAATCAGTCGACCCCAAGTGAATCGCCAGAATTTGATCGACCACATAATCAAGAACAAGATCACGAGAATTTTACCTGGGTTGGAGGTAACCACATCTTCCATTTCGTCGTCTCGGTATTGGCGGGAAGAAGTTTCAGAGGTAGCAGCACTGCAAATGTCAACATCCAGTCGGTTATATTCTGTTGCTCGAGTCGACCAAAATATCGGGTCAGATGATTACCCGGAGATGGTGGGAATGGTCACTTTGATTCTGGGCAAAGCCTTCGGCGGTTTGGAGGATGTGGCCTTCAATGGTTTCGGCACAGGAGGCGGCGCAGTCTTGAGCTGTTTCGGTCCCTTCTCAGTCGGCACTGGAGAAGACGTTCGAGGGCGCTTTGAAGACTGTCCAGTCGGTGCGGCCACCAGGTCGGGGGTGCTTGTCGGGTCGTGAGCGTGCTTGGACCTCCTTTCTCTGCGAGGAGGTGAATCGACCTCTTCTTCATCACTCGGGTCGTCGCTCTCCTCGTCCTCCTTTGCATCCGAGTGCCACTCGCCGCTCTCGCCCCCGCTCGCCTCTCCCTCGACATTTTGCTCCTGCACTCCATTGGGCATTGAGTACATATCAACAAGAGCCCGAAAGACAAGGAATAAAAGAAAGCCAGTCGACCGTCAACAAGAAACTACATAGTAAAACAAGAAGACACTCGACAATGCAGAATCTTACATGTTCCAATTGGCGCAAATGGTCGAATGGAACCACCCTCCTAGACCCTCGGGGATTATCCTTGTTGCCGGTAATACCTCTCAGCCACTGCTCCACCGTGTCCTCGCTGACATCCTACGGGTGGATCCGAGTGGAATCCTCGAGTCCCGAGTACATCCACATCGGATGGTCACGAGCTTGGAGTGGTTGGATGCGTCGACTGAGGAAGACCTCCAACAGGTGCATACCAGTCACTTCATCGCGAACAAGTTGGACAACCCGCTCGACCAACACCTTCACCTGCGCCTTCTCCTCCGGGATCACTCTCAAGGTGGAGGGCTTCTCCACTCAAGCCATGGAAAAGGGGGGAAGTCCAGCCGACTGGCCCGGGGTCGGCTGGTCCTTGTAGTAGAACCAGGTCGACTGCCAACCCCGAACCGAGTCGGGAAGGATCATAGTTGGGAAAGTGTTTTTGTTCCTCATCTGAATTCCAAGACCTCCGCACATCTGTATCACGTGCGTCCTCTCATCACTCGGGTTGGCCTTCTTGATCGTCTGAGAGCGACATGTGAATATATGCTTGAAGAGACCCCACTGTGGTCGACAACCCAAGAAGTTCTCGCACATAGACAGGAAAGCGGCAAGGTACACGATGGTGTTTGGAGAAAAGTGGTGGAGTTGAGCCCCAAAGAAGTTGAAGAAACCGCGAAAGAAAGGGTAGGGAGGCAAAGAAAACCCACGGTCGACATGGGTGGCAAGGAGAACGCACTCACCCTCCTGCGGCTGTGGCTCAGTCTCATTCCCAGGGAGCCGTGCTGATTCGTGGGGGATCAGTCCCCCCTCAACCAGGTCATCGATATCATCTTGACTGATTGTCGAGCAGATCCAGTCGCCCTGGATCCAGCCAGGCGGCAGGCCGGACCTCGACGAAGATCCGCCCCGGCTGGTCTTCTTCCCTTTTGCCTTCTTTGTCGCCTTCTTCGCACGCTCCAACGCCACCGTCTTCTCCTTCCCCATGGCAGCGAATCGAGTTCGAGTGGGGCGACGACGCCGAGAGCAGAAGCAGGCGCAGCGGAGAAATCTGAGGAGGAGGAGGAAGAATGGGGGCGCACTGTTCAAAGGCCTCGGTCTGGCGCCTTATATAAGGTCACTTCCGAGTGACTGACTTGTAGGCCCGGACGATCTTATCAAATCCCGCAACAGTCGCACGCGTGATACGTGGCAAAAAAGGTGGCGCGGAGATCGAGGCGTCCTGCCTAATCCGTCCCGATTACCACGGCCTCCCCCGCCCGGCGCGCTTCCCAAAATTCGAACTCCGTGAGATCCGCAGACGGCAGAACAACCCTTCAGACGGAAGAGTATTTTCATATCAACGCTCGAAACTTAACAACGGAAGTTCACTCGACAAAACCAAGAATGGATCAAGGCGACTGAACAAGCAGTTGAAGCCATCATGAATGTTCATTCGACCTCTGGGCGAGACATTCTCAAAGCACAAAAGCCGAATCGGAGAGATTATCAACTCCTTCTCCACTCGAACCCTGAACCATTCGGGGGCTAATGATGAAGCTACGTACCTAGGGTAGGGTCATAGACCTGACCTAGACATCCTCCCCTAGGACAGCACCCTAAAGCCAGGATCATCCAAAGGGTACCATCATCCACTCGACCAGAAACGTTTCACTCGGAAGAATCGATGTCACTCGACCGTCGCAGGAGTCACTCGACGGGCAGAAGAGCTAAAGCTACTCTGCATATGCAACGGTCGAGCATTTACTTATAGGCTTAATTGGCATTTACAGCACTTTAATGTGGGTGTTACCAGTAACGTTCTCTCTTCAATGTACCTTAAACCCTCTGTGTCGTGGGCTGGCTGGGGTCCTGGCGCACTCTATATAAGCCACCCCCCTCCACGGGCATAAGGGTTAGCACCCCCTGTAACTCACACGCATATAATCCAGTCGACCGCCTCCGGGCTCCGAGGCGTAGGGTTGTTACTTCCTCCAAGAAGGGCCTGAACTCGTAAACCTCGCGTGTACAACTCCTTCATAGCTAGGATCTTGCCTCTACATCCCTACCCCCCTATTCTACTGTCAGACTTAGAATCACGACAGGAACTGGGGCCACTTCTCCCCTGTCAGCTGCATTTTGTCTTTTGCTGGCCGAATTTCCCGTTTCATGTAGTGTACTTTGTTCCCATTGGTGTTTGTTGTTTCGTTATGAACTTATTCCGATGCTGCCTATGGTGGGCTTTACTAACTTGAAGTCAACGCTTCTTGCGTCTTCATTCTAAGAAACAATAGAGAATGGTCACGATAGGACATGTGGCCACTCTAACCAGCAGAGACGCGCTCAGTGGATCTGGATCATCCATAACAAGGGAAAGGGGGGTTGACAACCTAATAATATGGTCGAAGTGAGCGGCGAAGGGGCGGGTGAAGGTCAGATGATTGGCCATCCGCTAGGTAGAGAGGACACCCATCCTTCTCGACATAAATGATTCCCATTAAGACCAGAAAGTCTTGGTTGTAGATGCGACCTAGAGCAAGTAGCCAACCCATGAATTTGGTTATCGAAGACGCACAACTGCACCAGACGAAAAAAGGCAAATGCATCCTTTACGCTGCTGACGTGGCACAGTTGTATAGTTCAGCAATCTTGAGTGTGTTTGACATTGTCAAGCAATGGGCGGAGGCATCTTGCATCTCACATAGTGGTGAATGAGACCGATTTCAGGCAGCTTTCTCATCTCCCGATGTCTCCTATTCCCATATGCACATCGTTACATCTCGATCATGTCTCTTCTTTTCTTGTTTT